>NW_022987564.1:18553242-19195300 GCF_902827165.1 Trematomus bernacchii | reverse complement strand
GTGCTGTCTCTCTTTTTCATTTTTGTTCTGTTCACCATAGTTTTTCATTTTATTTGTATTGATCATCTAACATATTTATCATTTTAATGTTGCATCTTCCAAAGGTGGAGCTATGTTAATTATTTTTGTATAATAGTGGTTAGCTGTATTATATCATCTGTAAGTTGATTCATACTTTGCAAAGTAACTTTAAAATGAACATACTATATGTATAATATTTGCCTCCAAAATGTAGTAAAGAGAAGTGAAAATACTCAAGGAAGGTACCTCAAAGTTGTTTTAAAGTAAAGAAGTTGAGTAAAAAGTCTTCACACCGCTGGAAACAGTTTTAATGACAGCTGGTGCCGCTGCAGTGTGTGATGTGTGTGTGATGTGTGTGATGTGTGTGTTTCCTGTTCCAGGGCGGCAGGCTGATCGCAGGATGGGACGACGAGCCGTTCAGAGGTCAGCTGACCATCAAACTGAGAGGAAAGCACAGCACCCCCGACTGGCCCCTGCCCAACGGACCCAACCAGGGCTCCAAAGTGCTTGGTGAGAAACAGCATCAGTGTCAGCTGCACCTGAAGTTATATAGATGTGGTGGAAATATAATAATAGAACATATTTGCTTCCGTTAAAGAAAATATTCATGCAAATATGTTCATTATTCTCTATTTGTTTTGATCTATTTAATATATATTTTCAATCTATAGAGATCAACAACATTGCCACACATTTTTAAGTACTCAGCGTGACATTTAATGCAATACATAATATATCTCAAATGTGTCTTTAACATGGGTTTTTTAGACATTATAAATATAACTACATACTGTACATGTGGACCCTTCCAAATATATATATATTGTTTCAACAGGAAAATACGTTTTTTTTCTTTTTTTCTTGCCATTAGGCCGATTTAAGTTTGCCTATAATATGTAGAATTCACGTTTAAAAAAACAGACAATATTTTATTCTTATATTTTGCATGATCATTTTATAATTGAATACTCCACAGGTGTGTTTGGTATCCTGGACCTGTATGGACTCCCTCCCAGTGTTTACCACACCAAGCTGGGCTCCACTGCTGCGGCTGGATCCAGCACTCTGACCCTGTCGCAGGCTGTCGACTGGCAGGTCAGAGAGCTGGGAACTCAAATGATATTTTTGATGTGCTTATGTATTATTAATTTAGACTAACATCTCTGCGAGAGCTGGTGTTCAGCGTGTGTTTACCTTGTTGTGCGTGCAGGTTGGAGACGAGGTGGTCATCTCCACCACCAGCTACAGCGCCTGGGAGACGGAGAAACGCCAGATCACAGACGTGTCCGCAGACGGCCTCATACTGACCCTGAACCAGCCTTTGACCCACGCTCACATTGGTCAGTTTAACGTCTGTCTCTTAGGCCCCAAAATAAAGTCAAACATAAAATAAAATAATTTGTGATATTTACATTTGAACTGATATTCATGGGGCTACCTTAAAGTGAAATTGTAAATGCAGTACTTGACACAGTATTTGAACACAGTGGTATTACTCCTTTAACTCAGTCTGACTGACTCTCTCTCCCCCCAGGTGACACTCACTCCGGGGACTCGTTCTCCTACACCCTGGCGGCGGACGTAGGACTGGTCAGCAGGAACATTAAGATCGTGGGAGAGGAGTACGCAGAGATGATGGACGAGTCGTTCGGGGCCAGACTGCTGGTGGGCTCCTACTCCTGGGAGGGGATCGACTACAGAGGTAAGAAAGAGTATACAATGTGATTTCTATTCTTAAAGGATAGTTCACATAGGATTAATCAGCTGTAGCAAAATGACTCATCTGGAGTGTCAGACCTTTGGGCCTCTCAGGACAGTTTAAAAATGTTATATCATTGTTTTTTGTTCCCTCCCTGAAGGAAAGGCTCAGATCCGAAATGTGGAGTTCCTCCGCTCGGGTCAGGAAGGCTGGACCGACTACTCCGACCCCCGATACTCTGTGGCCTTCCTCAACCTGGGAGAGGTACACACACACACACACACACACACTCACACACACACACACACACACACACACACACACACACACACACACACACACACACACAACATATTAGGTTTATGGTTTATTTCTCTAACAATCACTAGGCACTGAGTAAAAAATATCTATTCAATTAGTTAAAATGTGAATAATGAATACTGTTGTTCCTGTGTAAAGGTTTCAGATACGGATTCGTACCTCCAGGGTTGTGCGTTCCATGACGGCTTCTCTCCGGCCATCGGAGTGTTCGGGACAGCCGGACTGAGCGTCGACGATAACATCGTCCACCGCACTGTGGGAGAAGGTACACACGTTACAGACAAAGTAGTTTACAATTGGTTTACAATATACACATAGGACCAGAATATCCAAATGAAATAGGCCCAGTTTAACAAAGGGACATTTCCTCCTCTGCACCTCGGGTTGCAGGTATCAGAATCTGGGGCGACAGGACCACGGTGAGGAGGAACCTCGTGATGATGACCATGTGGCCCGGGTCCTATCAGGACAGAGAGGAGCCCTTCAACTACGCCTGGAACGCTGCCATCGAGGTCAGTCCACTCTGAATACTTTTCTTAAAACATAGACAGTATATGTTACATTCACACACATCATATGAGCCATTACTCATATTCTAGACAGTAGAGCCTGCATACTCCCTTTTATTTGTTCACAATTCTGCACAACGATCCCTCAGGACCTTCTTAGTATATTAGACACATATTTTATTCTCAGGATGAATTGTCATGACTTTTTTTGTGTATTTTTTATTCTTGTACGTGTTTCTTTAAATACTTTATAATAGTTTTTAGATAAATTTTTATAGTTTTATCTAAATGTGCTCCTTCATTACAACTTAATTCCTCTTATTGTGTTTATGTATCCATCTTTATACACCAAAGCAAATTCCCTGTACTTGGCAATAAACCTGATTCTGATTTTCAGGTCAACGAGGGGACAAACGTGGTCCTGCAGCATAACATCGTGGCCGGATACGAGAGAGTCGCTTATCGCATCGATGGAGAGCCATGTCCAGGTAAACTGACTCAAAGTGATCAGCAGAGGTGGGAAGTTACTAAGTACATGTACTCATGTACTGTTATTACGTACAATTTTGAGATACTTGTACTTTACTTGAGTATTTCCATGTTATGCTACTCTGTACTTCTACTCCACTACAATTCAGAGGTAACTGGTGTACTTTTCCTCCACTACATGTATTTAATCCCTTTAGTTACTTTACAGATGTGGATGAATGATGTGAAATATAATCAAGTGTTAAATCAGACGTTAGTTCCACCTGGAGTAAATTCACAAGCTACTCTGCAGTATACAAAGTCATTCAAACTAGCTGCACCTTTACCAGCTTTGAGAACACTTTCATGATCAATCATTATAAAACATATCATATATATTATTCTGAAATGGACCAATCTGCACAATGAATACTTTTGGTACTTTAACTATATTTTGATGATAATACTTTTGTACTTTTACTTGAGTAACATTTTTGAATGTTTTGAGAATATTCCTACACTGTGGTACTTCTACTTTGACTTAAAGGGGACCTATCATGCAAAATGCACTTTTGTACGTCTTTTATACATGAATATGTGTCCCCGGTGTTCCAGGGAACTCACCAAGTGTCAGAAAACACAACCCTATACCCAAATCTCTAAAAACGGGGCTGCAACGGATCTGATAAAAACTGATCCAGATTTGAACATTTCTCTGACGTCAGGACGGAGGAGCTGACCTATCAGGGGAATGAGAGGTTGCCGTGGCATGGTAACAGCATGGTAACACGACGCTCGTAACTCGGCCCCCTCCTTTGCAGGGGGGCGTGGTCAGCTGCAGTGCATGCAAAGACAGGGTGGAGGAGAGCAAAATAGAGCGAAATGAGGCATGGCTAAAATGCATGATCTGTTTGGTATTTTGAAAAAGAAAACGTATAAATATACCTTATATAGGTATGGCCCTACAATATATTATTCAAATATAGCATGATCGGTCCACTTTAAGTTCACGATTTGAGTACTTCTGCCACCTCTGGTTACAGTCCAACAAATGTCAGGTTTAATGAAATCCTGAATTGCTCAGACACAGGGAAAAGATTCAGCCTCAGAGATGTAATGTTTCCCCGTACAGGATATTTGAACAACAATGAGAGGTGGATGAACAATGAGGCTCACGGCGGTCTGTTCGGAGTCTACATGAACAAAGACGGTCTGCCCGGCTGCAGCCTCATCCAGAGCTTCTTCATCTGGAAGAGCTTCGACTATGCCATCTACTTCCAGGTTACAGCCCTCTTCTCTTTATGACACCATTTTGATTCATGTGCTTTCATTCTGGCTCAACTTGAAGCTCAAGTGTGTGACCTGAGGTGAAGGGATGTCATGGATCAGGGGGAGTCAAGTAAATGGGATTGTACTCATACACAACAATAGAGAGAGGATATAGAGGAGCAGTGTAGAAGGACTTCACTTTTATAGTAAACACAAATATGGATGGATAGTCAAAAGTGTACAGTTCAGTCCGACAACTCACGTGTTCTTAATATGTTTAGCATATAGTTTGAGTTTGGCGTCTAGGCTCGGGCCTCATCACTCCACAGATTTACAAAGAACATTGAGTGATGATTAGATAACTATCCCCCAAGCCTTCAGGTGGAAGCTGGGGTGGAAGCTGGGGTGGTGGTGGGTCAGGCAAGCAGCAGCGACGTGAAACACAGCAGCAGGAACATGAACATGAACGCAGCAATAGCAAGTGAACACAGCAGTGGCAGCAGCAGCAACATGAAACACAGCAGCAGGAACATGAACGTAGCAATAGCAAGTGAACACAGCAGCAGCAGCATGAGCGAGGCAGAGGCAGGAAGACCTGGCAGCTTAAATAGAGCGGCATGTTTAGGAGAATGTGTTTGGTTGGTTGTAAGAGGGACGAGGTGCGTCACGTGTTAATGTATCATTGGTGCTCGAGTTGACTGCCTGAACTAACCCGCAGGCTTCGCCCCATTCCATGTATCCTCGTCCTTAGAACAGCAAACTCCCTTGAAATGTTTCAAAGTAAATTAAAAACCTATCTTTTTAGTATGGCTTTTCATTTGGGTTCACTTTCAATTCTCACTGGTATCATTGTCCATGTTTTACTGTATTTTTCTGATTTGCTTTTATTTAGCATTTTACATTTTCTTTTTAAAATAGTTTTATTTGAACCTATTTTAATTTCTTGTCAGCTTTACTTCAAGGGAATTTCATTATGATCCCTGTTGATGTTTTATCTTGTTCTCTTTTCATTTTAATATTGTTGTTGTGTTTTCTTCTTGTTCTGTAAAGCACTGCTTGGTGCATGAAAGGTACTATACAAATAAAGTGTATCCTGATCTTCCCCCCCTCACAGATCCCCATGAGTGTGGTCATTGCCAACGTGACCCTGGTGGACAACGGGATGGGCATCATGCCTTTCGTCTACGGCCCCCCCTCTCTCTCCCATGCATACGCTGATAAGACTGTACACGTTCAGGTGAGAGGGGTTACTATGGTTCATCTTTTCTTCATTTTTAATTTCCTAAGATTGCATTGGTTTACTTTAAATGAGTGACTGTTTCATCTTACTCGTGTTTTCCCAGAATGCCTTGATTGTTGGCAGCAGCCCGAGCTTCAACTGTTCCTCCACGTTGCCAGGCAGCGACTTTAATATAGTCAACAGTGGCAGCAGCCGGGCCCCGAGACCCCCCACAGGTACAGTGTAAACTTATGATGAGGAAACTAGGGGCTTTATTTAGGGATACCGTGATTATTGAGCTGAAAAACGGCCATACCCCGTTTGAACAGGCTTTTAAAAGGCCTTGATGCTTTTTGGATTTTCATGAAAAATCCAAATCTAGACGTTACCAAAGATGTCACTTTGTGTTGAAAAGTGGTGGGGACCTAAGGGCTCAGTTTGAAACACACATGTGATTTTATGTAAACTCTAAGCGGTTGACCAATCACAACAGAGCCGGCCAGCTAACCAATCAGAGCAGACTGGGCTCTGGTTTCAGACAGAGGGTGAAAAGAGGTGCTGCAGCAGAAAAATAAAGAGCTTTTTGAACATGAAAGCATGGAGACATGTCACAGTAGAGACACTACATACTGATATGAACCTGACAATATGCCCCTTTAATGGGGCATAGCTTAGAATACGAAATACCATGGACCAAAGAGAAAACAAGTTTTTTTTAGTAACCTTATTTTGGAACCATTAGGCTGGGCCTGATTTTTCTTTTTAGCTAAGTTTTGGGACAATGCACATGTGTTTTCTTTCATTATTTACATTGTTGCATTAAATGTTTTTTTACTGTGCAAACCAAATATTCTCAATACCTTCTCATTTGCTTGTTAACATTTCTTCAGAATCAGAAATCCTTTCCCATTGCGGGGAAAAATTGATTCCCAGTGTAAATGACTGCAATGGACACAAGATCTTGAAAACATGAATTGTTTTTGCGTATAAATGCAGGGTGGTTGAACTAATAATAATCCTAATTTTGTGATTTTGTTTTAAACTCTGTACAGGCGGAAGATCTGGAATCTGTTGGCCCAATTTCCTATCCAGCCACAACACCGCTCCAAAAAAGCCCCATCATAAAAACATGGCGTACAACTCCATCAAAGGACTGATGACAGTCAGAGGTGAGTTCAGGCTCTGAGCTATGGGAGCTCCATTGAAAACAATCTGCTGATTATTTGGAAAACATATTTATTATTTCTCGTGCCTCCTCTCTAGACACGACATTCGTCAATTTCGGGACAGTCTGCTCCGGAGAAATAAACGTTGCGTTCATGACCAACCCGCTGAACGAGGACCTGCAGCACCCTGTGCACGTGTCAGACATCACCATGATCGACAGCCAAGAGGAAGGCAAACTCTTCATCCACAGGCCTGACGTCAGGTAAACCTTTTCCCATCTACGGATACCAGGCACAATCTGTGATTACCTTTGATCAGTAGGAACATCATTCATACGAAAGGAATGATAACAGGGGATGTAGTTTAAGACAAAACATATAAATACATATCTGATTCTAGTCTTAAAGAATGCCAAATAGTTCAACTAAGACATAAATAAAAATAGCTTCTAAAATGAATACTGTAATTTAATGTAAATATTTTGGGTTCAATTCCAGATTTATGTTTATTTTCTGTTTCCTTTAACTTTTCATAATGAAATAGACAGCTCATCAAAGCATCATTTAATATGTGTTTCTGCTTAAATTGAGGATTGAACGAGGAAAAACCTCTGTATCTTTACATAAAGCATTTGAGACGATGCATATCATTCTCAGATGACATCTTCGGCTGTTTTGTGCATGATACAAATGTTTTTGTGCTCAGCAAAGCGAACCCGTCTGACTGTGTGGACATGGACTGCGATGCGAAGAAGAAGACGCTGCTGCAGGACCTGGACGGATCCTTCCTCGGGGCCGTGGGGGCCGTGGTGCCTCAGTCTGAGTATGAGTGGGGGGGCGATGCCAGGAGAGGCCTGGGCGACTACCGCATCCCCAAAGTGATGCTCACTCACCCCAACGGCAGCCGCATCCCCGTGGACAAGATCGCTCCATACAAAGGTAACAAGAGAGGAAAAGATAGACACTCAGGCAAATCAACATTTAAAACTAAACAGTAGCTTGTGAGGAAATAAGACTTTGAAATCAAATGCAAAAGAATTCAGACACATTTTCAAACTGATGTCCAGTGTAATAATTCTCCCTAAGCACTTTTACAAATGTATTTATAATAGGCTGTATAGACAAATCTCCATGTGCCCGTCTCCTATGTAATGAGCCAGACAGGCCTATATTTATTTCCATTGTTATTGTTTTTCATTTTTTATCTGAGAATATGTAGGCCTAGGCTGGCGTAAATTATTTGTGTTAAAATCTTGCGATTTAAATACATTTTTTTTTTTTTTTTTTACAAGTCTATTGTTTTATTGAAAATTGCCTTTACTGTGAATCTACATGCCTTAATGATATCATTCCGCAATAAACACAGATCATTTCTCCCATTTGTCTGGGACATTGGAATCTTCCCGAGTAGTGGTCGCTTCACCGATTTCTGCCACCTTTGACTTCATCTTATTCGTTTTTCTCATTTCTAATTTAACAACAAAACTGACCTGGTTATTGTAGGAAAATAAATTCATCAATCATTCAAGCTCATGTCTCTGCATTCGGTTTCAAAGTGTGCATTCTTAACGTGCTAAAAATGATTGATTTATTCAACTACCTTAAGTGAACCCTGCAAATAAAAATAAAAACATGACTTTATTGTTTTATGCTGGGGTCTTGCAGAGAGTCAACATTTGTATTGTTAAAGATCAGAGAAATTACAAGGGAAACAAATGAAATCTCTATCTTTAAAGTCCTGTAAACAAGTACGTCTACGGACATCAGAGATCGGGTACATCAGAAAATAATCTCATTTTCAAACATGTCTGTGTCCTCAGGTGTGATCAGGGAGGACTGCACCTTCATGACCTCCTGGCAGAGCTACAAGTGTTTCGGGCTGAACTACAGGATGCTGGTGATCGAGAGTCTGGACGCTGACTCAGAGACCAGACGCCTGTCCCCCGTCGCTCTGCTCGGGGACAAATTCATCGATCTGATCAACGGTGGGTTGAGTTCTATAGATCTGATGTGAATGAAACCCAGAACAGTCTGAACGATCTCTCTCAAATGAGTCAAAAGAACAGGAAGAGTGTGTTTGTAATCCAGCCGTGTGTTTTTGCAGGTCCTCAGGATCACGGGTGGTGTTCGGGCTACACCTGCCAGAAGAGGGTCTCTCTCTTCCACACCATCATCGCCACCGGACACTCCTTCGACGTCTTCTTCACGAGCGTCAGCCCTCAGAAACTCCGCCTCATGATGCTCCAAGCTAAACCGTCTGAGGTCAGTGCCCAGCAGGGAGAAGACTAACACTGCTCACTTACAATTCTCCTCCTGGGCAAGGGTAACATGTTCATTTACTAAAACATCTTTTTTGCAGAGCGTTATGGTGTCAATCTTCTACTCCAAGCCGCAGCGGTTGGATGTGTACGTTAATAATGAACTGGTTCCTCCAACTAACGCTAAGTGGAACGATGATAAAACTGACTACACCCTGAAGAAGCCTCTCACACCAGGTACTCACACTTTACACACACGCAGATAATCTGACAGTAGGTCAATACAGACAATAAAACAAACATTATACAGTATAAAGTATGTTCAAAACGCATAGTGTGGAGCTGTGTCAACATAGTGTTTCTGTCTTTTTGATTAAGTTGTTTGTATCTCAAACTCAGTCAGCTGAAGCTGAATTCAGAAAATGCTACATTTAACTCCTAGCAATAACTACATATCAGGGATATGATAATAAACTACAAAACTGCTACTAGTTTTGATTGATAACTTTTTTCCCTGTTTTTCCAAAAGCACCAGAATGCACCAGCACTTACATTTTTCTTATTATTCATTTTTATGAAAACATTCCTGTCATTTTAAAAAGAAACACTTTTAAGGAACATTTACTATATCATCTAAACAAAAAAACTTTCAAACATTTTTAAAGATACCAAGCATTTTTTGCGTTGCATTAAATCCTGACGATGCAATTATTTTTGTATTTCTTCCTTTGATGGAGAATCTTTTACATTTAAAGGGACAATAAGATGCTAATCAATGTTTACCATGTCTTGGATGTGTGGGATAGAGAAATATTTGGTTCAAGTTTCACACATTTTCTTTCCTTCAAGGTCAATACATCCCTTCGCTGAATGGCACTGACGGCAACAACTACTTCGACCGGGAGTACAAGATGCTGAAGGTGGTGGTGAAGGGCTCCCAGCCGGTGGAGATCCGCACCGCCCCCGTCCTCGTCATCTCCTTCGATCTGCCCGCCATGACGGAGGCCGAGTTCTTCGGAGACGACCTGATTAGGAACCTCGCTATATTCCTCAAAGTTCCCGCAAACATGATCCGCATCACCAACATCATCCGGGAGGACGGAGGCGCCCGGCGCAGGAAGAGGTCCACCGGCCTGAAGGTGGAGCTGGAGATCAAGAAGCCTCCCGTACAGCAAACCTCCAACACCACCGACGGTTAGTGGAGCGCTCCTTTCTGATGTTTGTTTTAATGTCTGATATGTGATTTTTGATCGATAAATAAATCAGGATTCCTGTAACATCTGTCTGTTCCCTTTGTCTTCTCAGATGAGCAGGACTTCACGCTGTTGAAGAGCATCGCTGATGATCTGGGTCAGGCAGCGGTTTCCGGAAACCTCGGTAGCTCCATCGGCTTCAACGTGTCCTCCATGGGCGTCATCCCACCCCCCCCACCAGCCTCTGACCCCACTTGGAAGGAGGTCAATGACAAAACTTAAGCATAATGATGCCTGTAGGGTGAAAACTACATCCTCAGAATATAAACTACATTTGAGGAAATACATTTGCAGAAGAAAAACTACATATGTAGAATTAATAACTAAATTTGTAGAATCAAACTACATCCTCAGAATAAAAAGTATATTTGTAGAATTAAAAACTAAATTTGTAGAATAAGAACTACATCTTCAGAATAAGAACTACATTTGTAGAGGAAAAACTACATTTGTAGAATAAAACTACGTCCTCAGAATAAGAACTACATTTGTAGAATAAGAACTCAAATTGTAGAATAAAACTACATCTTCAGAGTAAAATCCACATCTTCAGAGTAAAAACGACACAGAATAAATCTGTTTTACACGAGAGCTCACTGGTTTTGTGTTTTAAATGTCAGGCGGCCGAAGAGGAGGTGACGAGGGAGGAGGCCCCCGTGAGCTACGTGTCCAGCGTCAGCGACCTGCTGCTGGTGGAGGAGCCCCTCACCGGGGAGTTTGTGGGACCCCTGGACCAGCAGCCCAGTCTCATGGCTGTGGACGAGCTGGTGAGGCAAACATCACTCCTCACTGCAAAGTTATTATCATTCTGTTGTACTGGGTGAAGACAGGTACCATGAACCATCTTGATGTTAATCGAGATAGGAGCCATTTTGTATTTCCTCTTCATTATAAGTCGAAAGCCTAATATAACCCAATACTAACTATTAAAAAACATTCAGGTTTTTTTCTACTTATTCACAGGGTTTGAGGTTATTAGACGGATAAAAAGTAACATTTCTTATCAGCTTGTTCAAGATTTTATATCTGGAGTGTACAGTTCAGACTTTTTTATAACTTTTTTTTCAGCTTGGGAATTTAGCATTTCCCACTGCGTTAAGCTGTGTAAGTGATTCTTATTTGTTTTTGCTGTGGTAAAAAAAAGCATCTCAAAGGGTGCCTACTAGGCCTTTTTACACTTATTTATTTATTAATTGAATGTCAACCAAATAATAAAAATACATGTTAGTCCTCTTTATCATTTTGTATCACTTTTAAGTGCCAAATAATGTCCTCGAAGCCACAATAATGTCTTATTGTGGTTCAAACTTACTTTAGAAATAGACGTTACCAGGAGCTTACACCAGAATAGGATGGTACTGAGAAAAATAACTTGTGGATCAAAATCCACATTTTGATGAGGCACTTCCTGTCTGCTGACCTGTGCTGTTGTGTTCAGGGTAACTGTGTCTCTGTGGGAGTCACCAGCCTCACTGTGACCGCCAGCCTGAAGGACTCCAGTGGGAACGCTGTGGACGGACTGGTGGGAAACACCTCCATCCTGTTCAGCACCTGCTGGGCCAACTTCACCGACCTCTCCATCCAGAACAGCGGTACGCCTGCAGCACGCTCTCTGCACCCTGCAAACAGCTAGAAATATGGACTTAGAAACTATGGGATTGTTGTTTTTTTCAACTGTTCTAACGCATTACAATCTCTGTTAAAGAAAAAAGCATAAAAGCCCTGTAACAATCATAGATACATACAAATAACAAGACAGCCATCACACTTTGAATAATATCCAGGACAATAAGAATGTAGAGAGACAGTAAGAGGAACTGTATTCTCCCCTGAGAAAAATTAAGCTTTGCAGCAAAAACAGCTGAAATAATGAAATGATGACAGAGAAATATTTGGCAACAACTTCTAAAAATCAGATACAAGTTTTGGTAATTTTTCAAGAAGAAAATGCCAAGTATCCTCTGATTTTCACATTTTCAAACATCAGAATAAGCAGTTTTGTCTGTTACACATCATCGTTATTGAATATCTTTTTATTTTTCATAAATAAATAATAAGCTATTAGTAATCATATAACATGTTAGGAGACTTGCATTATGACACTAAATTGATTTTAGAGTTGTTGTTTTTTTAATTGGTCAGTTATTTTTAATTAGAGGGTGCCATGTGTGTCGCGATATACCAATATTGGCACCTTGTTGATAATACACATGTGATAATATCATGTAAATAATCCATTGCCTCTTAAATAATGTTATATAATAGGTTGTGGTTACAGACTCTCTCTCCACCTCCTACAACTTATATTTGAGTGTAATCATTTTATATACAAAAGAGAAAACTCAATAAACAAACTTAAAGATATCTTCAACTTATATTCTCATATTTTCTATGGATAATATATCTCGATAATATAGTTTCATTTAGAACTAGCGAGTGCCTTTTTTCCCAAAATAATGTCCATATTATGATTTTATATCATACACTTCCTTTAGTCTGCTTATCCAATCTCCTGTGGAGTGCCTTCTGAGCCAATGTGTCTAATTATTCATTTCCATGCCAAAAGAGTTAAAAAAGAGCTTCTACACTATTCTAGAAATACTCCCAGTCTTTCAGTGTTTGGCTTTATTTAAGGATAATATAATGACCACAATATTTGCCCTTCCTCTCCCTGCAGGTGAGAACCTGACCATGGTCTTCACTCTGAAGCAGTGGGACGCTGAATCACGCGCCTTCACTGTTGAAGACCTCCCCACCACCCAGGCCCCTTCCACTACCATCATCCCCACCGACGCCCCAGAGACCACCCCCGAGACCCCAGAGATCACCCCCGAGACCCCCGAGACCACCCCCGACGACAGCCTGTTCGGCTCTGGCGCCACGGTGACCGCCAACAGCCTGTGCCTGGTCAGCGTCATCTACACGGTGGCCTGCTGCTCCGACGGCATCCCCATATGTTAGAGAGGATCCCTCACATTCAGATTAACACCGGGTAGTCTGCTGAATAAAAAAAGATCCTTAAATATATTACACACATGGCTGTTTTTTTCTATTTCTGTGTTACATTTTTATAAAAAATTACACAAACCTATTGGGATGGGGTTTAAATAATATATGTTATAATTAAAATGCAAAGCACCCTTGGGTTTTCTACTTATGTGGTCAATTGTAGGAGTCAAACTAAATGATTGGGATGGGGCTAAATGAATGTATTCTAATGAAATGCAAAGCACTTTCCCCTGTGTCACATGTGTTTTATGTGTAAATGTCTGTTTTATATGATGCCACTCCAGGTGTAAGATCCAGATGTTTATGTTTAAAACAATTGCTGCTTAACTCTGAAACCAGATGAAGGAAGACATGAAGTTCTCATTTTGATGATTATTGTTCTGAAACTATATTCTCTTTCTAATAAAGTCTATTTTACACTGATAAACAAATTAATATTGTGTGTGTGTTTTTCTTCATAATGTCCTGCTGAGTGCAGACTCTGTCCATGGTGCTGATGAAGCTGATTGGCTGAACGTTTCCTCTTCCTGCCAATGTGTTTGCGCCTCGCTAGAGGGCGGGAGACTCCGTGTTAAACCCTTGAACGCATCATCCACTGAAGCAAAGTTGCAGTGGTATTTTTAAAGTCTTGCTTGAACACAGTAAAAAAACGTCTAAAATGGAGACAAAAAACTCCAAATGACGAGCCATTTTGGTTTCGTGTGGAAACTAAAAGCGAGTGTCCGTTAACGCAGCAGAAGTTGCCGAGCGTCCTTTCAGCGCACATCTGCCTCCCAGGGAGGGGGGGCGGGGGGCGTCCGACAGAGGAACAATTAGTTTTACAGCCTTAATTTGCGCCCTCCATTTAGCCCGAGCGATAACAGTACAATGTAGGCGTGTTCTCACCCCCTTTTTTCCCCTCCGCACCGCCTGTCCTCCGGAGCTCCGTGCGGAGCCGCCACTTGCTGCAGAGTGGATGCAGAGTTCAGCCCCGGCTTTGCCCGTGGTCCCCCGCTCCCCCCGGCCACAGCTCTGATTCAGCACCAGAGGATGGATCTCTATCACCTGGCTCTTCTCTGCGGGGCTCTGCTGTTTGTCTGGGAAATCCCCTGTTTTCAAACTCTTGCTATTTTCCCTCCGAAGAGCAGCAAGGTGACGAGGATTTTTCATGATCAGGAAGCTTCAAAGTACTTTAAGGAGTTCCACGCGTCGCCATCCATCGAGAGAAACAATAAAGCAGCATCTAAAGAGTCCATAGAGCCTCATGACTACATGATGTCTATTTACCAGACCTTCTCGACGGCGGAGAGACTGGGACTTAATGCTAGTTTCTTCAGGTCTTCTAAAGCTGCAAATACTATTGCAAGTTTTGTGGACAGTGGACAAGGTATGTGGAGTTTAACTGTATGAGTGTTTTTAGGTAGGATTGATTGATTACCCAGGACTCATATTTATAATCCCAGATTAATTCAGTGCAGACAGGATTTTTTTAGATTCCACATCTCTGTGGTATGCTCATCGTCTCCGTGAGAATGCGTCTGACCATGCTGTTTAATGCTTTCCACAGATGACCTCCCACTCTCCCCACTGAGGAGACAGCAGTATCTGTTCGACGTCTCAACACTCTCCAAAAAGGCGGAGGTGCTGGGAGCCGAGCTCAGGATATACACCAAAGTGTCTGGGAATTTCAGGATATCGGAAACAGAGCCTGTGGACATCCAGCTCCTCTCCTGCCACGACCGGCGGCTGCTCAACTCCAAAACTCTGGACCTGCAGGGCTCCCAAAGGCCCAAGTGGGAGGTGTTGGACGTGTGGGAAATATTCAAAGAGCAGCAGCACCTGAGCCAGGGGAAGCACTTCTGCCTGGAGCTCAGGGCCACGCTGGACAACCCTGAGAGGGAGCTGGAACTGCAGCTCCTGGGCCTGCACAGGCACGGCAGGCCTCAGCAGAAGAAAGCCATCCTGGTGGTGTTCACCAGGTCTAGGAAGAGGCAGACCCTCTTCAGTGAGAGGAGAGGGGGGAGAGCGTTGCTGGGTCTGGAGAGGAAAGCCAAAGAGAGAGGCCCCGGTGGCGGTGCCAAGGCCAGCAGGAGAAGGAGGACGGCCGCCTCCAAAACCCGCCACGGGAAGAGGCACGGCAAGAAGTCCAAATCCAGGTGCAGCAAGAAACCGCTGCACGTGAACTTCAGAGATCTGGGCTGGGACGACTGGATCATCGCCCCGCTGGATTATGAAGCATACCACTGCGAGGGGGTGTGTGACTTCCCCCTGCGCTCCCACCTGGAGCCCACCAACCACGCCATCATCCAGACTCTAATGAATTCAATGAACCCCAGCAACATGCCCCCCAGCTGCTGCGCCCCGTCCAAACTCAGCCCCATCAGCATCCTGTACATCGACTCAGGAAACAACGTGGTGTACAAACAGTACGAGGACATGGTGGTGGAGTCCTGTGGCTGCAGGTAGTAGACCAGGCTGCACCTCCATGTTGGTCAGGCTGTCGGGCAGCATAACAGTCTGTGTGATGACAGGCTGACCCCTGAAATACTTGCTTTATTTTTTTTCGCAAGAAAAACTAAGTGATGCATTTCCTAACCATGCACCCAAGGAGGTCATGTCTAATACCTCAAACTTTTTTCTGTGTGTACTTGCCACTTAAACACTACAGTGACTGCATATTGATGCACATATGGTAAGATAAATGTGTTAAAAAAATATGAGTCTTCGGTGATACCAAATACAAATACACTTATTGGCAAATACAATTATTCAACTTCTTGCAGGGATTTAGATGGTTGAGACCACTCAAATGTCAATATGAAGCTACGGCTAGCAACTCGTTAGCTTAGCTGAGCACAAAGACTGGAAACGGAGAACTAGCCCTCATTTTATCACCTTGGTTTTGCAGGCGTTAAACTAAATATATAATGTATTAGTTAGTTTACTTTAAAGGGGACCTATCATGCAAAATGCTCTTTTGTACGTCTTTTATACATGAATATGTGTCCCCGGTGTTCCACGGAACTCACCAAGTGTCAGAAAACACAACCCTCTCTATTTTCCTCCATACCCAAATCTCTAAAAAAGGGGCTGCAACGGATCTGATAAAAACTGATCCAGATTTGAACACTGTCCTGACGTCAGGACGGTGGCGCTACGGCTATTGGGCCAACTCTCCACCTATCAGGGGAATGTGGGGTTGGGCCACGGCCGGCCATTGCCGCTCAAAAGCGCTGGAGACGCTGTAGTACATATGCCAGGCCTGTAAGTGGCGCTGTAGTCTGCCACAAAAGCAGCGAAGAAGACTTCCCGCGCATGGTTACCATGGTTACCCTTCTGTTTATTCTCCGCTGTGGCTTTTTTTCTCCCTCCCCGAGGCAAGCGTTTGCTCCCGCTGCTTTAATTCAATGCAATCCCTCCCCGTCGAGGCAAGCACTGTAATTCTCTCCGGTTAGTCCACCAGCAGATGACAAACACCCACCTCTCCGCCTCTTCCAAGGAACGAGGGGACCGTGCGGCAGAGTTTCAGTTAGGTTTTCTTTCGCCGGTCAAGATGTCCGTTAAAGTTTAAATCTTCCGGACAAAATTAGAAAAGTACCGGTCAAAGGTCTTCTTTGTTATTTATTGAGCTTTAAAACAAATGAATAACGACTCTATAGGCCTATAACAACACGGAGGACGGAGATCTATTTTTCTCCCCCTCTTCTGACTTCATCAGAGCACGGCTCCCCTCTCCTGCAGGGGGGCGTGGTCAGCAGAATCAGACCCGTAGACAGCAAACAGCACATAGAGCGAAATGAGGCATGGCTAAAATGCATGATCTGTTTGGTATTTTGAAAACAGAAACGTATAAATATACCTTATATAGGTATGGCCTTATCATTTAAATATAGCATGATAGGTCCACTTTAAAGCTGCGCGTTGGCGTATCCTGTTACCTTGGAGAGAGCCAGGCTAGCTTCCCATTTCTTTCCAGTTGCTAAGCTAAGCTAACCATCTCTATAATGCAGCTCTTTATTTACCGTACAGAATTAAGAGTGGTATTGATCATCTTGTCTTACTCCTAGCCAGGGAGCATTTTATTTTTTTCAAAAAATGTAAAACCATGCCTTTTAAAAAGAGACATATTAAATATTTCCCATTTAAGGATCAATGATATTGTTATCTTAAATGAATTATTTCCATTGCAAATATAAAACAATTGATGCTGCTTCTTGTCCTTTTAACACCCATGAATTGGCTTGTGGGACTCTAGCACTATGTTTAACTGTCATGGACTGCTAGTGCTATCATTTTCAAGAATATACATTTTTGATATATGTTATATTAAATTTACTCTTTTTTTTAACAAAATCCATAAAGGCAATCCTGGTCCAATGTGCCGGAGCAAACAACCATGAAATCTTTGTTGATATAATCATTAATGTCTAAAATCTCTAAAGGTTCTAATAATTATTTTCTTTTTTGAAACGTCTAGAATAGTATTTTATTCAAGACATTGATTACTTGTTTGTGGCCACTTTCCAAAAGAACTAAATGATGAACTTCAGTGTAACCATTTCCCCCATAATGAAGTCTTGAGTGACTGATTTCCAGCACTTGACATGGCCTACGACTCAGGGAACATGGAGGTTATTTGAATTCCTTTTAAGCAACTCTTACCACCGTCAGTAAAACCAGCAAAACCGGGTCAGGGTTTCTCACCAGTTTACTTGAGGAGATACATCATTTTGTCTGTGATGCACTGATGTTCAAAGGTACCATGTGTAAATATTTGGAAATAATAATTTATGTTCTACGAATAAGTTATTTCATTTTTTATTGTCCGCTTTGTTCCGCTCTAACTTCCAGACAGCATGAGTCACACGTCTGGATGTCCAGGTGCAAATAAACACGTATGGGTTGTGTTTTGTTAATGCAATGTGACAGCTATGTTCTCCTCACAGACATGACGTGAAATACTGTTGTATTATCAGTGTTTCTCCTGTATATATACATAGGAAATAATTATTCACCAAACAAAAAAAAAGTATCTGTGTTTGGCAAACTTTTTATTAGGCTATCATGTTGTCTGAAACATAAGTAGCACATTTTAGCCCCTTATATTTTGTTTTACATTATTTACTGTTATGAAAATAATATATTATACTGATTGATACTGACGGCCTGTGAGATGAATGGATAATTAAGTGTCATCTTTTTACTCTCATGCATCAAGCTTTATCACAACAGAAAATGAATTGATAATGTATTTTTACACAAAGTAAAATAATCAGTAAAATATTTTTAACCAAATGAATCTATTCTTAGAAACTGTGTGAACTGTAATGTGTAGTAACAGGCAAATTAAAATGTTTTTAATTTATCTTTTGTAAGTGTTGAATTTAATAATATCTTTACCTTTTTTGGTCATTAATACCATATTGTCATGGATTTGTTCATAATCTTACTCTACATTTCTACCTCTATCTTACCATGGATGTGGTTACTACTCTTCATGTTACCCATCATGGACTTGATTGCAGGCCAAATGATTATAATGTCATCATATTTGGTGGACTGGAGCCTACATATAAATTATCGAATTGCTCAATCGCCTACGTTTTTTAATGTCCTGCTTTTCACTTGACTTGCAAAACAATTTTGAAAAAGAGAGAGTCTCATACTATCTATAATAAATATGAGGCTACAGCTAGCATCCAGTTAGCTTAATTTAGCACCTTTAGGCTCACAAATCTTCAACTTGTTGCTTTTACACTTCTTGTTTATTTGGTAGGGATTCAATTAACAAGACATAAGGTGTCAAGTGTTTAATTTTAGAGCTGCTGGTTTCCTGCTACCTTTTTACACACACATGCTAGCTGTCTCACCCTGTTTTTAGTCTCCAAGCTAAACTAAGCTAAGCTAAGCTAAGCTACCAATAACCTTAATTTTCATTGTTCAGACATGAAAGGGGTAATAATCCTCTTGTCTAACTCAACTAAGTTAGTTGTGAACTTCATATAATTGAATTAGAAGTTTAATTTCAGTAGCTTTCTGGTAGTTAAACAACATTAATTTTCGCATATTAACCCAAGTAATACAATTACTTGTTTGACAAATGTTGGTGTAGTAAACTAACTACTTAACTACAAACTCTTTTAACATTAAAAGAAAATAAATTATTTATAATTTAGAGAAGCAATATAAACATTGCTTCTCTACTGTAATGGAACCCCCTTTGACCAGCCCACACACTTTTTCTTCAAAACAGTTTTTTTTAGTGATGCTATTGAAATAATCTCAACTGATTTGCTAGCATGTGACTTTCTTGATATCATATCTTCTTATAAATGTGTACCACATGTACATTCAAAATGTGTAATCCAACAAGTAGTCTGAAAACTTTAGTTAACCAAACTTGGTAGTTTTGCTGTATTTTTACCGTGTGATTTCATTGGTTTGCAAAGCCACTTTCAAAGTCGCTTCTCCAACACCAGAGCAAATTTCCCAAAATGTCAAACTCCCTTCAGACATCTAAAAGTGTCTGAAGGTGTTAACTGCTGTTGTTGACCTCTAGTTGTTAAAGGTACACCTAAGCCTGCTATTGATCAATATAAATAAAGTGGTCAGGAGCTTACTGACTCATTAGTGTTCCTCTCTGATGTTAAAGGGACGAGCAGGGTGAGTGACAGTTTGCAGGGTGAAGAGAGGGTCAGCAGACAAGCCGCCATCTTCCCTGGGTGGGCCGTGTGTGACAAACAAATTGGTGTGCAGATGTAGTGACCAAACCCCCCCCCAACCCCCCCCCCCCCCCCCCCCCCCCCCCCCCCCCTTTAGTCTAGAGCCACATTGAGTCCCCTGCCCCACATACAATGGCAGTGGAGGATCTCAACATCAGATTAAGCCTGCCTTTTCCTTACCGGGGTCAAAGGTCAAGTGGGGCATTGTCTCAGGGGGCAGCGGACATTAAACAACGTGCACGTCTCCTTAGAGAAAGGGCGGCAATCAAGAGGGGTGGGAGGAGGGAGAGGAATGTGTGTGATGCTATGTGAGGGCCTCGCTGTCACCGCAGCAAACAACAAGGTGAGATATAAAAAAGGGGCGTCCGGTTTTAAAGCAGCTGCTCTGAACAGCCAGCGGAGGACAAAAGGCTGGAATGTACCGTCTCTATAGTGGTGTACGGAGGCGTTTCTGCCCTGCCTCTCACTGTGGAAGATTTGCTGTGAGATGGAGAAAAAATATTTGCAGGGGAAACAAAGCCGGGTGTAAATCCAGTGCAGGATTCAATTGTTATCAGAAAGGGGAGGGGGATTACTTGGAGCTCATGTTTTTCTGTTTTCTTGCTGAGTTTTCCTGTGATGTTAAATGTTTCACACATGTCCGGAGGAAAGGAAGTCTAAGAAAGGATCAGGAGGGATTTAAATCTGGAATAACATAGTTTACAGCATGTGATGTGTGTCCAAGAAAATCTCAAGAGCAAAAGGAAAGAAAACTTTCCCCTGAAGTATTTACCCGATATAATTCCAACACGTGTCTCTTTTGTTTGCTTTAAGTCGCGAGCAAAAGTGGTGTTGTCATTTTGACCTCTGTGTTTGCTCTGGTAAACGCAGCCTCAGAGTGGAAATCCTCTCTGTGGAGTCAGGTGGCAGCGGGCGCTCTGACTGACATACGAGGGAAGTGACTTGTTACTCCTTCTGTTTGTTGAGTCAACTTTGCTGACTTTATTTGTCACCTTTGCTGCAGGGCTTTTGCTTGTTTTAAGTTGTGCTTTCCTGTGATACCCAGCAGGCTTTGATTTATCTACATTCTAACTGGGCTGAAAGGAATGACTTGTATGGTATTGATTACTTTAATCAATGTTTCAACAGCTGTTTCGCTTCTATAACTTGTCTTCTTTCAGACTATTGGAATTTTGTTTTTGTGTAGATTTCTCTTAAATGTTCCAGTGATACAATGTTCTGTCAGTGTGGTTAAAATGATACAAACATGGTTTGGTAGCACAGGAATTTGTCTCCCTTTGTGTCCACTAGGAACAAATCCACTCTTTGCAGCAGGTGGTAATCCGTTGATCAACATACTTTAAACCAGTGGCTTAAAACACTTTACGTCAAATTGTGAAGGACATTAGAATAATTAAATCTTCAGAAGATTCGATCAGAATAAATCATCTTTCCTCACGTATTTGCATTAAAAATCGATTACTACTGAAATACTGTCAAAATGTAACAATGAGTTGCCTTGAACATCTGGAAAAAAGCCTAAAAACCTGCAAACAAAAAGAGAAGGGTGTCATATACTTATCCTCTTTTTTCATCCAATAGCATTGATCGAACTAGAACATGTGTGAATAAGACCAGGATATCACACTCATCCCACTTTTCCTACTATTATAATACAACATTTGGAGGATCACTGTCCAAATGTGGGGTGATACAACTGAAAATACTGCACAGAGCACATCAGCCCTCTAGAATCAAATAGACTGATCAAACCTTTAGGTCTATGCTGGCATGGTTGAGGGGAGGTGGATACAGCACTCTGTGGCTCTGTCAGTTATGTTGAGGCGCTCTGGGATGTAGTTGGAGAAACACTTTCTCAACATGGACATAGCTTCAAAAACATATCGCTTTAGCATGCCTTTCAACAAAACACATTATTCTCATGAAAGCGAAAATTAGAAGGCTGTTTCATCTTGTAAATCTGGAGGACTTTCTGAGCATATAATCAGTGAAGAAACTGCCTCCTCCTGTCATGTCAGGATAGCTGGGATAACGTTTCATGGGATAGAATAAGGTCATTCCAGGACTCAAATCATCAAGGCATGGACCCCACGTTCACTCTGGGCCTCAGCGTAGACTTCTTCTTCGAGTCCGTAGCAATCTCAAATGCAGTGGCGAGCCGTCAGGGCCCTCTAGGCCCTCTGTGAGGGCCTAAGATATTCCAAAAAAAAATATTTAAAAACATTAAAAAAATATATTTTTTTTTAATATTATTTTTGTTATATTTTTCATTAGTTTTACCGAAAAAAAACTTGATTTAATAAAATAACATTTCCAAATAAATAAATCCTTCGAATCTGCCTGTTCAGTCTCTGTTTGAATGTGGGTTACATGAAAGAAGCTCATCTGGCCCTCTCTGCGATTCACAGAGGGCCCGCTATAGTAACTGAACGAGAGAGTAATGTCAAATGACAGTACAATTGACCAATCATATCTTCCCTCTAAATGGGTGGGTTTTATTATCGCGGACTAGATGACAAGTTCCGCCCGCTGTGAAACTTTTCTTGTTTCCATAGCAACAACAACTTCCTGTCAACAGCGTGAACTCGCCTTCAAAATAAAAGCATGCCAAATTACACTTAAAACATACAACTGCAACGAAAGTAACAAACACAATGCAATATCATTTTCAATGTCAAAGAACACAAATTGGGTTCACAGGTGTTGTTTTGTGTGGTAGAGGGTCGCTGTCATTGATGCGTTTTGCACCCTGGGCCGTTGTTTTGATATTCCGCTGAAGTATACGCTGTGACGTAATAACTATTTTTTAGGGAAGGGGTGGGGGTCAGAGGGCCTAGGTATAAAGCTCACGGCTCGCCACTGCTCAAATGTCGTTCTGCCAGTATCGGGCACAGGCCACAGCTGATGGGGTAGGTTCTGCCAGGTCTTCTGGACTGCACCGGGGGGCATCGGCACATTCCAGTAAGTGGGACATTGTCTGCACTGATCCACAGCTGCACATGTCTTCTGTGGTGTAGTTCCACACTTTCATCAGTGCTTTACACCTCCCCTGTTCCACACGCAGTCTATTGAGTGACTTCCAGGTTGTCCAGCCAAGGTCGTGGCCACTAGCAAGGCTTTCCGTTGGTGTGATTCCTCTGTCCAGCCATTCAAGAGCTCGTGTGTCATGTCTTTGCCATTCATCTTCCCAGATGTTGGTCCTTGCTGCTTGTTTGGTTGTCTGGAGGGGCAGGACTGTCTGCACAAAACTGGCTCTGGATCGGAGCCTGCGTGGGGGTGCTACATGGCCATGCAAGGGGTGTCTGATGTCTGTCTCCTGTGTTCTCCGTTCATCTTGAGCGATACCCAGTCGTCTGATGTGTGGGGGAGAGATGCCGGCTAGCGCATAGAGGCACGGGACAGGTGTTGTCTTAACGCATCCCGTGATGATGCGGCAGGTGTCATTCAAGGCTGTGTCGACCAGTTTGGTGTGACGTGATCGGCTCCAGCTTGAACAGGCATACTCTGCTGTAGAGAAATCAAAGAAGAGTGAGGAAAAAATAAAATAAATAAAACAATACAAGTATATTTATGTTTAAGAGTGAACTCTGTACTGATGCAAGATGTGTGCCTGCAGGTGTTCCTATGGTTACACTCTGTGTTTAATAACACATGCATAAAATACCTTTACACTGTAATCCCCACCCTACTTCTATTTTGTTTAGCCTTGTGAGCACTCTCCGTACTGTATTGCTGTGTTTCGTGTTATGTCTGTCTTGGCAAATATATTATTAAATCTTAACAAAATGTCTCCTAAATCTGCCAAAAGTGATCACAAGATAATACCTTATTTGCATATTCAAAGCAAATGAGTTCAGTAGCAAATGCATACACAAACTACATTAATAGCCTGATTTATAACACATTTATTCCTAAAAACATATTGAACATTTTTTTGTTTAAATGGCTTTTGATAGTATTTTCTGATGTATTGATTGATAAAGAGAGATATCAAGCATTACCTTTATGTGTTAAAGCTGGCTAAACATTATGAATACTTATACACCAGTACTGCAATACAATATTGAATTGTATAGAGGTTGTAGTTTGTGATGATACTGATGACACAGGTGTTATTTCGAGCAAAAAGTGGACAAAACAAAAGAAACATCAGTATAAATGTGAAAATAACCTGGGGTTTAGATTTAATCATACTTAGTTTTACATTTCTAGTGAAATCTACCAGATTGTAGAAATGATCAATTGAAAAATACACAATAAAGACTTGTTGTTAGCTTTTAAAAAATGTAATGGGACTTTTGACACTTTAGCTATGCTTTACTCAAGTACTTTGTTTTTCTGGACATTTCACTCATGATTGATGTTGAAGAGACCTGTGTGCTGACTGACTCAGAATCAGAAGAGGGATTACACAGCTGAGTGAGAAAGCAAAGTGTGGGAGGAGGAGGTGAGACAGGTGAGACAGGTGAGACAGGTGAGTCCTCTGTGGGTCACTGCTGCTGACTAACTGTCTTCTTGTATGTCATTTGGAACAACAGACGCCCTCTTAGGGTTTATATTTCTGTCTTTGTTGTGGTGATATCATATCAGCACATGACAGTGACATACATACACAACCTGCTATTATGTCACTGTGTCCCTCAAGCTATATGTGCTATAGCCTACTTCTTATACAATACACACTATGAGAACAAATATATAAATATTCAAAATGAATGTGTCAGAAAATAAAATACTATGTAGTGCAAGTTTGCAAGTAGTGCCACATTATGTCTAATGTTATGTTGGTGTCTCGTTTCGGTCACAATGCCATTTGCTGGTTTCAGAGTTATCTAACCGACCGCACTCAATGCGTCAGGTTGGGTAGTACTGTCTCTGACCCTGTCACCTTGGAGAAGGGAGTTCCACAGGGCTCTATCTTGGGGCCCTTGCTCTTTTCATTATATGTAAACACTATTTGTAATCAGATGCAATTTTCTACCTATCATATGTATGCTGATGACACTATTGTATACTCGTGTGCTCCTTCTCTGGATATGGCCGTTTCCAATTTAAAATCAGATTTTATCACGCTGCAGCATGCGCTTCTTGATTCTAAACTGCTATTGAACAGTAAGAAAACCAAAGCAATGCTTTTTGCTCCCAAGTCAGCGTCCTCCTCTTGCCTCTCCATTGACACCCTTGATGGCGTTTCTGTTGAATTTGTTGATACCTACAAATATCTGGGCTTTTGGTTGGACAGTAATCTGAACTTTAAACACCATATTGAAGTTTTAACAAAGAAATTGAAATTCACTCTTGGCTTCCTTTTCAGATTTAAATGTTGTTTTTCAATTTCATCCCGTAAAAGGTTGGTCTCTGGCTTATTCCTGTCCCAGCTGGACTACGGTGATACCATTTATAGATTTGCCTGTCCCACTGTTTTGGCCAAACTTGACCCACTTTACCATGCTGCACTGCGTTATATATCAAATGCACCCTATAGGACTCATCATTGCACACTGTATAGCCTAACTGGATGGTCCTCACTTACTATGCGTAGGATGCAGCACTGGTTTTTATTAATGTATAAAGCCATTTTAGGTAAGCTTCCACTCTACATATGTGTCATATTTGCTCCAGTTTGTGACTCTTACAAACTCAGATCCAGTGCCTGGATACGGTTCCAGGTTCCTACTGTACGGACTGAGGCTGGAAAAAGGAGTCTTTCTTATTATGGTCCTTGGTCTTGGAATGACCTTCAATCACGCCTTAAACTGAGGGCACTTGTCTCTATTTCATGTTTTAAATTGAAGTTGTCTGAAGTCCTCACCACCAGCTGCTCTTGCAGTAACAAGTAGTGTACTTTTTTTATTGTCCAAATGTGCACAATGTAGTGACTGCTTTTTCGTCTTTTGTTTTCTTTATGTTCTCTGTATTTTATATGTTTGTGTTATGTGTTATGTGTAACGTTGCTGCCTTCTTGGCCAGGTCAGCATTGAAAATGAGATTTTATCTCAATGTTTTTTATCTGGTTAAATA
Source organism: Trematomus bernacchii (assembly GCF_902827165.1). NCBI lineage: Eukaryota > Metazoa > Chordata > Actinopteri > Perciformes > Nototheniidae > Trematomus > Trematomus bernacchii. The sequence continues at coordinate 19,169,386 of NW_022987564.1, read as the reverse complement.
AAGGTTAAATAAAAAAAAATAAAAAAAAGTGCACAATAAACTATGCACCCACTTCATAGTTTGGTGCTTGTATATATGGTTTTTATACAGGGGCAAGTTCATATGTTATTCCTTTTTTCCTAATAACATGGCAAAATAGATTATTTTAAAGCTTGTTTACAGTGTTTGTTAAATAACGGAGAGATACAAATAACAGAAATGTATACAAATAAGAACATATTTAATATGACAACTTTATTTGCATATTGGAACATAACAGACCAGAACATTTAATACAAATAAATACAAAATACAATAAATTGACTTAATGTAAATATTCAACTGGGGTTAGTTTCATGGTGATATAGTGTATATTAGTTCAAATGTTTAGACTATTCACCCTGTCATTTCATTGTATTTAACTTGAAAATTGTAACTGTGATTGCTGATTGCACGGCAGCTCATTAACTGTAATGTGTATCAGCTGTGGGGTCTTTGCCCATGTCTGCATTGCAGCATTTTTGGGACTAATCAACACCAGCTTAAAAAAAAGCCATCATGATACTGCATAGGCATGTGTAAGTTTATATAATCAAGTCACTAGCAGCTGAAAACACAGTTAGTTTAAGACTTAACCTCTGACTTATATTTCAATCAGTAGAAGCTACCACCCCCCACCTCCATCAGCAGAATGGCTCACGGACACCTGTGCTGCTTCTTACCTATGATGTCATTTAATCACGGGAGCACTGCAAAACGTGAGTAAAATCAATTATTATCTTTTTTTTAATAAACGCAGTTGTAGTAACATTGATCCTCACAACGTACCAGATAACCAGTGGTCTAGGGACATTGACATGTAGCCAGTTAATATTACTGTTTTGTTGCTCGCATTTTAAACTGCTGTTTCACAAAAATGTTCAGGCTGTTAAAATGTGCATGCAGGCTGAAAGTTAACCCGACTATTCTGTAGAGAAATTCCTAAACAAAAAACTACCCGGCAGTGAGGGAAAAATCTACACATGATTAAAAATAAGTCTGCTAGCCTGCATCTGTAGGCTAATGCTAATAACGTTAGCATGTTGTGCATGGGGTGAAAACTTGACAAGCAAACGACAAATGTTCTGACTGGGAACCTTGTCAGTTATAATGGAGCTGGATTTTGCACTTTTGTTAAATGTTGATGCTGTTAAGCCATGTTTTATGTGTGTTAGTAGAATATTTTCTAGTTCACTTATCTGCACTATGCAAATCGAAAATGGCGGATTGCAAATCCACGCTTCGCTATAGATCCGATCCATTTTTCCTTTAGAGATTCACCATAAGTGTCTGATGAACATGTCCTATAACACTACAAACTGCAATATTCTTGTTCCTTTTGTTGCTGGAGCATTTTGAGCAGCTATAAAAGTGTAGAAAATGTCTTTGTGTTTCAGGACAGCTTCTTTAGTGCTAGCGTGTTTGGTCAGATACACCTGCACATTTCCACTCTTTAAGTGAAACACTTCAAAATCATCAATAATTTCTGTCTTCTTCAATTGAACCCTATCCTTTTCTGTCTCTTTTCTCTCTTTTTCTATCTGAACACATGCCCTGCACTCCGGATACACATTTGATGTTTCCTCACCTTGAACAGGATCCTCTGACAAGTAAGTGAATAACAGCCTACTGACCAAACGTGAGTGTTGGAGGGTAAAGAAAGAGACAGCGTTGTTTACCAAAAGAAACAGAGTGAATGAGATTTTATGACAGAGAGCAGGAGAAAGCTAGACTTAGAAACAATATAATTGCTAGCTGGCACAGCAGTGCTTTGAACTTCATCCTCACATCAACATGCTAACATGCTCACAATGAAAATGCTAACACACTCCCTTAAGCAGGATAATGTTAATCCTGAGCACCAGCTTTGATTAGCTTGTTAGCATGCTAACATTTGCTGTAATGCACAAAACAGAGAGGCTGATTGGAATGTCATTATTTATGCAGGTATAAAGCGATAAATAAAGCTTAGGACAATATCAATTCGACCTGATGAAAGCGCTTCATGAAAGGTTGAGTGAAATGTATCCTAAAGGGAGCATGAACCTTTGTACTAAATTTGATGAAAACTAATTGAAAAGCAGTTCTGACACTTAAAAGTCTAACATGTCGCCGACACTGTGGCGCTGGGGGGGAAATCAGAGGATCACCAAAGTTATGTTGATTCATCCACTGAGGATCGTGAACATGTGTACAAGATGTTATGTCCACCCATCGTAAAGATGTTGAGATACTTTAGTTTGGAACAAATTGGTGAATGAACAAGCAGCACGGCATTGCCATGCATAGAGCTACAAGTTAAAAGTAAAAATGCTCTAATATATCCTGATTCTAAGTCCCATGTATTAAATAACCTCTAACAACAGTGGGTCCTACATTTCCCACAATATAACCATTAGCAAACAGTACTGGACAACACCTCAGTCTGAAGACAGAAGAAAAACTTAAAGCACAGTGGCAGGGAAATAAGTGTGTGTGTGTGTGTGTGTGTGTGTGTGTGTGTGTGTGTGTGTGTGTGTGTGTGTGTGTGTGTGTGTGTGTGTGTGTGTGTGTGTGTGTGTGTGTGTGTGTGTGTGTGTGTGTGTGTGTGTGTGTGTGTGTGTGTGTGTGTGTGTGTGTGTGTGTGTGTGTGTGTGTGTGTGTGTGTGTGTGTGTGTGTGTGTGTGTGTGTGTGTGTGTGTGTGTGTGTGTGTGTGTGTGTGTGTGTGTGTGTGTGTGCCTTTTGGCAGCAGAACAAACCGGGCAGGGTTACTCTTTTCGCGGGTGTTCCCCTCTTTCTGCTCTCCGCAGCCTTTTACTGTCACACAGGGATCAAAATGATGAGGACACGCAGAACATGCAGATGTTTGCAATATCTCTCATATATGAACTCTCTCATATGGACGCACCTGGCTCTCATTTGTCTGAGATAGTATGCATGTAGCGTGTGCACTTGACATCAGTTTTTTATGTGTGCAGAAAGATTCTTAAAGGAAAGAGAGAAATGGAGGAGGTGAAGGAGGAGGGGGGGTGTAAGTAAAAACAGAGCAACTGTCGCTCACATGCCCGACACAGAATGATAATCAGGGCCCCGGCTGCTTTTGTACATAGGCAGCTTTGGTTTTGGGTGACAGCGCTGGTAGTGTTGTTTTACAGTCAGTCTGCAGTTGGAAATAAAAACCAGACGAGGTGGGCTCTGCAGCCAAAATCAGTCCCCCTGGTAATTAAAAGTGCCTGCTGAGAGCTCTTTACTACACGCAGCCAGATCACTGATCATCACTGGCCAATCACATCAAAAGGAAATGACACAGGACACAAGGCGGACCATTAGTGAGTCGATTTCCCCCAAAAGATCACAGGCAGTCATGGGCCGGTTGATTACCTACAGATTGTCTGTTCTTTCTCCACCTTTGCCCCGCAGGGAGACATTGAAACGTACTTTTAAAATCTTCCTTCTGTTGTTAAACGCCATAGATGTGAACTTTTGAATTCCACAATGATTTGATTTGATCCATCACCAAATCTCACCATTTGATATTTCTCTGAGTCAATTTGAGCTAGTCTTCATAACAGCGGCCTCTGTGGCCACAAGTGGTATTAAAAGATAATGGAACAATGAATAAACTTACTTTCCAGAGAGACAGATAATTTTTTGGGGCAGTTTATCCTTTATTTTAGAAAAATAGATTGCAGAGTGGGGGATAGAGGTGATGACATGTAAGCTGTCGCAGGCCAGATACGACCTGCGTCCGCCACAGCAGGGACTGAGCCCCAGTACAGAGCCATCAGTATGAAAATGTGGGAAAGCAGGGTTCTTCCTTTCGAGTTGGATAACAACATTGAATCCATCTCATGAATTTGCAGTAAATATCAAGCTGCAACCAGCAGCTGGTTAGTTTAGCTTATCATAAACACTGGAAACTGAGGGGAACAGATAGGTAACACAAGTGAACCAGCTATCTTCTTTGTTTTACGAGGGATTATATGTCAGCTGCATAGATAGTTCAAAAAGAACAATTTGTAAGAAAAAGCACCTATAATAATACAAATAAACCTGCATGTCTATCACCCTGACAAGTCGGACTTGCAAAAAACAATTTATATATCGAATTCCTTTATAATAATCTTCAATCTGTACAATTATTAGGAGGATAAAACCAAGATAAACGTCCTCATACTATTACAATTACTTACAATACTATTGTATTGTAATACAACTATAAGTGTAGGCTCGCTGCCTTTCTTTATATCATAAACTTTCCAAATTCAAAAAATACATTTAAAACTGGTATTTTATCAGATTTTTCAACAAATCAGCAATTCTTGACACAGCTTTGACTTGGTATGTAGGAACAGTCCATCTGTAGATTTCTTTTTATTTTAAATCTGTGAATCTATTAATATAAGTAATTTAATGGTTACATTACACCATTTCCCCCTACCTCTAGTAATGTCAGTAGAGGTCCTTTGTTACAAGCCCCTTAGGTGCATTTATGAAAATTAATACTAAACCATTTAAGCCTTTTTTAATCAATTTGACCTTTTCAATAAATCTTGAAAACCAGTATGTTTTACATGCAGATTTCCCCTTAGTCTATCTCTTCTACAGACTTCAGGGATGCTCTGATTTGCTGAATGCAGGACATTTTTGGACACCTCTGTAAATCAGTTGCAGGTGAAATCAGCGAGACAACACCACTTTCAAACCTCAGCACAATCGCCCTCCTTACTGTAATTTATTCCCCTTAAAGACATGTGGGGGCGAGCGGCGTTTGGGTAGACAGAGAGGGGGGGGGAGCTGAGTCTTTGGGTCAATAAAAATCAAAAAAGCAGTTATTGACTTTGAAGCCCTCTGCCGTTTGAGGGAAACCTGAACCGGGCCGATTGTGGCGAGCCGCTCTGGTTGAGGCCGGAGAGGAAATGCAGTGTGACACTAACAGGCTGAAGGAGGAAGTGTTGATGGACTGAATTAAACAGGGAGGGGGTGGAAAGGGGGCTGAGGGGGTGGTAGGTGGGTTTGTGGGGGCATGACATTAATGTTTTCCATTGACAAGACGGAAAAGCCCCGCTGCTATGCCACACACACACACACACACAGAGTCATAAACTCATGCATTTATTCACAGGGAACATTCACTGGGAGGCAGCGGGGGCACTTTCCCATGCATACTTTAAGCAAAACATACACAAACATTTGCTTTAAACTGAAGCTTGAAGTCTGATTGAGAGGTGAAAGAGCAATCCAACATTAAGCAAACGGCCCCGGCAGAGTTTCCCAGAGCACTTTGATTTGAGACTAAAAATGACCATGAGTCGCTTTGATTGAAAGAAAATAATAAAGATTTAAACATATTTCAGGCTACTGTGACCCAAAGGTACACAAGCTGTCTGTTTCCAATTATGGCTTTAAGCAGTTTGAGGAAACGTGTGGTTACTTCAAGAGGAAATATTTTACATGTCATGGATGTAATAGAGGAGCATTGTACTTTGTATAAACTGCTGGATCTGGGTTTTATCTGCACACAGAGAAAATGCAGCAGTGAAAACAAAGAATGAGTTCATGTGGAGGGAGTGTGGAAAACAAGCAGAACTGAACAGAAGCACAGATATGTTTAAATGAGGATGTTCACTTTCAAACTTTCCTGCATTTAACAAAAATGTGCGCAAGTGACAAAGACAAGCTGCACCAGTAATAATCACCAAACTATAAATAAATATTGCAAATAAATATACAAAACTCCTGTATGCTAAGGAAATATATTGATTTATTTAATTGTTTGATCATTTAAAAAAATCTCTATCTTTGTCCAGGTAGATAGTAAATGATACACCAGTCAAAACATAGCTCACATACAAAGGAAAAATCAGGCAAAAATTGCTGAAAATCCAACTTTTCTAATGTCAACAGAATAAGAAAATCAAACAAAATATTGTTGGGACTATCTATTCTGTATTAGCTATGAGTATCTTTGGTCAGTAAAAAAGTTATGAGGGAATACAGCTTCTGTTTGAAGTCGGAAATGACGTCACAAATGGGCTGCATCAAATGATTAATCAAGGTAGGTTACCGTACTCATTTGACCAATTGGCTAATTTAGAAGATTGGCACCTGGATCACCAATATCCAAACTAGAAAAAGATCATGACAAGTTCAAAGACTACTCTAAACGTAGAATATTTCAATTGCTTCACAGAACACATTGTGGATGATCCTGACAAATCTTGCAGTGGCGATGAGGACTGATTAGTTATAGAACTGCTTGGTTTCATGAAATAAATGATGATATACATATGCTATTTTGGTATGAATATCAGCCTATTAATGATACTGTTAAAAATAACTCATATGCTATCAGCCAATCTCCTTAGTATGCGTGTAAAAATAACTATGAAGTGTTGCTCTGTTAACATTTTCAGGACAATCAGAACATATCTTTGCATAGCCTTCAAAATCTAAATAACATACTGTTCTAAATCAAAGAGAAAATCAGGATGTCTCGCAGCGTGCAGAAAGCCAAGCGCTAATCTGATTTGTGTTTTTGACTTAGTTTTTTTATGGATTTGTATCTGTTTTCATTGACAACTTGGCCAATTTCTTCCTCCAAATGTGATGAATAACAATCTGCTACTGTAGTCAACATAATTCTAAGTTGTTTTAGCGATAGACGAGGATATTTTCCACCCTCTCTCCCTCTCAGGCTTTATCAGTGTGAGCGGGCGAGGAAAGCATGTTTTGATCCGTAAGCCACTTTTCATATCTGGATTCGGGAGGCACATGGCATGGGAGAGGTCACCGTTTATGGGCATTAACAACAAGTCAGACAGACCTCCCACCACGCACGCATTCATCTAACCAGGCAGGTTTACCCAAGGTCCTTCACTCTTCAGGCCTTGATAAGGTTGTCAATCACCCAGAGCCTGGAAGCAGCAGCTGCAGCATTTCTGAGCCCAAATCAGAAACAAAAAAGCATTACCAGAGAATTACAAGATCAACATCTTTCATTAAGTCTTTCATCCAGCCTCTCTTTTAAGTTGTGGATTTGTTCAGTGTTATTCTTTGCTTTAATTAACAGGATTAAAGTGAACTTTGATCAATATCAATCGAAACAATGTCTTGTTGTCAAACCTCCGGTAATCCCTCCGAACTGTCAGACTGTATCATGTCCGCCGAGGAAAAACTTGACCAGAGTGGATTTTGGGAGCGACCCGCAGTCACACGCTGAGGATCTGCAGCCAAAAATGCAACGTGTCGAGGTGTTCGGAATATTCCTGTTACTGTGCCACCATAAAGATTTACAAGGCTTCCATTTACTAGTTAGAGCTGATGATCTTTTGTGGTGGATTACAGATTTAGTTTTTACCATATGATGTGAGATGTTGAGGTATATTCCTCAAATGACTCCCTTTATGATTTACAGGGTTTCACAACTACCAAACATATAGATAAAGGAATTGTTTTTACATAGTGCAATCTGAAATTAAGTTAGCACCTTGGTAGGAAATATATTTTAACAAAAAATGTAGTTCTACTATTTCTTTCAGTTTTTTTTATTCATTTAATTAAGTCTTCTTTACACTTTCTTTTTTTTTCATTTATTTATTGAAACTTTGTAACATGTCGAAGTGCTTAATGTAAAGTATTCTAACCCCCATTCACTCAATGAAGATCAAATAAAAAAATCTAAAAGAAGAAAAATCGAAATTATGATTAAAAATCATTTAAATCATAATAAAAAAAAAGAGTGTATTTTTCAGATATTTATTGTCTGATGCTGTATCTTTTGAAAACCCTGATCCCACGACAAAACATTGGATTTAGTCATTGTATGGTGTAAGTCTGCATATCAAAACACCTGTTAACGAATTAGGGGATGATAGAGGGACTGTTTTTTGACACCAAACATTTGAAAACACATTTTTTAATACACATTTAATAACAACATTGTAAATGATTGTATTTTGCTACTTTAACCTGGCTCACGTTTCTACACTATGTTTCAATGACAACAAAAGGTAGTAACTGCAATATGTTGGTCCAGAAAAGGACATGCAGTATGGAGAGTGTGTTTCCTGATAAAGAGTGTGTTTCCCCCCCCCCCCGCGACTGGATCAGAGCGATCTGGTGGCAGTGACCCCGGCTCCCCTCTTTCACCTTTAGGTGTTGATTGCTTTTAGAACCCTAAATCTAGATTGAGGGCTTTTCCCATGGAGATTAGACGATCTGGTTTAAAGCTGTTTCAACAGGTCGCTTGTGAGGGGTCAAAGGTCAATTACATAGTAGTGCCTAATGGTAGCAAATAACGTCAATCACCTTAAACGGACCATCGGCGAGACTTGTGCCTGACTTTGGCCTGGAATGTGGAGAATCCAGGGGTTAAGCTGGTGGCATGGAGCGGCTGACCGGACACACACACACACACACACACACACACACACACACACACACACACACATACACACACACACACACACACACACACACACACACACACACACACACACACACACACACACACAGAGAGTTCCTGGACTCTAAGCTGGCCAAGCTCACTCACCATCACCTACCATGCCACACTATCAATCTTGCAGTGACCTCATTCAATCTGAAAACAAGACGCGTCCTATACCTGGAGATCATGTGATCAAGAACAAACGGATCATGTCTAAGGAAGCAAAGAAAGGCCATGATATAAACAGTAAAAGCACTTATAGCCATTCATTGGTTTGCCAATCAAAATAAAATAACTTTTATAATCAATTCAAGCTGCAATCTTCTGCTTTTTTGTCATAAATTAAATATTCTTTAAGAAAATAGTCGGCACAATAACTAATGATCGAAACAACTATTAGTTGCAGCCCTATTAAATATATTTTTATTACTGTATTATCTTAATCGAACATCTGCTAAACAGAATTGTGAGTTTCTGGACATTTAAAAAAAAGGTTCTCCCTCCCCCTGCCAATAATAATATTGAAAAATAAATGTAATGATGATAAAAGTAATGTCTGCAATTGAATACCTAGTTGGTACATGCAGCTATAGCAGAACACTTTGCACTGGAACAAATTGTCACTTAATATGTATACCTCAAATATTTGACTTTGAAGACCAACTTTAAATCTTCCAAAAGTCATGTTTTACAGTTTAAAAAGTGTGAAGAGAGCCTCAAGTCTTGCCAGCGAACAGTTGGCACAAAGGTCTGCCGTTCACATTTACACTCCAGGATTTCTTGGGGCTGTCCCAGATTCTGACTGTAATTAATGACCTCACCTGGGGCGCACAAACAAATGACGATGCTGTGTAACCATGACAACATGGATGACTCATGCCCACAGCTCTCACCTGGCCTGACGTGCTCTCAGTGCCAAATGAAGTTTTTTCAGTGTGTGTGTTATTGTTACAGTGCCAGTAACTCACAGTGATGTGTTCATACAGTTTGGGTTTGGTATTATATAGTTTAAGGAAACTGACATTCAAAAGTGTAAATACATTATTATTTTAATCACAGGAGACGGTGCCCAGTGATTGACAATAAACGGTAAATGAGTTACATATATCAATAAGAATATAGTAATTGAATGAGTCACCCTTTGCATCTTTCAATACTTATCATCACTTCCTATAATATAAATAAGACCATTTTGACCCTTATTAATCCTGAAGGAATTCTTCTACATAAGAATAACTACACAAGAGTAATAAAGTATTTGAAGCATTACTAAAACCATTGCAAAATATAACAAATATAAAAGCAATAAAAGAAAGAAAAGTTCATTAAAAAAGGTTAATAAGTTAGAAACAACAGCGTAAGAACAAAAATAAGAGTGTACTAGATCAAAAATAATAACACAAAGGGATTGGATGCCAATCCATCTAATATCTGTTAAATAAATATCTGTTTGGTCGGAGGTCATTGCTGCTAGTATGACCAAAAAGCAACCAATAAAACCTTAACCTGTTCCACTCTGAGCCTGTTTTTCAGGTCTCAGGCTCGAAAATGACATTCCCAGAACAAATGACCATATCTTCCCTTCTAAAAGGGTTAAATTAATAATCTTTTTTCTCAAAGTAATGATAAACCTGTGAGTTGGATGTAGAAGTGTCAGAATCAATATAAATGTTTTTTATTTTAAAGAAAATTCAGATTTTACATAGTAAAAAACTGTAAATTATAGTGTCCGTCCAAAAATTATTTTTTACAGATAGTGAAAACTACCCTTGGATGATGGGTTAGTAGACTAAAAGCTTTAGGAATCCAAAGTACAACATATAATAAGTACCCTGTATCAAGATTGATGCAAAACAAGTGAAATTTGACCTTTTTAGAGAGATTTAGCCAAAAACTGGGCCATCTGGGGTCATTTGGGTGGATTTGACCTATCTCTGGCCCCCCTTGCTCGATTTGGTTGGTTGACATACCCTTGTGACCGTTAGAGCCAATAGAATCGAAGGGGGAGGACAACACCCACACACGTTGTAAAGAAAAAATGTGGGCGCTTCGCGTGTGGAAAACGAAACCAAAGTGGAGGAATGTCTCCTTCTGGAGTTTGGAAACTAAACGCAGTTGTATTGCTTATGGATTATCAGAAATAATTTCAAAGAAGGCACAGACACATAGGATGAACCTATGGATTAACTGCAGCATCGTTTTTTTATCGTTTTAATGCCATTGAAGACCACTTTTGACCAAGGTAAGCCATATTTACGTGTTTAGCTTCTTAGCTCCACATGTGATGATGTACGCTTTCGTTTATAGCGTCGCGAATGTTTATCACTGAGTGTTGAGGTTTTTTACACAGATTCAGTGTCTCCAGGACACCAAAAACGAGTGGTTGGCTGTGCATCTAGGATAAGTAATAAGGGAGTTATGAGTGAGTTTAAGTGCCTTAGTAGGTTCCGTTTTTTCGATCGAGGCTAATTCAGAGGCTGAGTGCTAGCATTGTGGGGTTTTTTTGAAAAAAAAAATTAAAAAGATCAGTTAGCTGAGTTTCTTCCCGTTACATGGATATAACACATTCATAGTTTTATTCAATATTAAGATTCCTTAGACGTTGTTTCCTGCAAATGACGCGTTTATCCGCCCGGTACCGGGGGGAAGGTGTGAAACAGGTTAAACAAATTACTACTTGTAAAAACGAATGTTTTGTTCTACATTAAAGAAAATAAGTTCCTGAGTGCCAGATCCAGTCATTCCCTAGTCACCTTATCATCACCTGCCAGCACACATGCTCCTCATTCACCTCAATCAGCCTCTGTGTAAACACCTGCCTGCTAACACTCCTCTCCTGATCACTTCTGCACAGCGTTCCAACTTCCATTTAGTTCTGGCAGACTGTTCCAAACCTTCTTAGTTAACACCGACCACGTACATCTTGATTTTATCTGACCATATTCTGCTTTTGAGTCAATACAACACTTGAAAGAAGTGCTCAACCCCGCCATACGACGACAAACAGTATTGTAATTAGGTTTTTGTTGGACTGAATATATTCAAATTTAAATATACATACTCTAAAAAGTAATGGAATCAACCTTCAGCAAGGTTTAGTTCTAATTGTAGCATGTACATGTTTTTAATATTCATGAATAATCATCCTGAGTGTCCCTAAACCAAGGATGGATTACCACCTGGGCATGGGGGGGGGCCCACAGTAAAACTTTACCCTGGGCCCTGGAACAGGTTAGCTACAGCCCTGGTTAAGAAAGTACTTCAATTTCTGTTTTCTCTTGTTATCTTCAGCCATTTGAAACCTGTTGTTGTATAATCATTTAGAAATGTTTACAGGGTGACATTCGATTGCCAAAAATATTGACCAAATGCATTCTCTCTCGTCCAATACTGGTGCAAACATACGTACAGTTTACCATCCTTCACTGTGGCACAGTTCTCAGAGTGCCACACACACTGTGTGTATCTGCAGGGTTTTGTTTCCATGCCTCCCTTGGCCTGAAAACTCTTCCGCATGGAACAGCACACAGCAATCAGGCCCGGTTTATGGCAGCCAATCTGCCATTCACTGGAGACTAAGATTGATGACGCCTGTCCTGAGTGACTGGTACTCACAGTCCGACATGCACCGCACACTCATAAACCCCAGTCCATCTGCTCGGAGACAAACACGGAAACCTGTCCATAAATTCCAAACTTGCTTGAGAAAATGTCAATGATGGAGGTGAAGAAGAAATAACTTAGCGCCGTGAATCTTCTGAAACTGCACATCCTCATTCAGTGCTGCTGCCCTTTTGACCCGCTGACCAGACTACTTACATTAACTAGACACAATGTATTCTCCCATGAATGCAGCGTTAACCACCGCAGGCTCCCATTGACACTCAAACGGAAGTATTTTTACGGCCTCCAGGCACCACTGAACAAGTTTAAAGCAGCTTAATTGCCGCGCTGACCTGATTGGCAGCTACATGAATGTGTCTTGGTGGGGAAGAGGCCGCAGACTGTTAACTGCAGCGAGGTGCTAAGAAGAAGAAAAAAAGGGTTAATGAGCTAAACGCTGCACTGCCAGGCCAGCTTTCAAGTCAGGATGCGTTTTTGTTATACAGACTCATAAATGTGTCTAATGGGAGAGGTACGGTAGCCCTGAGGTGCAAAACTGAGCAACATTGGATCATCTTTAAAAAAACACATTTTCTGAACTTATCTTAGACCCTAATTAACAAGGGTCATTAGGGAACCATCACAACAATAAGGCCATTTTATTGTACCTATAATTAAAAAACACTTAACACTTAGTATTGCTTTGACCATTTGTCAGGGTTTTTTTTTTATCACTTTTGGATTACAAATCCACATACAACATATTTTATTTTGGCAAACTGTTTTATCCACCATAGTGTTTTCTTTTTTTACTTACATGTCACTATTTGTTTTTGATAGTTAATCAAATATTCCTTTTTGTTTTGAATGTTTTAAACACATTGTACAACCAGCACCTTTTAAGGTAAAACTTGGGTCAAAATAACCATACCTTCAACTGGGTAAATAACTCTAAATTAATTAAAAATATATATATATTTATAGTAACTGGGTAAATGTACTCTTCTATTGGGTTGAAAGTGATTTTAGTCAATAGAAAATCAAGGTTTTGTCAGAAAGACTATATAGAATAATTCTGATGTGCTACTGACTTCTATTAAATCACAAAACAAATAATATCTTACAGTGCGCTGTAACTTTCATTCTTATATTTTATACCTGTCTACTTAAGCTTGTTTTATTATAATTGTATTAACTTATTTTAAATGTCTTTTTGTAATTTGTTTTCTATTGCAATATATCTTAACTCTTTTAATGTTTTTTTTGTAAAGCACTTTGAATTGCCTTGTGTTGAAATGTGCTATATAAAGAAAACGGCCTTGCCTCTGGCTTTGGTTCTGTCCATCATTATCAAAAAGTATGTTTCTTTGTTGTTGTTGTTGTTGTGTTACATTTTCAGTGGCTGCAATGTGTTTTCTAAAATGACGTGTTCCAAGAAATGATGTTTTTGTTGTGTTACCTACAGTATCTTTCAATCTATGTTCCATGTAATGTTTCACACCTAATTGAGTCATTACCCGGGTTAATTGTTCATTATGAAAGACATAAAGATTTTATTCCAGAGTTTTAGAACACCATCTGTGACAAACATTTCAAACTGTACACAACCAAACCATGAGACTCAACACAGGGTACAGTAGTAGTAACAGGAAATTAGGTAATGAGGGCCTCTCTGGGAGTGCACAGCATGGAGAGCCAGTCACTGACCCGTGGCAACCCAGACAGGTCCACTGAACTTTAAAGGTGAATTGGATCAGGGCCCCTGCCCGGCCGCTCAGCCCAAAACCTCCTGATGAGGGCTTAGCAGTGAAAGCAACCTAATGAGTGAGGAGTAATCAACACTATTACCGGGCCTCGCAGCGCAGCGAGCCTCAGCGCAGCAGGACGAACGTCCTACAGGATCCACTGGGAGAGGGACTAATCAGGAGAGAGGAATATTAGTGGATTTAATGGCTTTAGTATAGGGAGAAAAAAGGTTTGATTAAAGAGCTAAAGAGGGCTTCTGGTTCTGTAACCATCTGGGGCTCTACCTAAACCAATGACCTCACTGCCTTCACTGGCTGCCATCCATCTGCAACATGGCCCTCAATGAGAAGAGCCAGGACACAGAGCTGAAGCTGAAGATCACTGTGAGGCAAGAAACTGCTCAGACATGTTACATGTTAAAAGGCTGTGAGGCTGAAACAACTTACTTTTTAGAACTGAATCGTGGTTGCTTTATAAAGGTGAAAATGCATTATAACTCTCAAAATAAAAATAATTAATAAAAAGATAAAGACATGTGTGTGAGCTTTGATCCAAATAACGATTTAGCCAAAAAGGGCGACTCGTTACATTGAAGAAAGTCATTTTGACAGATTATTGCCTCTAACTTTATTTGGTAATCTTGTTAGAAAACAGTTGCTTACTCACACAACCAGCAGATACGTTATCTTTGCTATGGTGCAATTGTCCCCCCTTTGTTGTTGTATCTAAGAACTCCTGAGGTAAATGTATGTTTCTTTAGCTGCATGCTCCACTGAGTTCAGAAGCTACTTTAACGGTGTCTATCTGCTGTTTGGTGTTGTGCAGATAGCATACAGGTGGATTTTAGAGGTAGAATGCATAAGAAAAGCTTTAAAACAGGTGGATGAAAATGTGAAACCCATTTTACCTTGTAATCGATTAATATATCAATCTGTATGTCATTGTTGAACCTGGGAATGCATATTGTAAATACATTTTGTAATTCAAGGTTTTATTTGAGTTTTTCTGGAGCTTTCAACCACATTTGGCATCTCCCATACACACCTGTTATCACATGACCAGAGGTGTGTAATGAGGTCATCATCTGAAGAAGAAACACTAACAGAAACGGGATATGGGTCAAAACGGTGAAACCCTAGTAGACTTTAGAACATGTTACTGATACAAACATAGATCTTTAACAGCACATATTTCTCTTGCTAAAATTCCCCCAAAAAACTGGTTTCTTTATACTCTTTTTATTCTTTTTTTATTACAGGATGAAAATCCTAAAGGCCCTGAACACAGCCTGCAGCGGCTGTAATGTTCCAGTACGTGCTACACATTGTTTGCAGGCAGGTACTGTTCTCTCCAGGCCTCCTGCACCAAACAGAGTTCAAAAGTTTAAACTCAGGCAGGATCTGTTGTCGGGACACTTTAAGCAATTTACGGATTTATGGAGCCGTAATCCTTTGTGTGTAACTGATTTAATGAACAAAGTAAAAACAGAGGGTTGATCTTCTAATCCCTCAAATACTACAAGCTACTTGAAATACTAGTGGACAGCATTTCTCTCCCTTGATGTTAATCAGGACTGTAAATCCACAGATTTTAAGATTCTGATTTATCCATCTTTCCGAGCGACGGAATGAAACAAAAGCAAACATCGGGAGGAGGATCTACAGTATATCAAAGAGCATACTTTTAGATGGAATCTGTTAAGTGGTGTGTGGGTTTGAGTGTGTGTGTGTGCTGGATTCTCCGGCATGTGAAAGAGATTGAGTTTCATAAGGAGATCTGATCGTTAATTCGCCTGTTTATCTCGATGCAGAGCTCTGGACTTAATTTGAGGGGTAATATATGATTCTATAAGACACATTTTTATCTCCTTCCACAGCCTCCTTCCCCCCCCCCCCCCCCCCCCCCATCTTCACCCCAACCCTCATCCTCATGCCAAATACTTTCCAGTCAAAAAACACCCAATTCTGCTGGTTATCAGTCTAATGCATCATCACTCCCGTTTTCTCACGTTAGCAGAGCTGCAGCTAATCCATGTTTATCTGCACACGCTGTTAAAAGTGTTACAGTTGCTTTTGAAACAGTTTGTCATATTTACTTCTGCTAAACAAGACATTACTTTGATTCAGAGCATCAGGAGGAAGTGTTGATGCTCTGCAGCTGCTGCACATTTAATGGACCGAGAAGAAGGGCCGTGCCAGGTCTGGTTTCAGACTGCACTCAGTTTATTTTGGCCCCTGATCAGGATCCAGAGTCCCCCTCTCTTCGCTGTGCATTGTTTTGACTGATCCTCGCTCAGCAAGAAAGGGTATGTGTCACATTTTATTACAGCTGCAAAAACATTTATTTGGCAAATATTTGATGGCATTAAATGTTTGTTTTCCCGTAGTTTATGTGTAAGGCCATCACTGCACCTTTAGTAACTTACAAGCCTACAGTGCCACCTTGTGGTAGAACTCCAACGTTTTATTACACCTTTCAAACACCTAGAGAGTGATGTGTTATAAACAATTGCACATTATTTGAATAACAGTTTGGGAAGACAATCATCTACCAGACAACGATACCTTACTAACTTATTATTTAAGAAAAGTGTACCAGAAAATACCTCTAGTTACACACAGTATGCTGCAGAGCGTATCATATACATTAGGCTATATGTATATGGTATATATACATATACATTTATGGTTTATTTTTTCGCAATTGTTTTTAATGAGAATGTTTCGGGCTATGCTGTATGCAAAAGCACAATAGGTCATCCACATGTAAAAAGACCAAATATTATCTTCTGAAGCTGAAACCATAAACATGGACATGGATCTTTCTTGCATAGCCAGCCTGCTCCATTCGGGGGAGGAAGGGATCTTTTTGTTGTGATTGAAATAAATAAATAAAACTTAAAAGTATAAATCCATGAATGATATTTTGTAACGATCTGTCAGTGTTTCCTGTTTTATTTTGAAAAGCGTCCCCCAAGCTTTGCCAAACCTTCAACTTAAACAATTGAATTATTCTGCTCTCATGGAGCTCAAATATCATCTCCAGGTTAAAATGTTATTTTCTTCATCAACTCAAATGAAACTCTCTGTCTGATATATTTGGTTCTGCTGCACCCTCAGGTGGTGGATGAGTGCCACCACACACTGATGGAGGGCTTCTCTAAACAGGGACCATTAGTTTGTGACCTTATTTAAAAACGGACATTACATAAATACAAGTGGGCTGAGTGTCAGCTTTCCATTCTCTACGAGATAATCTAATCTTTATAATAGGATCTGTAAAGTACATGCGGTCTTGGTCACATTAGGGATCCAGAGAAATTGTTGATGTACATGTTGTTACTAAACTAAAAAATGATTTTAATTTGATTTATTTGTATATATGTAATAAGATCAAAATAAATTATCCTTATACATGAATTTATAGATTGGGATTTATATTGGCAACATGTGTAAAATGTCATTTAACTAGAATGATCATTGAACTGGAATACAGTGGCAAGAAAAGTATGTGAAACCTTTGGAGTTTCCTGGTAGGAGAAACATTTCCCTCTGGAGGGAACACAGGGATTGTAGCCTTTGCAGACCACATGCACAAAGCACTACAGGACAAGGGAAACCAAACAGGGCCTCTTCAACTGAAATGAAATGTTAAAAAAGGTGCACTGTAAAATGTTTGGCTGTAAAATTACAGTAAATTACTGGCTACTAGTTGCATGGATTTCACAGTAATTGACTGTAAATATCTCACAGTAATTGACTGTAAATATTTCACAGTAATTTACTGTAGATATTTTACAGTAAATTAGAATAAAAGTACAACTAAATACTGTGACTTTACAGTTGCCATGCCCATGGAATT
Organism: Trematomus bernacchii; assembly: GCF_902827165.1. Lineage (NCBI taxonomy): Eukaryota > Metazoa > Chordata > Actinopteri > Perciformes > Nototheniidae > Trematomus > Trematomus bernacchii. Next base: position 19,151,729 of record NW_022987564.1, on the reverse strand, counting down.
ACTGTGATGTAGCAGTACAGAGCTGTGGTATTATGGTACCTTGCAGTACATCAATTACAGTAATTACCTGTATTTTCACACTTTTACTGTAGAAGTAATGCAACACATTAGCCAGTAATTTACTGTAAATATAAAAATGTAAATAATACGATAATATATTGTAAATTTGACTAGTTAACTGGGATTTTACCATAACTACACAATTCAATCAGCTCAATCAACAAAGAAAAACAAAGAAAATGCCCATTTTAACTTTGTATTACTCCTTTGAAGTGCAAAGTACATTTCACAGTGTCTTGCAAATGTTGTTACGGCCCCAACCTCTACTCCGCGGTAGTGGCTCGTGCTGAGACCCGCAACATGAAAGAATACACGCAATAACCGGTACTTGGTAACGAGCATTTATTGATAATCAGCCGTTTGCTCACACAAGCGAAACGGGAAACAAAAAGAGGTCTGGAGGACTGGCCAAAAGGAACAAACAGAAGGAGGGAACCCGAGCCAGCCACAGAGCTCCCCCCCCTAACCAGAAATCAATTATAAACCCTATGGGAAACAAAATAAAGCCGCGAAAACTGGACTACCAGGTCCTCCAGGCTAAACATAAAACATCTGCAAAAATATGGCCTACAGCTCAAAATGGCAAAGAGGTATTCTAAGGAGAGTGTCTCCCGGCGTTAGGATAGGCGAGACATTAATGTGTCAGGATTAATGCCCAGGAAGCACCTGAAAACAATAAGCCAAGACAACAATTTCACATAGATTTATATGTTGCATCGTTTATTTTAAGGCACATGCAGCAGTGCCCCTTTCAATTTAAGTAAAACCTGCACCAAAGAAAGAAATTAGTATTTGAAGCCAAGCAAGAGCGATAAAAGCAATCTTAATTTGTTGTGTTATCACAGAGGATGGTCTGAATACAGTATTTACTATGAAATAATACAGTAACATGTTGTGAAATCCTGGTAATCATGTATCCTGTACATTCACAGTAATTAACTGTGCCTGCATTGATTTCACTGTGAAATTCAAAATTACAGTATTATATTGTGAACATTACAGGTAAAGACTGTAAAGTGGTAAAACAGTAATTTATTGTAAAATATTACAATCTAACATCGTTTAGAAAACTGTTCCAGAAGTTTGGAGGCTGTTAGAGCCGCAGATTAATATCCATTATTTTTTAATCACACATTCAACAATCACATTTGGATGTAATGTTTGTGTACAAATACTTTTGGCCATGCAGTGCACCAAACTCAGTAGTTTTCTTGTACTTACTGTAAATCCACTTGGCAACACATTAATGTAATAGTTATTAAAGAAAACTGTTTTGCTAACATCAATTAAATATACTGTATATGAAAAACACAAAACATACATATGTTACAGATGCTATTCTCAGTTTGATTTCCACCTTCCAGGCAGTCTTTGGTTTTCATTCAGACTCATTGCATTTCAAAATGATAGTTGCCGCGAACTGGCTCTTTCTTTGTAAAGTTATATTTCATTTCAATCTTTATTTCGAACAGATTAAAAAATAACAAATAAAAAATAACAAATGTGAAAAAACAGAATACCGTATTGTTAAAATACAGTATTTATCCACATTCACGATAATATTTATATATTCAACAAAAAAAATCTTCATATTAATAATAATAATAAAAAAAAAAAGAAAAATCATATGTGTCCGAAAGGGAGTAGGAGGAAGCAAATGCTTATTAATTCCCACCCCTTACTTGATCAATGATTGTCCTTTAAGTCATTGTGCAAGTTATTCCTACTTACATTTATATTTATACATACATATACAATAATTTCTCATCTTCAATCACCTCTCTTCATTCTCATAGTTTTCCAAAAAAGTGTTTCTGTACATCCTTTTAAACTGAATTATGCTTGTGCTTTGTTTTAACTCCTGCTCCAAACCATTCCATAAAATCACCCCACAGATTGTTATACTCATACTTCTCAGAGTTGTTCTGACCTTGAGTTGTTTAAAATGTAGATTTCCTCTCAAATGATACCCACCCTCTCGGTCTATGAACAATGTTTTTAATTTCCGGTGGCCTTTTCAAAACATCCACATTCCTCTCATTTGTCCCCTGGTTTTCTTTTTGATCAGGAATGCATGAGGGTGATGCTTTCAGAGCCAAATCTCAATGGACGTCTGAGCATCATGAAAAGAACAATTAAAGTCTTTTCAAACAGTTTGTTCTGACAACAGGCTAAAAAGGCAACACCATGTTCATAATGATGGATTACTTACAGGGAGTTAATCACGGTAAGTACATTGAACTTATTATAGTGGTTCACAACAGGTCAACAATTGGTCATGAAATCTGGGTCAGAATGTGGTAGAAAAGAACATTTTTATATGCTGACGCCACATTTTCCTCTTTAATCAAAGGCTTTTCAATGTTAACTACTGCACATAACAGAGACATTTAAATGCTGCTAAAATATGTACCCTAGATTCCCCTGTTTTAATCAAGTATATCCAGGTTTTAACCTCAATGTATAGACTTCTTTATAACTATACATCTCCTTGGCATTTCTCAGTTTAAACAGGTGTTTGGTCTTAAAGTACATGTTATTTTCAGTGCAGTGTGCAGCTTCAGTCCCACTCGGTTTCAGTAGATGTAACCTCCTCCGGTTACTCCAAGGTGTCGATGTCATCGTAGTCATCATCAGATGAGAGGTTTTGTAGAGTAGATGGGGCTGTCTCCTTCATCATCTAATGATCAGACAATAAAAAAGATCAGCACATGTTGTAGATCTTAGTTTCTCCACATGTGTAACATCCGGTAACATTCACCTGATCTCTGCAGGTTTCGCTGACACCAGACGACTGACCCGGCTCTGGTTCTGCAATGTGTAACAGCACAGGTGATACAACATGTGAGGCAGTTTCAGCTTGGCTTTAGACTTTATACGAGACGATAATACTTTAATGGTCAGATCAAGTCTGAAATTTGATTTGCATCACAGCAGCTCCATTTGCAACATCAACATGGACAAATATCAAGACAGAATACATGACAAAAAAATACATTTAACATAACATCACAATCACTGAGAGAAAACATGCTCAGAGCCTTTAGCGTGCATTTGATCTGGGATCAGCTCTGTGTTTACTGAGAGGATTGACTGGAGCACAAAGGAGTGCTTCAGTCTGACTTTATTGAATCGCGGGACCCTGTATCTCCGATTAGATGACTTTAATGACTTTGTTTTTATTGCCTCTATGATAAAAAAAACACCCCCAGATTTAGTTAAGTTACAGTACAAAAAGTGTAAATGAATCTTGTAGTAGAAAAAAGCTAAACCCTCTCCAGCGATAGTATTATTTGTCTTGAATAAAAAAGAGCTGCAATATCCTTTCCCAATATTTCAAAATGATATGAAGGTCACATTTATTTCCAGTAGTATATCCCATCTTCAGTGACCAATAACAAGACCCCTCTGTAGCGCTTTTCCATTTGTCCACCAGATGTCCTCAGCCACTCACCTGTTCCTTCCTCCTCCACCCCTGATGAGATCCTTTCTCTCCCTGGCCCAGTTCCAAACTGACCCCTACATGTCTGTGGTCTCACTCTCAGATGAAAGCGGCTCCTTTAAGGTGTCGGTGTAAATACAGCAGCAAGTTTTGGGACAAACTCCAGCAAAAAAAGGAACTGTTGTAACTTGTTGAAACCATGGTTTAGTACAAAATATTAAAACATATTAAAATGTACGTTTTTTAATCTGATGTTTATGAGCTGGTTGGTTTTTGCAACAGTCCCTGTAAATAGACCAAACGTGACAATAAAAGGCACATGTATACCGTTTCTAGACTAGACAGGGTTATATATGATCATAAGTAAAAACTAGGGCTGTCAAGTTAACGCGTTAATAACGCGTTAACGCAAAAAAAAATTAACGCCACTAATTATTTTAACGCGATTAACGCATGTGTATTTTTTGTCCTCGGCCGCCGTAGTTTCAGAGCGCATCGAGTGTAAAATACCATCTACAAGCTGATGCTGACAGCCCCGCTCCTGCTGCCCGCTTGTGGCAGACCACACTTCCACGCTCACCGGCAGGCCCGGACTGGCCATCGGGAGGACCGGGAGGGTGTGTGTATGTGTGGCGCGAGCGAAGCACACCTTACGTGTTGTTGTTAGCATCTGGTGCTAGCTAGCTGAGCTAACGGATATAAGGAGCTGTTTCAATGAAAACAGAGGAGCGACATTTCGCCGACAACTGCGCCGAGCACTTGACTTTATGCAGGTAGCCAGACAGCACACTCAGCACGGATAGTGCGCGCAACACAGCTCATACACACAGGCATATATGCCTTGAGCTGCACATAGCTCCAACACACACACACACACACACACACACACACACACACACACACACACACACACAGTATTGTATTATTGTATGAGAGAGGTTCTAGGTTGAAATGAGGCGAATATTTGTAATGTTCAGAGGTTGTTGTGTTTAATATTCATGAGAATATTTGTCATTGTTCAAATGATATTAAACAAACATATAAAGCATAGTTGTCCACTCATATGTTGATAAGAGTATTAAAAACTTGAAAAATATCCCTCTGGTCTAAGGTACATTTAGAACAGATAAAAAATGTGCGATTAATCGCGATTAACTATGGACAATCATGCGATTAATCGCGATTAAATATTTTAATCGACTGACAGCCCTAGTAAAAACATAAGAATATAGTGTAACCTTAAGTTGTTAAATCTGTTTGAAAATATGAAATGTCTATCTTATTTTGCGCACTTAATGAGTAAGTGGTCTCCGTCCCCGTCAACCAATCACCCACCTGGTTTCTATTGCCACAATTTTCCTCATAGTTGCAAAGCTTGCTTACCTACCTGTGCTAATTCAATTTCGACTATTCAAAATAAATCACTGAATTCATCTTACTGCCTTTAACCATTGGAATTTAGACAAAATCCCTGTTGACCACCTCTATAATGACAGTGCTCATTTCACCAATAATTACTAAACCTGACTAAAAGAGGGGGGATAATCATTTAAATCTTAAAGGAATACTATAGTTAATTCCCTCTCATGATTAACATTTTTCTTTAGAGGAAGCTTAAGAAAAAAAGGGACTATTTGAAAGGAAGCAGGTGAATGAATAGGACTGACCGGGGGGCAAGGTGACGTAGTTGTTGCTGGTGTTCTCGTAGCACTCCCCTGAGGAGGTGCTGGACGTATCAAACGAGTCCACTGAGATCATCTTCGACACTCTGGCGTACGGAGCGTCTGCGTCGCCGATACAGCCGGAAAACGTTCCCATCACTTCTTCTGAGGGTTCAGGGGCCGGGGAATTAAATCAGGACAATAACATTGAAGACAAGGAATAATAAGGATAACTTATTATAGAATAACCGAGAGAATAATTAACAGCTATAAATATGCTTTTTATATATATTTTTAAATAATATAATAATAATTAAATAATGTTAATAATTTGTTGTAATGTTTGGACCAAGAAGGTTTAGTGTGTCGCTATGCTATTGTACATTCATTACCATGATGCTTCAGGCTCATTGAGAGTGTGTACAAAATAAGTAATTATTATTTGAAGTATTTTATTGTATTATTTTGTTGAACATTGCTAAAAGGTTTCAGTATGTAGCAGCAGTCATTTGAATAAATGGTTAACTTCCTCAGCACAGAAATATTGACTTTTAGCATACTATAAACCGGAAAAGTACAAAAAACGATATAATGATGAACATATCGGAAAATTCTGTGAAACATAATGTGGCTTTTGGAGCTGAATCCTTTCAGTATGTGTTTTGGAAACAGCTACTTTTTATTTGAAAAAAATAATATACTTGTTTTAATCCAACTGCACATATTGTATGATGAGTACGACTGTATTTTCTATGACCTTTTTTGTTTTTGTTTTGTGTATGTTCTTTATTTATTTTATTATGAAAACCAAAATAAGCCTTTATAACTTAAAATATTTCCTTGATTTTATGTTTTCATGCTTGAGCCATCCTCTGATGATACCAAAAGTATACAGTGGAAATATTTTCGTATATTTGAGATCTGCAAAGTGAAACTTCTTTGTTTCTGTGTCATCTTTGCAAACGTGACAGTGACTCACCTTCCTCAGAGAGGCTGTGGAGACCTGCAGGCCTCATGAAAGGGTTCACTTCTGTTCTGAACCTCTGAGAATCTGCAAACAAAATGAGAGTGCGTTAATTGAAAACCATCGCTGCAAACATTCGCTGCAAACAGCATTGGTCTGCAAAGACCACACATCCTGTTCTTTTTTTTATTTATAGACTCTTGCTTTTGGCTGTAGACTACAGGAGGGACTGCTTAACAGAAAGAGCTCTGACGTGAATAAACACGGGCTAATGTGTCATCCATCGGCACATTGCACTGCACTGACACCACTGCCATTCACCCTGACACTCCTGCAAGCAGACAGACAGACAGACAGACAGACAGACAGACAGACAGACAGACAGACAGACAGGGCAAAGCAGCTTCAACCGCAAAATGCAGCAACACAGCAAGAAACCATCCTAGGAGGCAAAGCCTGAGAAACAGAGAGGAATAATTACAAATGTAAATGTTAATAAAAGAACGCAGCTCACTCCGAAAGGTGGATAAAGGGACAGACGGGTCATTGCTTTGCTCATACTGCTCATAGTCTGTATCTACTGACGAGCTGTCAACACTACTATGCTGGGTCCACAGATACCTGGGATTGGAGGGGACTTTTGGGGACAAACATAACAAATGAAAAAAGACACAATGAGATGATTTTATGCGACTATCTCAACACGGTGTATGTATATAAACATATATTAGTCAGGTATAAAGAAATAAAATACAAAATTGTATTAAATTGCAGGTTATTCTATTCTGCTTACACATCTAGGTTTAATCTATTTATCAGTATATCTATTTACCTTTGTTCTGCAGTGGGTTGGGAGTGACCTTGACGAGGTCGACGGAGTCCTGGTAGCTGTTGTTATGATGTTCAGAGGGGATTCGGGGGTTGCTGCGTGTCTGCTGGAGCAAGAACGCTGTGGACACAATTACCAAATTATAAAGAGAATTATTTAACTCGTGCTTTGTGTATGACTGTCGGAAGAGTCTACTGTCTAATAGTTAGAGGTATCAGTTTAATGGAAAGATGGGAGTATATTTGATCTTTTCATGACATGTAAAATGGAGAATGTGTTAATATGTAGTCTGTTGAGATAAATGATCCTTTCAGACATAATACTGGATATGGAATAATGATGCATTTCTTCCAAAGAAAAATGATTAGGAATTATATTCCTCTCCCATATTTGACAACATGAGCAAATATGGTTGAAAACTATAAAACCATACTATACTGTTTACTGTTTACTAATTATAGTATTATATTATAATGTTGTTATCAATTTAAAGAAATTACTAATTGAATTAAAAAATATATATTCTCCACTTCCGTCCTAAAGAAGGCAATGAAGGCAAAAACGTTTGTCACAAAAACATAATATCAGGAGAATTTTCCAAAAAGTTTGCAAACCTGTTTTTCATTCATTTTAATCTTATAAAGAACGCCAGATATCAGAAACCAAAGCCACAATAATAAACATTTAGTGATTTAGTTAAAAACTCCTGAAACATCTTATTTTTTAGATTTAAGGTACTACAATCACAAATTGAATCTGGATGGCTGTGTCTGAGTGAGGAGGACCCACCGTGTCTCCTCCTGTAATGGCAGCACAGCACTGAGTTGGTAATGAGCACCACGAGGAGCAGGAGAGCCAGAGCCATGGTGCTGAGCAGCTCTGGAGACGGGAAGGAGAAGCCTTCTGTAAGACTGACTGAGGTCACACCTTTTGGGATGTACAGAAAGAAAAGAAAGTTTAAATGAGCATACATTCTGATTGTTTAATGAAGAAAAATAATGTTCAGTGTTTGTTTGAGCACCATCCTGTGACTTTTAAAACATATATGTGTTTTTGAACTGAGATAAACAACTCCATATTTACCAGTAGTCCAATTGGTCATTACAGTTGACCCAGCTGCTGTGGTGGCTTCAGCAAAACCCAGGGAACCTGCAGGACAACAAGATCCAATTTTATTATTTCAACAACAACCATTTAGCTGTTTTATCTACATAGGCAGAATGAGCTTTAAATTATTTGTATATTTCTACAAGAATTACGTGAGGTTAATTCTGTTAATATTGAACCGCAGAATTGGAACAAAATGTTTAAACATTTTTAAGGCTGTGTAAAGATTAGAAAACAGTTCTCTGATAATTATCCAAAGTAAAATGATCTTTAGTCAATGAATAAAATAAATGTTTATAGCTGCTTTTGAGTCCTGTTTTGTACATTTTATATAAAGATGTTATTATGATGTACTCAGGTCTGGATTCTTTCTACAAAACCAATGTAAACCTATCTTATACTGATGTTGTTGGACATTAACAAACACTCACCCTTACAGATGACGCCAGAGGCTTTTGAGGAAATGCACAGGTGTGTTTTGTTGACGTACTCGCTGCACTGCCACATATTCTGCACGTTTTTGCATGAATAGAACCACAGTGTCCCGTTGTTGTGGGCGAGAGGAGGAACAAACTGGGTGAATTTCTCTGGCTCAGTGCCACACTGAAGCATGGCGCACACCATGGAGGACATGTCTTTATTCCAGCAGTTATCACACAGCGTTCCCCAGCTGCCATTACGGTGGATCTCCACTTTACCAGAGCAGCGGTCCTGACCTCCAGTCAGACGGACTGCTCTCATCTCTGCACACAGAAAATACAAAATGTGAATCCATGTTGATTTAATTTTTCTCAGTGGACATTTCGGTACTCAATTCACTATTGAGGACCCTAAAATCATATCCTTGATATGATGTATTTGTTGTAATTATGATCAACAGTACATTTAATATGTTTTGTGTAACCAAAATAAATGACTGTATTTTCCGGATTTGTTATATTTAAAAAATATTTAATTACAAACATTGCCCCTCAACTTTGTAGATCTTCCCTTAAAAAAGCATTCTCCTGACGTTGGTGATCCTTCAACTTTTCTTTTAGCACCACTTATTCTTACCTTTAGCAGAATACATTTTATTTGGTTTGTAGTCACCACTAGCTTTTCATTTAACACCATCAACATATCAAGATTATACATTATTTTTGTATACACCATATTATAAACAATTAAATTACAAAAATGTTTCATGTGTATTTACATGTTTTAGTGCAGGGCTGCACATCATGTGTGTATTTTAGATTTGGGTGGAACTATCCGTCATGGATCATATTAAGTGAAAAGTGTATGTCATATCTGTGTACGCAAAAAAAGGTGTATATATATGTAAATAGCTGTTGTTTTTATATGTTTTGTTTTTATCTGGTTTCATTTTCATTATCACGTGTGTATGGGATTAATAAAGTTCCTATCTTATAAAATAGTTGGGTTTATGACCAAATACCTGCAAAAATCCCTTAAACCGCGTTAGTTGGATAATCTCCACATGTCTACCCATCTTTTATAATTTTCGAATCATAAATCTATCGATCATAAATCTATCGATTAGATTTATGATTAGAAAATTATAAAAGTAGGGTAGACATGTGGAGATTACCCGGCTGAACAAAACGTGATCTGTCTCTTAAATGTGTGTCAACCACAGACCTTATTTCAAGCTATTTTCCAAAATCCTATGGAGAAATTGCATTGCATTTTTGTCGAAGGAACCGGAAGAAGTTTACTTCCGGGTTTTAGGACGCGTCACTGCGGTTCCCTATTCAAATGACAGCTTTGTTTTCCCCAAAAAGTGGGCGGAGCCGCCATTTTTGCCCGGAAGTGACGCATGTGTTACTCTCATGTATAGAGAGGCGAAGTCCCTCCCTTTCCGGGGGAGCTCCATGGGACCTTATTTCGGAAAAATGATGTATTGAAGTCAATGGAGAGAGAAATATTATCTTTCGATTTCGTTTGAATTGTGCCACGAATTACACATATGATGTTTGTCAATTTAAAAGATCATTTTGCAAGTCAAAAAAATTAAATTGTGTCGTAAAACTGTGAAGTAACACATTTTTTTGTGTGAAACGCTCAATGAACTACATCTCTGGTCTCGCACACGTCACCAACACCAAGATGGCCGTCACGTTGGCACATTTCACCTCTTTCTTTCAGAATGAGGCAAAAAGTATTAAAAGAGGTGAAAATCACAACAAGTCTGGGCATGTTGAGAGCTGTACATACACACAAGGGGAGTTAGTCGGTTCCGTAAGAGCCAGCATGCGGGAGCGGCTTTACAAGGTTTCGGTGAGTAACACGAGTGTAATGTGTAACGTTAATGACATCACTTACGCGACTCTGGGATTTGTAGTCTTTCTAGTTGCGTATTTTTCATAGTCTTATATTTCAACAGTTTTACGGCAAACTGTGACTTTTTTGACATGGAAATGATTTTTTAAATTGACAAACATCATATGTGTAATTCGTGGCACAATTCAAACGGGATCGAAAGATAATCTTTCTCTCTCCATTGACTTCAACACATATTTTTTCCGAAATAAGGTCCCATGGAGGTCCACCGGAAGGGGAGGGACTTCGCCACTCTATTAGCCGCGTTCACACCAAGTACTTTGCCGTACTCAGTGCCGGCACTCAGTGCCCCGGCACTTATTACCCCAGGGCACTTAGTACAGATCGCGTTCACACCGGAATAAATTCCCTGAGGGAAGATTACGCAAATGAGCCGCTGACGTCACTTCGTCTTCTTCTGCTTTGGGTTTACTGGCAGGACGCAAACAACTTCACGGCGTATACTGCCACCCGAAGTCCCCGGCCGGAAGTCCCCGGAGTTGGGGACTGGCTTCAGTAGAAGCTGCTGGGACTCCCAGCAGCTTCTACTGAAGCCTTCCGAGTAAATCGCCAGAACGCCGACACCTCCTCATCTCCACCGCTCCCATGTTTTATTTTGTGTTGCCATAAGTTAGTCTCTCTGCGTTTGTGCGCTGGGCGAATGCTAATGCTAATAATGCTAATAATGCTAATGCGAGGATAATAAAATGGCGGCTCTACAAAACATTTCAGAGTTTTACGGGGCGTGGTTTGCAATTCGCCCAGCCAATCAGAACTGGGGCACTTTTTTCCCCCAGGAAAGTACCATCTCTCAGCAGGCACTAAAAATGGGGGTAAAAGTTCCCGAGATGAAGTGCTCTTTTTGGTGTGAACGCGACATAAGGTGTACTAACAGAACTAAACGCGAAAAGTACGGTGAAAAGTACTCCGGTGTGAACGCGCCTATTGGCTTTGTTGTACTTTTTTCACTTTTACAAAACTAACAAATATGCCATAGAAAGGTAGTTACAAAATATATACATATCCAACCATTGACCACTTTTTAACTTATCACTAACTGGAGTTTTCAACCCCTCCATGATGTACTGTAAGCGAATTGTGAGATAAATTGTTTTAACGCTTATAGATACGTTTCAGTTTTGTGTAAGTTTGAACAATTATTGAAGTGGACCTGAGCATACGACCCCAGCGTCCTCTTTGTGTCCGCAGTCCGACTCTTCCTGTGAGGCCGGACAGTCCCACAGGCTCTCCTCTCGGCCGGTGCAGTTCAGCTCGTCCCGGTGGACGGGTCCTCTGCCCGGGGGGAAGGAGCCGCCCTGTCCCGTCACACTGAGAGCGTATCCGCAGCCGAGCTGAGCACACACCACGTCGGCATCCCGCAGGTCCCACTGGTCGTCACACACGGTGCCCCACTCTCCATTTCTCCACAGCTCCACCCGCCCTGCACAGCGACCTGAGCCCCCGGCCAGCCGCACAGCCCGGCGGCCTGGAAGACATGAATGTTTTATGATGAAGAGCAGAGACAGCCTGGGAAATACTTTTATGGCAGTTTTTGATAATAATTAGATTTATTAAACAATAGAAAAGAGACGCTCATGCATTAGAATAACATTTCTGACTGAATTGATAACCAAGGGCTGGCCTCGATCTGGTTTCTAGACTAGTTGCTGGTAAAAAAATAAATGTATATATATTATTTAAAGAATTGAAAGTGTTATGTGTAGGGACATCATGTCATATCATGTAAGGAAGTAGTTATTTACTTATTGTACTTTAGTAAAACAATACTACGCAAAAACTCAAACAGTAGTCAAAATATAGGGTTAGTGTATACCAAAAATCAAAGTTATTTCGGAAGAATTGCACATTGCATAATAATAAGTATTTATTTTGTTTTCTTAAAAAAATTCAAAAGAATTCAAAAAAAGAATGAAAGTGGAAACATAGTGGACTAAAGATTTTTATAAGGTAGGCCCAGAATTCTAAAGCAAATGCAGCAATAGTGTTTTTGAAAATGAAAGTAAAAGCAGGAAATGTATTTACATATTTTTTATATTATCAGTGCAAGAAAAATAAAAACCTCACCACAGACAGCTTCAGCGAGCACAGAGCAGTTACCTCCCTCACTCTGTGAACAGTTTTGCAAAAGACCATCTTGGTACAAACAGTCGTGGAAGCAGGTGGCATTGGGAGGGGAGCTGGTTTTATTCACTTGAAAGATGCTGCCACAGTCCAGATCCTTACACATCTGTTCAGCCAGCTCATCCAAAGAGTCTGCTGGTAAAGCCACCACATCACTGCTCCTGTTTCCACCCATCCTCAGTGTGAAGCTGCAGTTACCAGAGAGTCTGTGAATGTAAGGGTCACCTGAGGGGCCGCAGACACAGAAGCACAAATTAGTCAAAGTGAGAGCAACCATTTCTTGTTCTCTTACTCTGGTCAGTTTCTTATACTTTAGTCATTCCTTCCCTGTCTGTGTTCTACTGAAGTATCCTTCAAAATGATGTCACAAATATAAAGTTTCTTCTTCTAAAAAGCTTAGTTATTTCCCAGAAACAGCTGGGCACTGTAGCTTCTAGAAAATGTTACTAAACCAGGAGGAAGCGGGGCTTTGTTTGGGAGTATTTTAACAGCAGATTAATAGATTGAATAGAATATCTGAGTGGGTCTCTAGTGAGTAGAAACAGAACTAGGAAACAAATGTTTATATTTTTGCAAGTGGATCAGAGCATTGTGGGTGAAGGATGAAAGGTGAGCACATCATTAAAAAGTTATCTGCCAGGCGTAATCTTCCACCTAGCCCTCTTTTATCCGATATATACAATTTGCTTTTGAATACATTTAAATATACTCTTACTTATTAACTAACTAGCTAACTAACTAACACACTAACTCCTGCTGCTAAATATTTATTTAAAGCATAATTTGATCATTTCCTGAGCTACTGTCATATAATTCTGTGTTATCTTTTTAAATGTTCTTAACCTACGCTACCATATCTGGGGGTTTTTAAATGACGCACTTGTAAACCTCAAATCAAAGAAGATATGAATAAGAGCCACTATAAGGACTTTCCCCCTTTATCTTTGACCCAAAGAAGCTCAAATATATCATTTGATATACTTTCCTTAACTAAAATGCAATACCATGTCAGGTTACAACGTGTTTGCAGCGTTTCGTTTATGCAGAGCTTTTAGTAAACCCTGTGCATGTTTGGTGAATTTTTTCTAAATGCAGCGCATGTGGCATTTCGTTTTAGGGACAGAACTGCATGATGAGGGTGCAGATTAGGACAGAAATAAAAGGGGGTTTGCAGAGTGTGTGGGAGAATGCACACTTTCTCACTGTTTGATTTGCACCTGCAAACTACAGATAGATGCGTTTCACAAGCAGGTCACCCCACATCCTGTGACATTAAGAGCGAGAATATTCATACGCTCTGCATTTAGTGTTAATCCTGATTTTCGAGCGAAGGTTTTGTAAACAACAGTGGTATAAATGTGTGTTTGTGTGTGTGGGAAAAGGAAGAGAACAAATATGTTTCTTAATAACAAATTTGCAGTGCAGATAAATATTAAACTTACTGTTGAATTCCTCTTGTATTACCGCTCCTGAATAGTTTCCCTCTGCTCTCACCTGACAATCAGTTGGGCCTGTTGAAAGGGAAATAAAAAAAGAGGCATTACTTTCATTGTCTGTAAAAATGTCAGCGCTAGTTCATATTGGCCTCTCACCCACACACCACATCAAACTCACTTTTTTAACAACCTGACCAAATTACTTTTGTATCTCAGCATTCAGACAAAGTGCAATATGGATAAACTCTCTCAATAGGGGTAGTGGTGGTCCCGCCTGGAACACCACCACTATGTGCCCTTGAGTAAGGCACTTAGCCCTTAGTTACTCCAGGGAGAATGTCCCTGTAATTGGTAATTGTAAGTCGCTTTGGATAAAAGCGTCAGCTAAATGAAATGTAAAAATATGATCGATTATCTGCCATGTGTAATCTTTTATGTTTTAACTTTCACACCACAATCATCTTCTCCTACATCAACATTTTATGTTTCCACTTGCTGTAAATTCATCTTAAGGAGTACAATTATTCAAAAGTGTTTTCGTCGTAGACATAGGTAATTTGTGTAGTGGAAAGGCATGCTCCTGGGTTGTGCTTAAAGATCGGTGTTGGAAATAAGGGTTAGCCAAATAAAATTGTACACAAACATCATTTCGAAAAAATCATACATTTATATGAAACATGGGCTTTACCCACTTTCCTTCCAAACTCTAGATTGTTATGATTTTTTTTTATTATTTCTTTGATAACTTTTAACTGCTACACCATCAAGATTCAAGATTTTCAAGATTCAAGGCTTTTATTGTCATTCGTAAATAGCTACAGTGTAGTTATGTCAATGAAAATCTTAGGTCACAGGCTCCTCCAACAGTGCAACACAATAAAACAGATAAAATAGTGCAAGTAAATACAGATAAAATAGAATAGAATAGAAATAGTGCAATTACTTTTAAGGGCATTTTCTTTAAGGGAATCTTCGAATAAAAATATTCACTTGTAAACTTAAAAAAAGAGCAGATATGATTGGACTAAAAATGCATGAAAAGGCTACTGTATTTCCTCTAAAATACATTGAAAAATAAATAGCAAACTTCACAATATAACGGCATTAGTTTTCAACTAGTTTTCTTTCTTTTAGGATAGAGCAGCAGAAAAAACGAAAGAAGACAATGCCAGCTGCTATGATTTTGCTTTCAACATCTGTCATTTGTTCGTAATTTAATTTAAATGTAATAACATACCTTATGTGCTGTTGGTATTCGCACATTCGAAAAAAATGTTGTTGAATACATCACTTTATATTGCCTAAATATAAATCTATTATTGTCTCCTTGGTTAAAAAGAAAACTCCATAACTCAGTTTGTGAATAATGTTTTGCACTAATAGTCTATAACTGTATAAAAATGTATACATTACCTAGACAAAGACAGCTCAGTTGGATGATTAAAATGCATTTCAGCAGCTTCATGTTGTTGTCAGAAAGGGGGAAACAGCTCTATTGTCTCCAGACAAACAGTTGGCACTGAGTGAGGCTTCCGCTCTTGTTCCCTCTCTATCTGAGTGACAGAACTTCCCATTTAACGCAGAGCATCATGATAGGAAGTGAAGCCTGTGGCTTTGTCACTCACACTTCATATCAGGACTCAACCCACATACATGATTCTGACATATAACATCAGGAGTATTTTGATAATAAGTGCTCTCTTTACATTAAGACTAGACACTTTGAGAACTTTATCGTATAGAAAGAGTTAATGTAATTTCCTAATTCTATGTAATGTATTTCATTTAACTGTTGTTCAATTGATGCTGTTGAGATTATGGTGCATTTAACATTGTATTTGTAAGAAATAATTTAATATGTAGTATGTAGGATTCTATTTAGCCTGAACTGCGCGACTGAGTCCAGATTGAACAATGATAATAAAACAGAATAATACAATAACCAACTAATGGTCGAGCTATTAAATTCATAAGATATAGGGGGGAAACATTTTGCCTGAGCTACAAAATGTCTCACATTAATTATGACATTGTGTATATACTTTTTTTAACTTATTTTCACCTTATTTGTGTACGTTAGAATTTATATAAGCCCTCTCCACTTTGAGATAAATATAATTGTACGATTTAAAACTACATTTATCCACAAGGGGGCGACTTTACATCAAGTGTGTGGTGGTGCCTGTTTCAGCCAAGATTTCATACAAATGCACGATGAAATTCCGTTGAACCCCCCTCCAAACATTAAATGTTTAAACAAATACTTCGATATTTTAAGAGACAATTGAATACCACCACAATAATAGGAAATAAAATAGAACAACTTTTATTAAATTAAAACAAAATTACATTTTCGAGTGAAATACATTTGTTGCGTATATACAAACATTAATACGTTGAAATATCTAGATGTATTCATGAATTTCATACATATACATGTATATACTACACTGTCTACACATAGTCTACATATGCCAACATATGTACAACATACGTACTACAGTTTAAAATATACATGCGGCTCGTATTCTAAAGGCTGATAACAGACATTCCAGAAAAAAGCTAAAAATAAAAAGGATTTATTACCTTTATTTATGCAGAGGAGATGTAAGATTGTATATGGTCTGTTTTTATGACTTTTGCCATGACCCTGTGCAGCTCCGTTGGATCCCTCACGCTGACAGCTCTGACAGCTGCCTGCTTTGTTTACATCCGGCGCCAAGAGCACGCGCTCAATTCTTCTTGCTCTCTTATTGGCTGTGCTGTTCTGTAGCCCCGCCCACCACAGAGAGACCGGAAGAAGCAACTGACAGAAACAAAAGAATAAATGTTAATTTAAGTTTCATATCTTTTTTACAAGTTTACTATTACAATAAAGACTTAATAATACTCAAACCAAACATTTTATTTAAGAAAATAAACACTACCCTAAGGTGTGTCTATTAAGTTGCTAGTTTAACGTTAGTTAGTGAACCAACTCCTCTTGACGCGTTAAGTAGGTTGAAATAAAACGAATAGAACAGCATAAAGTTAATGACTACACAATCACAGTAACTTGTCTATAAGTTATACGTGAGCCTATTTTAATTTATAGTTAATGTTCGAGGTAACGAGCTGTCAGCTTTAGGGTTGGGAGTACACACATGCGCAATCTGCCGCAGATGCTCATTTGTTGGCGCCAGCGCCAACTGGAAACGAGTTTAATTTGGGCTCGGAACCGACTCGGTAAGCTGCAAACATTACTGCTCCTGAAGAGTTAGCTAGCCTCTTTAGCCAAGAGTTGTACCTTTACAGTTCTGGGTCATTCCGAAGTAAGTTATGGGCAAGTGTGTACGTGTATGCTACAATTAAAGCAGTAGTTTGTTTGTTATTTTATTGATAGTTTTGTAAACTCGGTTGTTGTCGAGCTTGTAGGTAGAGTTGTTGCGGTTGTTATCAAGCTAGCATCAAAGTGAGCAAATACTAGCTATATATAAGTAGTCCGGTCAACAGTGGTGACTGTTTTTGGGAAATGTGTGGAGAGGAAGCACAGTTTGAAAGAGTCCTTTGCTGTCTGTTCCTGGTTTGTAAAGTTGGATATTAATGCGTCTAAATCATGATGTAACTATACATATCACGTAAAAGTAAAACAAACCGTAACGTATCGGTTGTTTTATAGTTGTGGATTGTGTACTTCTCTGTTAGTACTGAATTATCACTGGTACTACTCAAAATGTCCTCCCCAGGCCTTTGTGTTGCTGCTAGAGTTGTGGCTGTTTGGGGGGGCTTCACTACATGTTTCTTTGTGGTGTTCACGGTCCTTTTGTAGCATTAAACTGCAGGATCTTCAGGGCTCAAATATCTCTAAAGGTCATATAAAGTGTATTAAAGTGTGGTTTTAGCAGCAGATTCGCTGGTGTTTGCTGTAGAGGGGCTTATTTTACGCGCTCACTAATAATGTTGGCGCGTAGGATGAGATTTAAATTATGATAGTATGTAAATGTGATTTCATCGGGCTTGGTTTTGAATGAATCTGTTTGTGCAAGATTGCTGCAGCTGGTTGAAACTGTTTTCATCTGAGGGCCAACTTCCTGGTTAACAAACACTAACGTTGCTTCTAATATTATTATTTTTTACAGACAGCAACCTCCAAAACCATGTCTAGACTAAGGTAAATACCCATTGTGTTGCTATATGAATTATTATGTATGATGATTAGTTGTTCTGTTGTAAAATCGACAACTCCATGTTGAGTTCAGTGTGTTTTCTTTGCAGTGGTCGCCTGCAGAAAAGATCTGAAAATGCTCCAGGGCAGAAAAGCAAAGTAACTAAGGTAATAAACTAATCATTTATGAGACTACAGAACAGTTTTCATTAGTTGCTATATACACAGAGGTCTGACATACAACTTATTTCTTTTATTTTCAGCAAAGCAACAGAAAAAAGATCCAGCCCCTGTCAAAGCTGCAGTGTGAGAAGGTATGCCCCTTTCTTTTATTCATTCAATAGAATAGATTCTACTTAATTGTCATTGCACAGAATACAGGTACAAAGACAATGAAATACAGTTTAGCTTCCAACTCAGAGTGCAACATGGTTTTTAAGTGTTGAGTAGTTCACATATTATATCTATTCAGAATGTGGAATAAACTGTAATGGGTATGCATATGTTTAATATATACCATGTGGACATATCAAGCTATGCAGGCATTAGTAAAACATATGAAGTGCAGTGTGTAAATAGTAATACTAACAGTGCACTTATTTACTGGATAAACAGCTTGAGGTATGATATGAGTGTTTATGCTATACACACACAGTGATATAAACACACTAGTGGACAGTAGTGTTATGTATGGGTATGTGAGAGCTTATTTAAGTAGTGATTTATTGTTTGGTTTATAAAATGACAGAAAATAAAGCAAAATGTCAATCCGAAGTACAAAGGGAAGTCTTCAAATATCTTGTTTTGTCAGATTAAAAACCAAATGATTATCTATTTGATGAGATATGAATCGTATAATGGCAGGACATCTCCATATCTAAGAAGCTGAAACCTTGTTCTTGGACAATTAAACAAAGTGATGCACTGTTTTCTTTGAGTAAAATTAGGAGCAAAGAGTGCCATCAGGGATTCAAGAGAATAGACTACAGTTATAAAGAGCCAAATCCTTCTTCCTCCCCCAAGCATATCATTTTCTTCAAGATCATATCAGCATTGCAGAAATATCTTGTGCTGTTTCCATCTCTGTGTTGCATTCAATGTTCTCGTTTTCTACTTCAGAACTATACAGTACTTGAGTGCGTGGCTGAGCCTTGTGTTCTCATCAAAGCTGCTGTGAGGGGAGTGGACTGTGAGGCCGTTCTCACTGCCACACACACACTGGTTCAGCCGTCCCCTCTGCCTCCTCTTGGGTGAGTTTCATTTACTATTCAGCCATGGTTTGACTCGTAATTATCTTCTGCCAGACAGTTTAATACAGTCATTTAAAACCCCACAATATTTTATTTATTGTAATGTCAGAACATGAACATTTTCGAATTTTCACATTTGATGGACTGGATATCTTTTTTGGCCATTTTTACTTGCTGTCGAAAAGTTGCCCATTTAATTGAATTGGTTAAAGACAATTGTTGCTCCTCCTTCTGTCTGCGTGTGCAGATGGGGATCTCCTGAAGACGTGTGGGTGAAGATGGTGGGCAGGGAGCAGAACTACACACACAGCAAGAGCTTCATGCAGAAACACCCCGCGATACAGCCCAGAATGAGATCCATACTGCTCGACTGGTTAATTGAGGTACGTCGGCAAAGGAGTCTTAACAAAACACACAAACATGCTCCATGAAATATTTGTCACAGTTAAAAATGTATGTCTAGACTAGTTGTAAATGCATAATTAAAAATGTACAAAATTCTAACCCAATTAGTTATTGCCTGTGTGACATCCGTCCATTTTCACATCTCCATACAGTAGGTGTTCAAGCCTTGTTTAATATCTTGATCAACGCAATTTAAAATCAGGCTACTAAAACATTTATTTGTCCAATTATGATATTTTCCCCTAATAGTATAAACTTGAAAAAGTCATGTCATTTTCTTTACTCTCGATCGATCATCACAACATTTTTTAACCTTCTTCCTTTTGTCGTTGTCTCCCCAGGTGAGTGAGGCCTACACTCTCCACCGGCAGACGTTCTACCTGGCTCAGGATTACTTCGACCGCTTCATGTTGACGCAGGACAACATTGAGAAGAACATGCTGCAGCTCATCGGGATAACCTGTCTCTTTATAGCATCCAAGATGGAGGTAAGGAACAACAGGCAGGCATCAAAGCATTGCAACAAACTAAAAACTGCAGCAATGTGAGAACCAAAGCACGTCCCAATATACTTGATGGCATCACAACTGTATTTTATTTGTACATACAGTATAACATGCTTGTTCTTTAAATAATGAAGCCATTTTCCTGTCTTTGTAGGAAGCCTGTCCTCCCAAGCTCTCACAGATGGCCTATGTGACTGCAGGGACTTACTATGAAGAGGAGATCCTGCAGATGGAGCTCATCATTTTGAAGGTAATACTATAATAAGTATATCCACAGTTTTTGACTCATTATTCTTAATTTGATCAATAAAATAGCTGTGATATTTGCCTAACTCAACCCATTTCCCTCAGGCACTGAAGTGGAGCCTTTGTCCTGAAACAGCCGTCTCCTGGCTGAAGCTTTACTTCCAGATGGCATCCATGAGCACAAACTCTGACCTGCTGGAGTCGCAGTTTCCACAGGAGGCTTACGTGCAAATGACACAGGTAGGTGTTCACATTCATGTTATTTAAGCACACGTCCTACTGACGAAAATCCCTGTCTCACAGTTGAGTTAAAAAACAAAAAATGAGCATGTCTGCGTTGCTTATTAGATTCATTCTGATGAACGGCACTACCTCAGTGGAATTCAATCAGATATATCTCTTGTCTTTCTATATCTTATACCAGAGTAAATAATCTGTCAGTATGTATGGTAATAACACCACAAAAGAGACTTAACCTTATATAAATGCTATTTATTTTTCAGTTTAAGTGTGGCTCATGTCTAATGTTGTTTTCTCTTATATGTTTCCCAGCTTTTAGATTTGTGTATCATCAACATAAACTCTCTGGACTTTGAGTATGGAGTGTTGGCTGCCTCGGTGCTGAGTCATTTCATTCATCAGGAAACAGTGGAGAAAGTTTCAGGTAAGATTCACATTGTGTCAGAAAGAGCTGAGGCACTTGTGTGTATTGTGGTTATTATTCATAAGACGCGACTGTTTCTGATTCATGTTCTGACCCACAGTGTGTAACCATGTGTACTGTGTGTTCTCAGGTCAGCTCACACACTCCCTGCAGCAGTGTGTGAGCTGGATGGCCCCCTCTGTGGAGGCAGTTAGCTTTTTTGGCAGAGCGGCACTGAGAGACTTTGTCAGTATAAAGAAAGAAGACCGACACAACATCCAGACGCACCTAGACTACATGAGCATGCTGGTTCGTATATTCTGTTGAGATATTGCATTACATTAGTTTGGCTTCTTCTTCAGGTGATTTACAATAAGTACATTTAGCCTCCTTAAGAATAGGAGCTACATTCTTTCCAGACAAACTAAGAGTGGGATTGCATTTTCTACAATCATTAACACGGATGATTGTTAACATTTAGTACAATTAAATAAACTGTTTAACAGCAAAGGGATCTTTTTTGTTAAGAGTGAATCTTTTAAGACTAGATGTCCCCATTAGGGCTGCAACAAATAGTCATATTTGTTTATCTAATCTTTTGGTTAATAAAAAAAATTTAATAATTTCTTCAAACATCCCTCCAGCTATATCTTTTAAACTCAAACTCAAAAATATTCTGTTTATTGTGATATATGACAAATAATCAGTATTAGGATTTAGGAAAGCCTCTATCATTCGTCTTAAATTAATTATTAGTTTGATATTAAATAAACTAAATCAGGGGAACTGATGTATGGTGTGCATTCTTTGGAATTGACACAAATGTAACTCAAGGAACTGTTTTAATAGAGCTGCTGTATCTTTAACAAATCTCGAAGAAAACTGCCATAACACATAAGTACATTTGTTTTGCTGCAGCTATTTCTATTGGTTTCTGACTTTTTACTCGTGTTATTTCAGGAGGGCGTCAATCAAAAGGAAGTGAGCGGCCAGTTCCTCACTCCTCCCAGCAGCACAGAGAAGAGCGTCTCACACTGAAGCTCAAGAGGAAGACTCTGAAGAGTGTGAACCAAGAGGGCCGGGGTTCAGGTCCCAACCAGAAGAGCTAGAGTACTGGAAACAGCTCCAAACCAGAGGCAGGCGGACTGTGAACCCGAACACTGAAGAGTTTACTCCACGCCTGCTGAAGTGAAATGTCTCTGAATGCATTATCCAGGGTCATATCTTTCTAAATTATTGGCCAAAGCTTTTTTTTGCTTGATTTGAGCAACTGGGTGCTTTAAATTCAGAAATGAATTGTCATTTCTAGGAAATGAAAGTGATGTGCAATTGTTTACTTTTGTAGCATATTAAATATGTTGGTAGTCAGCAGATCAAATCTTTGAAACCCTGCTTCAGGGTCAGATGAAATGTGTCATTGTTTTCAAATGGATGACACTGCCACTCCTTCAGCTCATTTCTCAGTATGACTTTGTAGCTTTTTATGAACCTTAATGAAAGCTCCAGCTGATTAAGACATATTGTTGCTGTTGTGAACCAGCCATTGTTTGTGTGACTCAGGGCCATGAAGAGTCAGTGATTTATTTTCTTATTCTCATTTTAAATGATTGCATGTGTACAAATGAGCAACTGTATTTATTTTAGAAGTTTATTTTCTACCACAAAATAAAAAATGTACATTCCCCACCCCCCCGTCTGACAGTGATTCACACTCTTCTAGAAGTAGAGTTTGGCCATGGCCTGCAGGAACCTCTTCTTCCTCTTCTGAGCGGCCAGCAGCAGCACCTCCTCGGGGTTACTGGTGTTCAGCTCCGTCTGCCCGATCGCTTTGATCTGAGGGAGGCAGAGGCAGGACATGTTATTGTAGCCTCTGAAAGCATACGGCTAGGTGATCTGCAACATTTGGTTGGAGTTTAAGATTTTGTATAGCATATTACACCTCTTTCAACAGCATTTTAAACCACTTGGTTAAAGCTGTTTCTATTGATAGACATGGTAGAGAACTGACTTCCAAAACCCCATTTTAACAACATTTAAAGGGGACCTATCATGCAAAATGCACTTTTGTACGTCTTTTATACATGAATATGTGTCCCCGGTGTTCCAGGGAACTCACCAAGTGTCAGAAAACACAACCCTCTCTATTTTCCTCCATACCCAAATCTCTAAAAAAGGGGCTGCAACGGATCTGATAAAAACTGATCCAGATTTGAACACTGTCCTGACGTCAGGACGGTGGTGCTACGGCTATTGGGCCAACTCCACCAATCAGGAGGAGACAGCCACGGCCATTGCCGTTCGAAAGCGCTGGAGACGTTGTAGTACATATGCCAGGCCAGTAGATGGTGCTGTTCTCACAGAATCAGCCCTTGCAAAAACAGAGCTAAAAAAAAGTGCAAATTGAGCGAAATGAGGCATGGCTAAAATGCATGATCTGTTTGGTATTTTGAAAAAGAAAAAGTATAAATATGCCTTATATAGGTATGGTCCTACACTATATTATTCAAATATAGCATGATAGGTCCACTTTAAGTTAGATTTACTTTATTTATCGCACATTGGGAATTTTTTTGCAGTTTTAAACTCAATAAATAAATGCCAACTGGGCTGTATCATGTAACTGTAGTGAAGACTACAACCACATGTGGTGTAATTTACAGAGAAGCTGAAGGATAACATGTTTCACGAGAGCTAAAATAATGCATTAACCATGGAAGACACCCGCTATCTGAAATATAAATAATAATATCTGAAATGCATCGAGGGAACACTTTTTATTCCCTCGATGTTGGCTATCAAAATGACAGCAACAAACTTGATTCATATTTAAAAAGATAGATTTAACTCTGTAGTCGAACAGCAGTTTTTATATATACAGCCTGGTGTTAGAATCAACCTGATGTAATCCACTGAGGTTTGAACTCCTTACCGCTATTTGTCTCTTCTCCGTCTCGCCCCGCTTGTGGTGAATATCTCAACACACTGTCAAGGAAAAGGGAAAAAATGGACCTCGTAACAGAAGGTTTCTTAAAAACAGAATATAAAAGTTATAAGTAAAATCAAGTGCATATGATATAGTGCAGGTTAGAATCATTAACAGAAAGGATACGGGTGAGGTACTCCAGGATGGTGACGTCCCAGATGTAGTCATAGAACGAGTCCATGGCATCGTGACTGTGGGGACAAATGAGGACGTGAGAGGTGAGAGGAACAGTGCTTTCGGTCTAAACGGTTGGGTGTGTAATGTCGTACCTGTTCTGTTCTTGAAGAGCTTTAAATGCCGTCATGTAGTCCACCTCTCGCAGAAACTGACAGAGAACAGCCACCTGAAAAGGATAAGAGGTAACAGAGTTAAACATGGAAAATCAGGCGCTTAAAGGCAGATTAAAAATTGACAAAAAAAAAGTGTGCACTGTACTTTGAAACAAACGATCGAACAATTTTGATATCAGGATGTTAAGATTCTAAAGCAATTAGCAGCTGCAATTAATCTTAGGAAAAGGGAGACTGGATGACCTCTGACCTGTGTGTGGCAGTTCATCATTGAACAGCACTTGATCATCCTCTTCAGGACCTGCAGACAACAGAGAGTTAATACAGGATTCATTTCAACATATTTGTGCCTGCAACTGACATTTCTATTTTCTGTGGGTTTGCCTTAACTCAAATCTGAAGACAAGACCATTTTGAAACAGTTGGCTGATAAGTGTTTAGTAACTATATTCAGTATTTGGGCACATGGGACTACTGTTTCCTATGTATTGGATTATATTATAGTAGTCCCATGTGCCCAAATATTTAATATAGCATGATAAAGAAATGGCTGTATCAAAAGAGCACATGACCTAATAAAGCTCAATATAACACACATATATGCAGTGTTAACTTAATATTCTATATGGAAGACTAATACGTTCATTATAGACTTATAATTGAATAAATAAATTAGCATTTTCCCAAAATCCTGACTATTTCTAAAAGTGTGATCCTGGCTAGATTTCAAGATCCATCACAAAACTTGTGTGGCTATTTTTCTTCTCATACTAGATTAGGTGTTTGTGCACATATGGGATCATGTTATTTAACAGTAGAACAGTGAATACAGTATGTTTAGTCTCTTCTTTTTTTCTTTTATTATTGTAATTTGATCAGAGATAATGTATTATGTTGTAGTATTGTAATTATCGGACTGTAGAAACTCATTTTAAAATCACTGTTGATTTGTTCGAAGTTATCTAGCTGTTCATAGTGAAAGTCTGAATAATGTTTTCTGTGTGTACCTGGTCCGAGTAGACGTCGGGGGCCACAGTTTTGGTGAAGAAGTCTGAGCACACGGCTCCGGCCTGGAGGTAAAGGTTCAGAGCAGCAGAGTACTGATTGGTCACTGGGAACAGAGAGACAAGAGCAGGCTTCAGGGAAACTGAGACGTAAGGACACACTTCTGACTGCAGATGTCACTACAGGAACAAAGGCTGCTGGTCTGTTCTCACCAAAGTAGATGTCTGCCTGTGTGATGAGCCACGACTGGTTGTTAGGGTTCAGGGTGAGGGCGTAGGACACCAGCTCTTTGACCGTCACCGCCACAGCTTCCACATCCACTGCCTGGATGCTGGTCCACGCACACAAAGTACATTTAGAGGCTTTGTTCGAGAAATTGTAATATTTCATTAAGAAGAAAAATAGTTCTTACTTTAGCAGAGTAGATGGCCAGATGGTGAGGTGTTCGGCTGTCACTTCATTTACAATATCATCCTAAAGAGGGAGGAAACAGTACGTTACCCAGGAGAAAATCAGTGATACTGTGAGCAGGTTAGAGAACAACTCTCAGTGTCCTGCAGAAAAAACTTCCATCATAACATGGTATTTGTGCACATGGTGCAACATTGAAGCCATTTTAGTCGCTACTAGTGTTTACTTCCTCCACAACCTTTTTTTTTCTTTTTGTGTCTTAAAGATGAAACGGCAACAACGTCAGCTGATGATCAACCTGCAATATTCTCCATTAAAAAGGCAAGACTAAAATCTAGTTTAAAGAGGACATATTACACTCATCTTCAGGTTCATATCAGTATGTAGTGTCTCTACTTTAAAGAGTCCTCTCCTGCTGATGTTCAGGTTCATATCAGTATGTAGTGTCTCTACTTTAAAGAGTCCTCTCCTGCTGATGTTCAGGTGTATATCAGTATGTAGTGTCTCTACTTTAAAGAGTCCTCTCCTGCTGATGTTCAGGTGTATATCAGTATGTAGTGTCTCTACTTTAAAGAGTCCTCTCCTGCTGATGTTCAGGTGTATATCAGTATGTAGTGTCTCTACTTTAAAGAGTCCTCTCCTGCTGATGTCCAGGTGTATATCAGTATGTAGTGTCTCTACTTTAAAGAGTCCTCTCCTGCTGATGTTCAGGTGTATATCAGTATGTAGTGTCTCTACTTTAAAGAGTCCTCTCCTGCTGATGTTCAGGTGTATATCAGTATGTAGTTTCTCTACTTTAAAGAGTCCTCTCCTGCTGATGTTCAGGTGTATATCAGTATGTAGTTTCTCTACTTTAAAGAGTCCTCTCCTGCTGATGTTCAGGTGTATATCAGTATGTAGTGTCTCTACTTTAAAGAGTCCTCTCCTGCTGATGTTCAGGTGTATATCAGTATGTAGTTTCTCTACTTTAAAGAGTCCTCTCCTGCTGATGTTCAGGTGTATATCAGTATGTAGTGTCTCTACTTTAAAGAGTCCTCTCCTGCTGATGTTCAGGTGTATATCAGTATGTAGTGTCTCTACTTTAAAGAGTCCTCTCCTGCTGATGTTCAGGTGTATATCAGTATGTAGTGTCTCTACTTTAAAGAGTCCTCTCCTGCTGATGTTCAGGTGTATATCAGTATGTAGTGTCTCTACTTTAAAGAGTCCTCTCCTGCTGATGTTCAGGTGTATATCAGTATGTAGTGTCTCTACTTTAAAGAGTCCTCTCCTGCTGATGTTCAGGTGTATATCAGTATGTAGTGTCTCTACTTTAAAGAGTCCTCTCCTGCTGATGTTCAGGTGTATATCAGTATGTAGTATCTCTACTGGGACATGTCTCCAGGCTTTAATGTTCAAAAAGCTCTTTATTTTTCTCATACTGCCTGTGCTGTAGCACCTCTTTTCACCCTCTGTCTGAAACCAGAGCCTGGTCTGCTCTGATTGGTTAGCTGGCCGGCTCTGTTGTGATTGGTCAACCGCTTTGAGATGTCCTTCCTCTTAACCTATCACGTACAATGTGTTCGAGCACCAGCCAATAGAAGCGCAAGTGTTACTTAGTGATGTCACTATGTTATGGAAGTAAATAAGAAGTCCAATTGAGGCGTTTCAGGCAGGGGGGGGGGGATGGGGAGAGAGACCCCTTCTGGAGGGAACATAGGGGTTTCAGCCTATAAAACCTATGTAACACACTACAGGAAAGGCAAAACCCTTTACAAAAAACACCCTTATTTAAGTTGACCAAGAAGAGAGGATATTCTGGCTAGATTGACTGAACAAGTCATTTGAATATATACTGTCCCTTACATTTGTAGGCTTATAACCCTTGTTTGAAGTCTTACCTGTCTCACCCTGTCTCTCCCTCTTACTGGTCTTGCTGTTCTGAAACCTACATTTCCCGACGGGGATTAATAAACGTTTATCTTAAACTTTACTAAAAATACCAGTATAATGTTGTATGAAAATCATTAAATAAATGAATGACATTTGACACAACTTGTTTTATTTAATTATATTATTTTTAATAAATACTGTTCCTTACTTATTTTCTCTCCTTGTGTGAAATCTTACCTGCTCTAAGATGTCTTTCCCTTTTACTTCTCTCGCTGCTTTGAAACCTGAATTTTGTTAAATACTTGTCCTTATATATTTATTTGTTCTTGTGTGAACTCTTACCTGTCCCACCATGTGTTTCCCTCTCACTTCTCTTGCTGTTCTGAAACCTGAATATCCCTAGGGTGATTTGTAAAGGTACATTTAACAAAAAGAACAGGATAATCTTCTATCCAAAATATTTAAAAAAATGTGGAAACATCTTGTTTGACCTAATCCTATTGTTGATATTCTAATATGTAATGTTCCTTTTACATTTTGTATTCTTATTCTCCTGTGAACTCTTACCTGCCCTATCTTGTGTTTCCCTCTCACTGCTTTTTCTGCTCTGGAACCTACATTTCCCTACAGTGATTGGTAAAGGTTCAGTTTAAACTTCACAGGTATATGATCAAATTGGTTAGGACAAAATGAACCCTACACCACACAGCCTATGTAAGACTCCGCAGGGTGCCATCAATGTGGAACAGTTCCGAATCTAACAGCTGAAATCATGGACATACCCGCACTATGCTGTGGAACCTGACAAACAGTGAGATGAGGGTCGTCAGCACCAGCGGCTCCTGTGAGAAACAAGAAGACATTTGCACCATTAGCACCTCATCCAATATGGATGTAATGTTTGGAGTGTTTAGTTTGTTGAATACTTACTCTAAGTTTCTTGATGAAAGTGATGAATTTGCTCCTAAATGGGTGAGAGAATGAAAGCACCAGAATGAGCGTTAGTCTCAGTGTATGATTGTGTTGTATTGCTTTGCGTTGTTCTCAGATCTGAGTGTTGGCAGTGTACCGCTGCAGGATGCCCATGGAGGACTCCCTCTGTTTGATGAGCCCCACTCTGCCGTCGTTGTTCCTCTTGTGCTGGACGGACATGCTGCAGATCTGCACCACCACGTCCCACAGCTCCTTGGCTGTGCGCCGGCACTCTTTAGGACCCGGCAGCTCTTTGCACGTGGAAGCCAGCAGCTGACCGATCTATCAGAAGGAAACAGAGAGGAGGGAATGAATCAAATCAAAACCAAAAGAGTCCTGAGCGTTTAAACCATCCCACAGCCAGATGAGGGTCCATCATCAAAAAGACTTTGTTAAGGGCCGTCGTGTAGCCCAGCTGGTAGAGCAATTTTGTCTTTTAGTAAACAAATCATATGGCTTAAACCTACAACAATTGATTTATTTAGCCAATTCAGCGGCAGTACAAGAAGCTGTGTGCACAACATTTACTTGTTATCACATTCTAGAGTCGGTGTGAAGCATTGAGCACACACAAAGCATTGTTATTATTTTGTATTTGATACATTTTAGTCCAACATTCACTCGTCTTTCAAATATCAGTCTTTTAAGCTGCTAAATGCTCCACTTTGTTGGTCAGCTAGACTCTAAATGTATCTGTTATGTTGTGCTTGACAGGTCACACTGGCACGTGTTCATGTGTGTTGTTAATGTAGAAAGTAGCAACAAGCAGATAAAACTACTTAAGACTAGACAACATGGTTTAATCATGCACTGATCTATTTTGTGTGTTTCTTAAGTATTCTTAAGAAAGAAAGCCTTTCAAATAAACTTTTGGATGTTTATTTGATTTACTGTCTATTTGTCTATTGACATTTCTCCTCAATTCACCAAAAGTAAGCATAAGATTGCCTCATTTGCATATTTAAACATACCACTTCAGCAAACAAAGTGTTCATGGTCTCCCAGTGAAGTTTAGGTCATCATACAAACTAGACTAGATCATTCCCCAAAGAAATGTTATTGGCTTTTTGGACCAAAGTAAGAGACAAAGATATCATCTGTGTGAGTGCATTAGTCAGGCAGTATCTGACTTTTTACCTTGATGTACGGGTTGTTCATGACCAGAGAGGGGGGCACCTGCAGGGTCAGGTAGTCATTCTCCCTCCAGTTCAACATGAAGGCCACACACTCCTCCCCCACCACCTGACGCAGAGGCAGATCTGGAGACAAACACAGAGTTCAGTGCATCTGAAAGGTGTGTGCTGATGTTGCTGTGGTTTGGAATAGTTTGGTATGCGTTATGAAAAAAAGCAACTGTTTTTGTATTTAGCACAGGACAGAGTAGCAGTTGTGTGTTTTTCTTTGTTCTATAATGTACAAACTTGATAAATGATCCTTCTTTTTACTGCAGGAGTGAGCGAATGATGATGCTACCCACATAGATAGAGTCAAACCTTAATGTTAGAGTGCCTCCAAAAGTGTCTAAACTATTGATGATGCCAGAAAATATAAGACAAATGATAGTTAGGTAAAAATCAGGTGCTCCCAGTGCTTCCATCCTCTCACCATGTATCCTCATCTCCAGGTATCCCCTCACCCTGCTGACCAGGTCTGAGGGGGGTCTCTCCTTGCTGCCCTCGGCTGCCATGGTCTCATGCGCGCGGACCTCCAGCAGCAGCATCTCGTTCAGCATCACCTGCCTCAGCTTCGGGGAGAACTCGGTGACCAGCTCCAGGCAGGTGGAGTACAGCTGTCGGGCGTGGGGAAAGTCCTGAGACAGGAAACAAGGATTTACATTTTAAACATTGTTAGAATCCCAAAGCTTATATACCTCTTGTAAGTGTTTAAATAATTGTTGCATTTGTCCACAGTGCCTCAAACATTTCCTCACCTATTTTTACTATTTTGATGAGCTAGGTTAGTTTTTCTCTAAGTAAGTAACATTTCTGGGCACTGATCATGTAAGCATTCTTTTATTTGACACAGCACCATATGTCATGGTTTCATATTATTCCCTGTGTTCGTCCTCCTGGTTCCTGCAATTTATTTTGTATTTTTATTGTCTTTTGTTGTATTTTATTATATTTGTATCTTGTCTTTTCATTTTCCTCCTTATTGGGTTATATAAATAAACTTTGATTTTGATTTGAAATGACAGTTAGAGGTTTTCAGTTTTAGTTGAAAAAAAAAGATACTTAGAATATAACTTCAATTCTTTTTTTCATTGATGTCTTTTATGTTTAATTCAATGTTAAACTTGTTAAATAAAATAATGTTTTGATTGAGTTTTTTATTCAACAAGCAATATGTTGTATTTTAGCAGTATGCTGAATGCAGCAAAATGGCAGAACTAAGTACTCTTGCATAACCCTGGGTGTTTCTCAATGTCGAGTACGCTTGCTTGGTAGCACATGTCTGCCGAGCATCTTGCTTCAGAAGCGAGGCAAGAATACTTCCTGGCATTCGGAAAACGAAGAGTGGAACAGGCTAGCAAGTGTGCAGGTGTGCGTCATATGAGAGGCCCCGCCTTACATCTTCCGCCACAGATTTGGGGAAATTGGTCCGTGCGCAAAGCATTGTGGGGATTTTAAGACCGCGGAGTCTACAAATGTGCAGCCTCGAAATTTCTCCTAACGAAGTACGCCGGGCTCGGTAGATTTCCAAGTATGCTGGACATTGGAACAGGCCTTTGGCGGCACTCGATGACGTAGTATGCTTGAAATAGTGGCTCTGCAGCAGCTTTACTCGCGATTGAGAAACACCCCATTTATTGACCCAATCTAATATTTGTTTCTCGATATTCAATAACCTTATTGTATATTTTCCTCACTAGTGCAGCCCTACCTTTATTGATATGCAGTGCAGTCCTTTGGCCATGAAGATGTAAACCAGGTCCTTAGTCAGGTTGTCTTTGATGCCCAGGATCACGTTGATGTAGTCCTTAGGAACTTCCCACTGTACACACAAACAGGAAGTGGTCTTTTAAATACATCATTATATCTGAAAATCAATAAGACATTTTCCACAAAAAGTTGAAAATATCCTTAATGGTGGCTATGGATCAAATCAACCATGTTTGTTACTCCTTAAATATAGATATCCAATATGTTAATGCTTCTTATATCTGTTTTCTCTCCTGTGTCAGTATGTGAGCTCTGACCTTGCTGTTGACCCTCCAGAAGGGTCTCTCAGCCATGCCGTGCAGCTCGATGAGGATCTGTCTGATCCTGCGGGGCTCCAGTGAGAGGATGAGCTGCTGCTCCAGCTGCCCGATGCTCACACTCGACGAAGCTGAAGCACGATGCAGGAAGTGAGACTGGGAGATTTACAGTTCAACCAGCAGATTACACACCTTAGATGAATGCCGTACCTGGAATGTCATAGAAGGAAGGCAGAGGCTTGGCGCTGAGGTTGATGGTGGCTGATCTCTTCCTCAGCTGCTCCACCAGCACCTTCCTGTCCTCCTCCTTCAGCAGCTCCACAAAGAGCTTATGAGAGGAGACCCCCGTCAGCAGAGGCAGCTCCTGCAGGGTCTCACACAGAGTCCTGCATAATGACAAAAGCATCATTGAAAAGAGGCTTCAAAGATGTTAAACACTGCACAGCAATCTGCATTCTAGCCAGCTGTAGGTTCTGACTAAATAAAGGCTTTTAGGATCACTTTACGTACATCAGCGTATCGTCACTTTAGGTGGCCCTACTCTGCTCATACTCACTTCATGAAAGTGGCCATGTTCCTCCTGGATGACTCAGATGGACGGTCTTTTCCCAGGGAAAGTGTGCACACCTGCAGGACGGAGAATATTACATTCAAATGTACAGAAGCCTTTTTTTTATGAAACTATCACGAGAAAAAAAGAGATACATGCTCCTCAAACCTCTGCACAGTTTTACTTCAATTCCAAAAAATCCTATCAGTTAGATTTCATAATTCTTTTTTATTATTATGAATCCTCATGCTAATTTTTATAAAACTCCCACAAATGTTTTTCTATGAGCAGAAGGGTCTTCACTCACTGACACCAAATGGGATAATGGATAAGACTTCTTTGCATTCTTTAAAGGTCATTTGAGCTTTATTTTATAGTTGATTTCAGAGTGAAGGAAATATAGAGGCATAAGTCGTACTTAAATATTCTGTATGTTCCAGGTTTGAACTCTTCAATCAGTTGAAGCTCTAAAGCTTAAATTACTCCTGTAAGAATCCCTCATTAGACGCACATATTTGAGACACAAGAAGGCGAGTACGTACCTCTAAAATGAAGTCCACCATCTTCTTGCTGGGCTTGAGGAGCAGCTGGTGGAAGCGCACACTGAGCACTTCTCCTTCCAAAGCATCTCGGACAGCGTTGCAAACACACAGCTTGTAGCTAACCTCGTCCAGACTGGACTCCCTGCAGAGCATCGAGAAATAAGATGTTTGTTAGATTCTTTATAAATATGCAAGTGGACTCTTTGCACTATATATTAAAAACATAAAATAAAATGCAATGCCAGCAAGCAGTTGATGTTGGATGAAATGATGTTCTCACCCTTGTTGGACCTTGTACAGGAACTCTCTGAGAACAGAGCGTCTGAAGTTGTTTGGCAAACTGCGGCACATGTTGTCTTTGATGAAGGCTTCAATGACAGCCTGTCAGAGAGAGGAATACATCATATAAAGTACTTTGCTACCTCCATTCTGGTATCTTTCATTCAAGTTTGATCTACATCTTAGGTGTTACAAACAGATGTTCAGATGCCTGCAGCGTGCGCTCTGACCTGGTGGTTGTGCGCTCTGATCAGGCTGTTGATCTGGTTGTAGGGTGTGTTCTGTGTGTCTGACGGGTCGCAGTCTTCAGTCAGAGCTTTGCAGGCGTTCCAGTAGCCAGCCAGACGCTTCTCATCCAGGTGGACGTGGATGGTGGAATCCAGCTGAAAGAAAAGTGTATATGAATTACTACTGGTATTGAACTGTAACAATAAAAGGACTGAAAGAGTCTGTGCTGGTTAAGTTCAATTGGGTTTTATGACTAGAATTAGAATAACATTAAATAAATTGTTTAAACATAATGATATAATAATATGATAAGATTGTGCAATACAAATATACAATATGTATATTAACTAAATATAAGTGTAATGTACAGTATATGTATACATTAAGTATATACATATTTGTTTTATCTTTTAACAAAATGTATGTTTCTTTCCTTGAATTCATTTGAATAATTGCTTTGGTTTACATATTGTTCTCCATAAAATGATATCATCTTTTCGTATTTGTGAATGCAGAATAATGTGTTTCTACAACGATGTGCCTACCATGATCTTTGACTAAATACATAAGTGATACACAAGTGAATCTACCTTTATAAACAGTTCCTTAGTCTGTCTGAAGTGATCCCGGGCTTTCTCATAGGCTGTTTGATCTGTGCAGCCTTGCTGGAAGAAAATCCCTCCCAGATCATAATTCACCTGAAACACCAAAGTACAAATTAAGATCCATTTCATATTCAACACACTAGAAATGCAATGATTGAAACTTCCTTTCTCGGACCTTTGTTTCAGATTGATTGGGAAATTATGTTTTACAAGTTCTCCCTGCTTCGATAAGGTTCATCTGATTGTATTTTGGATGTTATGCAGACCGCTGACCTGACAGTGCAGCTCGTCAGCACTGATCCTGAGCCCTGCGGTGGAGGACTCCGTCTCCCCGTTGGCAGCAGCGTCAGCAGCCAGCAGGTCCAGAGTCCTCTGAGTGTGAACATAGAAATCTTTCTTCAGCTGCAGAGCTCCTTCCAGGACACTGATGGAGTCCGTCGCCTGCTCTTTCAGCTGAGGGCAGCAAGGTATTTGAGAGGAAAATCATTATTTCATAGCCAGTGAAAAAGGACAAAACCGGATTCCTTTAACAGGGGATATAATGAAATGCATGGCAAAACTATGAGACAAAAGAAAAATTGGATAACATGATTCATTTCTTATATAAATATTATGTTATGCATAAATAATATGCATAGCCCAAGCAGCCTTTCACAAGACCCCATTATTTAGAAAAAGAGAGCATACTGTAAACCAGTGTGGAAGTTTAAAAGCAAGTTAATTCCTCTCTCAAAAGTCCTTTGAAATTAGCAAAAAGTTGATATACTATACTTTCTTGTTCTAAAAAAAGTTTAATTAACATGAATAGGATCAATGTAGGCTAGGTGTTTTCTAAATCCATTCTACTCCTCATCCGATGTCACATTCAAAACACAAGGATATTATTTATACAGTACATTATAATAAGAAGGTTTAATATGCTGTCATTTTGAGGTATACCTGGATCATTCTTAGATGATTTTGAAATGGGTTTAATAGTGGATAAATACCATGATAACATGTTCATAGATATCATCAATGTCGTTCGGAGAGAAATTAGAGAATTTCATAAAAAACACATGAACTCACCACAGTGAGGATGTTTTCAGTCATCTCCTTCTCCTGCTGCACTATACTTAACCTGCGAGAGACCATAGCACAACAAATCATCATGTAGAGCACTTTTATAAAGTTATATTTGTATTTCCTAAATGTGCAACTGCATACAATAAGCATGAGGAAATGTATTTGCTCTGTTAACAACTTTAGCTTGGTACAACAAGAAGAGAAGGATTAGAATGTACATGTTCATCTGGTGAGGTCCTGGTTTGGTCTGTTTCTCAGGGAAGCTGCTCAGCACAATGGTTCTGATGGCCCTATGAAAGAAACAAAGAGAAATACTTAAGATTAAAAACACTCTGAATATTCTTTATTATTTGTATTCATGCAGTTTTTCTTCTTTGTGACAAATGTGAATACAATTGATGAAAAATAACAGAGAATAAACAATCTGAAGTGCAAAACGTTTCTTCGTACATCAGCTTTGGATCTTACTCACCAGCGGTTGTATATGATGACAGCCATGGCCGTAGTGGGAGGCAGAGTGGAGAGGTCCAGGTCCACATGTTTCACCCCTGGAGGCACTTTGCTCACACACAGGAGCTCGTTGAGTAACATATTTAATACTGGAATGGTCAAACTGGAGGGGAAGAAAGGATAAATAAGGATATGATCCAAACATCTGTATGATTTTATAGACTTTCATACATTCCAAATTGACTTAAAAGCAATGTGGACGAGCAAAGAAAAGCATGAAAAATCACACTGTCTTCCTCAGCTTAAACAGTATATGAAAGAGCCTTTCACACACACCTACACACACTCTTACCCTTTCTCCAGAGCATCCAGATCCCACTTCATGTGTGCAGCAACCTTCAGGGCCAGCAGCTTCAGGGTGCGGTTCCGGCGGTTGTCTGCTGGAGGCTGCACCTGGTTCTGCTCGTTCACAGAGGGTTTGGACGCCTGCTCCAGGAACTGGATGATCAGCTGCACTGGTGTTGGGTCTGTGGAAAACACATACACACATATATGGACATTGAAAAGCATGCAGTCCATTTATTTAAGGTGTCCACTCAAAATGTAAGTTATACATCCTTTTAAGTTATTTTGCAATTAAAGGTAGGGTAGGTACGTTTGAGAAACCGGCTCGAGATACACTTTTTGTTATATTCCATGGAATGCTCTTAACATCCCGATAACAATGAATATCTTAAGTGCTTTGACAAAAAATCCATAAAAGAAATTCATCTGTGGAAGCCGTGCTGTAAAAAGCACGACCAATCATTTTAGCCGGCCTGGCTAAAATAACTGGATGGCCTACCTGCCTGTCAGCCTTCCATCTGTGCACAAACTTATCTCGTGCCCTCATTGGTCATGTGCACGTTCGTGTGTGTTGGAGGAGGGGCTCTGTAAGGAAGTGGCAGATTTTCTCCGGTTGTGTATTTTCAAATTCTAGCGATATCGAGCCGGTTTCTCAAACTTACCTACCCTACCTTTAAGTGTTATACATGTAGAAAAAAAAGATGGATTATATTAAAATGGGTGATTATTATACAATATTCAAAAATAAGCATGTCTTGAGTTGAACAACTTTGAACATGATACAAAAATAGAGAGAAAACATTTATATATTATAACTAATAATGTGCTTTACTCAATAATGAGTAATGACGAAGAGATTTTTGTTTCATAACCAAGGCATAACATTCATTTATATATATTTTTTTTAATCAAAACTACTTTGTCATAAGGGGAAGTTGTGTCGCAGTTGATACAGGGCAGATTATTTAACGATAGAACCAGTGTTTGTGTTTTATAATTTGGTTTATTAGATGAAGAGACCAATACCAATCTGGTAAAGGCATTGTACATAAACTGTTCGTCCCTCATCACACTGATCTGACCTGGGTATGACTTCTGCAGGTGGTTCTCCAGCAGGCTGCCGTCCAGAAGGAACTCAAACCAGGACGTCTGGAGGGGGGTGCTGGGCCGGCCGGTGGTCACAGCAGCCACCCGGTCCACCGTCTCCACACTCATCCTCCCCTGGGGAACAGGACACATTCTGGATTTAGTTTCATTGATTAACACACCCCAATAAAGGCTTGCTTTATTTGTACTCTATATTGGAGCTCTATGTCAACAAAGTGAAATTGTGCTGGAACAAAATGATTGCATATCAATTTACCACACAAGATCAGTTTACCAAATAGTCATCAGGAGGAATACTACTGAGCCTCTGAAAACAGTCTAAGTGAATTGCTATTTTATAGTGTATTTCTAATTGTGATAGTTATGTCCCAAAATACCAAGGCAAATTCACTTCAGCTACCTCATCATAGAGATGGACAGCAAAGATGGAGTGCTGTTATTACTTCTTTTGACAACATAATTTCTGTTGGTCACATTTAATAATCCCACACATTTAGTGTATTTTCTGTATCACACATTTCATTATTAAGAGTAGTAATAGAAACACATTCACGAACAACACCCAATCACGTTTATTTTAGGCTATGTTAGCCAGCTATGTAACTATTTATTTAAAGATCGTAACATTAGCAAAGTTATATTCAATATTCAGTTTATTTTCTGCGGTGACCAAGGTAGGTTTATTTAGATCATCGTGTTGTCCCGAGTGGGCGGAGTTTAAATATGTCCACAACGAGAGAGCGAACATGACTGAACTACGGTGGATTTTGGCTTCAAGTGTATATGAATCAAGCGCACCTCTTCCATCCTCTGCTGTGTGTGGAGCTGCCGTTGTTTTGGGCTAATATTCTAGCTAACTAGCTAAACTTTTCAGCCCGGTCCGGACACACTGGGACGGGTTAGCTTACCTTTATAGGTCAAATGGAACAAATAGAAAAAAATGAGCCTAATATACAGAATAACCTCCAAAATAAAAGCTGGAACAGCTACATGGACTGTTTAATTCTCACATAATGTTTTCTGCGCTTCGACATCTCGCCGCCTCTTCCGGTTCCGCTTCTTCGCCAGGGAGACACAGGTGCGCAGTGTTTGCGCATATTTATACTGCGAGCGTGGACCGGCGTGGACTTAATGTGTTATTATAACTGTGCGTGTCAAAGGCTACTCACTTTATTGCACTTATAAGTACAATTTAGATGTACTTGTAGTTTAGTCTAGTATTCTTCATTTATAATACTTTTATCGTTACTTCACTATATTTAATTATTTAATTATCCCTTCCACAGCTATTACTGAATCACTTTTGGGGAATTATAATATTTTGTCTGAGGCCCTATCGAACACTCATTTAAGATGTGTTTTTTTTTTAAAGAAAATTGAGTGATATAATACTATAATATGAATTCATTAGTTATATACAATTAAGTAGTAAATTAATAAACTACATGGACAATCAAATGTGATACATATAAATACACATTACAGAGGTGAACATTTATTCTATAAAAAAAAAAGTAATTTTTTAATTCCCTATTCCTTCCAATTTGCATGAAAAAGGGACCATCATATTAACTTATACAAATCATTATAGAAACTATCCAAACAAAGGGCAACAGACTGTAGAGATCAGCTTTGTATTTATCAACTCATACACACTTTATTTTCCATAATCCAAAAAAAACCTAATATTTACTGCTTGGCCTTTTGCAGAGGGACAGTCATTGGTAAGAATTGCATTATTACACCAGAGGAAATGACCACCAAATACTTTAGGTAAGAACCAGAGGAGGTGAAATGGTCAGGCTGAGGCTTAACTTAAAGTGTGATGGGTAAACAGTCAGTCAGGTCATACATCTCAAAATAAGGCATCCAGATGAAGAGCATGATGACACAAAGCGTTGGAAATGAGTATTTTCAGAACCAGCATCCACTTCACTTTAAGGCTAGAAGAAAGTTCACACATGTTGTGCCTTTGTCCATGCATGTTCAATCAATCAAAATATGATTTCACATAAAACGAGGGGGATTTCAAAGAAAGCCTGTTTAAAATGGGAAGCAGAGCACATAAGACACATTAAAAACAAACTGTCTCTCCACAATTGTTCATCTTTCTTTTCTTTGAAGCAGCTTTACACTTCAAATATGATATCACAACTTTTTCATCTTCCTAAGGTTTGCTAAGGAGCTTCAAATATATATTCACGGGCTAATGTTCTTTAACATTGCTCACTTTTACTTTATCACTTCCCTTTTGCAAAATCTCATCAACCACACCTGCTCTCAGCTTCTGTACAACGTGAGCACACTCCTCACATATTAAACTCTCCCTTCATTAAATACATTGCAGTAACAGTAACACATGGCTTGATTGATGGCATATTTTATCCTAAAATGGGACATTTAATATTGATTTTAACAATGCGTAGGACAAAACCAGGACAATATGTATGTCTGAATTTGCATCATCACCATCGCCAGGATGTGGAAAGTACCAGTGATAAGACATTTTCCCAGAGTCCTTTGTGTTTTGGACAAGGAACACTGGAGAAGGGCAGAGTCAGGCTCAGTGGAGTCTCAGCAGGAAGGTGGAGCTGCTGTCAGTACTGAAAGGAGATGACAGAGTTCACTTTGTACACGTGGTACGAGCGGTTCCAGAAGACCCGGGTGAAGTAGTTGGTGTAAGGCGAGTAGTTCATCTTTATCTCTTGGCAGAATCTTCCGTGCTTGGAGAACGAGTAAACCTCTCCTTTGTCATAAACGACCTGAATCACACAAGATAATATGGGATGTTAATGACTTCCTTAAAAACATGACATATAGTACTCTCAGAATACACAAGCAGTATTTATAATAATTCCTGCATTGTTATTAACTATATGTATCCATATTGAACATGCATTTAAAGAGATTGACATGTCGGGTGACATACCCATTTACTTTCTAGCCAAGAGTTAGAAGATTGATAACACTCCTATGCCTCAAATGTAAATATGAAGCTTCAGTTAGCTTAGCTTAGCTTTTTGTATTTTATTATATATGTTGCATTGTTGGAGGAGCTCAGGTCAGAAGAATTTCATTGCCATTTCTACACTGTAGCTTTGTGCATATGACAATAAAACCTTTCAATTGAAATTGAATTGAATTAACTCAGCGTTTGAAAAGAAAATTGCTTAGCTGTAATGAAGAAATAACTGCTTCCAGCCAAGAATAATTCCAGTTTATAAACCCCGTAGCAACTACACAATATTACGTTTATATGTTTTTTTTGTGCATAAAATATATATATTTTAGTTAGCTTTAGATGTGCTAATTTTGTTCTTGTTTGACAGGGTCAGGCTAGTCGTTCATCCCGGATTCCAAATGTTATGCTAAGCTAACTGTCTACCATTGGTAGCTATATATATATTTAACAATCGGTCATGAGAGTGGAATCAATTCTATCATCGTTGTCCAGGGACTACAGATGAAAATTAGCCTCTTGGCTAACTATGGCACATTTACAGAAATGTTGATTCATGTCCCTCTTAAAATAAATCTATTATCTAACTCCCAGCTAATTTCCAAGCTATTCCCTTAAACGGTGTCTGTCTATTCAATATCTAGATATACAGTGCAATTTACCATTGTAGTATTTAAATGTGTCTTAGTAATGGACAAGAGCAACACAAAGAAAACAAAATAGCACTTTGTTTCTGTGAATGAAAACCTCACAATTCAGATTTTGGTGTTTTGCTCTTTTCAACTCATGGCAACAGCATTACTAGATAAACAGAGGGGAATCTGCAGCTGGTGGTAAAATAATAAGTTCATACTGTAACTCACGTGTCCATTGGAAATATCAAGCAGATCTTTGATTCTACAGCCTTTATTAACACTCAGCTCGTTACAAATGGATTCTTCGATGATCACATAGTTAGCCTTCTGAGAAGTCAGAATCTTATAAATGTCCTCTGCAGATCTCATTGCATACACCTGGTAAGTCTGCAAGAAAAACAATGGTTGTTACTTAACTCATCTGAACAGTGGCGTAACAAGGTTGTGATTGGCCCCGGTGCAAATATTGTTT
The DNA here is from genome assembly GCF_902827165.1 of Trematomus bernacchii. Taxonomy (NCBI): domain Eukaryota; kingdom Metazoa; phylum Chordata; class Actinopteri; order Perciformes; family Nototheniidae; genus Trematomus; species Trematomus bernacchii. Next base: position 19,110,603 of record NW_022987564.1, on the reverse strand, counting down.
AGGGCCCCCCCCCCCCCCAAACATAAGCGCACGCTGATGCGCTCACACACGCACGGACATACACAACCACTCAGAAGCGCCACATGTATAGGCTATCAACAACAGCCTGCCCTGGCCTCAGACCACCACAGCCTGACAACGGCACAACGAACTAAGAAGAGGATTACACCTGTTTCCTTGATGTTTGTCTCTGGGGAATGGGCCGGTAGGCCTACATGGACCAGTCGCTATAATATAGCTTTTGATCTTGGCGTCGGGGGTCTCAATAGCGCCATAGAGTCCCAGTGTTTCCCATACATTGATTTATTTGTGGTGGGCCGCCACAATTAAATATCGTCCGCCACAAATGGATCTCATAAAAAAAAATGTTGGTGGTCTAATGGATAGTGAGGTGGGCTGATGATCGGAAGGTTGCGAGTACAAATCCCGCCTGGAACACCACTACTCGTGTGCCCTTGAGTAATGCACTTAGCCCTCAGTTACTCCAGGGAGAATGTCCCTGTAATTGGCCATTGTAAGTCGCTTTGGAATAAGGCGTCTGCTAAATGCGATGTGCGGTGCCCCCACAAATAGAATCAAATTCTGTGGGAAACACTGGAGTCCCCTATCGGTTGGGGCCCTTGGGGGAACTGTTGGACCACCGCCGGGCACAGCCAAATCCAGCCTCTCCTCCTGGCTGGCTGGAGAAGAAGGTTGCACAGCCACGGCCACGGATACAGCTTCACTTGTGGAGCTAGATGGCAATGATGGTGGTGAGACAGGTGAGCTATCGTTAGCCTCCGGCTCCGGCTGCCGCTGCACGTCAACATTGCTAACGTTAGCGCTCGATTTCAAGGACGATGCATGACCAAAAAAACGGTCTAATTTTGTCAGTTTAGCGGTTACATCTCCTTGTTCGCTGCTCTTGTGCTTTGGTTTGCTGTACATTATAAATGCAAGCTATTACATTTTTTATAATGCTGCCGAACTTGCTGCTGCTAGCTACAGTACAGTTCAGGTTGATTAAACGGTTCACTCGTCACGCAAGGTATCACATGACATCAGAGGGAGCAAGGTCATTGGATAGACAAATTAATTTAGGTTGCTTGGTTACTTTGAAGACTGCGTGAACCGGTCAATGCCATTGGGGCAAATATATATATATTTTTTTTTTTTTTGTGCATGGGCCCCTGGCCGGCTCTGGGCCCCGGTGCAACGTCGATAGTTACGCCACTGCATCTGAATCTATGTTCTTTTTTCGTTTATTTTCGCTCGGAATAAATATTTCATCTCACTCACGTCTTCAGTCCTCCTCAGCAGCTTGATGTCTGTATAAAGCGGTAAACTGGTCACGGTTGCACCTGAACACAACTTCACGGTTCCCAACAGCTGAGGGCTGCCGGCAAAGGCCGCCGCTGCTGGATCCTGTGACCTGCAGGACAACAAGAGGAAGTTAACCTCCACAATAAAGACTTTAGAGATATCTTTTAAAATACAGAAAGATATGAGGACTCACTTGATCCAGCTGATCAGCTCCACTTTATCTGGATCGTAAAACTCCTGCACTTCTGACAGCTCTGCTAAGACACGAGGGCAGTACTGCAGACAGGAGAAAGAGCAGTGTAAGGCCATGTATGCGTCTTTAAATATTTGACATAAATAATAATAATACATGGAATTTTTATAGCGCTTTTCCTAATGCTCAAAGACGCTTAATAAAGAGCTTAAAAAAGCTGAAAATCTCACCTCTCTCCACAAACTGAAACCAATGATGGCAGGAACCGCTGTGCTCAGGATGAGAGACTGGAGGGCATAAGCAACCATTAACAACTTGTAATAATACTTTAAAGGAAGCAACACAATGTGGCAAGTTATTGATCCAATTTAAAACGCCCTTTTGAGGGAATTTAGCAGGAGAAAATCCAAAATAATGCACTTTTTATTACTAAGAAAGGTTGCTGTTAAAAGTGAATATCAGAGGCCGCTCACCAGAACTACAGGGTGGATGGACTTGAGTTTGAGCCACCTAAACACAGTCATCCAGAGTTCCGGAGAACACACACCGAACGCTGTGAACATGCAGACGTACGGGGTCCATAAATATTTCATCCTGAGTGAAAGAAAAACAGTCAATGTGCTGTTGTGTCCTTACAATTTAACAATGATATATTTTAAGAAACATGTTAGGATTCCAAATGATTAACATACCCATCAAACAGCAGAGCCAGGCCTCCAAAAATCAACGTGTGAAAAACATGATAGATGACCTCGGGCTGCTCTCCTATTCGCCCATCTTCAAGTTTGAGGTTGGTTTTCATCGGCTGCCCACTGTATTAAAGAAAAACTATTCTTAATGTTATACAGAAACATTGACATTTGTAGAATTAGTGTCCGATAATATGCACCTACTGCTAGTGTACAGCTCATTAATAGATCATTAAAATTACACGTTGCAGTTTACATTTCTGAAATTCTGTGAATTAAATAATAAAAAAAACACAAAAAACATTGAAACGAACAAATGAAACAAACTAAAGTACACAGAAAAAAATATATAGCATAGTCTTAAGTACACAAATAATAAGCAATAATGGGCAGTGGGTGTCATGATTACGGATAGGTTCTAACCCGAGCTACATTATTGTAGAAATCATTTTTATAATCCTGAATACGCTATGAGCTGGCGGGTCAGGAATGTGTAGCTGGTATTCATTTTGATCAGTAGCTCTGTAAAATGTAATTTTTTTTTTTTTAAATATACCCACGATGAGCCCCATGCACTGTGTTTCTGTACAAATCTCTAACCTGAGTCTCCTGTAAATGGTCTGCAGGGTGGACAGCAGGCACACAGTGAGCACCAGTAAGTAGAAGGGAAGGACTGAGGCCTGCGTCAGGCGCAGAAATAAGTCCTGACCCGGGACCTGGAAACTCTCTTGGCACAGGAGGAAATTGGTGATGAAGTCACTGACAAAGAAGGAAAAGAAAATATTGCAATTAGATTACATTGGATACGATTATACTGACAGAAAACAAACCTAAATATGGATAGACAGAGCTTTGTGTAAGCCTATATTGTAACATTTCATTTAAGAGCTGTGACTCACGTTGTTGTGTTGAGCCCAAATTTGACTTCAAGGAATTTCAAGAAGAAGTCACTCTCATCTCCTTGAACGAATTTCTGTATAAGATAAACAATGGTGATAAACCAACAGTTTTATACAATCACAGATAATCAAGTATGTATAAAAAAGAATGCTATTTGAGTTGAAATGGATCAATTACATGATATTGTGGTTGATTTTACCTTGACCAGATAACTGAAGGTGATCCCTGTGGTAAAGACTAGGTGGAAATATACGAAGAGCTTCATCACTCTGGACAGAAAAGGGCCCGTCTTCATCTTTTGCTGCAAAAAGCAGAACAAAGCATTGAGATGGTGTTACTCACCTGCTTCAACTGCAGCTTGGCGAATAAAAAAGAAAATCTTTCTCAGTTTTCTTTTGTTCTGATGTGAAGGAGCAGCTAACTCTACCTGGTAGTTCCTGGCAACCCATGTGCCAATCAGGAGGCTGACCAGCGGTGAGCTGAGGAGGGATGCGTTCTGAAACTGTGAAAAGAAGGCCAGGAGCAAAGCGCTGACGTACACCATGTGGATCTCTGCCATCTATACATCCCATATGGAGAGAAAAAGAGAGAGACAATGAGAAGAGAAACAAAGGAAAAGGCAAAGTGTCAATAAGGATAATTATGGCCACAACAAAGTTATATTTGAGAAGATACACTTGTTCTTGTAAAATATTAAAGAGGAAAGATAATGCTCATTCATATTTTTATTTTTTTTAAATATGAACTTTTGTGTTCAAGTTCAGATTTGTATTTAGTGCCTCTACTGTGACATGTCTCCAGGCTTTAATGTTCAAGAAGCTCTTTATTTGTCTCATACTGCCTGTGCTGCAGCACCTCTTTTCACCCTCTGTCTGAAACCAGAGACCAGATTGGTTAGCTGGCCTGCTCTGTTGTGATTGGTCAACCTCTTAAGAGATGTCCCGCCCCTTACATACAATGTGTTGGAGCGCAAGCCAATAGGAGCGCAAGTGTTCCATAATGATGTCATTATGTTCAAGAAGTAAACAAAGGAGTCCAATGGAGGCATTTCAGGCAAAGGGGGTTAGCTTAGCATGACAACAGTAGGATACATTTCCTGGGTGATTGAAAGTAACACAATCAGCATATTAGCACCTATACAGGTCAATTATAGATATGTAATAATGTATTTGTTCATTCTGAAAAAAGATAAATTGTGTTTTTTAGGTGCTGGACTTTTTCTTGATTTCTTGATCTTGACTTCCCTTACCTTACGTGATGGCAAAAGGTCAAAAGCGTCGAGGAAGAAAAGACAGAGGCCTTGGAGGAATAGCACGTAGTGGCTGTGTTCCCACACCAGCAGGAAAGTGAAGGTGGTGGCACTCATGGTAAGATAGCAAAACAGCTGCAGAGAAATACAGTGCATCACTGTGTGTGAATGCAGAATTACACCTTACTTTGATATGGTACAGTATGTTTTTGTGTTCACGAGAGGCTCACCTCAGTGGCAGAGCTGATGTTATTAGTCAGGAATCCAGTCAAAGCTGCAACCTGGCAAGAGAAGTAAGGCAGAGCCCAGTTGTCCCGCAGAGGAATGGCATAGTCCACTTTGGTTGTGTCATGTCTGAGGAAGAATTAACCTGTTATGTCCTGTTGTTATGTCACAACATGCGCTGCGATTCCCCACTCCCAATAAAGGGTCAGCAACACCATGAAAAGCAGTTAAATTACTTAGGAAAAATTAGCAATGCCCAAAACAACAAACACAAACGATAGCTAAACAAATAGAACCTTAAACTTCCCTAACCAAACAACAAGTGCCACATTGACAGAAGCAGAATATAGATGAGGCATGCAGAGAAAGCAGGCCGCATGATTCCTCTTACCTGTTGATCACATACCAGGCCACGGCCAACATGCCGGCCGACCAGGTGCCGCTCATCACCCAGCTACACACAAACAGGGCAGACACGTGGATCGCCTGCAGCCCAAACACGGCTCCGATGTAGAAGTAAATTGGCTCCACAAACTCCTGAAGGCAGAAACAGAAACATTGTATTGAATACGGGATTCTGGTCAATTTGGACACTGGTTCAAAACCTCCAGCTATGCGTCGGGATCCTGCTCACCCTGTCGGGGTGATAGGGTGTGCTTATTGATGTGACCTAATTAAGTTTAACCATACGACAAAATAAGTCCATGTTGCTGTTCGGTGCTATCGTTATTCATTGCCATATAATGCAAAGCAAAAGTTGACTTCCCTCCACTTTTCCTTACTAAGTGCACTGAATAATTTGTTGCAATATTATGTGAAAAGTCCGCTGCAATGGCAGCAGATGAGACTTTTTAAACTACATGGAGAATCATTGTTGTACTCGGCATTGGTCGGTATAGTTTGGGGCTTTTATTGTGACTTTCAATTAAATAAAATAATGTTTCTTCTTGTGCCATGCAGCTCTACTTGTGTTGACATGGACCAGACTGAGAAGATCAAATACAACCCAGCATGGCACCTCAGGGCCATTTCCAATGGTAAACCAATTAATCTCACAGGTAAAATACTAATTTAACTGTCTCTAGTAATACTTGTTAAACTGAGGCAAACCAGCTAAAATAAAACTGCTCTTAACCAATCGCTACATAAAGAATCAAGGCATGATGATAGTTTTCAATGTGTTTGCCAGTAAATACAGTATTTAGTACCTTTCTTCCTTCTCTCCTTCTGATAAACAAATATGACACCAATGTCTAGTCCATAGCATATCAGAAACAACAAAACCCCCCTCACCTCGCTGCCTGTGAATCTGTATATAAAGCTGGTGATGAGCTCTGGGTACAGAGAAAAGCGCACCACTGCGTTGATGGTCTGCCCTGCAACTGTCCTGTTATCCATCATCAGCTCATGAAACCCTGCAAAATCAGAACATTACACATGCTTTAGTCACAGCAGGGAAATGTACATTGTTACGTCACAGGTACAATGCAGACAAAAGGCAAAATAGAATAAGAAAACTAACATTATAACGTGAAGTAGCAGCTAGTAATAACAAGAGCAAAATGCAAAAGTGTTCATCGCACTGTTGAGGCCGTGGGTTATTGCACAAGATGGTTTTTAGTCTATATTGGTGAGTATACACAAGCGATCCTTTCTTCCTGTATACACCACATTGATTGACAAGGGCATAGTGACATTCATAGGTAGTAAGTAAGTCGTTTTGTTGTCGTATTTAATATCTCTCTAGAATAAGAATACATTTACCTCTATCGAAAGGTGTTGCAGTCAGCATCTGCTTGTAGTAGTAATAGTAGAGCCCGCTGCCTCCCTGGAAGGTGATTTCCCGCTCTAGCTCCTGAGACACAAGTAAGTGAATTTCAGAATTGATGCAGTGAACTTGAAATGAATGCAGGCAGACTCCTGAAAAACAAAGTCACCCACCTGTCTAGTGGAAAACCAGAACTTCCTGTCATGATAAGCAGATAGATACGCTGCATAAAGCATGCCACAGGCAACTGCTGCCAGACATCCGAAGAACACCCTCACCAGGCGCTGCAAAAAACCTGCAGAGCACATATACCAGTGAACACACCATATATCACATCATACTTATTAGTATAATGACACGTTTTTGCCTGTATTTCCACAGAAACTATTTTTTTCAGGAGTTCGGGATTCTCTATAAATTGTTTTAAACTGCTGATAAAGTGCTTGAGGCTATGTCTTAAACAAGATTACAATGTTAACAAAATAACTTGTAACTCCTGATATGGTCCAAGTGCATCCCAAATTGTCTCAGCACAGCGAGTCAACTTTTTTTATTTTTTGTACTATTTCCAGTTATTTTACAACTCTTTTTAGCTGAATTCTAGTTCAGTATTTTTCTTAAGCTTTAAATTAGATACAAAAATGTTTGTATCGTGATTAACAATAAGACAAAATTAATTGGCACACACTTTACTTGAAAAGGTACTATAAACCTGTTGCCAACAGATTGCCAAGGTAGTGAGAGCAATACAAAAAGATCAATTAGTTTAGATTAACATTCAAAAAAAGTAATTGTTTTAGTTAATCAAAACCTCCAACACAGAGTTATGCTAAATTCAGTTTTTGTTTGTCTGCAGGATAACAGAAACATTAGTTGACCTATGTTCATGAAAGTTGGTGAAAGGTAGTAGCATGGGCCGATGAAGAAAACTTTACATTTTGAAGCATATCTGAATCAAGGGTTGCATTAATGCATTATTTTTCACTTTGCCCTTCAAGTTTTTAGTGTGTTCCAATGAAGGCGAGTGAAATTGTATGAATTGCTGGTATGATTGTTTTATCTGTTGTCCATCAGCATTTCCTGTGCAACTCAGGATACAGACATGTGGTTTTAGAGGAAGTATAGGCCTACAAATGTTTTTTTACACAAGAATATATGATTAAAGTCAGGTCTTCCTAAATGTCACAAAACATTAAGAGGTTTATGCTCATTTTGATTATATGGCTTATTGAGTACAATAAAACGTTGTATAGAAGTGACACAGCCATACAAAAAGATGATCAGAGAAGCATTGGTAGAGTGGAAAAAAAACAGTGGACTGACACTAATATTAATCAGTTTGCAGGGCATTAATTTACCTGCAGAAGATCTCGTGGACCTTTTAACAGGTGACTCTGGTGTTTTTGATTCTTCTTCTTTATGTTGAGCGTCCTCTTCTTTAACCTCATCCTCCTCTTTCTGCTGCTTTCCGGCTCCATTTCTGCCATTGGACACCTCATCCTCCTCTGTTTTCACCGGCTCTTTAATACAAGGTCAGGTTACAACAGTTAGGTACTTTAACGACAAGCCGTGTACAAATGTAAATGTAAGTTACCCGGATTTTGCACAGGAAGCTAACCGTTTTAGCTAGCAAAGCGCTAAATTAGCCAAACTTACTTGTCGTCTGCACCTCCGGTTCATGTTGGCTCTCTTCCTCTTCTTTATCTCCATCCAAAGTGTATTTTTTTCGACATTTTAACTCAGTCATGACGAGATACAATTAATCCGAGAGTTGTCTGGTGTGTTGAGACACCAGCATGCTAGCTAACAAGAGGTTAGCTAACCCAAGAGCCCTCAAATCAGTACTTCGCTTTGTGGTAAACTACACGGGTGACAAGCCGAAATACAAACTACCCTTTTCTGGGTCAAGTTGTCTTGTATTAAGTTGTAAATCAGCAGTTTTTGTATTGGTGATATGGACTGTTATGAGGACTGGACTGTGGGCTCTTACAGCGGAAGTCGCAGATGGCTTCTTCTTCATCATTCCGTCAGAGTAGGCTCAGATGCAGTAAGTGCATCTGTAGCATTTAGCTGCCTCCCACCGGTGCTTTGCCCCTTGTGGTCTTATGTGTACTATTGCATAGCTCTCTTTTGATATATTCTATAGACATACATATCCATTTAAACCATAGATAATACAGCTTGTATGGTTGTAACTTGTACTTGTATGGTTTCCTATTGCCAGTAGTGTAAAAGTGCAGTTACTCAAGTACTGTTCAATTATGAGGAAGTTTGTCCTTTACAAACATGAGTATCTCTAGTTTCTGCTACTGTTATTATAGCCTACTACAATTCCAGCTAAGTATTGTACTTTTACTCCACCACATTTATTTAATACCTTAAGTTATTTTGTAGATATGGATTAATGATATAAAACATACTCAGCACTTAAATAGGACTTTTGTTACACCTGGATTAAAATTCACAAACTACCCAGCAGTAAATAAAATAATAATAAATAGTTCCACCTTACAAGCTATTATAAACCTATTAATGCATCAATATTTATAATGAAAACATATATATATATATATATATATATATATCATTCCGAAATTGGCCAATCTGCATAATAAGTACTTTTACTTTTGGTAGAAATTTAAAAAAAACTTTATTTTTTCTTCTATACGATACTGGATTAAACACACCAACTAATACAAAAACAATGTCCTACTATGTTTCAATTTTGGTTTGTTGAACAAGACAAATTGCTTTTGAACAGTATTTTCTTTCTTTCAATTGGCTCTGTTAACATATGGGTCGAACGTGAGTGGAATATTAAAACATTGAATGAACAATATAAATAATTTTCCAACAGTAAAATCCTCTTTTGAGAAATTGTTCAACTGCAGCCCAATGTCAAAATGTTGAATTGAGTCAAAATTAAATTTGTGACTCATTCACTCAAATTTAAACACATTCGTGATTTCAGTGTGCAAAAATCATTGATTGACTTGACAATCACAGTAAAATGTTCATATGAAAGCACAAATATCACTTACATCAATGTGTTAAAATATTCTTTAAAAACCAGAGAGAACACAGTTAGTATAACAATATTAAAAATAGTAAAAGAACATAAAAGACGACATCAAATATTTGTCAGGAACCTGCTAAACCTGGTCCCAGTTACAAAAAAAATTTTGAGTAAATTTACCAACACCTAATGTATGTACTGTTTACAAAACACACATTTAAACTTAACAATACCAGTGGGATTCTTTAAGGAGCTATCTCTCTGGAAGATGTCAACAATAAAACTATCAAAAAAACACCATAATTTCATCTGTTTATTCTTCTTCTGGTGAGTCGATGTTCGAGATCATTTCATCATCAGGAATCTTTTTTTCTGTTTTGGAGTGTAGGAATAACATTAGTCTTTTTTTTCAGGTTTTATAGTAACATATACAATGACTTGATTATGTAATAAGTACCTGGACTGGTTTTGTGCAGGCCTCCTATGTCTCCGGCCTCTTCCAGATCACACCTCTCCAGGATTATTCTCATGAGTTTGGTCACTTGTGGGTGTTTAGCTGCTTCGAATAAAGGCTCATCGTCGGAACTGTTGCTTGAAGACGCTGAAGAAAAAGAATTATACATAAATATGGCTAATAACTAAAAAACCCAGATTGATAAATTAAATAAATAAAATCTTCACAATACTACATTTTCTTTCATATTTATTTTCGTGTTTTATTTTTAGGAACACATCGTCTGGCCTCTAGAAATGGTCCTACACTCTTTTTGTTATGCTATGTATTTTAACTCTGTTTATATATCTTTACTAGCCAAGACTTTTTACCTGAAACATTCTTCTTTTTTGGCTTTTTGGGAGTTGTGTTCCTCTTTTTCTTTGCTGGTGAAGCTTTCGTTTGTTTGCCTGTACTTTGTCTTTTTACAAGATTAACTGGAGCGCGGTTTAAGCGTGCCGTGTCGTGCCGGGCCCGTTTTTGGTTGCATTTCCACTAGGCCTAGTTCCGGCCCGGGGGTACTTTTTCACCTCTTTTCTGGCCCGACAAAATCGTGGTTCTATCGAGGCCAACAAACAGGGCTGAGTCGGGCTGAGTATGCTAAACTAGAGAGAGAATCGCTGGCAAGGGGGCTACAACAACAACAAGATGGACATATTTGACCGTGATTTAATTGTAATACACGTTTCAAAATGATGCCGAAGTAACAACATACTGATACCGGTTAGTAAAAACCATGAATTAATGCTTTGGCAAGTCTGCAGACAGACGGCAGGCGAAAAACCTTTTAAAATTCGTGTTTTTCTAGATGGAGATTGGCTAAGCTAACGCAGTATATGCTCCGACCGTCCACACTCACAACAACGGCCTATACAGACATAAATAAAGCAGCGACTGTATTCACCATGACACAGGCAGTCTGTGGTTTGTACTTGTTTAACTTTTGTCTAGTTTCTGTACAGATATGAGGAGCTGTGAGCTCTGAGTGCTAACAGCTAACGGCTGTGTTGTTTTTCTGGGGTTCTCATTGAAGATGACGTCACGGCTCCGCCTACACTGCGTTACTATAGATACTACCCCAGTTCCTAAACTGTAATGGAAGCGCAGCATGAAGTGAGCCGGCCCTAACGAGGCCCAACGCGGCCTAGCCATACCGAGCGAGGCCGAGGCCGACCGTGTGGTGGAAATGCGCCATAAGGGTTCATAGTCCGAGCCTCCATCGGAGAGATCTGAGCTGCTGCTGGTCCCCTCTGAAATATAAAACACAAATGCATGACACACAATATTAGATGCTTTACAATTCTACATGTTCTTGAATATTCTTTATCCAGTGAGGACTATTGCTTTTAGGACCACATTATTTTCACTGTGTGTATGATTTTACAATCACCTGCGTTCTTTTTCTTCTTTGCAGGTGAAGCCTTTGTTTTGTTTTTTGTTTGTCTGTCTGGGGTTTTCTTTTTCCCAACATTAATCAAGGGTTCATCATCTGAGCTGTCGCTTTTCGTCTCTGAAAATAATTAAAGTAAAATAAATAGAAAGCATAATAGGAATGTCCTACTATAAAAATGTTCTTAGATATTCTTCTATCCAGTGAAGACTCTTGCTGAGCAACTAAATGGTCTCCACTGTTGGTGTCGTTATATGCAGATTCTGTCACCTGTGTTCTTCTTCTTCTTCTTCTTTGCAGGTGAAGCCTTTGTTTTGTTTTTTGTTTGTCTGTCTGAGGTTTTCTTTTTCCCAACATTAATCAAGGGTTCATCATCTGAGCTGTCGCTTTTCGTCTCTGAAAATAATTAAAGTAAAATAAATAGAAAGCATAATAGGAATGTCCTACTATAAAAATGTTCTTAGATATTCTTCTATCCAGTGAAGACTCTTGCTGAGCAACTAAATGGTCTCCACTGTTGGTGTCGTTATATGCAGATTCTGTCACCTGTGTTCTTCTTCTTCTTCTTCTTTGCAGGTGAAGCCTTTTTTTTTGTTTGTTTGCGTGCAGTTTTCTTTTTCTGGTAATAAACCAAGGGTTCATCATCTGAGCTGTCACTTATCGACTCTGAAAAAGAAGTAATAAAAACACATCAATCACAGACGTAAATATTTGTTTATCCAGTCAAGTTTTTGCTGAGGAACCACATTATCTCCACTGTGTTCATTTTCATTTTCTGTCACCTGCGTTCCTCTTCTTCTTCGCAGGTGAAGCCTTCGGTTCGACTTTTGTTTGTCTGTCTGTGCTCTTCTTTTTCCCAAGATTAATCAGGGGTTTATCGTCCGGACTATCGCTTGTCGACTCTAAAAAAAATATGAATCAAACATAAATGATTGACAGAAAATTGAAATCCATTGTTTTAATCTATTCTTTCTATAATGTAAAATACTGTAATACTACAGAATACACAATGCTTAAAGAATTTGTATTCCTGTATTTATTTTCCTGTCTTTTCAATTTGTTGTATATCCCTTTGTATTACCTTTGAATGAGATAACACAATTAGAAATCAAATACAAAAAGTTGTAATTATTTTAATATTAATAAAAGACAAGAAAAAATGTGTTTTCTTTTCTGTCACTTCAACTGGCTAACACTGGCTGGGCTGGGCTCTTTACCTGACACTGTCTTTTTTGACCTTGTGTTACTCTTCGGAGGTGAAGCCTTTTTGGTTTGTTTGTCCTTTTCCGAAAGATTACTCAAGGGTTCATCCTCTGAGCTTTCATCAGAGGATCCTGCCAAACAACAGCCACAGAAGTAAGGATATTAAAATGTCACCTACAAAACAGTATCATGTTTTGATCATGTCATGATTCCTGCTACAGTACCTCGTCTCTTTGTGGACCCTCTGCCTGGTGCTGCAGTTTTCTTCTTTGTGTTTTTCTTCACTGGTTCCTTCTTTTTGGCAACCAGATTCACCAAGGGCACATCCTCATCACCGGAGCTGCTGTCTTTAGGCGCCTTAAACTTCAACTTCCTCTTCATTGTTGGTTCAGCATCTGAGCTGTCACCGGAAGACTCTGCGTATTTAACTACAACAAACAAAACATATAAATATTTGGTGAAAGTATTACAAGTAAAGCATTTTTGATTACTTTTGACTTGCACATTTTCACTCATACCCTCTTTCCTTGCCGAGTTCCTTTTTGATCTGACGACTGGGGCCGCTTTTCTAGGAGTCCCAGGTGACTTTCTCTCACGTTGGGGGTAATGTTTCTTGCCAAATTTACTCCGAGGCTCATCATCTGAGTCATCATCAGAGTCATCATCGTCATCCATTGATTCTGGGTGAGAAAAGCAAGTAAGTACAAATAAGTTTCTTCAACAGAGAAAAGCCCTTATCTGTTGCATGTCAATGTAGAGAACATATGTTACCTTTCTTCTTAGTAACAACAGATTTCTTTGGAGAGACCGAGGAAGGCTTCTTTGCAGCTTTTGAGGGCTTTTTGGCCTTTCTTATGAGAGGCTCATCGTCGGAGTCATCATCTGTATTCTTATCTAAAACGTTTAGATATATAAAAAGATTTAAAGCCAAACTTTACCGACTGAAATGTTGTAAGTGACATGATTATGTAACAACCTGCTTTCTTGTTACTTTTGCCATTTGATTTGAGTGACTTGTTGTCTTTTTCCTCCACTTCCTCAGCTGGAGCAGAGACTTTTTTCTTTTTTATCAAAGGCTCGTCATCTGAAGGGTCATCAGAAGCTAAAACAGGGGAAGGAATACAATTATAGAATGCATCAGCTTAGCTTTGAACTGTTACAAACTGTTGAAAGTCAGTCTTATTTTTTTAACTCACCTTGTTCGTCCTTTTTTGAGTTAACGTCGTCTTCAGAGCAGGAGCTGTTATTCTCTGATCAGACATGATGAAGAAAACAGTAATAACATTTACATTTTGGTCTGGTAAAATGATTTACAAGTTCAACAATATATTTGGACCCAACAAAACTCCCTTTTTTCTAGTATACATATCCTGATTTAAGTACGTATTTTCCACTACTTATAGCCAACTCAGAAATGCGTGTATAGTTAACGAGACTGAAAACAAGGCATATCCCCAAAACAGTCATAACAAAATATTTCCTTAACTAGGTAACTTAAGTAAACATTGTCATAAAACAGTAGCCTATAAATAAGTTAGTGACCACTCCTGCAATCAAAAATATGTAGTGAAAGTACTTGAGTTTTGTTAGCAAAGCAAATATGTTGCTTATAGATGACTATTGATCAATGCACAAGTCAAGTTTAACCTGTTTGTATTATACTTAAAAATATGTTTGTAAAGGGGGGGAAAAGTATTGAGATATAGAGTAGTAAAGTTTCTAAATACTAGAAGTTTGAACTCCTACCCTTTTTCCTTGCTGCGTTCCTTTGTGATCTGACTGAGGCCGCTTTTCTAGGAGTCCTAGATGGTGACTTCTTCTCAAGTTGGGAATGTTTCTTGCCAGGTTTACTCAGAGGCTCATCATCCGAATCATCATCATCGTTATCCAGTGATTCTGTGTAAATAATGGTAGTTACAATTACGTGTCTGCTACAGAGAACAACACCTTTCTGTTGCATGTCAATGTAGATGGACACACTGAATGGCCACTTTATTAGGTTCATCTGTTCAACTGCTTGTTAATACAAATATCTAATCAGCCAATCACATGGCAGCAACTCAATGCATTTAAGCATATAGACATGGTCAAGACGACCTGGTGAAGTTCAAACAGAGCATCAGAAAGGGGAAGAAAGGTGATTTAAGTGACTTTGAACATGGCATGGGTGTTGTGCCAGACGGCTGGTCTGAGTATTTCAGAAACTGCTGATCTACTGGGATTATCACGCACAACCATCTCTAGGGTTTACAGAGAATGGTCCGAAAAGGGAAAATATCCAGTGAGCGGCAGTTCTCTGGGCAAAAATGCCTTGTTGATGCCAGAGGTCAGAGGAGAATGGCCAGACTGGTTAAAGGTGATAGAAAGGCAACAGTAACTAAAATAACCACTCGTTACAACCAAGGTATGCAGAGGACCATCTCTGAACGCACAACACGTGGAACCTTGAAGCAGAGGGGCTACAGCAGCAGAAGACCACACAGGTTGCCACTCCTGTCAGCTACGGACAGGAAACTGAGGCTACAATTTGCACAGGCTGAACAAAATTGGACAATAGAAGATTGGAAAAATGTTGCCTGGTCTGATGAGTCTCGATTTCTACTGCGACATTAGGACCACAGGGTCAGAGTTTGGTGGAAACAACATGAAAGTATGGATCCATCCTGGCTTCTATCAACGGTTCAGGCTGGTGGTGGAGGTGTAATGGTGTGGGTGATATCTTCTTGGCATACTTTGGGCCCCTTGGGCATGGTTAAAACGCCACAGCCTACCTAAGTATTTTTGCTGACCATGTCCATCCCTTTATGACCAGTGTAACCATCTTCCAGCAGGATAACGTGCCATGTCACAAAGCTCAAATCATCTCCAACTGGTTTCTTGAACATGACAATGAGTTTACTGTCACTCAAATGGCCTCCACAGTCAGCAGATCTCAATCCAATAGAGCACTTTTGGGATTTGGTGGAACGAGAGATTTGCATCATGGATGTGCAGCCGACCAATCAGCAGCAACTGCGTGATTGCTATCATGTCAATATGGACCAAAATCTCTGAGGAATGTTTCCAGCACCTTGTTGAGTCTATGCCACAAAGAATTAAGGTGAAGCTGAAGGCAAAAGGGGGTCCAACCCGGTACTAGCAAGGTGTACCTAATAAAGTGGCTGGTATACACACAATATTATGTTACCTTTCTTCTTCAAATCAACTGATTTTTTTGGAGAGACCGAGGAATGCTTCTTTGCAGCTTTTGAGGGCATTTTGGACTTTCTTATGAGAGGCTCATCGTCCGAGTCATCATCTGTATTCATATCTGAAACGTATAAATATATCAAAAGATTTAAAGTCATACTTTATAGACAGCTGAAATGTTGTAAGTGACATGATTATGTAACAACCTGCTTTCTTGTCACTTGTGCCATTTGATTTGAGTGACGTGTTGTCTTTTTCCTCCACTTCCTCAGCTGGAGCAGAGACTTTTTTATTTTTTATCAAAGGCTCATCATCTGAGGGGTCATCAGAAGCTAAAACAGGGGAAGACATTAACATACAACGTGTATTACCTTAGCTTTTAACCATCACAAATTGTTGGCAGTCTGTTTTATTGTTTTGAACTCACCACGTGTGTCCTGTTTTGACTTAATGCTCGAGCTGTGTGTGTTTTCATGTGACTGCTTCTCCTCAATGTCTGGCTTGGCCTGGAGCTTTGAGAGAGGAACGTAGTCTTCAGAGCAGGTGTTCCCTGATCAGAGACACAATGGGATGAATAACAATAATAACATTACAAATTTGGTCTATTAAAATGATCATAAAAGTTTAACAAAACATTTCTACCAAATGCATTATCTGATTTAAGAAAGTATTTTCCAGATATTGGAAGTGACTAAACATTTGACTCAGAAATGTATTTAAAGTTTAACACTCTTTAACAGATACTTAGAGACTAAAAATAAGGCATGTCCACAATTGAGCAATACAAATGTGGATTTATTCGACATATAAGTAAAAGTTGTAATAGAACAGTTAAAAATACTTTGGGGACAAGTTCTGAAATCAAAAGTACCATAACATTTTACTGAGGTACAGTGCTTAAACAACTCCCCGCCACAGCTTTTTACCAGTAGTACCACTAGTATAGACCACTATAGTGCATACAAGTTAATCTACTAACACATTGCACACATTTCCTTTTTTTTCTATATTAAAGTTACAGCATAAGGATGATTGTTTGTCGCCTGTAGTTACAGAGTTTATTTCAAGTAATAGTAGCAATACAACAGTTAAAAATAATTGAGAAATAAAAGTAACGTTACTATAACATTTTACCCATCTACAGTAGACCGTTTTAACTACTTTCAACACTGTTAATCCTATCAAACTCTCTTAAATACTATCCTGGTAAATAATTTCATTGTATTAGTCAGTTTGAAACTCTACCATCTTAACTGTTCAAATACACACACGTAAAAGCAGTTGTGGTAGTGTTTTACTTCAATACTGTAAGCTAATTTTAGCTTTTAGCTGCAACGCAGTCCAATACATCGTTTGGATATGAATTAGCGTTAAATAAACAAAACAAACAAATAGTAAGGCTAACAACCTGGAGGGTCTTCAGCCACTTGACTAGGAACGTCCGCCGTGTTGCAGTCCATGGTGTTGCTCAGTACGAGTTAATCAATGCTCTGCATCCGAAACGCGCCAATCTGCTTGAACTGCACTGCAGCTGTTAGCCTCTGAGTTAGCTAAATGTTTGTTGTGATTGTTGTCACCAGCAGTTAAGTGAGCTGGTCCGCGATACTTAAACGACAGTCCCTGTGCCATAGAGTGTCATCAAACACGCTTTAAAATCCAGTTTCTCCAGTCATCATTAATGTCTTATTTTCAGGTTTGGTTTGTTTTCCACCGTGTCGTATTTGTCACTACCCTGCCCTATCTGCAGTGCGCATGTGCGAGTATCCTAGTTGGGTTGCCGTACGGAGTTGTCCAAAATGGCGGACCATCTCGCACATGCGCAGTACAGATCGGGCAGGGGGGCAGATTGGGAAACCAATGTGAGTTTGGAAAATTGCACAATTTTCCAAACTCACATTGGTTTCCCATACAGCATCTCTGTATAGTATGTGTATTCACTCTCTTTCCTAAACGGCTTGTTGTTGGAGCTCCTGCCCCCCCCCCCCCTGTGAGCCCACTGTGCTCTGATTGGTCAGCTCGCCAGCGGCGCCGGATTCATTTCAGAAGTGGGGGGGGTGGGGGCAAAAAGTGTGTGTCAATTTGACACACACTTTTTGACACTGTCAAATGATGGTCAAAGAAATGCTAAATCTACAGGCACTAGCGGAGTGGTAATCACTCCGCCTCTGGCTACAGGCATGGCCATATCCACCATTGAGGTCACCGAGGTCCGGACCTCGGTAATTTTTTCAAGGTGTATATAATAAAAGTTGTGAAATAACTGCACATAATTAACAGGGTTCCTTGTAGTAGTTCCATTTACTGGCAGTGGGGGCGCTGCATAACTACGTAGCCTGTATTAAAGCAAACAGAAGAAGAAGACATTAATTTATGCATTTAGCACTTTTTTTTAACACACTCTGTGAAAATGAGACTTTTCGTGGCTGTCCAGGAGGCTTGGGCACTTTTTCCAGTTATTAACTCCGGAATTTACAAAGCTGTCATCTCCACATTTGGAGAAAGTTACAAGCCGTTTGACAGCAGCAAATCTGCATATTTCACAGAAGGCTCGTTTAGTGGTTTTGCAAAGAATTAGCACTCTCTGTTTTTGTACCATTCTGCATTGAAGTACCTTTCTCTTTGCCCAAACGATCTAGCGGTCTCCTTTTTTTCTACAATTAGCTGTGCAGCTTTACCCTTCTCAGTGTCCCGACAACAAACCTCCACGCAGTCGGAACCAGCTTGTTTCGGTTCAACGATGCCGGCGGTTTTGACAGTCTCAGCGGTCGCAGAGTTGCTGCTTTGCGGTTCATCTGGCTGCGCTGCATGGTTCTAGGGTTGAAGGGCCAGGCTCCGGAGTTGTGGATGTCAGGGATGTGACATTGAAGTTGTTGACTGTATTTTATTTAATTATGCGCTGGTTCTTCTGACATGTTTGCGATATCAAGGCTGACACAGAACAACGTAGCAAAGAAACATATCTTGAATGTCGTGACAATGTCCTCTTTGATTGGATTAAAATGTACATATTCTTCCTGTTATGTGTGCCTGCTTTATTTGACCTAATGCAATATATGAGCCTCTGTTGCTGCCTGTAGCTAATGAGATTGTCTTATCATCTCCTCAATTTGCAAAAATAACAAAATATACACAGCTAGATCAGATAGCGTTCTTTTTAGATGCGACTTTAGAGTAGAGGGGAATTATTGAAACGGGACGTACAGTGTTCCGCGGCATCCGCCGCTGCAAAAATGTGGGGCAAGGCTGTAAAGTGGGGGGGCCCCTTGGCCCCCCTGCTTCCGGCGCCCCTGCAGCTCGCCCACTCTGTTCTGATGAGTCTACCACTATGGTCTACCACCGTTACAGCGGAACATCAGTGATTATGTGTTACAATGGCGTTAGCAACCAGAAAATGACACCAGTAAGGACAAACAGATGAGAATGCTGCGTGGGGTCTGGGTGCCGTGTTGGCGGGACGTTGCGCGGCTCGCTGCTGCGAGGAGCGGACAGTGTGAGCTGGGTTCATTTCCTGCTTGCTGCGTGGGGTCTGCGAGACAGCGAGACATCACGAATGGACGCGGGAAGGGGGGGATGCTGAGGGGGCTGCAGCACCCCCATCTGCGAGGCTCCACTAGCAAAACTAGCAAACTGAGTTACTTTATTTAAAGGTCTCATATTATGCTATTTTTAGGCATATCAGGCATATATCAGATAAATAAAAAAACATGTCTATAATGTGTTTTGCTCAAAATACCAAACAGATCATGCATTTTAGACATCCCTCATATCCCTCTATTTCAGGCCTGCAGGTTCGGGGTCCTTAGCTTGAAAAAAAAAAAAGAGGAGGGGGAGCTAATGCCTGCTCAGAATTCTATGAGATACAGCTAATGCTGCCGTGATTAAATGCCATATTATGTTCCAAACCACATCAACATCATTATTTCTGAAACAGTATGGAGCTCAAATGCTGCTATTCTTGCGGGTTTACCACAAGGTGAGTTCCTTTTTCTTATTTCCTGCTTTTTTACAAATACTCTGTCCAGTACAGGTTAGCTCTGAGTGTTAACGATGCTTGCTAATGTAAACAAAGACCATATTACGTCCAAAACACGTCCTGCATTGTTCCTGATAGCAACGTTTCTGATAGGGCCGTGGATCCACATTTCAGATATTACGTCATATCGGACGCAAATCTGGATCAGCTCCGTTGTTCCCCGTTTTTAAAGATTTGGGTGCGGAGGAAAAGAGAGAGGGTTTTGTTTTCTGACACTTTGTGAGTTCCCTGACACACCGGGGACACAAAAAGACATCAAAAAGTGCATTTTGCATGATAGGTCCCCTTTTAATGCTTAGAAGATTGTGAATTAACTCCAGGGATTGATCCCATTGATCTAATTTCCACCTCCTCGACTCCTCGACTCCTCGGTCCTCCGGTAGTGACCCGGAAATAGATTTCAGCGCGCCATGTTGAAGGACATCTAATTTCTCTAAATGCACATCGAGGATCGAGCATCGAGGAGGCTCTCTGGAGGAGCTATAACCGAGGATACACTGATGTACTGACTTATCTCAACCAATGACAGCTCTGCAAACTGCATCCCCTGGATATTATTTTAACTGCTTTAATCGCGACTCGATGTTAACAGTGAGAACAGCTGCTGAGGGCCGGGCAGAAAGCAGAGCAGTGTGTATAATATATATCACTCAGTAATATATATAACAGGCCTAAATGACAATCTTTATTTGTATGCTTTAGTTTAGTAGATATCTACAAACACAGTCGATATTTTTCTAAAACCATTTAGTGCTTCACATAATAAAATACACAACGGCTGTATCCTGATATTATATGCTTGAGGAGCTGTAGGTGTGTGTGGTACAGTGTGTGGGTGTGTTGTACAGTGTGTAGCTGCATGTGTATGCGTAGATGCGGCAGACAGACGGGTCTCAGTTGGTTTGGTGTCCTCTGCTTACTTTTAATAATTGTAAATACAAATGTTGGCCCGTAATTTCAATTCCCCATTGTAGCGACCAGAGAGAGGGGGGGGGGGGATATATCCAGTCTCTGATAGTGTTACGTTATTATGAGAGTGCTCTCACACTTGTTTGTATCTGAAATTGTATATATATATTTATATGAATATATATTATATATATATATATTAGGGCTGTCAAGTTAACGCGTTAATAACGCGTTAACGCAAAAAAGAATTAACGCCACTAATTATTTTAACGCAATTAACGCATGTGTATTTTTTGTCCTCGGCCGCCGTAGTTTCAGAGCGCATCGAGTTTAAAATACCATCGACAAGCTGATGCTGACAGCCCCGCTCCTACCGCCCGCTTGTGGCAGACCACACTTCCACGCTCACTGGCAGGCCCGGACTGGCCATCGGGAGGACCGGGAGGGAGTGTGTATGTGTGGCGCGACTCGCGCGAGCGAGGCACACCTTACGTGTTGTTGTTGTTAGCATCTGGTGCTAGCTAGCTGCGCTAACGGATATAAGGAGCTGTTTCAATGACATTTCGCCGACAACTGCGCCGAGCACTTGACTTTATGCAGGTAGCCAGACAGTGGGACATTGTACGCAGCACACTCAGCACGGATAGTACGCGCAACATGATTGCAGCATCCAGGCAGCTCCCGTTGGAGCATATATGCCTTGAGCTGCACATAGCTTCAACGATCCATCACAGTGTCCACACACACACACACACACACACACACACACACACACACACACACACACACACACACACACACACAGTATTATTGTATGAGAGAGGTTCCAGGTTGAATTGAAGCGAATATTTGTAATGTTCAGAGGTTGTTGTGTTTAATATTCATGAGAATATTTGTCATTGTTCAAATGATAATAAACAAACATATAAAGCATATTTGTCCACTCATATGTTGATAAGAGTATTACAAACTTGAAAGATATCCCTCTAAGGTACATTTAGAACAGATAAAAAATTTGCGATTAATTTGCGATTAATCGCGATTAACTATGGACAATCATGCGATTAATCGCGATTAAATATTTTAATCGACTGACAGCCCTAATATATATATATGTATATACACAGGAGCCATACTGCTATGGCTACCTGTGAATCAGCAGTTCTCTTCATGGCTCCAACGCTGTCGGCAGGCCCTTTCCCGTGACCAGATTCCAGGAACCTCTAGCAATATATATATAGTCTGTGAGCAAAACACATGGCTATAGGAATAGCTTTGCAAACATAATATGTTGCATAAAACCCCAAAAAGTGTACTTTATTTAAAGGGGACCTATCATGCAAAATGCACTTTTGTACGTCTTTTATACATGAATATGTGTCCCCGGTGTTCCAGGGAACTCACCAAGTGTCAGAAAACACAACCCTCTCTCTTTTCCTCCATACCCAAATCTCTAAAAACGGGGCTGCAACGGATCTGATACAGACTGATCCAGATTTGAACATTTCTCTGACGTCAGGACGGAGGAGCTGACCTATCAGGGGAATGAGAGGTTGCCGTGGCATGGTAACAGCATGGTAACGACGCTCGTAACTCGGCCCCCTCCTTTGCAGGGGGGCGTGGTCAGCTGCAGCGCATGCAAAGACAGGGTGGAAATGAGGCATGGTTAAAATGCATGATCTGTTTGGTATTTTGAAAAAGAAAACATATAAATATACCTTATATAGGTATGGCCCTACAATATATTATTCAAATATAGCATGATAGGTCCACTTTAAGAGATGATGTGTTCCATTCTTAAAGTTACACACTGATGTTCAGGCTTTAGAACACGTTTATTTCAAAATGATGGGAGTTAATTACTTACCATTCCATTTTGTCACTAATGAAATGATCATGTCACCACCAAAACTTTACCATATGTTTCGGTAGTTACTGTTTCGGTAGTTACAATTCTAGATAACTTTGAGCATAACTAAAGAATGCTAGCAAGCACATGGCTAGCATACACGTCTTTGAAGAGGTGTACAGACATGAAAACATATACTTTGCATAAAACCCCAAAAAGTTTACTTATTTGAAGAGCATAATTGTGCGGTAGTGTCAATTCTTAAGGTTACACGCCGATTTTCAGATTTTGGAACAGATTTATTTCAAAAGTATATGGGATTTAGCTACTTACCATCCAACCATGAGGTACAGAAGTGTCACTGCCTGATCAAAAATGCAGGGGTTAATCTTACAACTTCTGTTTAAACTTTATCATAAAGATCTTTGAAATACATCAATTAAAAACATCTAAAAAATGTTTTAAGTGGTATTTACAGAAATTGAAATGTAGATGTCAGGGTTTGGGACAGCTACTTCCCAATAGAAAGTACCCTATAAATGTTGCTTTTGTATATAGTTAGCTTATCACTATCTAATTAAATGTGTTTTTAAATAGACCATAAAATACTCTTAGTATTCAAAGCTATCAATCTGTCAATCCTTTCCGTGTCCGGGCCGGGTGAGGCATAAAATACTCTTAGTATTTACTAAGAGTATTTTAGTATTCATACATAGATATTTATCTATGCATGAATACTTAATTGTTTTGTTAAAGCGTTTTTCTCTTGTTGTAGGACCGCACTTTGAACTAACTCACCATAAAGAAAAAGACAATACAAAAAAATGAATTTTATTCTCTACAAGGTTATTCTGTATTAATGTATTACTACATTTGTATTTGCAAAATCTTAGCTATCCAGCCCTTTATTCTGTTGCATGAAACACCAATACATAGCCTTTCATTTTATTTTATATTTCTCCATAGGGCAGTAACAATCCATTGCTTTTTCTAACGTTTCTCAACATGATTATTTTCAATCCATTTCTAGATGGGTTTCGATAAAATAAAAAGAATACAATTTAGAGATGTTTTGTAATACTTTCAAAATCACAACGAATTGTGTAAAACAGTCAATATATTTATTTTCTTATTATTAATGTAAAGTTATTCTGGAAAATTGACCGTTTCCGCCATGACGTGTTCTCCGTTGCCACAGTAACCATTTGTTTTGTACATTACATTTGAGAGGCAGTTCGGCCGCCGAAACCATAGACGGTATCCACACTGACACTTTTATCCGGGTGTTTTTCAACTGCAAGTAACAAGGTATGGTATTAAATGACTTTCTTTAAAGTATTTTTATAAGGCTAGTGAGAAAAAAACACATTTCTCATGTTCGTTTGACACCAAGATAACAGCTAAAATAGTATAAACCACGTTATTTGGGGCTTGCTAACGTAAACAAAACATGTAACGGTTTAAAATGTTAGCTATCTACAAACAATTGTCTGGGCTACTTTACTAGCCAACATAACGTTTGTCATGGTTTAATGTACAGTATGTTCAATTTCATCAATCATCAACTCTCGAATCAATATGATCCATATTATGCCTTTTACAAAGAAAGATTGCATTTTGATTTTGATGAATTGTATAAATTGAACTTTAAAACTTGGTTTAAACATTTTTTTTTTATTTGATTGATTTAATTGTGAAACCCTTCAAGAAATATTCGTAAAAATACTTTTTTACTGTACTGTATTTCTATGTTTCTGTAGTGACAATTGTGGGAGAGGAAAAACATTCCAACACAGTCTGAAAATACAATGACGGTTATTTTTAACCTTTTTATTATTATTATTTCAAAAATATATCCAACCTGACTTTGAACCAATTCGGTAGAGTGGCCCATATAACAACTATATCGAAGTTCTTAAATAGGCTACAAAGTATACACCAGAGAGGGGAGCTGGACTCTGTGTCTATATTAATGATGCTTGGTGCTCAAACATACTCAAAGTTGATCGACAATGCTTACTTGATGTCTTTTTTTTCTTTTAAAATATTTCTATTCATTTTCAAACAAGAGTTGTTATACAATGTAGAATATACTCTTACAGTGGCAGGTCGTATTTAGGCAAACGTCAAATGTTCTATGGCAAAAGATGGCCATAATATCTGTCCAGAGAATTCATATGTGGCTGTAAAAAAAAATGATCAATTAAAAAATGTGTTATCATTTTGTATCTATCTATCTAATAATTGAAACTTGATCCCTGAACATAAAGAGATTTTGGTTTCTAGTTCCATCTCATATCAACTAACTAAGGTGGGATGCAATACATTTGCACTGGATGTGATTATGTCTTAATGTCCCTTTACTTTAGAAGTGCTTTCCTTAATCTTTCAACATAAGGCAGCCACATTTCCAATAATTTTTTCATATATGTTTTTAGTGACCTACCAGAGGAGCATAATGTCTACCCCGGACCGTAGCATCCAGCAGTGTGTTGGGCCTGATCTTGAGAATATCGAGGTGATGCGGAACCACTCTGTGCTCTTCAGAGCAGAATGCAAGAGGCTCATCCAGGATACTGACAAAGCGTGCAAACGCATGCAAAATGATGACAACAAGCAACTAGGTAAGTAGGAAGACAAATAAACACTGTAGCTCTAACACATAATGTTGTAAAGACCACAGAGCTGAATTGTTTTTCTTACCCCCCCCCCCCCCCCCCCCCCCTGCTGTTCAGATCAGCGGGTCAGAGACATCCAGTTTCTGAAGAAGGAGTTGGAGCTGAAGCTGGAGGAGATTATCCTGGAGATCGATGTCCTCATAGAGTTGCAGAGGAGAGTGGGGAAAGCCCTGGGGGCCTGCAGAGAGCCTCTGAGGGTCACCGTGGTCTGTCTGGAGGAGAGGTGAGCGGTGGTGTGAAGTAAAGTACATCTACTCAAGAACTGTACTTAAGTAACATTTACATTTTGGCTACTTTGTACTTCTACCCCACTACAATTCAGAGGTTAATGGTTTACTTTTACTCCACTACATTTTTTAAATACCTTTAGTTACTTTTCAAATGTTGATTCATGATTTGAATTATATTCAACACTTAAATCAGACTTTAGTTCCACCTGGAGTAAATTCACAAGCTACCCTGCAGTATACAAAGTCATTCAAACTAGCTGCACCTTTACCAGCTTTGATACTTCATATCATATATATTATTCTGAAATGCACCAATCTGCATAATGAGCACTTTTACTTTTGGTACTTTAACTATATTTAGATGCAAATACTTTTGCACTTTTACTTGATTAACATTTACAATTCAGGACTTTTATTTGTAACAGAGTATTCCTACACTCTGGTACTTCTTCTTTACATAAGTATAATATACTTCTCTAACCTCTGGAGGTGAGGCTTGAACCATCAGGAGAAACATGCACAATATGTATTGGGATTGGGAGCTATTGCTAGTTTTCGGTATCATGAAGTTCTAACTTTTACACTACTTTCTCTAACTATGAAGTTTACATGTTAAAAAAACCAATATCAGTAAGGATGAGTAGGTGATAATTGTTTTTTGTTGTTCCCTGGTTTTCAGAATGAAACGTGTTCCTCCTGAGAGGCTCCATGACGAGGTGGACAGAGAGCTGCTGAGGGAGAGGGGGGTGATCGAGGGAGTGGCTTCCCTTCTGCACCGTGTAGCCGAGCAGATCACTGAGCAGATACGGTAGGGAAGAAGAACTTTGTATGATCTATACAGGGGACCTTACCTTTCTAACGTAAATTGTCTATAAAACTGATAAGAAAATCGAATCACAAGATACGTGGCGCGGCAAATGAACACGGAACATGTTGCTTCGTGTTCCAGATTGAATCGATCCATTAAGTACCATCTGGAGCAGGATCTGAAGGAGAAGTTTGCAGCTCAGTGCATCGACAACTCGTGTGCCTTAATGACCACTCACTCCACCAACAACCAGCAGAGGCCCAAAAACACCCAAACTCTTCTGCAGAGGTAAACCATAAAGCCAGGAAAACAATATAACATATGTGTAAAGGCAGTTTCTAAGCTATTTTGAAATTCATGATTTCAATTAATTACATTACAGCACAGAAAAAAAGACATTTTGTTAGCTCCAGGTCTGTATAAGTTGTTTTAAACTCCCTCCTCTCTCAGCTTCACAGTGACTCCAGAGCAGTGGGAGAACATCTCGGACATCAACATCGCCAAAGCAGAGCAGCAGCAGGTCAACTCTCTGTCCCTGAGGGCCATGGTGGAGTCTCTCCTGGAGCAGACGCTGGCCGACATGCAGAAGCAGTTCCAGGCCACCACAGAAACATTTCAGCTCAACGTCCAGGAGATCAAGTCTGCAAAGGGACTGATGGAGGATCAGCTGGCTAAGGTAATACAGATGAATGTGAGGTGTGTATTCGGCAGAAAGAGGGAATGAGGTGAAAGGAAGTGGGAGGCAACTGTTGTAAAAGAGAAGAACTGGCTTGATTTATCATGTCAGTATTGATTTTTATTAAAGGGACAGTCCCATCAAAAGCATATTTTTTCTTTTACCTGAAATGCTATTTATCAATCTAGATTGTTTTGGGTTGAGTTGCCGATTGTAGAGATAAGCCCATAGTGATGTCTTTACAAATAACCAAGAAAAAATAATACCCAGTCAAATAGTCCACTGACTTTGTTGTGAGTTGCACGCTCCCTTGGGGGAAGTGATATGGAGGCCAAGTGTGGTTTGGTCAAAAGAAAGTAGTTGCTTTTGAGTTTTTTTTTAATGTATTTTTTTGGAGCTTTTGACCACCATATGCCATTATAGAGAAGGCAGACATCTCTACAGCACATATCTCCAACGCTTGCAATTCACACCAAAAGAATGTAGATTGATAAATAGCACTTGAAGTAAGATTAAACATATAACTTTTTTATTTTGAGGATGACGGCCCATTAAACATGGCCACCATCATCACTTGCCCAGATGATCCTTTCATTAAGAATAGACAGAACAAAAAGAAAGAAGCTTAATATCAGATTAGCGATTTCCTCTTATTTCACCATTAAATGAAAACACAGGTTAACCGGGTGTCTCTCCTCTCTCCTCTCTAGATTCTGTCTGAGTTTGCCAGCGAGCAGAGGACCAGAGAGGACCTGCAGGTGGCCGTCTCAGACAGCGAGCACGTCCTGAGTTTGGCTCAGGCCCGGCTGGTATTGCGCCGCCAGAGGCCGGGCAAAGAGCAGTGCCACGACCCGGCCCAGACCCAGCTGCTGGCCGAGGTGCAGCAGCTCAATGCTCACATCAACAGGTGAGGGCAGGGCTGCAGAATAGATTTGGCTAAATTGTATTTGAGTGAGCACATCAACAGTGTGTGTAAATGTGTAATCTGTAAACATAAAACATTTTCCACAAATATAAAAAAAATGTATAAACTCGCCAAACTAATAAATATAAAACCAATATGCAAATATAAAAACGAATTACACAAAAGGAAAACTTATCTGTGAACTGTTATCTTTTTATTGTGAATCAAATGGCATTTGTGGATGTCTATTCTCCGCTATTGTTCAAGTTTTGGACAGGTTTTTTTTGCCAGGCTTTAACAAAAACAAATCTTAAAATAAATAAAACAAAGTGGAAATAATCAAACATTATGATGATGCAAATGGAAGTGAAAGAAAACATGTATTTTTTTTTCTTATATTTTTTACCTAGCCTACCATGTTGTCAATGTCTGATTTAGATGGATTACGTATAGATCCATGCCATTTCTGATTCCAAAAAATAAATATGGTAACTTCTTCCAGTATTGGCTGATGTAGGCTATTGTTCAGAGATGTTTTCAGTCGTCTCCAGCGAGTCATTGTGTGTCTCTCTCTCTGCGCTCTCAGACTGCACGAGGCGGCGTCCCGCTCTGAGGAGCAGCAGAGGGCTCTGGTGCGCTGCCAGCTGGAGCTGCAGGAGAACATCGAGAGGAAGGGCAGCTCGCTGTACATCGACGAGGTCGTCTGCGCCCAACACAGGGAGCCCATCATCATACATAACTTCTGAACCACTGGAAATTATTGAAATAAAGGTCACTTCAAATAATATGTGTCTATTTGCAGACATGCAGCGTGGAATACATTGTTTCAATGACTTGATAACTTAACCATGACTTAATTATTTGTTAAAGGTTTTTTGTCATTTCCACCCACTAAAAATGTATCAGGCAAGAAGCCCTTTTCAGCGTTCAGAATCTTAATAAATACAACTCCTAGAGAGCCTTGACATTTGGTAGAAACACAGATAAAATCTTAACCACAAAATACAAAATGGTAAAAAGGCACATGCAGATGTCATATTTGTATTACTGGCCCTTGAAATAAGAAAAAGTGCATAATTGGTGCTTTTGGGGCCACAGGCAGTCCTCCTAAGTTTACACATATGGACATTTTCATACATCCCCATAGCATTACAGCAATTGATTGATGTTGTACCAAATTTCAGGGGCATAAACATAATCTGACTTGTTGCAACTTGACATGCCAACGTTGTAATTTGTTGCCTTTTTGAGCAGTCAAAATGGTGATGTGGAATCATTCCTGCAACCCTGAAAATGTGTGTGAAAAAAGGGTCTATAAGTGCGCATTCTGTGTGTAAAGTTACAAGTTCCTTACATGTTGTCTTCACGTTTACATTTAACAATCATTTCTTAAATTACATTTAAGAAATGCTGACTATAACCCACAGAACACCATCCCCACCGTCAAGCATGGAGGTTGAAACATTATGCTTTGGAAGTGTTTCTCTGCTAAGGGGACAGGACGACTTCACTGCATCGAGGACTGGAGAGGATGTGCGGGGCCGTGTACCGTAAAATCTTGGCCGATAGCCTCCTTGCCTCAGCCAGGACACTGAAAATGGGTCATGGATGGGTCTTCCAGCAGAACAATACATCTAAACATAAGGCCAAGGCAACACAGAAGTGGCTATAGAATAAGCACATTTGGGTGATGGAGTGGTTTAGCCAGTCTCTGGACCTTATTCCCATAGAACATCTGTGGAGGGAGCTGAAGCTTCGAGATGCGAAGCATGAGCCTCAAAACCTTCAGGATTTGGAGAGGATCTTCAGAGGAGTGGACCACAATCCTTCCTGAGATCTGCACAAACCTGGTGACCAACCACAAGAAGCGTCTGACCTCTGTGTGTCCAACAAGGGTATCGACTACACCAAGTTCTAAGACATGTTTTGTAAGGGGATCAAATACTTATTTCCAGAGGTGGGGACTCGAGTCACATGACTTGACTCGAGTCAGACTCGAGTCGCATATTTTTTGACTTGAGACTTGCTTGACTAACATTGATAAAAGACTTGACTTGACTTTGACTTGGTATTCATGACTTGAGACTTGACTTAAGCTTGAGACAGATGACTTGAAAGGACTTGACTGTTTAAAATTAAATATTTGCGTTTGTTTTTGTAGTGAGATATTACGTTTAGTTTTTTCGAAAAACGTGATTGGGTGATCATAGCGCCGTGCGCGCAAACCTGGCAACCCACTAGACGGCAGGACTGTCAGTTAACATGGCAGCGGCTAGCGTTACTCCAAAAATAGTGAAGTTTGGATTCAAGGATTATGTTGTCGATGACGCTAATAAGAAGAGAACAGCGGTATGCAGGGTCTGCAGCATAAAGATCAGTGACACGACCACCACAACATCCAACTTCATTCGTCACTACAAAAAACCCACAGAGAAAGGTGCGTGAATGTGTTGTGTTAGCTAGAAAGCTAACGTTAAGTTTAAGCTACGTTAGACTTGGTTTCAAATCGATTAAGCATTGCAAAGAGAAGACAAAACGGTAAATGAACACTAGAACCGCCAAGGGATTCATTTGTACTAACCCTGATACTGACGGGCTGTCAGGAGAGAGAGAGAGAGGAAAAGAGATGCCTCGTTTATTTCCCCTGTGTTATTCTCAGAAGTTACTGTAAACTGTTGAATAATGTAGTTCATCTACTTTTAGTAGTTTGTTTAAATGTTTTAATTATGTTGTTTTTGTTTGTAGAAGTGCATCATTCCTTGATTTATTGTAAAATGAATCTGAACTTTTTGATCTGTTATGATGATAAACTGAAGCCATTTCAAAATTAACTGAGTTTTAAATCGTCCTACTTAGTTTATAAGGAAATTATGAAGAGGAACAAATTAAATTATTTGAAAGTGATATCTATGTAGGTGCTGACGCTGTTGGCGGTTCTAGTGTCAACAGACATTTAAATTAAATATGTGTAATGGCAAATGCCATATATGACTTTCTTACCTGGAATTCTGCCTTTTTGAACAGACTTTTTGATTGAGTCCTAGCTATATTGTCTGCAGTTCTAGGGTTAATATGAATCTAATATGATTGTCATCGGTCTAAATTAGATTTCAAATGATTAACTGTGTATGTAATGAAGATCATAGTGTGGGTTGAATCCATTTTCATAACCACTGTCTTTTAACGGATTTAAATGCGGAAACTGGGCTTATTCATCAGAATTTCGTATGACTTGACTTGACTTGCTTGACCTGAGCAATGACTTGACTTGACTTGCTTGACTCTCACCACAGTGACTTGGGACTTGCTTGATACTTGTAGGTCAAGACTTGAGACTTGCTCATGACTTGCACATGTAGGACTTACTCCCACCTCTGCTTATTTCCCACTGTTAAATGCAAATCAATTTTTATCTTTTATATAATGTCAATTTCTGGATTTTCTTTTTGATATTCTTACTCTCACTGTTTATATAAACCACCATTACAATTACAGACTCTACATTTCTTTGTAAGTGGGTAAACTTACAAAATCGGCAGGGGATCAAATACTTATTTCCTCCACTGTATAGATGGTTGTATTTGTACATCAAAGTAATTAGCCAGGACATGATTATTTGTTAAAAGTAAATACAGTTCAACAGGGCAATCAGTGTCAAATCTCATTTTATAAAAGTTGGACAATCTTTTGTTAAAGATTATAAGATATAATAAAAAAAAAAGCTGCTGTTTGTTTTGACTAACTCAGTTAGGTGTTGATGTTATTAGATGACATATTTTTGAAGGATATTTTACTGTAAGATATACTAATAAAATGTGGGTCTACCTGTTCGTTACATTGCCAGTGTTTTATGTTACTGCCTCATGAATCAGCATGGACCAAATGTTTTCCTCCCTGTTAAACAAAAACACTTACCATGTCCATTTAGTTTTGTTGCAATGTTTAATTCCAGCTTTTCAACTTCAAAAGTGAGCTTTGTTAATTATACGGCTGTCCATGATTAAATAAACAGACATAATAACATCACCTAAACAGTATATCAAATATGTTCATCAGTGCCCTGTCCTACGAATCCAGTTCAACATATCCTGGATATTTTTTGATTATCTGGCTTAACTAACCCTAACAAACGCAATCTCGCTAAGTGGTCCAACGACGCTGATTATCAACTCGGTAAATCAACCCAGGGGGTCCTTCTCAGGTCGATTTAGGCCCCGGCTCCACGGGAACGCATACGGCAAAACGCATCGGAGTAACGCAAACGCAAACGCAAAAAAGCTTCCGCCCACACGCAATATACACCGGATTGTGTCAAGCTCCACGAGACGGCTCCGTTTACATCATAGACTGTATATATAAATGGACGTAGGGTCCGTGACGTCACCCATAGGATTCTGCAGAGTTGCCGAGAAGCCCTTAGTAGGCGGAGTCGGCCACTAACGGCTCGACAGTGGCGTCAGAGTTCCACTCCCGCCTGCTCCAGCCTGCTCCAAATAAGGGCAAAGAGGCGGAGCCGAGGCGGGACCTGCTGCCTCCGGGCTGGAAGTTCCAGAGCTAGCTCAAGCTACCAAGCTAAGCTAACATGCTCACTATCTGCACACTGCCGTCGCATTTTACGTTTCTAAGGTAAGCGGACATGAGACTATTCAGCAAAACTAGTTTTTAGCATAATACTTCAGAATCTTAAAATCCCTTAACGTTTGTATGCAATTGTGCTAAATTAAACACTGGAATCAAGCAAATATTAATATGTTTGCATGACATTAGTTATTTATATTTTGCCATCACTTAATTATACGTTTAATACATTTAAGTTAAGCTAAGGTACATGTGATGATAGCTAGTTAGTGCTCTTACCTGTGAGGCCTCCTCCAAACAGCATTATAACCAGACTGTATCATTAAAACTACAAGTACCAGTTCTAGGTCCTTGACTTTAGACAAACAATTCAAAAGACAAAATGTATTTAAAGACCAATCTTTATTTGAAGGTGCCTCTTAACCTGAGATATTAGTTATACAGTAATAGTATTGACAATCTAAAAAAACTGAGCAACTCAACAGTCAACTTTATATTTCTTATAGTCTAAAGCATTTATTATTTTCATTTTTCCCCTCTCATATTCAGTGTGGATGGATTGAGACAGCGTGGTGTCCAGAGAGCTGCAGAGACTTCAGAGAGAAACCTCCGTGTGATGGACGTCCTGTCTGTTGGTTTGGAGAGGACTGAGGGTCTTTCCTCTGTGAGGAGGACCAGGCCTGATGGAGGAGCCCATGCATAGCTGATACCACCTGATCAGGCCTAGTCTGTCACTTTATTTGACTAAATGTGTTTACTTATACATTTAATAGGTTTACATCTTCTGTCCATATGTGCTTTTTATTTAAAACATGTTTGATTAACTTTTGGTTCACATTTCAATAAATTGAATTTGTATTTGCACTCCTTTTGTCCATTATTCTTACTGAAAATGTTAGATTACACATTCACATCTGACTGAAGATTGGCCCCATTTATTTGCGTTGCAAACTCTGCGGTACAAGGTACATGTTGTGAAGCTCATGAAGTGAGGCAAATAGAAATAATCAGCTGATGGAGTGTAGATGTGGAAATAGGTGCATTCGATCAGCTGACTGTGTTTTCACAATAAAAATAGTTTCTTAGTGAATGTCCTGTACTGCTCTTAACATCTCATAACATCAGCTTTTAATTTTCCTCTTGGATGTTCTTCTTGACCCTCAGAGAAAGAGGAGATGCTGAGTCGTGTCTTTCAGGCATGTCCTTTCCTAACAAAAATTACAGGAAACATAAAACATATTATTGCAGAACAAGTGTGTTATTTATGAAAGAGGTGTGTTTGTGTTTAGGGGGCTGTAGATATAATTATTTTGTAATTGTAATGTTTTTTTTTATTTCAACAGTGAGCTACAAAGACAATCAGATTATGAATGAACAGTATGAAATTCATCAACATTGAAATATATTTTATTATCAAAATAATATTTAACTGTTATTAAAACAAGCTTGCTCTGTTGTCTCACTGAAAGAATAACTTTTACCACGTTTTTACAGACAATATTGAGAGATAAATAGCAGTTGTCACTATGCGTTAAATATCTTTGCCTTCAATACATTAAATTAGAAAGCTGACAGTCATATTGCTTGTTAACATCTAAATGTAACCCTTTGCATGGAAAAAAACCCTCAACTTCACTGATGTGTAGGTGATCTAGTATTTAGTATTGTTTAATGGAATGTATATCAGTGTATTAAAGTCAATACTTCATTTATTTAAACCAATATCTTTCTTGATTCTTTGTACAGTATGAAAAAAGAGTATTTGCACCTGTGCATTGGAGTTGGTGAGATATCGATTACGTACGGTACGTGACGTACGTGACGTGATTCAAGATGGCGCCTGTGTCGGCTCGCCGCTCGCTAAGCTCTCTAACTTTAGCTGTCCTGTTTTTGTTTTATGTTTGTCAGAATGTCTCTGCTCTGCTAGTTTATGATCGCCAAGCTCTCCTCCACCTCAGACCCTCACTGGAGTTGATATTGCTGCCCAAACCGACATCTGGCAACCATAAATCGTCTCCCCCCCCCTCTACTGTCGGATATCCCCACCTACCTGCGCAGGTTGCCCTGCATCCTGCCTCGCCGAAAGCGCTTTCGACGACGGGGAAAGCGTGGTGGTGCACTGGTCCATCTGAAGGCATACCTGACGGCTTCTTCCGTGAATTATCCACGCCTCGGATGTCACGGCCCTCCTGCTGCACGCCAAGTGAGGGATCGGTGGATTCGCCCCGTTTTTCCGGAGCTCCGGACTCTGAGGGGCCCGCTGGCAGCTCCTCCTGCCCGACTGACTGCTCCCGGCCCGCGCGGCGTTCAACACGCACATCTTCGTCAGCTGAGACGCACTACACCTTCGGCTAGCCCGGAGCGAAAACTTTGCATGGCTTTGCTAAATGATAGGTCGATAGCAAACAAAACGTTCCTGCTAAACGACTTCTTCACCTCTCGTAAACTGGATTTTATGTTCCTGACGGAGACCTGGGTCCACGCTGGCGAGTATACACCGTTCTCTGAACTTCTTCCTCCTGACTGTACATTCTTCAGCTCCCCCCGTGCCACTGGCCATGGTGGGGGCATAGCATCAGTGTTTAGAGCTAACCTCCAATGCCGATTGCTTCACCCTGTATCTAGCTATGCCAGCTTTGAGTTGCAGCTCTTTGAACTGAACCCGGCCTCGCCTATACTCTGCGCAGTCGTGTATCGTCCGCCAAAGTGTAATAAGGATTTCATAAATGACTTTTCTGACTTTCTGTCCGGGATCATGGTGAAATATGATCGTGTTTTGATTTCCGGAGACTTCAATGTCCATGTGTGTTGCGAGTCCAAACCTCTGGTTAGGGACTTTTTAAATCTCCTTGATTCTTTTGGTCTCGTTCAGTCCGTGGCTGGCCCAACACACGAAAAAGGACACACTTTGGACTTAGTATTATCGTTTGGACTGTCTGTATCTGTGGATGAAATATGTGCAGCAACGCGTATCTCAGACCATTTACCGGTTCTGTTTACAACCACCATCCCTTCCGCAGGAGTCGAATCACGTGCCCCGGCGCGTCGTCTGCGTTCGATTAACCCCTTGACTGCCTCACAGTTCTCTGATGCTTTTAATGCTTCTCCGATCTGTAAATTAGATGTGAACTGTGCTTTTAATGCTGATGAGCTTATCTCCATGTTTGACTCGACATGTACACTAATACTGGATTCTGTTGCTCCTTTTACGCTTAGATGCACCAAAGTTCTATCAGAGCCGTGGCTCAATGACTGTACTCGTGATCTTCGCGCTTGCAGGCGTGCAGAGAGAAAATGGAAAAAGGATAAACTCCATGTCTCCCTAGAAATCCTTCGTGCTTGCCTTTCCGACTACCAGACGGCAGTCAAAGCAGCCAAAACAGAGCACATTTCTCTGCTAATCTCCAAAAACAGCCATAAACCTCAGGTTCTTTTTAATGTCCTCAACTCTATCATTAATCCCTGTGATGTTTCTTCTATTGTCCCATCGACTACTCTCTGTGATAAGTTTCTTAAATTTTTTATTGAAAAGGTATCTGCTCTTAGGCTAGCCCACACTAGTGCTACCCCAGATCCTGCTCCTTTTCTGTGCCCTGCTGTCCTCGACCACTTTGACCCTGTATCCCTCTCTTCTCTCTCGGATGTAGTCAAGCACCTGCGGCCGACAAACTGCACCTCAGACAGCATTCCCTCTCGCCTTCTCAGAGATGTTTTAGAATCAGTTGGAGCAAGTATTTTATTACTTTTAAACACCTCTCTTACCTCAGGATGTGTCCCAGCTGCCTTCAAACATGCCGTGGTTAAGCCACTCCTTAAAAAGAAAAATCTCGACCCCTCCATTCTCGCAAATTTTAGGCCCATCTCCCAGCTGCCTTTTTTATCAAAAGCCCTGGAGCGAGTAGTCTACGCCCAGCTGCAGTCTTTTTTAACCACGCATGGAATCCATGAAAAGTTTCAGTCTGGCTTCAAACCCATGCACAGCACTGAAACAGCTCTTTTAAGAGTTTTTAATGATCTGCTCCTAGCCGCCGACTCAGGCAGCCCAGCTGTCTTGGTGCTGTTAGACCTGACAGCTGCCTTTGACACTGTGGACCATAGCATCCTGTTGTCACGGCTTGAACAGTCCGCTGGCATCACAGGCTCTGCCCTTGCATGGTTCAGGTCCTACCTGACAGACCGTAGCTTCTCGGTACAGCTAGGTGCCTTCTCCTCTGCCAAAGCCCCTCTTACCTGTGGGGTTCCCCAAGGCTCGATTCTGGGCCCCATCCTTTTCCTACTGTACATACTGCCCCTAGGTTCAATACTCACAAAACATAACATTCCCTTCCACTGCTACGCCGACGATGTACAGATATATCTGCCTCTAAAAGCAAATGTCACACACTCACTACAGCAGCTGATGGACTGCTTAGCAGAGATTAAATCCTGGCTGAGCAAAAACTTCCTCAACCTCAACGAGAGCAAGACTGAGGTCATCTTTTTTGGACCGCAACCTCCAGCCTCTCCGGTTGATATTCTGGGCTCTCTCAAAAAAAACATCCTCCCCTCGGTCATGAACCTTGGAGTGACATTCACCAGCACTTTTAAATTTGACAAGCAGGTTAGCACCGTAGTAAAATCCTGCTTTTTTAAAATAAGACTATTGGCCAAAACCAAGTCGTATTTATCTTTTAAAGACTTGGAAAGGGTTATCAACGCCTTTGTAACCTCGAGACTGGACTATTGTAACGCTCTGTATGTGGGTATGGACCAGGCCTCAATCAAACGCTTACAGCTAGTCCAAAACGCGGCTGCACGTTTACTGACTGGTCACAAAAAGCGCGACCACATCACCCCTATTCTGGCCTCATTACACTGGCTTCCAGTTCGGTTCAGAATTGATTTTAAAGTCCTTTTATTTGTTTTTAAAGCACTAAATGGGCTGGCTCCGGCCTATATAACTGAACTGCTCCAGCGCTACACCCCAGCCAGAGCTTTAAGGTCTGCTGACCAGCTGCTGCTGGTAGTGCCCAAGACCAGGCTAAAAACCCGAGGGCACCGAGCCTTCGCAGCAGCTGGCCCCAGGCTCTGGAACACTTTGCCCCTCCATGTGAGGTCGGCCCAGACCCTAGGGGTTTTTAAATCCACATTAAAAACACACTTCTTCTCTCTGGCCTTCTAATTAGAGCGGAGCATGACTCCTGACTTTTCCGTGTGTTTTATATCTGTTATAGTTATATCTGTTGTAATTTATTGTCGTTTATTGTGTTTTGTAGTAATGTGTTTTTTATTACATGTACAGCACTTTGGCTCGACCAAAAATCGCTTTTAAATGTGCTTTATAAATAAAACCTGATTTGATTTGATTTGTGCTGAAGTTCACTGCTGTGAGGAGTCCAGTTCTGTCTCTCACTCTCTGGTCCAGCCTGTCTGCATAACCTGGGCACTTTAAACAAACAGATATATATGTAAAGAACCATGTGTACAAACAATATAACTTATTATATTCTGTTGAACATGTTGGATTGTGTATTGTCCGAGTCAGGGTCCTTTTTATTTTACTGTAACTTTGGAAGTTGTGTTACCAATGCTTACTATTTATTTGATACCAATTTGGTAATGCAATTAATAAAAACAACAAGGTTTGGGTTCGTTCTTCAGATGACTGTGATGTTAACGTGTAAGCTCAATAATGAACTCCAGCTCAACCAACCATATTGTAATATCTAAGTTATTGCGGCAGTAAACTTTCAAACAAAGTGCCGCGAGGGACTAAACAAGAGAAAAAACACTGTGGACGCGCAAAAACTCAGTCTTTCCAAACAGTATGCGTTTGACCTTTTATTTTCTTAGCAAAAGTTCAATAGTCCATATCCATATGTATATTATGCGTGCATGTGTGCATGCGTCCGTGCGTGCGTGCGTGCGTGCGTGGGTGCGGTCAACAAAAATTGTCCTTCTCCAGTTCACTCCCCCTCCATCTATCACAAAATGTGCAGGTAAAAGCAACCGCAAACGTCACCACACAAATCCTTAGACCACCACCTAAAGTGACTCAAAAACATGTCCCGTAATAAACACAGAAACTACTACTTCAAATGTGGCTCCTACATTCCGGCCCCTAATTATATCAACACAATAATTACACAACTGAAAAATGATGTAGGAGACAATCAAGGAAAAAACTTTTAAGGATAAAAACGTCCTTTGTTAAAGTGTCCTTTTCTTCTTTAGGCAAAAAAGAAAAAAAATATATAGTTTG
The DNA here is from genome assembly GCF_902827165.1 of Trematomus bernacchii. Lineage (NCBI taxonomy): Eukaryota > Metazoa > Chordata > Actinopteri > Perciformes > Nototheniidae > Trematomus > Trematomus bernacchii. The sequence continues at coordinate 19,072,080 of NW_022987564.1, read as the reverse complement.
TTAGCCTATGAAGGAGTGATCTTTACTATCACTTGGTAAAAAGTCAGAAAAAACGTCAATGTCAAGGTCTATGAAGTTCAATAACCCACTAATTTCCTCACGGCTCTTCTGCTTCCTGTAGAAGGCAGATCTTTGTGATAGGCCTGTCCAGATAGCTAGTTTTTGTCTTCACTCGCACCTGACGTACAAGTCCTCTTCTGTCTGGAATGGTTTGTACAATCCTTCCTGTAAGCCATGAGTTGCGAGGTGCTGAGTCATCGACTATGAGCACAGCAGCAGGTTTTTCAACCTAAGGATCCAACCAACCGTCTTCTTCAGGTGGATCCAAGAAGAGAAGTAATTGATCAATCGGGTTACAGCATCCATTTCTTTTTCAACCTGCACAGCGTTCACATTCAGACTTATCTTGACCTCAGGGTCTTCTGGTGCCATTTCAGAGCCATCAGGGTTCACAGGCCACTGTTCTTCAGGTCCAGTGAGAAACTGAGGTCCAGACACCCATGTGTCATCTTTCAGGAGCGTTTCCACTTTGACTCCCCTGGAAGCCCAGTCGGCAGGATTGCTTGCGGTGGGAACATATCTCCACTGAGATGGATTTGATACGCTGCGTATTTTTGAAACCCTGTTTGCGACAAAGGTTCGAAACCTTAAGGTCTCATTACTGATGTACTTTAATACGGAAGTACTATCAGTCCAAAAGATGGAGTCTTTAAGTTGCATTTGCAGCTCCTTCCTACACATCTTGTCCATACGACTTGCAACCACGGCAGCCGTCAATTCCATTCGAGGGATGGTTATTGGTTTCAATGGGGCCACTCTAGCTTTTCCCATAATGAAGACACAGTGCCCTTGTCCTTTGATGTTATGTAATAACAGGTAAGTCACTGTTCCATAGCCGTCTTCACTTGCATCTGCAAAGTGGTGTAGCTGAGCAGAGGTCATTTCCCCAAAATCCACCGGTTTTAGGCATCTGTCAACTTTAAACTCTTCAAGATTGCAGAGCTCCTTCAGCCAACTTTTCCACTCTTGTGCAGCTGAGGCTGGTATAATATCATCCCAACCAAGTTCCCTTCTGCACAAGTCTTGAAGAATCATCTTGGCTGATAGGACCACAGGTGCCAATATTCCTAATGGGTCAAAGATTGAGCTGACCATGGAAAGGATCCCTCTTCTGGTTATGGGTTTGTCCTTGATCATGATCTTGAACTTCAAGACATCTGACTCAACACACCACTGTACGCCCAATGCTCTTTCCACAGGGAGTGTGTCATTATCCAAGTCCAGATCCTTAACTTCTTTCGCTCTCTCCATCGAAGGTATAGCAGCAAGCACGGTACGTCTGTTGCTAATCCACTTTGTGAGATGAAAACCCCCTTGAGCACAAAGTGCACAAAGGTCATGATAGAGTGCCACTGCATCCTCCTCTGAGACCACAGATGTTAGACAATCATCAACATAGAAATTGTGCAGGACAGTGTTGATTACTTTGGGGCTGAACTGCTCCCGATGGTCCTCTGCACACTTTCTAAGGGCAAAACTAGCACAACTTGGCGACGATGTAGCTCCAAACAGATGTGCAACCATTCTGTGCTCTTCTAAGTTCTGATGATGATCTCCATTTGGCCACCAGAGAATCCTCAACAGATCTGAATCCTCAGCTGGTACTCGAACCTGATGAAACATGGCTTCAATGTCTGCCATGAGTACAACAGGTTCCTTTCTGAATCTTGTCATGACTCCAACCAGTGTGCTGGTAAGATCTGGTCCCTGTAAGAGCTGCGCATTCAGCGATGTTCCCTGGAATGTAGCTGCACAGTCAAATACGACCCTGATCTTTTTCTTCTTTGGGTGGTATACACCATGGTGTGGTATATACCATACCCTGCCGTCACTGCGTTCCAGATCCACAACTTGCACTTTCTCTGCATAGCCCTTTGAAAGGATGTCATTCATGAAAGCGGTGTAATCAGCATGAAATGAAGCATCTTTATCAAACCTTCTCTTGAGGCTCAGTGTACGTTGTTCTGCTACTCTCCTGTTGTTTGGCATACTAACATCCCTTTTCCTTAAAGGTAAGCGAATACAGTAATGGCCATCCATCAACTTAGCAGACTTTGTGACGTACTCCATAAAGTGACAGTCCTCTCTTGACGGTCCCATCTGCTCATCCTGACTGCATTCAGGGAAATCAGCCTTTAGCTGCTGCTTCCACAGATCTTCAAGGTTTGCAACAGATATCCTATTGACAGTGACATCTGGCTGTCCACAAGTAATTTCACTACTCCTGTCTCCTCTGAGAGGTCCATTGACAGTCCAACCCAGCATAGTTTTGACTGCATATGGGCCCCCGTCTACACTCCGAATAACTTCTCATGGCTCCAGTGCCTCAGGAACATTAGTCCCAATCAACAGGTCCACATCTGAATCAAACTCAGTAATCATTACATGTTTCAGGTGAGGCCATCTCTGAAGGTCTTTCTGCTGAGGAATGTTGCCTCGATGAACTGGCATAGTTTTCTGGGTGTAGGTGTCAGGCAGCTCACAATAATGACTGCTGTCTAATCCAGCCACATGCAGGTCAGAAACAATGTGACTTCCAACTATTTTCTCCTGACCCATTGTCCGAAGGAGAATGTCTGTTCTTCTTCCCCTGAGATTCAGCTTGTTCATCAGCCGCTCCGTGCAGAATGATGCTGAGCTCCCAGGATCCAGGAAGGCATATGTTAGGAATGTTTCATGTCCCTTCTTAGACTTTACTTGAATAGGCACAATGGAGAGAGTACAATCTGGCTCACCGGCCCCTGTAAGACCACTGGACTGAACGGAGATAAGAGCACTGCTTATAGCTTTTCCTTTAGCTTGCATTGTGTCAGTTTCTTTCTCTTTCTGATAGATATGAAGTATGCTTGGGTGCTTCAGACTGCATACTTTGCACGAGAGGCGTTTCCTACAGTCTTTACTCATGTGCCCAATACTCAAGCATCCAAAACACACACCGTGTTCCCTTAAGAAAGCGATTTTCTCACTATGAGCCTTTCTTTCCAGTTGAAAACACAGATCCAGTATATGTCTACCTCCACAAAACAGGCAAACACTTGTACCTAGTGAGCCTCTCTCCTTCATTCTTATTTCAGGTTCCACTTTCTTTTCCGCTGTCGTAATAGTAGTAGCAAAGCTGCTTCCCCTCATCCTTGAACGAGGTTCAAACTTAGCTTTCCTCACATCTTTGTTGGCTGCTGGTGGAGTATCCTGTATATCTCCAAACAGTGGATCGCTCACAATATCCACCTGTCTTTCAATGAAATTAACAATATCCATGAATGTAGCTCTCCGGCCCTGCCTTTTCTGTAAGTCATAGGCCAGAGTTCTCCATTTGTCCCTATATTTGTAGGGCAACTTTTTTATGATGGCTAGCATATTGCTAGGCATGTTCAACTCACACATGTATTCAAACTCTTCCATGACGTTGCAGCATCCTCTCAGAAAGAGACCGTAAGCTTGCAGAGCTTGCACATCTTCTACTTTTATTGGCTGCCATGAAAGAGCCTTTTCCATGTAGGCCGAAACAATTTTCTGTGCGTTACCAAAATGCTCCTGTAGCAAAGCCTTTGCTTTGGCATATCCTCTGTCATGGGCCATATGCTGACAGCTTCTGACAAGCTCCAAAGGCTGCCCCCTGGTGTACTGTTCGAGAAAATACAGGCAGTCTTTAGGGTTGTGAGTCTTCTCCTCAATGCTGTGCTCAAAAGCTCTTATGAATGCTTGATATTGAAACGGAGAGCCATCAAAAATCTGAATTTCTCTTTTAGGCAGAAAAGAAAGAGACTGTTGCTGAACCAACATGGATGTTATTTCATTTTGTCTTTCCAAGACATTAATTAAAGGATTCTGAGCACTGCTGCTTGGTGCCGGTGCTGCTGGGTGATTGCTTTGTTGCTGTAACTGTGGATGTGATTGTGATGAACTTTGATGTATATTGGCCTCTGAGCTTCTTGTGGCTTGATGTTGCAGATGTCCATATTCTGCTTCATGTTCTCTGTGCAAAAACTGTACGTCAGACTGACCACCTGTAGGCCTGTTTGTGTCAGGCACAAATGTTTTTGCTCCAGCACTGAGTATGGCTTCCTTTCGTCCCCTTTCCAAATAAGAATGCATGCCATTGGGACTCACAGATGTGTTACTTGCAGCACGAGACCTTCCAGAGCGTCTTAGCACATTCATTTTAGCCCTTGATGCAGCTATTTCCACTTCCATTTCCAGTTGCTCCCTCTTTTTCCTGAGCTCTTCCTCTTGTTCATCCAATGCATGTTTGTCTTTTAATAACCTTTGTCGTGCCAAGAGAGCGGCCATGTGAGCCTCAGCTTTGGTGCATGATGATGTAGTTGAAACACTGGACCTGGTTCCAGCAGAGCTCCGCTTGCGAGACCCAATGCTTCCTATGTTTGAAACACTGTCGCTTGGTTTTATTTCATCTTGTGCTTCAGAAGTTTCAACATTTCTCCCAGAGTGTTTTGAAACATGAGACATACTTTGTTGGTGTTCATCAGATATCTCAATTGAGGGAACATGTGCAATGGTGCTGCTCGGTTGTTTCCCAGTTTCAGAAAGCCATTGCTTGACATCGTCGATAAATCCATTATTGTATTTCAGTGTCTTGGCAAACCATACATTTTGTTTTTCCTGTTCGTCTGCAGGAAGAAGAGGAATTACAGACTTGTGTAACAGGGTGGTTTCTTTAACCAGTTGAATTAAATGCTCAAGTTGAGTTTGTATTTGTGAGGCGTTGTCATCCCTTTGCATGAGATCCTTCATTGTTTTAATCACACTTTTCATTTTGTGAACCTTTGATTGACGTTCCTTTTGGAGCTTTTCCATTTTATTTGCCAAAGCCTTGGCAGTGAGTATCGACTCTCTCTTCTGTTCATCCATTTTTGCCACATTGACATCTGAATTTGATCCACTTCTTGACATATCCCTTTAATGTTTTAATGAATGAACAACAAATGCTCCAATCCACACAGCCAAACGCTCAGTAAATCACTGCTGCCGACAATAGACAACCTCTAGCGGCACAAACCACCACACGCAAGCAAAAGTCAATGGACACGCAGCAGTAACTTATTCACACTGTGTTCAAACAAACATTTACACAGCATGAATGAAGAAGTTACATACCGCTCGCTCCTTGCTGTGTGGATTGTCCGTCAGTCTTTATCCTCCCGCGGCAGCACGCTGAAGTTAGTTTCCTTAAGCCGCTCTCCAATACAGCGGCGATAACGGCGTTTCAATGTTTCCTTTTAATTCCACAGCGTTCCAGCTCGATCCTAGGAATCCCCGTATATATCCTCGATTTCCGTAGATCCACGCTGTGGTACAAGTCTTTTTGTTGACTTAATATTGCGGCAGTAAACTTTCAAACAAAGTGCCGCGAGGGACTAAACAAGAGAAAAAACACTGTGGACGCGCAAAAACTCAGTCTTTCCAAACAGTATGCGTTTGACCTTTTATTTTCTTAGCAAAAGTTCAATAGTCCATATCCATATGTATATTATGCGTGCATGTGTGCATGCGTCCGTGCGTGCGTGCGTGCGTGCGTGCGTGCGTGCGTGCGTGCGTGGGTGCGGTCAACAAAAATTGTCCTTCTCCAGTTCACTCCCCCTCCATCTATCACAAAATGTGCAGGTAAAAGCAACCGGATATAACCGCAAACGTCACCACACAAATCCTTAGACACGCCCACCACCTAAAGTGACTCAAAAACATGTCCCGTAATAAACACAGAAACTACTACTTCAAATGTGGCTCCTACATAAGTAATCATCTTGAAATATGACATTAATAATTGTAATATACACACATCTTATTGTGAGGTTGATTTCACATACACTACTTCGACGTTAGCTTGTCTACATACTTGAGCATAGCCAATTTAAATTAACCTTAGCGATGCATACAGTTCCTACCTACATAATAAAATATCTCTCTAAGTTACAAGGATGACCTTATTTTATCAACCTCAAACAGAAGCCGTTTGTTCTACAGTATTATCCCACTTAACGCTTAACACTTGTCTATTTCGTTTTAACCTTTATATATACAGTCTATGGTTTTAAGTTAACTTGGAGGCTAAGATTAGCATCGTTAGCACCGATGTAGCTACCACTCGCTTACACGCTAACCCAAGCCTTAACATTCATTACGTAGCTGATTGAAATCATAAACACATAAATAAAGTACTCGAATTTCACTTACCGCAAAACCGCATTCATGCACCGTCTGTTTTAACCGCAGAGCGAGTCACAATAGTCCGATTTATAAGCATGAAGAACAAACAAACACGGCCGGGGTCAAGTTGTGTTCCCTGGATGAACTGAGCATGGAGAGTCCCTGTAGCTTCACAGAGACGGAGCAGCTAGCAGAGAGACAAGAAGCTAACAGCAGCAGTCACTTGACAGAGCTGTCACTCAATGTGACCACGCCCTAATTTATGCAAAAACTTTAAGACCTAATATAAATAAAAGGGTCATGTTAGAAAACAATTCACTCACAGATTCATAATCATGAAGGTGGAATCTAACTATATACATAATAATATTTATTGCATCCAGGGCTAGAAACGTTTTTTTTCTGCTGTGAAATTGGGCATTTTAACATGGGGGTCTATGGAAATTGCTCCTTTCTGCAGTCATCGCCTATCGGCCAATATATGAACTGCAGTTTGTGGCACTTCCGTATTGGCGTCCCGGCTCTTCCCCAGAGTTTGCCGCTTGGTTTACATCCAACCGCTGGAAAAGCTGCAGTACATATGCCGAGCCTGTATGTGGAGCTGTAACTTCCTCCACAAAAGCAGCAACTTCCTCCACAAAAGCAGCGAAGAAGAATGGTTGTCATGGCTGCACTTCTGTTTATTCTCCGCGGTGGGGGCCGAGGGATCCGGGCAGAGTTTTTCGCCGGTCAACGTGTGTTAAAGTTTAAATCTTCCGGACAAAATTATAAAAGTGCCGGTCAAAGGTCTTCTTTGTTATTTATTGAGCTTTAAAACAAATGAATAACGACGATATAATGATATATAATAATAAAATACACGGAGGCTGTCTCTTTTTCCTCTCTTCTGACAGCGTCAGTGTCTGTCTCATGCAGCAGCTGATCCAGTAATGATGACTCGACAGTAAAAATAAACATATTTATAACTAGTTTAGGTAGTTTGAGAGGTAATTAAAATAGCTAAGGGTGATTTTCTGACTTGAAGTGTGTGTTTTCCTCCCGCTGCGTGTCTCCCTCCTGTCAGATTAGACTTCACTCGCGTTTATGTCCATATCGAGATAAAGATAAATAATCTGAATTCAGTGTGCAGTGTACTTTTGCTGGGCTGAGCAGCAGAGGTGGGGAGAGGCGGGGCTATAGAGTGGCGAAGTCACGCCCACTTACTTCCGGGTAATGGGACCTTATTTCGGAAAAATTATGCATTGAAGTCAATGGGGAGAGAAAACTTATCTTTCGATCCCGTTTGAATTGTGCCATGAATTACACATATGATGTTTGTCAATCTTAAAAAATCATTTCCATGTCAAAAAAGTCACAGTTTGTCGTAAAACTGTTGAAATATAAGACTATGAAAAATACGCAACTAGAAAGACTACAAATCCCAGAGTCGCGTAAGTGATGTCACAATTGAGACACTACGATATACGTATAATACAGTATATATACGATCAGCGCCATATAGATAGAATCTATCTATATGGCGCTGGCTAAGATAAGATAACTTTCACAAGATGCCTGTGTGCTTAGTACCAGGTTGTTATTATACCAGCAATGGGTCTTGCTCGTTCTTTCGCTTCCCGTCTGATGAAAGAGGAGTGTGTGGATCAAGCTAGCTAGTAGCTAGCACGTTAGTTAGCATTACAGCCTTGTCATTTGTATTAGCCTTAACATGAAGTAACATTAAGTAACCCAAAATGTTAAACAGTAAGAGTAGTAGTCATATTTCGTGAACCCTTTGAAGAGTACTGTCACCGGTGTGATCATTCTATAATACACCATTTAAGCCCGGGGGAGAAATGCTAACGCTTACGCTAGCGATCTTCTCTACTTCATGCTATCTGCACAAATGGTTGACATTAAAGCTCCCATGTCATGCTTTTCCGGTTATTACCCGTCCCCTTGTGTGTTATGAAGGTTTGTATGCATGTAAACGGTGTGCAGAGTCAAAACCCTCAAAGTACACCCTGTAGCGAGTAAAACTCTAACACAGAAAATACCTCCCCAAAACGCCTCGTTGGAGATACGTCACTGGCCATTTGAGTCTTCCATTTCGTTCCGGGTACGGCATGATGTCAAGCGGTACCCGGAACGAAATGGACCAATCCCGAAGAGCCGTTACGTTACGTCCGCGGAGCCGTTACGTTAAGCCCCCGCTGATTGGTCCAAATTGACCGATCCACGGACTTCCTCACACACACATCTGTGTGCAGGGAGCAGGCAGCTCAGCTGATTTCTCCTCCCTGGCTGCAGGCTGATAACAGACAGTTGGGATCGCGTCAAAATTCTCTCTGCAGACCCACTCTCACAGCGTTTATCAACCTTTTTCTTACTCAATATCAAGCCACACTTATTGTTTTTACTTCGGATGTGAGTTTGTGTGTGCTCAGGATGAGTTTGGCTGTGTTTCGCTATGTATCCTAAACAAGGAAGCAACACCTCCACGGAGCTCAGCGCGATTCACAACCTCCCGACCAATCAGAGCACACTGCTCACAGGGAGGGTGGGGGCTGGAGCTTTTGGAGCTACAACGAGCCGTTAAAGGCAAATAGTGAAATTCAGTGAATGAGTGATTCTACAATTTAGGGTACATTCCATGTCCATTGATGTCCATTGATGATACAACCCTGTCTCCTAGAAATTACGTTCCCACAAAACTAAACTGCATTCTCAAATACGTTTTGCAAGAAACGTATTTCCTTCCACGTTACGTTTGTTATGAACATATCTTAAATACGTTTATTTTCTACATATCTTCTAGAAACCTATTTTCTCTCACATGACGTTTGTTATGAACGTATCTTAAATACGTTTGCTTTCTACCTATATTTGCCATTTCTTTTCTAGCTTATAATAATGATAATAGTCATTTATTAATATCATTTTAGAGCAAACTTATTTTCGCGGGGGCTGGCGGCTGACTTTTCAGTTGACCAAATCCGTTATTATGCTGGTTAATGGTTAATAATCACAATATTGTTTGTAGTCGTTTCATACAGCATTCTCAATTACGTTTAATTTTGTCCCACGTTACGTTTGTTCTGAACATATCTTAAATACGTTTATTTTCTACATATCTTCTAGAAACCTGTTTTCTCTCACATGACGTTTGTTATGAACGTATCTTAAATACGTTTGCTTTCTACCTATATTTGCCATTTCTTTTCTAGCTTATAATAATGATAATAGTCATTTATTAATATCATTTTAGAGCAAACTTATTTTCGCGCTGGCTGGCGGCTGACTTTTCAGTTGACCAAATCCGTTATTATGCTGGTTAATGGTTAATAATCACAATATTGTTTGTTGTCGTTTCATACAGCATTCTCAATTACGTTTAACAAGAAACGTCTTTTGTCCCACGTTACGTTTGTTCTGAACATATCTTAAATACGTTTGCTTTCTACCTATCTTTGACATTTCTTTTCTAGCTTATAATAATGATAATAGTAATTTATTAATATCATTTTAGAGCACACATTTGAAATCGACGATCGGGCTTGATATCCTATGGTTAAATTAAAATCAGTAGGCGAGGCTGTAATTTCGCCAGCTGCGAGGCAGAGTTTTAACATGCCAAAAAGCTGCTGTGTCGTTTATTGCACCTCAAACACCTCAAACTTCCTCTAAGGACAGCAGAAGAGCTCTGTGGCTTCAGGCTTGATCGCCGTTCAAATGACAGCGTTGGTTTCCCCAAAAGTGGGTGGGGCTGTGACGTAGATTTTACTCTCATCTATTATTCAAAACCATTCTATTTAATCCAAACGTAAATTACATGCCAGTGTTTTATCTTTTTATTAAGCGATTTGTTTATGTTGTTTAACTCATAGATATATATAAACATATGTTTTATATATATCTATGGTTTAACTGGGAATGTTTTCACATTGAACCGGAAGTACGTCACTTCACTTTGTCTTCTTCGTCCCTTTTACGTTCCAGACAATGCATGGCTCAGCGTAACAGACTGAACAGCGACCCCAGGTGTGTCTACATTGGAATTACATCTTCATTACTGAAGGAAAAATACTTTACCTTGTGTTTGTTAACTGGGTTTTTAATGCAGTTGGCTTTTCTTAATGGTTACAATATTGCTATGAGTTACAGTATATATCTGAAGCAAATTATGTTTCTGAAGATGTGTAGTCAATTCCACCCTTCAATGTAGCATAAATGTGAACTCTCATTACAGGAACAATACCGGAAACAGACATAGGAAAGATCCTCAGCTCGCTGATTGGATGTTTTAGCCGCAATGCACGTTGGGATATGGTGTTTATGCGATGTGAAATCCGAAAACATTAAAAAAAAAAAAAATAATACTTTATTCTGAGTGTTCTTGCTTTTCTCTTTGAAAGTCATCACATAACGGCATTGTAATACACGGTTCGGCTACATTAAATATTACACATCTGCCATAGTTCTTTATTTATAGAGCCCTGATGAGAAGACTTCTGGACTGAAGTTCTGGAAGAACTGCCGCCGAAACTGAATACGTGACGTGGATCATAAATATATCAACAATTAAACAACATCTTACATTTCTTTTCACAAAATACGTCTCCTTGCAGTATCAATACTAATACGGCTGACTTTTATATTTGATCCAATTGGTAGATAGGTTATATTTACACCATAACGGTGCACAGCTGATAGAAAAGGACTTGTAGTTTTTAAAGATATTACTGATTTTCTTTGAATATAAGAATGTAAATACTGAGTTGAGAGAATAGTCAGGGGATTTGGGTGATGGGAGACACATCTATGGAATCACAATTTCAATAGCTTACCATTAAATGACGGATATACCTTTCTGTCTGTGATGTTTTACAAATCAGATATTAATGTGTAGAAGTAAACATGAGAAATAATATAGCAATATCCTGTACAATTATGTAAAAACATGAATAAAACTACACATCTTCAGATGTTATACATACATAAGTGTCCTACACTAATAATACAAAGTTATTATTAGTATACTGTGTGTACCTTGTGTGCACCGCCTAGTGGTTAAAGCACGTTATTTAATCATTTTTGTTGAATAATGTTATTTTTGTTGAATAATGTTATTTGATGAATAAAATATTAAGAGTACATACTTTCATAGGGGGAAAGTAGAAGGTCAATGATAGAAATATAGAATATAAAAAATCAAGAAGATACTGTAAGTGATCTCTACAATAAAACAGTTTAGTGCCTGATGTACAAAGATATTAATATGAGGATGTGCAAAACAGACAAACTAATTAACCTTTATTAACACATTAAAGAATACTTTAGGTTTTCTTTCAAATAAGAAAAAAGCTTTGGGGGTATCTATCTACAGATAAATATTAAGCCTGACAAAGTACTTAGCGTCTAATATATTGCTTTCCTGCAATGTTAACTGTGTTGAAGCACTTATTTTAACTGATATTATATATATATTAATTATACTCTTATGTAAGTAGATAGTATAAGACATGTGCAGAATTTGAGTTTAATGGTGGAGGAATACACACATATTGATAGATGTCTTGTAATACACTGTTGAGGAACCTGTGACCCAAGTTTTTCATTAATTGCATAACTTCAACATCGTGGTGTATATGATATGTCAATAAACCTTAGAAAATCTTGAAAGGGATGTGCAAAATAGCTATTATATACAGTTTTTAATTAACTATTAGTAGAGAATAACGAGTAATGAATATACTTTATAGAGATCTGCAGATAAATGTTTAGTCTTCTCAAGCACCAACTAATATCTCTCCTGATTGTTGGCACTTGACAATCACCTTTCCCTGAATTTTACTCAGGTGTAACTAAAGTCTGCTTTAAGGGTTGTTTATATTTCACATCATTAATCAGAATCTGCAAAGTAACTAAAATAAATGTAGTGGAGTAAAAATACCAGGTTAACCTCTGAATTGTAGTGGAGTAGAATTCCAAAGTAACAATGAGCTGGCATGTGGGTATATATTAATGCTTCCCATTATGGACACAAGCGATTTTCACCCATTTATTAATTACATGTTTTACATTTGTACACACCAATTTGTTTCCTATCCCCTAAACCTCCAGGGCTGTACACAGTTTAATACTGTCAACTTCTAATTTTGGGAAAAACGAAAACGTCTTTTAAAACTACAATTCCCAGTAGAGACGCTATAGAACATGTTGCGAAACACAATAGCCAGCATCTGTAGTTCTGGGGGGGCGTTCGAGTCCAGTTTTGGAAAGTCTGCCGTGGTTTCGTTCCATTTCAAAGAGCTGTTTGGCGCTCGGCGTAACCTTGGCGCACTGCCACTCCAACATCCAATCCCAGAGCTTGAAGATTAATCACGGGGTTTGTCAACAGGACTGTAGTCCCAAACGATAGCTGGGGATTATGGGTAGTGTAGTGTCTTCGGCCATCCTAAACTCTGATTCTTTTTTCGGATTTCATATCGCATTAACACCATATCCCGACGTGCATTGCGGCTAAAACATCCAATCAGCGAGCTGATGATCTTTCCTACGTCACTTTACAGCCCTGCTCACTTTTGGGGAAACCAGCTGTCATTTGAACGGCGATCAAGCCTGAAGCCACAGAGCTCTTCTGTTGTATACTGTCCTTTCTTCTTAGAGGAAGTACAGAAACACGTAACTCTGGATTTGTTTTAATGTTTGAGGTGCAATAAACGACACAGCAGCTTTTTGGCATGTTAAAACTATTATTTTCTGCCTCGCAGCTGGCGAAATTACAGCCTCGCCTACTGATTTTAATTTAACCATAGGATATCAAGCCCGATCGTTGATTTCAAATGTGTGCTCTAAAATGATATTAATAAATTACTATTATCATTATTATAAACTAGAAAAGAAATGTCAAAGATAGGTAGAAAGCAAACGTATTTAAGATATGTTCAGAACAAACGTAACGTGGGACAAAATACGTTTCTTGTTAAACGTAATTGAGAATGCTGTATGAAACGACTACAAACAATATTGTGATTATTAACCATTAACCAGCATAATAACGGATTTGGTCAACTGAAAAGTCAGCCGCCAGCCAGTGCGAAAATAAGTTTGCTCTAAAATGATATTAATAAATTACTATTATCATTATTATAAGCTAGAAAAGAAATGGCAAATATAGGTAGAAAGCAAACGTATTTGAGATACGTTCATAACAAACGTCATGTGGGAGAAAATAAGTTTCTAGAAGATATGTAGAAAATAAACGTATTTAAGATATGTTCATAACAAACGTAACGTGGAAGGAAATACGTTTCTTGCGAAACGTATTTGAGAATGCAGTTTAGTTTTGTGGGAACGTAATTTCTAGGAGACAGGGTTGGATGATAATTATAATTATTCCAACTATTTTCTTCAAAAATATCATATTTTGCCTATTATTGGAAAGCATGTTATAATATCACACAAACATTATGTGCATCCTATGCTTTATTTACCTTGAAATGTGTCATGATGTTCTTAAATTGTCAGTTTTTGCTCTGTCCGTTTTTCAGTTGAGGGTGTCTTGGTTTCAAAATAATGAATAAAAACCATTAAAGTAAATAAAAAAAAGTATTCATTTATTTCAAAAGTCTAAATACTAAAGAATAATAACATCTTTTTAATTGATTTCCTCCTTTAAATAATTTAAATATCTTAATATATGAATGTCCGCAAAAGTTCTGTCAACTATGTTACTAACAGAACTCCCCCATTTAACTCAAAAATGGTTTGTCCCAATACCATGTCACCAGCATCACATGATGCCATGTTCCTCTTTGGCAGGCATTTTGAACACACTGTGGTGATTGTCCTCTAATTTTTTACAATATTTTATGTATAATAGCACATTGTCAATGAGTATATTCATTGACCGTCAACAATGTTACGTACATTGTTATGGTTTACAATTGTTTAATGATTTTAATTCAATTATATGTTCAAATGTGATGTTAACCTGTTCAAGAAAATGACATGTGGTCATCCAAGCAAGGCCTACCATTGAAATGATGGGTCAAAATAGGGAAATTGTCAACTAGGTTACCTGTCAACTAAGTTACCCAGTACTGTAATAACTGTAGTAACAGTTATTACATTTATATCAAATAAAATAAAAAAATGTTTAAGCTTTGCAACCAGTGGATATGTTACACTGAGGAATATACTAACTTGAACCACTGATTGTTCTATTGAGAAAGAACACTTTCTTTGTACTGTTTTGTTGATGTGAAATGCACCCTAAATTATAGAATCACTCGAATACAAGTAGTTTACAGAGATGCTGTATGAGAAACCAATGTGAGTTTGGAAAAATGCACAGTATAAATCTATTTTAGTATACCTCAACAATGGAATTATGATCAGTGGAAATGGCCATGACACCTCTCCTTTAAACATTAAAACGACCAGGCAGTTCAGAGAGAATCAAAGGAAGGCAGGCAGGCAGCTTTGCATGACATTCTTCAGGACGTGTTTCATTGTGGTGATAGTGAGGGTAGTCAATCGTTGTGTTGACAAGACAGTAGTGACGGCCATCTTGGTGACGTGTGTTGTTGACCAGAGATGTAGTTCATTGAGCGTTTCACACAAACAAATGTGTTACTTCACAGTTTTACAACACTTTTTTTTTTTTTTTTACTTGCAAAATTATCTTTTAAATTGACAAACATCATATGTGTAATTCGTGGCACAATTCAAACGGGATCGAAAGATAATCTTTCTCTCTCCATTGACTTCAATACATAATTTTTCCGAAATAAGGTCCCATGGAGGTCCACCGGAAGGGGAGGGACTTCGCCACTCTATTGCGTCGTCATTATCAGAAACGGATGACCGTATAGGCTACCACACGGCCCCGTTGGACCCCACAGAGCGCTCCGTTCCCAGATCTATCCACCTTTGGACCCGTTGTCGTTTGCAGGGTCTGTTTCTACGTTTCCGTTACGGCGTCGTCTAGCTTAAAGGGCTATACGCATGAGAAATATGCGGATTCAACCCGCTTTCGTTCCCGTGGAGCCTAGGCCTAAATGGAATCCTTGCGTCCCTCACTTGCGTCGTTTCCCTGCGTTTAGTCCCTCCCACCAGGGAAGCATGGAGAGACGCAAGGGAACCAAGCCCCCAGGAAGTGCGCCGGACTCAGATGAAAATATTCGTGCTGGTTGCGGTCGAATACTCCAAAAAAACAGCTCCTAAGTTCTAACCCTATCGTCTATTCCTTGACCTCGGAGTGAAACGTCATGGGGTTAAGGGATAGTGGATAGGAGAATTCAAAAGGATTTAGGAGAAGAGACTGCGGTACTTTAGAGAATCCGACTGCACTTTCACTATCCGACGTGTTTATGATGCGCCAGCGGAGGTCATAAATGTGCGCCTGCTGCTGTGGGGAAACTATGGAAACTACAGTTTTCTATACAGCGGACTACAACATGGATGTTTAATAAGAACGAGTAGAGGGACTACTGTAAACTCATCTAGAGACTCTGCACCGTGCTCTGATGCTGTTGTTTTATGCTTTATGAACGGGGACAACAGAGAAACATATTCTTCATGACCAAAGTTGGAATTGAAATAAAAAAGGAAAGTGAAACTTATGCTCGTCACCCTCTCCCTCCGGTCCACATTAATACAAATGATCCCAATACGTATGATTGTATGAAAAGATCTTAAAATCAATACAAATGTATTTATTATAAACGTTAGTCCTTAACATCTATCACTGTGTATATCACCATTCAAACATCTTTTAAAAGTTGAACAAACCCCACACAGCTCAGTAAAGACTGTGAAATGTTGACTTTATTTGATCATTTCAGTAAAAACTAACGTTCATATTTCTCTTTTTGATTATAATACTGATGAACGTTCAAAACAAAGCACTTTGGCAACTTACCACATACGTTTTAAAATGCTTAATAAGCACCGTAACTTTCATGATATCATTTCTCGTTCATAATCGGTTGTTTCCGTGAACGGCCGACTGTTGTGTGACGGCAAATGCGGCGGCCGCAAGGCATTGTGGGGCAGCATTTTCTCCTCTCCTTTCGGTTAGGGAGGTCCAGTGGTTCCTAAGCTAAAGGAGGTTATAAAGGAAGTTTGAAACCTCCTTTCCTTTTAATTTAGAGAATTCGAACGGCACTTATCATGGCTGCCACTGAGGGACTTCCGGGTCATTTCACTCCGTTAGGAAGGTTCCTAAGCTAAATGGACTATTCGACCGCAACCCCGGTTAAAGTTGCGCATGCGCTATGAGCGCACATACGGGTACTTCTCAGGCATGCTGGGTAATCTGTGACGTTTCGCTCTCTCAAAAGTTGGGCCATTTTATCATCATGCGCGAATGAGCAACTCTCATAGGAATTAATGAGGCCCCGCCTCCCACGCTGTATCCAGTTCTTATTATACATCCATGAAGGGAACCACGAGAAGCAGGGAAATGAGTTTTAAGAGCAATGGGACGTCCTTTCCTCCGGAGCGCCACGTGAAGCGACGTCCGTTTGTGATGACGCCGCACAGCTGTTCGTCTGACAGCAGCTCTGTCCCAAGCCCCCAGGAAGTGCGCCGGACTCAGATGAAAATATTCGTGCTGGCCAAACGGCGGTACTACACTTCCTTTTGGTTGCCAGGCCCGGAAACACTTTTTCCCATTGACTTACATGGGGAAAGAGTGGTCTGTAAATCGTTGGATAATTTTTTTTAAACTAAATAAACTACCCAGTATGAACACTTGTATAGCCCTTATTAAAAACATTCGTTCCTCAAGTTGTAAAAATGTGCTAATAATGTTATTCTGTGAGTTATTTCCCTCTGCATTATGAACGCGCATCTAACCCACGGGACCGCGCCGCCCGGCACGTTCATGTTACGTGTTCAGCACTACATGCGTTTTTCTTTACCCATGGATGTACAATAAGAACGGACCCATATCGCCTTACTGCCAGCCCACGGAGCTGTAATAATGGATATATTGCACATGTTTGCTGTAATTCATCATTTGTAAAATATTATACTACATGGGCTGTATGATTAAATCTTGTACCGTAAATGTTGTATTAAATAAAGTTAATATTACCGACGTAGATTAACGTCCCTGTAGCTTCTTATTGCACTAAGAAGCTTATTGCACTGTATATATATACATATATATATATATATACAGTGCAATAATTCTTTCATGCTAAATGAAGCTCTGTTGCTTGGATATCACTAGATCCTGTTACAGCGTAATATAAAAGTACATAACGATTGATGTGTAAATTAGCATAATTACTAGCTAACCGCTAGCTGCTAACTGCCGCCTCGTTAATATCAAATCTATCATAATTACAAACCATTACCATGCTGTCATGAACGTGCGGTGCTGTTACGTGTACGCAAATTGACGTGCTTGATGTGAACGAGCATTTTGGGGGGCATGGTTAAAGTTGCGCATGCGCTATGAGCGCACATACGGGTACTTCTCAGGCATGCCGGGTAATCTGTGACGTTTCGCTCTCTCAAAAGTTGGGCCATTTCATCATCATGCGCGAATGAGCAACTCTCATAGGAATGAATGAGGCCCCGCCTCCCACGCTGTATCCAGTTCTTATTATCAGGGGTGCACACAACTTTCTCAGTGAGGTCCTCAGATGAGTACCTGGAGTCAGTGTTTGGTACTCCAACTTCTGACCATTGTTAACGGGGGGGGGCGTCAGTGGAGTACAGCGCTTCACGATTGTTAACGGGGGGGGGGGGGGCGTCAGTGGAGTACACCGCTTCGCGATTGTCAACGGGGGGGTGGCGTCAGTAGAGTACAGAGCTTCGTGACCGCGGCGCGTGTGAACGTTGTGATCAGCTGTTTTAGCGCAGGGCTGCTGTACAGACCGACGTTAACAGCAGCCCTGTCTGTGCACACGGAGACCGACTCTGTCGTCCGGTGAACTAACCGCCTTCTGGAAAAGCTTCACATTTACGTCGGTACGCAAATGCGCTTTGTGACACAAGTGACGGTACGCATTTCAGATTGTTGCCGCGCATGCGTACCTGCGTACCAGTTATGTGCACCCCTGCTTATTATACATCCATGCTCTGTCCCCGTTATTTTCACAAACACCCCCGCCTCTGTTAGTACACATTTACTGACACAAACATTTGTATCATCTGTTGTAGACCCAAATACATTAAATAAAATAAGAACTCATTCTCAAAAAAGATAAACGCCATTCTTAAAATGTATAAACGAACAATAGTTGGATTAATATTGATTAGAGTGCACAATAGAAATAAAATAATTCAGAGAAGAAAAAGAGATATGTTATCTATCAAAACCCAGTTAGATTAACATTCATTAATCATTGGATTGCACACTTTGTTTGTGTGGATATGTAGCAAATTAACATGTTAAATAGCACTTAATGACTGACTGAATGGAAATGACAATAAATGAAAATGTAAAACGAAAAAGCGATCATGAAAATGTTTCCAATAAATGAATAAAATCATTTTTGACCACTTTGTTGTTCAGATATATCACATATTTGTAACTGAATGATGCATTCATTGAAACAAAACACAGTATAAACTGAGGAGTGAGTCCCGTGAGTTTCATGTGTTTTCTTCACTCCGCTGGGAAACTCTGCTCTCATGTCAAGAAGCATCAGATCAGTGCATGCGCTGCATCGTCCAATCAGTGAGCGATACACAGTAAGGGGGCGGGGAGAGTATCTGAGGATTTCACCGGAGGATGGTCTGGTGGTTCCTCGGTTATCGGTCCTCCATTATAGCTCCTCGCTCCTCGGTCCTCCGAGAAGGGTCCAGCTGCGGCCGCGGCAAGTACAAGACACTACACGACACGCCCCCTACACGACACGCCCACCTGACACGACACTACGGTGGCTGAGAGACATTACCGTACATGGCAGATTAAAAATGAATTGCAAATGTTATTGTAGCATTTTAAGCAACTATTAGGCAAATCAATTAATAACCTAGTCTATCCGTTTGAGACACAACAGTATAACTTTCAACCCAAATCATTTTGTCAACAAACGGTGGTTTAGTAAACTTTTTTTAATATATAAAATAGGTATTAATGAGATAATCTATTAATTATGTTTGTCTAACTGCTACACATGTATTTATACATAAATGTAGATATTTGTGAACATCTAAATATAGTTGTTAAAGGTTTTAAGATATACATAATCACATCATGGGGTCATTAAGGACCAAATTAGGAGGGCCAGTCAGGCCACTAATGAGCTCAATCATTCACATGTGTTATTATTACTTTATAAATTAAAAGTACTAGGGGTCTATTACAAAACCTTTGAAGGAATCGTCATGCATTCTGAATGTTTCTGTACTTTAAAAACATCATGGCTCAAGATCCTGTTCTTGTTTAAGATTATTCATACTCATTTGTGAATTTAACATCCATATTCACTCAAAACTGAAACAACACCAACATTTTTTTTTAAAGCATTGCAGGCCTAAAGCTCCACGTCAGTGACCTATATTTTAATTTCTTCCATCAAACTTTAAAAATGGCAAACAGCATGTTTTTAAAGATTTAATCTTTTAAGAAACAAAATATCAAATTTGAACAGAAGGGTTTAAAAACACGTTTTTAATGCAAATAAACTTGAAACATAAACCTATTTGTCATTTCAAAATTCACTTGTATTGTCTGCGTGAAAGGCACAGTAGGCTATGAGCGAATACATATCAACATTACAAAAATGACAAAGTCGTACAATATATACTCTGGTTGCATTCGAATAGTCCATTTAGCTTAGGAACCTTCCTAACGGAGTGAAATGACCCGGAAGTCCCTCAGTGGCAGCCATGATAAGTGCCGTTCGAATTCTCTAAATTAAAAGGAAAGGAGGTTTCAAACTTCCTTTATAACCTCCTTTAGCCTAGGAACCACTGGACCTCCCTAACCGAAAGGAGAGGAGAAAATGCTGCCCCACAATGCCTTGCGGCCGCAGCATTTGCCGTCACACAACAGTCGGCCGTTCACGGAAACAACCGATTATGAACGAGAAATGATATCATGAAAGTTACGGTGCTTATTAAGCATTTTAAAACGTATGTGGTAAGTTGCCAAAGTGCTTTGTTTTGAACGTTCATCAGTATTATAATCAAAAAGAGAAATATGAACGTTAGTTTTTACTGAAATGATCAAATAAAGTCAACATTTCACAGTCTTTACTGAGCTGTGTGGGGTTTGTTCAACTTTTAAAAGATGTTTGAATGGTGATATACACAGTGATAGATGTTAAGGACTAACGTTTATAATAAATACATTTGTATTGATTTTAAGATCTTTTCATACAATCATATGTATTGGGATCATTTGTATTAATGTGGACCGGAGGGAGAGGGTGACGAGCATAAGTTTCACTTTCCTTTTTTATTTCAATTTCAACTTTGGTCATGAAGAATATGTTTCTCTGTTGTCCCCGTTCATAAAGCATAAAACAACAGCATCAGAGCACGGTGCAGAGTCTCTAGATGAGTTTACAGTAGTCCCTCGTTCTTATTAAACATCCATGTTGTAGTCCGCTGTATAGAAAACTGTAGTTTCCATAGTTTCCCCACAGCAGCAGGCGCACATTTATGACCTCTGCTGGCGCATCATAAACACGTCGGATAGTGAAAGTGCAGTCGGATTCTCTAAAGTGCCGCAGTCTCTTCTCCTAAATCCTTTTGAATTCTCCTATCCACTATCCCTTAACCCCATGACGTTTCACTCCGAGGTCAAGGAATAGACGATAGGGTTAGAACTTAGGAGCTGTTTTTTTGGAGTATTCGAACGCAACCCATGTGCTACTGTCTAGGATTAAGTATGATGAGACTTTTTTTAAGGAGGGACCCCAGAGCCAAGGGCAGGCCGAGCAGACCGCCTTCTCCCGCCGCAGGCTTCCCCGGTGATGGGCTCCGTGTAACAAGTCCCCTCAGTCTGTGCGGGGAGCTGCACCACGGTGATGCTGCTGTCATCGCTCGCCTCTCCTCCGGTGGTGCCCTCGGCTCCCTCCGCCGCCACACTGCCCAGCACACTGGAGATCACTAATGTCTCTCAGCCACCGTAGTGTCGTGTCAGGTGGGCGTGTCGTGTAGGGGGCGTGTCGTGTAGTGTCGTGTACTTGCCGCGGCCGCAGCTAGACCATATTGGGTCCTCCGGCAGAAATAAGAGCCATGGGACGCTACTCAAGATGGCGCAGACAAATCAACTTCCGGTGATACCGAGGACCGAGGAAATGAAAATAGTCGACCTGAGAAGGACCCTATGAGTTGAACCTTTTCATACAGGGCCGTGGTAAGTAGGGGTGCTGAGGGTGCTGCAGCACCCCCTGATGGAGGACAGGGAATCTGCATGTCCACAAGATTAAATGGAAATATAATACAAATATAATACAAAAAAAACTAATTTTCGGCCTTGATGTTCACATTCATAATTAAGTAAAGATAACACCCTTTTCACCCCGGTTACATTTTCCATGTGCCCTGAGAGGCTCAGTGAGGTAAAGGACTCTGAGTGTTTAGATAGTTCACTTTAGTCTAAGTTATCTCAGTGTGTCTCAAACGGTTTTATCACAATTTATGTAAACAAATATTTCCAAGGCACACCTTTATAATTATTAGGATAAATAAAAACAGGTTTGAAATCATTCCAATGTATACTATAGGACAGTAAACCAACAATATCCTTTAAAACTGGAGAGATTAAAAAATATGGATAAATAAATAAATGTTAACTGGTAAAATAAGATATAAATGAACCAGCAAAAATCTTGCCTAGGGCAGCAAATTGGTCAGAACCGGCCCTGGTGTCATCCCCACAGCACCCCCCATTTGAAACATGTTCCCACGGCTATGTACAACAATACGCCCAAGCTGCCCCTCCTTAAAAAAAATGACAGCTAGGCCCTTTCTCATGTCATCAAATGTCCCTCCTCGACTCCTCGGTCCTCCGGTAGTGACCCGGAAATGAATTTTAGCGCGCCATGTTGAAGGACATCTCATTTCTCGAAATGCACATCGAGGACCGAGCATCGAGCGTCGAGGAGGCTCTCTGGAGGAGCTATAACCGAGGATACACTGATGGGTCCTCCACGGTCCTCCACGGCTCCTTCGTGGATGCATTTCCGGCAACAGTGATGTTTCAAAGAGTCGAGACGCACGGCCGGACTTATCTCAGCCAATGACAGCTCTGCATGCATCCCCTGGATATTATTTTATTAACTGCTTTCATCGCGACGCGATGTTTACAGTGAGAACAGCTGTGAGGTCCGTGCAGAAAGCAGAGCAGTGTGTATAATATATATCATATCACTCAGTATAACAGGCCTACTCTCTTTATTTGCTTTAGTTTAGTAGATATCTACAAACAAAGTCGATAAAACCATTTAGTGCTTCACATAATAAAATACACAACGGCTGTAGCCTGATTATATGCTTTAGGAGCTGGAGGTGCGTGTGTGTGGTGTAGGTGTGTGTGGTACAGTGTGTGCGTAGATGCAGCGGACAGACAGGTCTCAGTTGGTTTGGTGTCCTCTGCTTACTTGTAATACTTGTAAATAAAACTTTTGGCCCGTCATTTATTTCCCTCATTGTAGCGACCAGAGAGGGGGGGGGGGATATATCCAGTCTCTGATAGTGTTACGTTATTATGAGAGTGCTCTGTTTGATTCTGAAATTGTATATATTTATATAAATATATACATATATGTGTGTGTGTGTGTGTGTGTGTGTGTGTGTGTGTGTGTGTGTGTCTGTGTGTATGTCCGCATCTGTAGCCTGTTATTGTCTCATTATACCGCACTGTGAATGAATTAAAAGTAAATATATAAGTCGTCATGAACACATCTGTCCATCAGACAGAGGGCTGCTGTGCGTCCTGTCATCATTAATGGACGTCTCTTTAAAATGGCCGCTCAGAGGAGAGGAGTTCTCATTTCTCTAACCGCCTGCTGCTTCCCCTCCTCTCTCCTCGGTTCCCCTCCTCGGCTCCTCCGCTCGCATCTCCTGTGGGCGGGACTAAGTCTCGAGGATAGGAGTCGAGGAGGGGAGTCGAGGAGGGACATTTGAAGACATGAAAACGGGCCCTAGTATCTACCTCATTGTTTTGTTTTTAGAAAAACAAAAACTAGGTGTGTCTTGTTCTTGTTCTATCAGATGTTTAATGATTCAACATGTTTTTACACTTTCCTGTTTAGATTCTGCCTCGTGTTTGTTCTCATTGGGCCTTATGAAACATGTTCTATTCCAATGCTCAATTGCTCTAGGTTGGATTTCCTACTAACGTAATAGACACTTTGGACATTTATTAATCCTAGTAGATTTTGAGTCATCACTAGGCAAGGCGAGGCAAGTTTATTTATATAGCACCTTTCAACACAAAGCAATTCAAAGTGCTGTACAAAAATATAAGACAATAAGATCTAACAACACTAACATGTGTAGTCAAATTTGTCTGAAAATGATTTAGAAATGTTGCTTCATTTGGATGGAAAATTTGCGAGGCGAAAATGTACCTCACTCTTAGTTTATGAAATCATCAACTCACTATATAAAAAAATGAAAATTGGCATCAACAGCACGAAAACAAAACCGGTTGCAACCATGTTGTCAAAGTAGCAGCAAAAAGAGCCAATGTGATGTACTGCCCGCTTGTTTGTTTGAGAGCTTGAACAACAACTGACAAGTGAAGAAATGCATGGATGAAATGTTGATGTGTGGTTCAGTTGCCTCTATATGCATTGAATAAAAACTGATGATTATTTGCGATGCATTTATGTGAAGCAGTATTTTATTGGTGTTGCTGGTTAAGATAAGTATGATGTAACTATTTTATAGACTAATATGTAGCTTTATCAATAATGCCGTGCCACATTTTATAAGCTATTTGTTTTTAATGTAAAGTAGTGAAGTGGGAGTTTAAACTAACAGAGATTTCATAAGTAGAGCTACTTCCTTAGGCCCGGGCAGCCGAAAATATGTTTTGTGTGCACAATTTTGGGCCTTTGGGGACTCCGTAGAATCACCGCAGACAATTACATTTCAGGAAGTTACTTTGGAACTTGCATGTAAAGTTTCATGCTATTTTTTGCTAAATGAAAGTTAAAACGTTTCACTATCACTCATATCACTATGTCTGATGTCTGCCTCTTTCTCTCACTCTGTAATGAGTTGATTCAACTTCTTAATGTCAGTCTAAATAATACAATTATGTTGGTGCATCATGGCATGTGGCTCATAAAAAAAAGTACAGCTATTATCTACCTCTTGTATAACTGGTCGGCCCCACCTGCATTAGCACAATGGACTAAACAAATACAGTAAAACCACTTTCCAGCAGTCAGCAGCACATTGTAAAAGCTGTTGATACAACTGTTCACATTCATAATTAAGTAAAGGTAACACCCTTTTCACCCCGGTTACATTTTCCATTTGCCCTGAGAGGCTCAGTGAGGTAAAGGACTCTGAGTGTTTAGATAGTTCACTTTAGTCTAAGTTATCTCAGTGTGTCTCAAACGGTTTTATCACAATTTATGTAAACAAATATTTCCAAGGCACACCATTGTAATTATTAGGATAAATAAAAACAGGTTTGAAATCATTCCAATGTCATTTCATTTCATTTCAAACCTTTATTTAACCAGATTGGTCCCATTGAGATCATAGATCTCTTTTTCAAGGGAGACCTGCAGCATATAGGTTCCACATGAAACATAAAACAATAAAGGACATCATACATTATATTTACAGGATACATTTACATAGTTATAGATATTTACAAGTACCCATAGTATCAACGAGCATTTCATTTAGCCTAGCTTTAAAAACATGCAGAGGAATGAGATTGCTCAGTTTCAATTCTTGCTGAAGATTGTTCCAAGCAAGTGGAGCTGCGCACATAAAAGCTGTCTTACCTAAGACAGTCCTTGCTCTTGGCACATGTATACTATAGGACAGTAAACCAACAATATCCTTTGAAACTGGAGAGATTAAAAAATATGGATGAATAAATAAATGTTAACTGATAAAATAAGATATAAATGAACCAGCAAAAATCTTGCCTAGGGCAGCAAATTGGTCAGAACCGGCCCTGGTGTCATCCCCACAGCACCCCCCATTTGAAACATGTTCCCACGGCTATGTTTTCATATTTAAGTTTGTAGAAAGTAGAGGGCTGCTGGCAGGCCCGGACTGGCCATCGGGAGGGCCGGGAGGTTTCCCGATGGCCTAGCGATTTTTTTTTTTTTTAATGTAGGCTATTGTGAACGCAACGCTGCGCAAATGTGGGTTTGCCTCACACAGGGTGACTGTCTGTCTACATGATGTGGCATCTGTTTCATATGGGTGTTTCCATAGATTTGGTCTCTTTATTTTCCCCTCAAAATGCACCAGATTGATGCATTTAACTCCAAAATTAAAAAAATATCTTACCAGGGGGGGCATGCCCCCGGACCCCCCTAGAGGATTTGAGGTCCACCCCCAAAATATGTTCACATGGATAGGTTCCCAAATACATTTGCAATTTTTTTTAAATAGTAACCCCTGTCCATATGTTTATTATTGGTGTGTGTGTGTGATTGAGTTTGAGTGTGTGTGCGCGTGAACGTGTGCGCACGCGTTAGTTTCAAAGACCCCCATAGAGCTCAGTTTATAACTCGAACCCTGGTCCCCGGTGTTCCAGGGAACTCACCAAGTGTCAGAAAACACAACCCTCTCTATTTTCCTCCATACCCAAATCTCTAAAAAAAGGGGCTGCAACGGATCTGATAAAAACTGATCCAGATTTGAACACTGTCCTGACGTCAGGACGGTGGCGCTACGGCTATTGGGCCAACTCTCCACCTATCAGGGGAATATGGGGTTGGGCCACAGCCGGCCATTGCCGCTCGAAAGCGCTGGAGACGCTGTAGTACATATGCCAGGCCTGTAAGTGGCGCTGTAGTCTGCCACAAAAGCAGCGAAGAAGACTTCGTGCGCATGGTTACCCTTCTGTTTATTCTCCGCTGTGGCTTTTTTTCTCCCTCCCCGAGGCAAGCGTTTGCTCCTGCTGCTTTAATTCAATGCAATCCCTCCCCGTCGAGGCAAGCACTGTAATTCTCTCCGGTTAGTCCACCAGCAGATGACAAACACCCACCTCTCCGCCTCTTCCAAGGAACGAGGGGACCGTGCGGCAGAGTTTCGGTTTTCTTTCGCCGGTCAAGATGTCCGTTAAAGTTTAAATCTTCCGGACAAAATGAGAAAAGTGCCGGTCAAAGGTCTTCTTTGTTATTTATTGAGCTTTAAAACAAATGAATAACGACTCTATATAATAATAATAGGCTATAATAAAACACGGAGGACGGAGATCTATTTTTCTCCCCCTCTTCTGACTTGATCAGAGCGGCTCCCCTCTCCTGCAGGGGGGCGTGGTCAGCTGCAGCTCACAGAATCAGCCCCCTGCAAAAACAGGGCTGGAGAACAGCAAATAGAGCGAAATGAGGCATGGCTAAAATGCATGATCTGTTTGGTATTTTGAAAACAGAAACATATAAATATACCTTAGGTATGGCCCTACAATATATCATTTAAATATAGCATGATAGGTCCACTTTAAGTAAGCTTTCTAGATTGCTCTGACGATGGGAGGTGATATTCCATTAATTTTCACGTTCACAGTCGGTGATTTTTGCCGGCAGTCTTTCCTGCAACGGCAGTTTAAACTGTATTTCCTTTATCCTGTAATATGACTTGATAGCTTTAAACTCTGCACACTGAGCTCTGATTGGTCAGCAGGCGGTGCTTTCACTGAGCATAAGTTACCATGGAGATCTACCCCGGTAAGAAGTGAACCAGCGTCGTAGGACCGGAAACCCAGAGTTAACCCTGAAGTTACCTCGCTAAGCGAAAATCCGGCTTCGTAGTACAGGC
This sequence comes from Trematomus bernacchii, assembly GCF_902827165.1. Classification (NCBI taxonomy): domain Eukaryota; kingdom Metazoa; phylum Chordata; class Actinopteri; order Perciformes; family Nototheniidae; genus Trematomus; species Trematomus bernacchii. The sequence goes on along the minus strand of NW_022987564.1, from coordinate 19,044,930 downwards.
AGGGGTTAAATCGAGATTTGATATGTGGAGGTGCGAGAGGGGGGCGGAGGTCGAGGATCTCATTATTTGACCTTAAGGGATATACACTGTGGCCGTAAAGCAACTGCTCCATTATATATCAAATGCACACATTGATGCCACCAAATGTCACAATAAAAATAGAAAGTACTACAAATAAACTGGAATTCATTTACATCTTAAATTATTAATATATATACACAAAAAAAGGTTTACAAATATCCAACCTTCAAATTGCTTTTTTAAATCAACACTGCTCTGCACACTTGCTAAAGAACATTTGTGAGGAAATCTCAATTCATTTGTAGGGCTGCGTGAGTATGGCCAAAAGTATGGGAGTAAATCTCACTGTAAACTATTTAATCATCACCAAATTCTGTGTGTTATTATGACCGATCTTAACTCAGCTTTATGCAGACATACATTTAGCATGGTGTACAGGGCCGGTTTTTGTCGCCTAGGGCGCCAGATCTGGGGGGGCGCTGCGCTGGCAGCTCTGGGAGTTTTAGAGTTGTACCCCCTAGATCTAGTCTCTAGTAATTGTGTGCTTAAAGTGCACCAGATTGAAGCATTTTACTTTACATTTTCAAACCTTTCTTCCCGGGGGCCATACCCCAAGACCCCCCTAGAGGATGTGACGTCCACACCCCAATTAAAACATGTTCATACAATACTGAATACATTTTAAGCTTTTTTATGTATATTACCTATGTCAATAAGTTTCTGTTTTTGTAGTGTATTTATCTTTTGTAGAGATTTGTCATTTATTTTTTTATATATTCTATTGTGTATTCCTTGGATACTTTTATCTTTTCTACTAAACGAGGGGGGGCTGGGGGCGCCAACTAAAATCTCGCCTAGGGCAGCAAATTGGTTAGAACCGGCCCTGATGGACACGCACGCATGCATGCACGCACGCACGCACGCACGCGTATTTTTATTATTTTATTATCTTTGCTTTGTAATGCCTGTTGTAAAATGCCATTATATAATGTGTTTTTACTGTATTTATTCATAAAAAGTCTTTTCATTTGTTTTGTAAAGCACTTTGAATTGTCGCGTACAGAAAAGTGCTATATAAATAAACTTAACACTTGCCTTGCCTTGCCTTGCCTATATTAAGAACGAGAGATGTTTTAACATATGGCTTAAACAAATGACAAATGAGCGAGGGTGATGACGTCAGAGCATCGTCCTATGTGCCGGGGCTGAGCCCCGGACAGCCCCAGCCCAATTTAACCCCTGAGTACAGGCCACAGATTACAGACAGATCTCATTACCCTCATAAGACTTGTCACAATTCGTTGTGATAATCACACAGTTGCCCTTTTCTGAGGCTCATTTTCTGTCTGAGCCAACTTGTCCAGCTGTGCCTTCAGTTCACTTGCTTCAGGTCGATCCTCTGGCTTCTCATGCAGCATTTTCTTGATGATTAGGTTCTGCAACAAAAAAACACCTTTAACTGAGATCTGTGTACAAACACTATTGTGTTGCCATGCTATATAATAACAGTTCTAACAAAAAAAAACTTAGATTGCTATTTTCTAAAATACTTTATTTGTTCTGCTTGTTATTAGTATAAACAGCAGCAGTTATGTTTAAGTCCCCCACCTATAGAGATGGACAGCTGTTGTAAAAAAAGTACTGCCTCATGTGGGAGGTAATTTACTGCGGATCATAAGAACATTGTAATATACCTCTTCTTGGAAGGCCCGTGAAAAGTTTGTTGGGAGAATCTGTTTTCTTGCATTTTTTAAAACCTGGTATTCATGCAGTGATAAAAGGATGAAAGAACATGTTAGTTAGCCCGAATCAAACGAATAATTCAACAACAATTGAGTTGAATGTTGCATATAAATACAAGAGAAAAGCCTAAAAAATATGGTAACATTGTGGTGGCAAGTCTTTGTCTGTATACTTCACCTCTCCTCTTTCATGGCCAGAAGAGACTTTCCACAGGAGTTCCAAGTATATCAACCCCAGAGCAAATATGTCCACTTTTCGATCATAGGTCTTCCCCACCTTTTGTGAAATAATAAAAACACAGAATTGCCTGATGTTATACTAATATAACTCATAGGGAAAGATTAGCAAGTCATGCTGGCTTCAAGTTCTGTTTCATGGCTTATGCATGTAGATACACTTAATTCACAGTTTGTTCTATTGGCAATAAAGTTCTTACATATTGTATCTCACTTGTACTGGATTCGTATTTAGTAAGATGTGTAATTTCTACTTTATCTTTCATATTTGTATGCATGCTTCTTAAATTCATATTAAGCTACCTTTGGCTCTTTACCTGCTGTAACAAATGTACATTTCCCCTCTGTTGGATGAATACAAGTATTCTGATTCTGATTTTTCATTGTACAGCTCTGATTGCCAACAGTAAGAAAGGGTTTGGCTGGGATAAATAAACAATAGAGCATAGAGTGGTGCAGTGATGTTGTATTTTCTTAGGCCCATCCAAATGTGAGCATCCAAGGGCTTCCTCAACAAAAGCAATGTGATTTTTGCTTAGAGTCACCTCCGCTTAGCTGAAGGAGGACTCATGTCCGCGTGATAAAGTCTAGTAGTTTATGTAGTCACTTGTTAGCAACCACTATCTCTATGACACATACAAGCTTTCAACCTTCACCAGTGGGGAAATTACTGATGTATTTTCTGTCGTAGAACAAAACGTGTTCAACATCTTTTTACTTCGAGGCGAGGGAACCGGAAATGGTAAAAAGCGAACTAATTTGCAGGTTTTAGGAGTCTTTCCTGCACCGCTCTATTGTGCTAGGCATATATAGTAATAGTTACTAAAGGTATAGTTGAAAAATAATTAGTCCACCTAATTAAAATCAGTCGAACGACATATTTGTTCAAATGAATACAGAAGAATTAAGAGTTTTTGCCAGAATAGACCATCTCACTTGTTCAGGGGCCATGTACGATCTGGTTCCTCTGTTCTCTGTTCTGTCCATCAAAGGGTCATCATCTCTGGTGACCAGACCAAAGTCACCAATCTTCACTTCTTTATCATCCAGTCCAAACAGGATGTTCTCAGGCTTCACAGAAAGAAAAATAATTGAAACAAATGAACACATGAGCAATACAATTAGAAGCTTGAAAAACTGTACTTAAGGGCTAAACCAGCATTATATCTTTAACCACATGTGGCTCACATTCAGAAGACTGTTCGATTTGATAAGACATCTTTAGGCTAAGATATATTTTATTCTCATTCTAATTGAAATGCCTATTCACAGGTAATATTAGGTGAACTGAAGCTTCTAGCTAAAATAATGTCTTGTGCTTCGAGCATTTCGGGGCAGGATCTTGCCTAATACTTTTGAAATAATCATGGTGTTATTGTTGTTGAGAGGCAAACGTAGTACCCTAGTATCTTTATGACTGGATTGCACAAGGGTCACTGGTTTCCAAGAGAGGTCTGATTGTATAGAAGTTCATAGAAAAATGAGCCTGCTTCGCATTGATGTACTACCTCAGTAAATATATTCCTGATGACTTTATGGATTTGATTGCTAGTTTTAAAGGTGGGGTATGTAATTTTGGAGAAACCAGCTTGAGTGCGCTAGAATTTGAAAATACACAGCTGGAAAAAATCTGCCACTTCCTTACAGAGCCCCTCCTCCAACACACAGGGACGCGCACATGACCAATGAGGGCATGAGATAAGTTTGTGCACAAATGGAAGGCTGACAGGCAGGTAGGTCATCCAGTTATTTTAGCCAGGCCGGCTAAAATGATTGGTCGTGCTTATTACAGTTTTGTTTTTTTAATGTATTTATTGTCAAAGCATTTCATATATTCATTGCTATCGGGATGTTAAGAGCATTCCATGGAATATAACAAAAAGTGTTTCTGAAATAAATTACATACCCCACCTTTAAGTCTTCTTCAATACAGAATGATGTTCATTTAGTAAATGATGACCCCATTTACAGCAGCCTATGCTTTAGGGCCTGGCTTATTCTAACATTTTGGTGTCCTAATAATGGCTTGTTATTCTACCAATTATTTTGTTACACTGCAGTCTGGTCTCACCTTTAGGTCTCTGTGGATGTGCCCCTTGGAGTGAATATATTCGACTCCACTGACTATTTGCTGAGCAATGGTTAGACTTTCTTGTCTTCTCTTTGTGTCTTGCAGAGACTGAGTGTTCTTCTCATGAATCCATTCCTTAAGTGTTTTCGTTTTGCATAACTCCATCTGAATATAAAGGAACTTTACAGATGGATCATCTGTAGACCTAGAAAGACAGAAGAAAAACATTTATAAAAATACTCTCCTCTGACTTAAAGGTAGACTTGAGTCTTATAGAGGCATATATACAATTCAGAATATTGAATATAGCAGTAAAATACTACTTGAAATGATAAGATATAGTAATGAGCAATAAGGTGTCTTCTCTGTGCGTTGTAATCCAAGCTTCTCTGTTCTTTGGTTTATTGCTGGGATAGCTACGAGTGCCTGTTAGTACCTGTTATCTATGGACTTACGTTACCTCTGATAAAGGTTTCCCAACCATAGACTGTATAGTCCCAACATGGAAGCGTTACACCCACCCTCCACTTTCCCTCTTCGAGTAATACTGTTAGCTCTGTCAGCTCCTTTGCTATAGTTTGCACTGCTAATGCTGTTTGCTAATGCTGTTAGCACCATTAGCAGCTAGCCGTCGGCTCAACAATCCCCATGTCGAGAGCTGTGTTCATAATTCCTGGCCCTGACTCTGAATGAAAGATATGCTTTAAATGCTATATATATATTGCCTGTTTAAGGTTAGGACGTGGACATTACTGGGTATCGCTGTAACTGCCAGCTGAGCTTCCAGCTGAGATGTCGTCTTGGTATCTTGTATTCTCGATCCAACAATTGAAGTATCTGATGACATTATGGTGGAGGAGCTCTGATAATGTCACCACCTCTCGAAAAGCGTTCCTGATCCAAACGAGAACAACCATGGAATCAGTAAACAAAATATGTACATACATACTGCATAATGCAGAGTTGAAACTTACTGCATACTTACTTGTCACTGCGTACAATCTTTACAGCATAATACTTCTCCTCTAGTTTACGCCTTGCTTTGTAAACCCAACCGTAGGCTCCACTGCCAAGATACTCAATGGGATCAAAGTCTGAAGTAAACATGCTTTGTGATGATGCCTCATGGGACTCCCTAGGGGAATACAAGGATAGACACGTGTACAGCTTTCTCTGTTATATCATCTTCTGCTATAATCACAATACCGCCAAATTCCAACATGTATCCTCCCTTTTTATCTTTGTTTATTTCCATGTCACATGATTCAGGCGAGAATAAATTCTTAGTAACTAAGAATGACACATCAGAGGATGCGCTGCGGGAACTTTCTAGCTGTGTTTCGCAGCAAAAAGTGTAATTATTCCAAACTTAAATCTTTTTCAGACATTGCAGGACAAAGGCCCCACTTTGTGGCTCCCTGCTGTGAAGTCAAAGTGCCTTACAGTGGAGTTGGTGATGGTGATGGTGATGGTGATGGCGGTGCACCATCCTCCGACAGTGTTGATCTGACAGACACCTGAAATGCAAGGAAAAGGTGTGTTAGACATCATCTTGGGGGGAAAAGGCCATTGCCTGGAATACAAATAATACAATTAATTTCATCCACCAGAAAAAAATAAACGTCTTGCTTGATTGTTTTATGCAAAGGTAAATAAAAGCTGTACAGCAGCTGACTAAAGCACCAGGAAATATAAACTACCCTTGAGTGCCAGTTTAGTAGGTGCACTTTACTAGAACTGTGTTAGACTGCATTCGTTTTATCTGTGTGAGCCTAATAAACTGGCAATTGAGTGTATATTTCATGGTGAAGTACAACAATATAAAATACCTTGCTGTCCCAATCCATCTGTTCTTTAAGAGCAGGCCAGGCAAGTCGAGCTGCATTTTGTCGGGCTTCTTTGACTGTCCTACCTTCAGCCACAGGGTACTCCTTGTTGTCTATTATTAATCTGTAGAAGAATCTGTTTGTTTTTTTAAAGATGGAAATAGTTTAGATCAGAATGTTAAAATGTTAATGTTGTTTAAAGATCTCCTATCATGCTATTTTTAGGCATATATTATGGGTCTCAGATATATACAAATATATAAAAAACATGCCTATGATGTGTTTTGCTCAAAATACCAAACAGTTCATGCATTTTAGACATCCCTCATATCCCTCTGGTTCAGTCCTGTTAGAGAATGGCTGATTCTGGGTCAGTAGCTGCTGGCCCCGCCCCCTTTTGAGCATGGCAAGGCAAGCAGTGAGGTCTCCTCTCTGCCTGCAGATACTCAGCTAAATGCTGCCGTGATGAAACGCCATATCATGTTCCAAACCACTTCAAGGATTATTTCTGAAACAGTATGAAGCTCAAATGCTTTTTTTCTTGCGGGTTTACTACAAGGTGAGTTCCTTTTTTTATTTCCTGCTTTTTTGCAAATACTCTCTCCAGTACAGGTTTGCTCTGAGTGTTAGGATGCTTGCTAATGTAAACAAAGACCATATTACGTCCAAAACACGTCGCGCATTGTTTCTGATAGCGACGTTTCTGATAGGGCCGTGGGTGTAAAGCCAGCCCACATTTCTGATATTACGTCACATCGGCAGCAAATCTGGATCAGCTCCGTTGTACCCCCGTTTTTAGAGATTTGGGTACGGAGGAAAAGAGAGAGGGTTTTATTTTCTGACACTTTGTGAGTTCCCTGACACACCGGGGACACATATTTATGTATAAAAGACATCAAAAAGTGCATTTTGCATGATAGGAGACCTTTAAGACTCACCCCTAGATTCCACCGGGTCCGTCTGCGCCGCGTTACGGCTGCGCCGCGGTTTTGGTCCGGCCTCCTCCGGCGTCATACCCTACCAGGCGCGTTTCAGAAGCATTTCAGAAGCGGAGCGTCTTGCCTGCCGGCTCGCAGTTTTGGTTGATTTGGGCATATTTCCTGGACAGGCTACTTTGTACAGACAAAGTTAATAATAACTGTAATATTCCAGTTATAAACGACATGAATCAAAGATGTGTTGCTGTATTTTAGTGGTAAAAAAATGCATTCATCATCATAATTATTCTATATATATATAATTTACACAGTGCCTGTAAACCGGAGGAGAACGCTGGCATTTCTCCTCCTACTTGAAAGACTACGGAGGGATAGGGTTTGCAAAATTAGTTTGTGTGTGTGTGTATATATATATATATGCTATATATGCTCTGAACGTTCCACTTCCTGCCTGCCTGACATTACGTTACGGCTGCATCGCGTCAAAAATAGGATTCATCCTAATTTTAGAGGAGCCCTGCGCCGAGACGCTTCTGGGACGCTTCTGAACCGTAACGCGCCGTGTGTGGTGGAATAGCACCCATTGACTAGAGTGGCCGCGACAGCCGTGAGCGCCGCGGCGCAGCCGTAACGCGGCCGTAACGCGCCGCAGACGGACCCGGTGGAATCTAGGGGTAAATGTCAATTAAGAGTTACCATAGAGTGTCTGTAGTGTCTATTCAGGTAACAGTGGTTCCGGTTCATACTCACTGATGAATATGAGGTTGACCGTCTCTCCTCACTTCAACGAATGTATGGCGGCATTTTTTTATCATACAGTAGTTGTTAACTAATCCAATGAAATTTTGTTGAGCTGGTGTAGGGTTGTGATTGTCATCTGCAGTCTTGAAAATAAAAAAATACATATTGAGATACAATAGTTCACCCAGAGGACTGTGCCCTGCTGAGTAAGTGACTACCTTTAATAATAGGGGCTTGTTAAAAATAGAGGACAACAAATATTACTGTCGCAACTCATACCTGATGTGTGCCCTCTGACAAGTCTCTCAGGGCATTTTTAGCAGCATCTTTCTTGGCTTCCTTTTTCGTCTTCCCCACACCCTCAGGATAGACTATACCATTCAGGACCACCCTCTGGGTGAATCTGTAGAGCAATTGTCAAAATAATGTTACTCGGGCAGACTTGAAATAATGTTGCTGGAGTTGGGGTGCATTAAGTTACATCTGCACACTATTATTAAGCCTCTACTCCTCCAAGTAGTAGGCGCTAAAGCCCTCTTCAATGGTGATTGTATTAATAAGCGTACATTTAACACAGTATATTTACAAACTCATACTTATTTTTGAGGATCCTATGTTATGCAACCTTTTACCACTATCGCATTTACCTCACCAGAATATACAATTTTTTTAAGATATTACAGAATACAGGTCTTAGCAGGTCTGGATCAGAATAAATGGGACCTATAGCCCAATTGCACCTAACTCAGTTTGGTAAGACAACCTATATTCTGTTATTTAGCCAAACAGATCAACATCATGAAACATAGAAGAAAAAAACATGAGTGAAAGTTTATGCTCAACCTACTTGACTTCCATTCAAATCTATTATGTCACTTCCTGAAAATAATGTCAATTGAATTTGCATGGAACTAATTGACAGAGAGAAAACTTACTTCAGGGAAACAGTAAGTAAGTCACCATCACAATAATTAAACAGTTGTTCCTAGAATATTTTGAGTATTTTATGGGCCTATTGTTTTTGTAGAAGCACTGGGGCCATGGAAAAATCAAAAACATGTACCCCTTAAGGCAGGGGTGTCATCGTGGGCCACATTAGCATTATGGTTGCACTCAAAGGGCCGGTTGTAACTTTCAATCTCAATCTTTATTTATTTATATTGCACATTTAAAACAACCTCAGTTGACCAAAGTGCTGTACAGGGAACACATATAAAATAACACAATAGGAGTAAAATAATAAAACAATAATTAAAAACGAGATAAAAAGCACAATAACTAGAAACATATAAAAACACATACAAATATCAAAATGTTATGTTCGACTAGTATTAAAAGCCTGTGCATGTACATGTATAAAATAATGTATTATATTACATTATTGCTTCTGCATTAGATTATTATTGGATAGGGTAATAGCTTCAAAATTAACCAGGGACGCGGGAAGTCAGTCAGAGTTGGGGGGTGCTAGTGTTTTAATGCTGCCAGTTTGTTGACAGCTTGTGTGTTGATGGGACTTCTCATGCTCCCTAAATGTTTCCCCTGCCTTTCGCCAGTTGTTAAACCCTGCTTTCACAAAACTCCCATCCCTGATCTTGTTTGCACTGACAAGCTTCTTTTCTATGGCAGAGCAACAGAAGAAGCACACCGCATTATCACTTTCTCTTATATAGTGAAGCTTTTTATAGACTGCTTACACTAAAATGCTAACTCAAAAATAGTAACTCAAAATTATTATTATTATTATTTAACATCTTGCCAAGGACAACAGTTGAAAATTAGCCTGCTGGCTAATACTGGCTCATTTACAGCAATGTGTTTTAATGTGCACTGTCCTTTAAATAAATAAACAAACAAACAAATAAAACTTTTGTATTGATTTGTTGAGTGAACTTGTTGGCGTTGCGGTTACAACTCTCCGCCAACAACTCCACGTCCATGTCCTTATTATCAAATGATCGCAAAATAATGCACATTGTTTTTTCTTTAAAGAACTCCTTAAGGCAGGGGTGTCAAACTCAAGGCCCGACTTCATTTTATGTGGCCCGCAAGAGCTCTGAAAGAATATAATACGTTTATTATGGTTGAATGTCGCTTTACAGAAGCACGTTTAAACTACATGTCCCACAATGCATCTCATTTTGAGACATGCACACTGAAGAGACTTGCAATTATTTGCCCTAGACTTCTGCTTTTCACTCAGACGTAGTGAATTACAATTTTAGTACTTTTACCCGTACTTTTCCCGTTTAGTTCCGTTAGTGCCTGGAATTTTGCGTTCACACCAAAAAGAGAACTTAGTTCAGAGAACTTTTACCCCCATTTTTTGTGCCTGCTAGAGAGGTGGGACTATCCTGGGGAGAAAAAAGTACCAATTTCTGATTGGCTGGGCGAATTGTATATACATATATATATATATATGCATATACATATACACATATATATATATATATATATATGTACACAGTGCAATAATTCTTTCATGCTAAATGAAGCTCTGTTGCTTGGATATCACGAGATCCTGTTACAGCGTAATATAAAAGTACATAACGATTGATGTGTAAATTAGCATAATTACTAGCTAACCGCTAGCTGCTAACTGCCGCCTCGTTAATATCAAATCCATCATAATAACAAACCATTACCATGCTGTCATGAACGTGCGGTGCTGTTACGTGTACGCAAATTGACGTGCTTGATGTGAACGAGCATTTTAGGGGGCATGGTTAAAGTTGCGCATGCGCTATGAGCGCACATACGGGTACTTCTCAGGCATGCCGGGTAATCTGTGACGTTTCGCTCTCTCAAAAGTTGGGCCATTTTATCATCATGCGCAAATGAGCAACTCTCATAGGAATGAATGAGGCCCCGCCTCCCACGCTGTATCCAGGGTTGCGGTCGAATAGTCCATTTAGCTTAGGAACCTTCCTAACGGAGTGAAATGACCCGGAAGTCCCTCAGTGGCAGCCATGATAAGTGCCGTTCGAATTCTCTAAATTAAAAGGAAAGGAGGTTTCAAACTTCCTTTATAACCTCCTTTAGCTTAGGAACCACTGGACCTCCCTAACCGAAAGGAGAGGAGAAAATGCTGCCCCACAATGCCTTGCGGCCGCGGCATTTGCCGTCACACAACAGTCGGCCGTTCACGGAAACAACCGATTATGAACGAGAAATGATATCATGAAAGTTACGGTGCTTATTAAGCATTTTAAAACGTAAGTGGTAAGTTGCCAAAGTGCTTTGTTTTGAACGTTCATCAGTATTATAATCAAAAAGAGAAATATGAACGTTAGTTTTTACTGAAATGATCAATTAAAGTCAACATTTCACTGTCTTTACTGAGCTGTGTGGGGTTTGTTCAACTTTTAAAAGATGTTTGAATGGTGATATACACAGTGATAGATGTTAAGGACTAACGTTTATAATAAATACATTTGTATTGATGTTAAGATATTTTCATACAATCATACGTATTGGGATCATTTGTATTAATGTGGACCGGTGGGAGAGGGTGACGAGCATAAGTTTCACTTTCCTTTTTTATTTCAATTCCAACTTTGGTCATGAAGAATATGTTTCTCTGTTGTCCACGTTCATAAAGCATAAAACAACAGCATCAGAGCACGGTGCAGAGTCTCTAGATGAGTTTACAGTAGTCCCTCGTTCTTATTAAACATCCATGTTGTAGTCCGCTGTATAGAAAACTGTAGTTTCCATAGTTTCCCCACCGCAGCAGGCGCACATTTATGACCTCCGCTGGCGCATCATAAACACGTCGGATAGTGAAAGTGCAGTCGGATTCTCTAAAGTACCGCAGTCTCTTCTCCTAAATCCTTTTGAATTCTCCTATCCACTATCCCTTAACCCCATGACGTTTCACTCCGAGGTCAAGGAATAGACGATAGGGTTAGAACTTGGGAGCTGTTTTTTTGGAGTACTCGACCGCAACCCAGTTCTTATTATAGAGTGGCGAAGTCACGCCCATCTACTTCAGCCCCATGGGACCTTATTTCGGAAAAATTATGTATTGAAGTCAATGGAGAGAGAAAACGTATCTTTCGATCCCGTTTGAATTGTGCCATGAATTACACATATGATGTTTGTCAATCTTAAAAAATAATTTCCATGTCAAAAAAGTCACAGTTTGTCGTAAAACTGTTGAAATATAAGACTATGAAAAATACGTAACTAGGAAGACTACAAATCCCAGAGTCGCGTAAGTGATGTCACAATTGTTTTCCTCCACTAAGCTAAGATCATCGCCATATAGATAGAATCTATCTATATGGCGCTGGCTAAGATAAGATAACTTTAACAAGATGCCTGTGTGCTTAGTACCAGGTTGTTATTATACCAGCAATGGGTCTTGCTCGTTCTTTCGCTTCCCGTCTGATGAAAGGACCAGCAGTGTCTGGATCATGCTAGCTAGTAGCTAGCACGTTAGTTAGCATTACAGCCTTGTCATTTTTATTAGCCTTAACATGAAGTAACATTAAGTAACCCAAAATGTTAAACAGTAAGAGTAGTAGTCATATTTCGTGAACCCTTTGAAGAGTACTGTCACCGGTGTGATCATTCTATAATACACAATTTAAGCCCGGAGGAGAAATGCTAACGCTAGCTTCGATGATCTTCTCTACTTCATGCTATCTGCACAAATGGTTGACATTAAACATTAAAACGACCAGGCAGTTCAGAGAGAATCAAAGGAAGGCAGGCAGGCAGCTTTGCATGACATTCTTCAGGACGTGTTTCATTGTGGAGATAGTGAGGGTAGTCAATCGTTTTGTTGACAAGACAGTAGTGACGGCCATCTTGGTGACGTGTGTTGTTGACCAGAGATGTAGTTCATTGAGCGTTTCACACAAACAAATGTGTTACTTCACAGTTTTACGACACATTTTTTTTTTTTGACTTGCAAAATTATCTTTTAAATTGACAAACATCATATGTGTAATTCGTGGCACAATTCAAACGGGATCGAAAGATAATCTTTCTCTCTCCATTGACTTCAATACATAATTTTTCCGAAATAAGGTCCCATGGAGGTCCACCGGAAGGGGAGGGACTTCGCCACTCTATACATCCATGAGTGAAACGCACCCCAGGGTTGCGGTCGAATAGTCCATTTAGCTTAGGAACCTTCCTAACGGAGTGAAATGACCCGGAAGTCCCTCAGTGGCAGCCATGATAAGTGCCGTTCGAATTCTCTAAATTAAAAGGAAAGGAGGTTTCAAACTTCCTTTATAACCTCCTTTAGCTTAGGAACCACTGGACCTCCCTAACCGAAAGGAGAGGAGAAAATGCTGCCCCACAATGCCTTGCGGCCGCGGCATTTGCCGTCACACAACAGTCGGCCGTTCACGGAAACAATCGATTATGAACGAGAAATGATATCATGAAAGTTACGGTTCAAAACGTATGTGGTAAATTGCCAAAGTGCTTTGTTTTGAACGTTCATCAGTATTATAATCAAAAAGAGAAATATGAACGTTAGTTTTTACTGAAATGATCAAATAAAGTCAACATTTCAGTCTTTACTAAGCTGTGTGGGGTTTGTTCAACTTTTAAAAAGATGTTTGAATGGTGGTATACACAGTGATAGATGTTAAGGACTAACGTTTATAATAAATACATTTGTATTGCTTTTAAGATCTTTTCATAGTTCATACAATCATACGTATTGGGATCATTTGTATTAATGTGGACCGGAGGGAGAGGGTGACGAGCATAAGTTTCCTTTTTTATTTCAATTCCAACTTTGGTCATGAAGAATATGTTTCTCTGTTGTCCCCGTTCATAAAGCATAAAACAACAGCATCAGAGCACGGTGCAGAGTTTACAGTAGTCCCTCGTTCTTATTAAACATCCCTGTTGTAGTCCACTGTATAGAAAACTGTAGTTTCCATAGTTTCCCTACCGCAGCAGGCGCACATTTATGACCTCCTCTGGCGCATCATAAACACGTCGGATAGTGAAAGTGCAGTCGGATTCTCTAAAGTACCGCAGTCTCTTCTCCTAAATCCTTTTGAATTCTCCTATCCACTATCCCTTAACCCCATGACGTTTCACTCCGAGGTCAAGGAATAGACGATAGGGTTAGAACTTAGGAGCTGTTTTTTTGGAGTATTCGACCGCAACCCAGTTCTTATTATACACACGCGGGAAGGGGGGGTGCTGAGGGGGATGCAGCACCCCCATCTGTTGGCGGAGAGTTGTAACCGCAACGCCAAAAAGTTCACTATACAAATCAATACAAAAGTTTTATTTTGAGTTACTATTTTTGAGTTAGCATTTTAGTGTTAAGCAGTCTATAAAAAGCTTCACTATATAAGAGAAAGTGATAATGCGGTGTGCTTCTTCTGTTGCTCTGCTATAGAAAATAAGCTCGTCAGTGCAGACAAGATCAGGGATGGGAGTTTTGTGAAAGCAGGGTTTAACAACTGGCGAAAGGCAGGGGAAAAATGTAGGGAGCATGAGAAGTCCCATCAACACACAGGCCGTCAACAAACTGGCAGCATTAAAACGAACACCGATGAATGCGCTGGTCTCACAAGCTGTGGCTAAAGACCAAATGACTGCATATATGACGTTATTATACAGGGGCCGCCCCTCCCTATACGCAGCAGTGGCCGCTGCGAGGCTCCACTAGCTCCACTAGCTCCACTAGAACCACCACCGCCACCACCGGTAACAAATTATAAATTACTTACTGGTCTGGGCCATCAGGTGGAGACTCCCTGTAGTCCACAGTAAATCCTTTTTTATGTGCGTACTCGTTGAGTCTTCCGACATCATTCCCACTTTCCATCTTGAATGACTTAACCGTCGAATCTTAAATTGCATAAAACTGTGAGAACAAAGTTCAATCTCACAATACTTGTTTATTTCCCATTCCAGCCTTGTCCCTTCTGCAGTCCTGCGTATATCTGTGCTCTCTTTCGATTCAGCTGACTCACAGCGTCGGAGGCGGGGGCTGCATCTCAAGTCGGTTATTTTAATTTCCTCGGTCCGGGAGGAGCGATAATCGAGGAACTACCAGACCATCCTCCGATGAAATCCTCATATACTCGCCCCGCCCCCTTACTGTGTATCGCTCACTGATTGGACGATGCAGCGCATGCACTGATCTGATGCTTCTTGACATGAGAGCAGTTTCCCAGCGGAGTGAAGAAAATACATGAAACTCACGAGAGTCACTCCTCAGTTTATACTGTGTTTTGTTTCAATTAATGTATCATTTAGTTACAAATATGTGATATCTGAACAACGAAGTGGTCAAAAATTATTTTATTCATTTATTGGAAACATTTTCATGATCGCTTTTTTCGTTTTACATTTTCATTTATTGTCATTTCCATTCAGTCAGTCATTAAAGGTGGGGTAGGTAAGTTTGAGAAACCGGCTCGAGATACACTTTTTGTTATATTCCATGGAATGCTCTTAACATCCCGATAGCAATGAATATCTTAAGTGTACAAAAAATCCATAAAAAAATGTCATCTGTGGAAGCCGTAATACTGTAAAAAGTACGACCAATCATTTTAGCCGGCCCGGCTAAAATAACTAGATGGCCTACCTGCCTGTCAGCCTTCCATCTGTGCACAAACTTATCTCGTGCCCTCATTGGTCATGTGCGCGTTCGTGTGTGTTGGAGGAGGGGCTCTATAAGGAAGTGGCAGATTTTCTCCGGTTGTGTATTTTAAAATTCTAGCGATCTCGAGCCGGTTTCTCAAACTTACCTACCCCACCTTTAAGTACTATTTAAAATGTTAATTTGCTACATTTCCACACAAACAAACAAAGTGTGCAATCCAATGAATGTTAATCTAACTGGGTTTTGATGGATAACATATCTCTTTTTCTTCTCTCAATTATTTTATTTCTATTGTGCATTGATATTGAATCAATATTAATCTAACTATTGTTCGTTTATACATTTTAAGAATGGCGTTTATCTTTTTTGAGAATGAGTTCTTATTTTATTTAATGTATTTGGGTCTACAACAGATGATACAAATGTTTATGTCAGTAAATGTGTACTAACAGAGGCGGGGGTGTTTGTGAAAACAACGGGGACAGAGCTGCTGTCAGACGAACAGCTGTGCGGCGTCATCACAAACGGACGTCGCTTCACGTGACGCTCCGGAGGAAAGGACGTCCCATTGCTCTTAAAACTCATTTCCCTGCTTCTCGTGGTTTCCTTGCGTCTCTCCATGCTTCCTTGGTGGGAGGGACTAAACGCAGGGAAACGACGCAAGTGAGGGACGCAAGGATTCCATTTAACCAACCTGAGATGCAGCCCGGGTCTCGTTCTTTCCTATTATATATCCATGCTGCAGAGCCACTATTTCAAGTATACTACGTCATCGAGTGGCGCCGACGCTGACGTAGTATACTTGAAATAGTGGCTCTGCAGCAGGTTTACTCGACATTGAGAAACGGCCTGTGGGTGTTTCTCAATGTCGAGTACGCTTGCTTGGTAGCACATGTCTTCCGAGTCACTTGCTTCAGAAGCGAGGCAAGAATACTTCCTGGCATTCGGAAAACGAAGAGTGGAACAGTCGAGCAAGTGTGCAGGTGTGCGTCATATGAGAGGCCCCGCCTTACATTTTCCGCCACAGATTTAGGGAAATTGGTCCGTGCGCAAAGCATTGTGGGGATTTTAAGACCGCGGAGTCTACACATGTGCAGCCTCGAAATGTCTCGCTACGAAGTACGCCGGGCTCGGTAGAATTCCAAGTATGCTGGACATTGGAACAGTCCTTCGGCGGCACTCGATGACGTAGTATGCTTGAAATAGTGGCTCTGGAGCAGCTTTACTCGACATTGAGAAACACCCCGGAACTGTCCTGAGAGTGGAGGCCTGCAGGCAGACCCCTCTTGCCGTACTTAGTTCCCAGCACTCACTTAGTACCCCCATGGAACTAAGAGCCGATCGCGTTCACACCGGAATAAGTTCCCTGAGGGAAGATTACGCAAATGAAGCCGCTGACGTCACTTCTTCTTCTTCTGCTTTGGGTTTACTGGCAGGTCGCAAACAACTTCACGGCGTATACTGCCACCCGGAGTCCCCGGCCGGGAGTCCCCGGAGTTGGGGACACCTCCTCATCACTCCACCGCTCCTATGTTTTTTTTTGTGTTGCCATAAGTTATTCTCTCTCCGTTGGTGCGCGGGGCTAATGCTAATGCTAATAATGCTAATGCCAGAAAATACAATGGCGGCTTCAAAAAACCTTTCAGAGTTTTACGGGGCGTGGTTTGCAATTCGCCCAGCCAATCAGAAATTGGTACTTTTTTCTTCCCAGGATAGTCCCACCTCTCTAGCAGGCACTAAAATGGGGGTAAAAGTTCTCTGAACTAAGTTCTCTTTTTGGTGTGAACGCAAAATTCCAGGCACTAACGGAACTTAACGGGAAAAGTACGGGTAAAATTACTCCGGTGTGAAAGCGCCTATTACAGCTACTCCCACACAACAATATAAAAATAGAGAAAATATAAGAAAAATAGAGCCAAAAAATGATATTAAAATACTTGCATTATGCTATAATGTATAACACTTTATAAAATAATAATGAAAAATGGGATCCATCATTAAGTGTTTTAAAATGCTAGTTTAAATAGAAGTTAAAAAGTTCTAGTAAAAGAAAAAGATCACAGTAAGAAGGGAGAAAAAAGAAAAAAAAGTAAAAGATTAAAAAAAGCAACTGCTACATGCGCAGTCGCAGCATGCACAATTTACAAATAATTGATCAATATAATTAAGGGGAAAATCATAGACAAATCTTCCTCCACAAGTGAAGGGATCATTACAGCAGTTGATAGCTCAGTTTATTACACACCAACAAGATAAATACTCAAGCACGGACAAAACAGGAAATGATCAACTAGTGTACACAGAGATATGAGGACAGAGATGTAAAGCTTCATTAGTCAATATTAATCACAGAAAGTGAGGATATCGTTGTGCTGTTCCCCGACCCCAAACCTCATTGTTCAGGAATTAATAAAACAGATGTATGAAGTTTTTCTCCAGTTGGTTGTGTTTTTTCTCCCAACCATTTTCACAATTGTCCATTCTCCATTATGTTCTGCTAGGTGTCTTGATCACATCCCTGAGACAGTGAGGGGACCATCCTCAAATCATACTCACTATATAACTTGTCTTACACATGAACTATTCATTTATTTTCTTAACATTTTTAAATCAAAAAGTCGCTTAAATCAAAAGTGCTATCACAGAAGTACTATATGTCTAACCTTTCTTCAATTTGTACCAACATATAACGAAAATGTATTATATCTGCTTAAAACATTGGTAGGTAACTCTCAAAAGAAAATAGATTTAAATATAATCACTTGAATCTTGAACCAAGGAGATACAATTTGACTTACTTCCTGATAAAACGAGAGTAAACCAATGTTTCATGCAAAGCTAATCTTTCAAAATTACGTTTTCTGACTTTTTTCATCATTAAGTGCTACATACATCACAAATTAAACTCAAATGTAATATACCGTAATCCTGCTTTCCATCCTAGCGGACCCAGGCAGAGCTGCGCAGGGGTTTGCTGTTTTCTGTGTGTTGCTATGAATTCTTTATCTGGTTACCAACAATTGTTTTCCAACCAAAGTCTTAAGCCTTCTTTCGTTAAAAATGAAGAGCCTGGCCTTGAAAAGAGCCTCTGACCCGGCTGATGGAGAGAGACGGCGTCCTGCTGGTCAAACACATCCCATAACAGTGAAGTGTCATTTATAGAGTTATTCAGGTTACTGCAGACTTTAAGGGTCCATGCTGGTGTGTTTGAGTGTTCAGTGGCAGTCTACAGAGCAGCCATCTTGCTGGCCTCTCTGACCCCGCTCAGGTAGGCTCCGGTCACAGTCTGAGGGAAGTGTCTGTTGGTGGCCTGGAAACACAAACCAAGAAAACAAATAAACTAAAAACTGTTTTAAAATCTCCGGAAGCCAGAAAGTGACCAAATATCTGACAAAACAATCATGATTCCATTTTTTAGGTAGTTTGAGACCTTTTTAAATAAAGAATGATTAATTCATGAATTGCGCTTTTCTTTTAAATATAGGAAAATATATATACAGAAATAATTATTTTAATTCCATGTTGATTTATTATTTTATTTATTGTATTTATATTTCCACACTCTCTAATCAACATATTTTTTAATTCCTCTTTATATATCCACATATCTAGATATTCTTTCCTTAATACTTTTATAGATGTAGTTTTTTTCCAGCTAAATAGTGGTTCCAGTGTTGCATAGAACAAGGCAACCTTGGAATACTTACAGATAAGATTTATCTTATCTCTAAAAGAAATAGAGGAATAAATAAAACTGGTTAGTTGTCTGATGTGTACTTACCTCTCCAGCAAAGAAGACTTTTCCCTGCACGTCTTCAGCCAGGATGTCGTAGGCCTCTCCGCTCCCCCCCCGTCTTCACAAAGCTGTAGGACATCTGGGACCACATGTCTTTGGTCCAATGTGTCACAAAGAAATGCACCGGCTCTGGGACCTCCTAGGGATGACAGACAGTAAACAGTAATGAAAAACACCCACAAAAAAACACAACTAACTCCGAAACATACTGTTCGTAAAAGGTTATAGGTGTATTTTGTGTTGATAGATAGAATATTTTTTATACCAGGATATATTTTCAGAAGGAATGAGTTTAGTTCCTGGTCCATACAACGCGGCTGTTTTGGGCAAATAACTTTTTGATAGCCCAAGAACTACCAGGGCAGAGGACATTGTCTCCTTTTTAACCATTTAAACATCAGAGTAGCACCTTTTTAAACGTCTAAATAAGTCTAAACCGCAAGCTATTTTTTTCCCAAGTTCAGTTTCTGAGACTATTTGGTTGAAAAAGGACTTTGCATGCGTAAGTAGTATTTTCATTGTTTCATTACCTGCTCTTTGAAAAGTTCCCTCAGGACCTTCATGCACTCATCCACCACCTGCTTGTCCTCCATGTCCCGCACAGCAGCCACAGCTTCACCAGTGATGACCGACATGAGGACAGCCTGCTTCCCCTACACACACATACACACAGAAACATAAACAAATATTTCTCCTGTATTTGGGATTGTAGTCAGACACCAGTAGCTAACACCAATTTTCCCAGATAGAAACATATTACCGGTATGTGTAATTTCTGACAGGAGTGTAAAGTTAGAAGACATTTCGAGTTACTCATGTAAGGAAATTCCCGATTATTCCAACAATGGATATCCACAATGATCACCTTAGTGTGGATATGTTATATTCACAATACAGAATAAAATCCTATGTTCTCTCATCCATAGTAGAGGTGTAACATGTTGTCTTGCTTTGTGAATGAAATTGAGTATTAACAGACCTGAGGCTCCATGTCGTAGAAGACACTGAACATGCCTCTCTTGTCTGGACTGGGTGGGATGTGACCAAAGTAGTCCGCCCCTTGGATTCTGTTGTCCCAGAACCTGTACGGGAACTGAAGAGCGATCTGGAAGAGGTTCGAAAATTGCATTTTAGCATCTAAAAAGAAGCAAATCTTTGATATTTAGCCTTAAACTTACTTGCTTTACTTACAACACGCATAAGAAATGTTATTACCTTTTCTATGATGCCGGCTCCCAGACTGTGGATTGCTTTCAGTTTCCTGTCAGGGAGCGGAGGGTTGAACTGAATCATGTTCTTCTGCAGCAAAGTCAATGGGACTGTAACAAGCACCTGCAAGAGATAATTACAACAGGGTGGTCAGCAATGAATTATAGATGCACTTGGTAGACTAAACTGAAATGTAATCTCACAAAAACTGTTTAATTTCACACTTATATACAATAAATGGGTTGACATTTAAATAAAGATTCCATAATGCAATTTACATTTAGATTTTCTCTACTAGTATGGGCATTTCTCTGTAAAAATTAAGCAAAAAATGGAAAATCTAATAGATATTTTAATTTCAATGACTATGTCTGCTTTATAGCATTTTTAGATACTTCGTTTAAGTAAGAATCGGAATTAAATTGAATAATCAGTTTACATTTGTTTAGAATTTGTATATAAAAAATGTATTTACAGTAGGCCTTTACTTCCACAAAAAGCCATTTTATATTTTATTTTCACAGACGAACCATGCTTCAAGGTGGACAATATCCAAATGTTAATTATAATTGAAAAGCATTCGCCAAATTTCATTTACATTTACAGAGGGTATATTGGATACATCCACATTTTCTGAGTGTATATATGTTGCCCGAAAAGGTCTTGAAATGATGTTATCTATTTTATAACATAAATTAAGATGTTTCTACCTTCTGTGCTGTCCACTGTGAGCCATTGGAGGAGGTAACTTTGACAACATCACCTGAATATTCAATGGCCTGAACCTGGAATGGAACAAGAAAACGTAGAGCTGATTTAGATTTATAACATTGGTATTTGTCTCTGTAATATTCAGCGCAGTTTAAAGAAGGTAAAAATAGGAGCTGGAGTCAAAAAGAGTGAATCACGGACCGGGCACTTGGTGCGGATGTCGAGGCCGTCGGCCAGCTTGTGCAGTAAAGCAGAGTAGCCCTTGGTGAGTAAAGTGTGGTCTCCTGAGAACTGGGCAAAAAACTCATTGTGGTCCCAAGATCTTGCCGATACCTACGAATAAAAACATATATAATGAAAACATTTGTATTGCAATTCCTTTGATGACACAACATCAAAACCCACTTAAACAAAATGTCACAAAAGGTGCAGAACGCAGCAATGTCAACAGGGTTTCCTTTCTGCAATTAAAAAGGTCTTGATAAAAAAAAACATGTATATATTGCGGATATTTTCCTGAACAAAATCTCAGACAGACACATGCAATGTTGTTATTATCTTTGTTGGCAAATCCATTTCTGATTCTGCAAGGGCAGGAAAAATGTAAGATATGTTCAACAAAAAGTGTTTGTTTTAATCACAGGCAATAGTCCTATTTCTGTGTTGTTGTCAACTTGTATTTATTTAATTATTTATACTAATATGGACCTGTGTGTCTGGAGATTTCTTTTATTTCAATTGAATAAATCAGTTGTAATTATCTTCATTAAAACATCTTAAAATATGGTAATAACTGACACTTAACATTATAAAACAAACTTAAAAACTCTTGCAGCTGTTCATTGTGTGAGTTTCCCACACCTGGTCCAACGTGCTTCCACAGGCGAACTCCAGGTTGCTGAGATGAAACTGAAGCACCTTCTCCTCCAGCTCACTGAACTGGATCCCCGACTCCTGGAGGAAGTTCTTCTTCACTTCCTTGATCTTTTCTGTAGAGATCAAATGCACAAAACTAAAGGTCAAATATCTCGAAATGTACCTCTTTTTCTTAGCATATCTTCCTTCTGACTTGCATTGCACATTTTTACAAGTATGAACTGGCCATGAAACAAGCTGGTTAAGCCCAAAGTCAGGCCGCTTAAATGGAAATGTAAATACATTTAATTATTTGAAAATAAGGCCAAATATAAAGTGCAAAGTAAGACAGTACATTTCAAAATAAATAGATTTTTTCTTTTTATAATTTTTTGTACAAGAGTTTCTTCCTTCCCTCGCATCGTTCTGATTGTTGAGCTGTTTGTACCACTCATTAAAGTTGCTTTGCGGGACCTCACACATTAAATGAAAACACTCATGATCAGCACCTCTCAGGGGCGTGTCCTGGTTCTGAGACTTGTCCTTCCTCCACTCTGACACCACGTCCAGGATGGCGTTGAAGTGGAAGTCCATGCGCTTGTCGATGGCGGGGTCTGTAACCTGTCCCCCTTCTTGGAAAAGGTCACAGCGCTCTCCCAGTTTGTGCATCTTGATGCCCATCTGAAACACAAACATCCTGGAGTCACGTACAAAGATGTCACAAGACAGTGTATATATCTACTTCAAACAGACTTAAGATACGTTTTAATACACACCAGAAATATGTGGAATTATTGACTGCCTATTGAGCTCTTACTAAAATCGTACCTGTTCAGACATCAGGGCGATGGGGTTGTTCACACAGCCGTTGACAATCTGAGCTCCTCGGCCTACAGTGACGCCCAGTGAAGTGTCATCCCACACACGGCCTCCAATTCTCTCCCTAGCCTCAAGCACCACCACCTGTAATCAGAGTTAGGAAGTAACTAAGTACTGTACTTAAGAACAATTTTGAGATACTTGTACTTGAGTTTTTTTCAATTTCAGTCAACTTTGTACTTCTGCTCCACTACATTTATTTAATACCTTTAGTTACTTTACAGATTTTGATTAATTGTGTGAAATATAATCGACTCTTAAATCAGACTTTAGTTCCACCTGGAGTAAATTCACAAGCTACCCTGTAGTATACAAAGTAATTAAAACTAGCTGCACCTTTACCAGCTATGATAACACTTTAATGATCAATCATTATAAAACATATATATTGTTCTGAAATGGAGCAATCTGCATAATGAATATTTTTTTACTTATGGTACTTAAAGTATATTTTGATGCTCATACTTTTGTACTTTTACTTGAGTAACATTTTGATTGCAGGACCTTTACTTTGAACAAAATGTTCCTACACTCTGGTACTTCTACTTTTACTCAAGTACAAGATCTGAGTACTTTTCCAACTCTGCCTGTAATGACAATGAAGAGTGTAAAGGGGCAGCACTGTACCAAGCAGAGAGGGTAAATCAGGAGCTCTGAGAAGATGTGCGACACACATTTACTAGTTACCTGAGTGCCAAAGTTTTGCAGCTGCCGTGCTGCAGCCAGTCCTGAAGCCCCGGCACCGACGATGATAACATTTTTCTGCAAGAATAATAAAACATGAGAAGGCAAAGAAATGTTTTTACATGAGATTGCAGTGTCATGATGAGCTGAAGATGAGGAAACTAACAGTGTAGTGTCTCTCAGGCAGCAGAGGCGTCTTCACTGCCAGCACGCCGGTGTTGATGAGGCCCTTCCTGGTCATGAAGTGGAGCACCCGGTCCATCTCCTGCACGCAGCGCACACGCACCAACCCCCGCACAATGATGTGGAGGGCACATTTCTGAGAAGTCAGCACCTCCTGAAGAAAAATACGAAAATGTTTGCCATTTATGAGAATGTGACTTTGCTTTTTTATTTGTTCCAGGTCAAAAGCCAAGATGAAAACATGCATTATTTGTGAGTTAGTGTTCTCTGCAGTGTACCTTGCAGTTCTTGTGCCAGGAGGCCAGAATAAGGTTCCGCAGAGCCAAATACATGGTGGGATCACGGGAAAACTCTGGAAACTCGTAAAGCTCGTCCAGCTCCATCATATCCGGCCGCACACACAGAGCCTTGCCACACTCATTGGGCTGGTAGAAGGGCTGGAAGTATGGACACAGGCCTGGAACTGAGGAAACAATCATGATCACTACACCACGATACAAAATGATTTAGGACAATATCTCTCAATCGTAGGCTGTAAGCATAAACAATTTCAGGTGAAATATATTAAATGATCTCTAATGATAGTTCGATGTGTGACAAAGGTTTAGTCATAGCCTTATTTGGTAAAATGGTGGATAGCTGGAGATCGTTCACATATATTTTGGGAATGTGTGCAGGGATTTTGGCAAAATGTAAAGTTTTTAAAATTAGAATACTACCCCAAAATGTAACAGGTAAAAGCCAAATATTTATAATGCCCATATTCCATTGATTTCTCAACCATTATAACTGTAATTTGAAGGAGAGAGCTTTCCTGGACTCAATTAGACTGAAACAACAAAACTGCAAAATAAATATTGTCAATTCTTCAGGAAAGATTGACTGAATTTATGTCGTTACGATCTTAGGATGTGAACAAGTGATGAAAAAATTAAGAAAATGTGTGTTGGTTTCATGTTATGAAGCAAAAATTGAAATCAAAGTTCAACTTAAAATAAATCTCTATTCCTCTCACATCCACTGACTCACTTTGTGGCTGCACGGCTCTGCAGTGGTCGGCCCTCAGCTCAGACAGTGACGTGTTGCTGGGGCAACCGGACGGACTCATCCCCACACAGTCAGGGTAATACGCAGCGAGGAACGGGCTGGCTGGACTTTCTTTGAACAACGGCGGCAAAATCAACATTGAATGCCACCAGCTGTCCATCACCTCAGCCACTCTCTGTGAGAATGAAACAGCATCAGATTAAAGGGGATGGAAATACTAAAGTAAAGTAATAGTAGCTTACACACTCTCTTTGTGATAACAAAAACAAAAGTTATAACACACATCCGCAGCTTACCAAGTCCTCTGGTTGGGAGCAATGGTCCGGCCCCTCACTCTGCAGGCAAAGGCACAAAATCAACAAAAAAACAAACAAAGTATATGTCACTTATGAATAGCTGGAGAATTATTTTGCCATTACTTTAATGTTGTTGAACTTCATCCCACAGCGGTACGATGCTGCGAGGGAAGACGTGAGTTGGATCTCCTTGGTCAGCTGACGCCACTTCCTGCAGTCCGGTTTAGTACATTGAACCTGAAAGGAACACATCCCATCAAAGATAAATGTATTTGTGACATGTAGAAGTTAGAAGAAGCAGTTTAAACTGTAAAAGAGGAACCAGGGACGCTGCCTGTGCTTACCCAGAATGGTAGCTGCTGATCTGCCATGAAAGCTTTGAGACTGGGCTCACTTTTCCCATTACTGGTCCACACCTTCTTCCAGGAAGCAAATATCTCATAGCCATCTTTGTGACTGCCAGGGGGGGAAAAGAAAAAAGTAATTTTGTGGCATTAATGCAACAACTCTATACATTTCAACAAATACTGAAACATGTTTATTAAAGGCACAATGAGGAATATTTGTTAGTTGTGGGCACAGGCAGGGCTAAAGGGTCTCTGCAGATACAGAGCACAACACACCATAAGTGGTGATTAAGAAAGATTATTTTGTGGATTATATTAAGCAAATACTACTCATTGTTCCTTTAATGTTATGCGAGGAGTTGTTCTGTCAACATTACCTTCTGTAGTAGTGATCAAAACATTCGTTGCAAAAATGCTCACCGCACGACAGATGATACCAGCGAGATGTGTATCCATTTTTAGCACACCTGTAAAGACACACATTAAGACAATCTGTGTCCAAATATAAAATAAAAGGGAAAGTTCAGCTGTTTCGAAGAGGGGTTTTATGAGGCACTTACGCATAGTCAGTGTATTTTGGAACATGTTACCTGTCAGATGCACTTGCAAAACAGACTGGGTATGTGGCAGAGCATCCGGCCTTCTCACACTTTCTGTACTTCTTCTCGGACTGGTCGTCTTCCTCCTCTGTGTCTGTGGCTTTTCTTTTGCTCTACAAGAAAGGGAATCCTTGAGATTAAATATCCTGCAATTTGGCTTGGCTTGGATATATTAAGTCCTAGTGTACTTATTGGTCAAATGAGTATCCACCTGAAAAACAAAGGCATACAACAATAGAAAAACATATATATTTTGCAGTTTACCTGTCCAGGTGGTGGATTGTTGGTGCGCTTCACCCGGACATTGCTCTGCCTTCCAGAGGAGCGCAGGGTCTGGCTGTCCCCCGGCGATTCCCCGGAGCTCCTCTTCTTTCCTCGCCGGGCCCCAGAAGCATTTCCAGAATAGTCTAAACAAAAGTGACAAAATAGCAGAATACCTCATTAGGTCATTTTCTTGTTACATGTATTTATTTTTAATTAGTTGAATGTTTATTTGAGTACTTTTTGTAATTTCAACATACTGTTTTAAGATTATTTTTAATTTTTCAGAATAAAAATCATCTTGTCCTTGATGCTTATGTTTACTTTTAAACTTGTAAACTCATGTCATGAAAAATATTATGTTGTCATTGTTTTTATTTATTATATAGCATGTTTGTTTGTTATGTATTTTTGGTATGAACCACCAAATCATTCTTAAAATGAAAGTTAAGTGAAATGTAGGCATGCAATAGCTTAAATGGGAGAAAAAAAGCAACACATATAGGCATAAAGAATGAAGTAATCTAGCCACCAGAACAAGCTGTCACTATATTAGAGTATATGCTAAAAATACAGGTATTGCAAATATCAGGTGATACCAGTGCAGGTATTGCAGATGTAAGATGATTAAAAAGTATTTACATGAACAGTGCACGAATAATAATTAGCCTACTATGGATAGTATAAAACACAAATGAAAGGTAAACATAAGAACACTTCACATTGGGCCTTGTTGAAAAGGCTGTTATAACGTGACATTAACATGCTGTATCGTATTTAAGAAACAAACTAACACATTAAAGCGAATGAAACACGAGGTTAAATTGTAAGTATACACAGCAAATATGGGGACAAATAAGCAAGCTCTTTAAACCTGCCACACAATGTCCGCCTGTCACATTTATAGCATGTAGGCTAAATGCTAACTGCTATGACCACTGACCTGCATCCGACAGCATGGCTGACTGCGGTGCTTCCTTAAAACCCGGTGATTTATTGACGTTTATGTCAGTTTGAGATGCGGGTTTTATTAATTGTAAGATTTTGTCTCCCTTTTATTGTTGTGGGAGGAAATCAATGCGTTGTTGTTGCAAAAATACCACTTCCGGCTTTGGAAGAGGAAATGGGCGTTACGTTGTTGTAATTTAGTTTTGAGCCCCGCTGCTCGCCGTACTACACGGTTACCATGCCAATGGCAGTAACGCTGCGCTTCCAGTCCGTGGCAACATAACAGCAGCAGAGACGCAGAGTATTTAGATATTTTATTCGTGTCTATTTATGCGGGGGAAAACACAGGTTCAGGTTATGTTTCCTTTAACCTTAGCTCGTAATTGTTTTGAGCAAGAAAACAGAGGTTTGACAGTATACCTGGAACATTTTGTGTTAGTTTGAACGGACTATTACTCACTAACTGGAACCCCCCGCGAGACAAACTTCAAATTAACCGACAATGTTTGAGCAAAGAATTTAAAGCAGGAAGTTCCCTAATATATTGGAAATGGATTCAAGCAGATTTGTGCACCGAAGAAAACCGGACATTCCTGTAATTGGACCAAGAGCCCCGGATAAGAAACAGCACATACAGGAGGTAAACAGTTAGCAGTTCTGTCTTATTATGATGCTACTGCTAAAGTGTCCCCTGTAAGCTTGTTCATCATTTATTCAATGTCAGTAATCCCTGATACCTGGTAATGTAGATAGAAGATCCTTAAGTGTAATAATATACAATCACAGGGTTGCACAAATATAAATGTAGACCATTCAATATTCAAAATTAAAAGGAACACAAATATACAGTATATAGATACTAAAGCTGTATACAAATCCTTATGTATCCTAGAAAGACTTTGGTATAATGAAACAGCCAGGTATCTGCCACATGCCAGATCCAAGGTTAATGTTGGCTGTTGCAGGTCATTTTTTCATGACACCTGCCACCATGGAGGTTAGTTTTTTCCTTATCTTAAGAAATATATATTTGAAAACAATTCATAATTTAAAAGTCAAGGATTAAAGTGACATGATATATTACATAGTACTATCTGATCCAACTTACAGATAGAAATGTTCAGGTTCATGCCACAGTGGCAGGTGAGGAAAAACATAATTGCAGACCCTGAGTACTTTGCAAAACCCTCACATTATGTAAGTTATTTATTGTTATTTGCAGAATCTCTGGACATTTAGTACTCTAAGGGGTATGGGTTGATTTGGGGATTATAGTCAGGATATAATTAGATACCATGTGTAGTCTGATTTATGCTACTTCATGGTTACATTTACAATGCAGAAAAATGACATTTTTTACCAACGTCCCCCATCCATGTGGATTTTTTGTATTGTATCTATTATATAGAGTTAATTTTATATGAATATTTTTGTACTTGTTATAAATATTTTTACGCCCAATTGCTAGATGGATCACATAACAGCTCTAAATGTTGTTTATCTAACTAAGAGACTTCAGAAAAAGGTATAAAGGCATATGTTATCTCTTGCTTTTCGTAAGGCACTATAGATCTTCTCATAAAGTGCAATGCATATACTTTTGCCAGAGTACTATAGTTTACAAAGTGCCATGAAGAGTGGTCTGAAGCTTGTGTGTGCTTTACAAAAGGTGTCAAGATCTCAAAAAGTCTAGGACACATGCGAAAGATAAATGCAAAAGACAGACAGGGTAAATGTTGACCTAAACTGTCATTTCTCTGCAGGTCAGTGTTAAAAGTATTGAACTCAGTAAGGTGATTCGTCTTCTTGAGGATCCCTTGACAGTAAGTTCAACTTGAATTTCACCAGATTATTATCTGTTTTAAATGATGTCATATCTCATCATGTTTGTTTTACTAAAGGTCAACCTGAAGGAGAGGCACCTCTTTGTACTGAAGAAACTACTGAAGAGAAGCCAAATTGGCTTTGTATCCTTCGTTCTGGAGTCAGTGTTCTCACCTACACTTCACACTTCTCTCAGGTGTCACACACTGCAGCAGAAAGTCAAATGTTCCTCATTACTGTCCCCCGGTGCAGAGATGGAAATAGATGTGTTCTCATGCAACCTGAACACAGAGCCACACGTCATTCCCAAGGCTCTAATTTACCGCCCTAACGCTGTATCTGTCAGCATTTTCCCTGTTCTGAAATAACCTCAGTTTTCATCGAGACTCTTTGCCCCATCACTTCCCCTCCCTCAATCTCATACAACCTGCAAATGTTAAGCTTCTTAAATGATTTAAGCTTCTGAAGGAGCTGACAGGCATCGCCAAAATACTCAACATCTGTGCTGAGAAAGTGACAGACCACCCTGAATATCAGCCCATTTTCTGTGAGGCACTTGACATTTGTAGGTAAGAAACAGAAATAATTCAAACCTACACTAAGAAGACAGATTTTTGTCGTTGTTGTGACATTTTCAAGATGTTGCTCTGCTTCCTCTCAGGCTTCCCTTCCTCAAGGAGAAATCCTCTGATGAGCTGAACTACGCGCAGGACGTCATAGAGTTTCTCTCTCACATGGGTACGCAGATCACTCACTGTATTCAAGTTGGTTCATAGTTTCAAAATGCGTCTTTCAGTATGTGAGGGAAATTCATTTAAAGTGGACCTATCATGCTATATTTGAATAATATAGTGTAGGACCATACCTTTATAAGGCATATTTATACTTTTTTTTTTTCAAAATACCAAACAGATCATGCATTTTAGCCATGCCTCATTTCGCTCAATTTGAAAAATGTTAGCTCTGTTTTTGCAAGGGCAGATTCAGTGAGAACAGCACCATCTACAGGCCTGGCATATGTACTACAGCGTCTCCAGCGCTTTCGAACGGCAATGGCCGTGGCTGTCTCCTCCTGATTGGTGGAGTTGGCCCAATAGCCGTAGCGCCACTGTCCTGATGTCAGGACAGTGTTCAAATCTGGATCAGTTTTTATCAGATCCGTTGCAGCCCCTTTTTTAGAGATTTGGGTATGGAGGAAAATAGAGAGGGTTGTGTTTTCTGACACTTGGTGAGTTCCCTGGAACACCGGGGACACATATTCATGTATAAAAGACGTACAAAAGTGCATTTTGCAGGATAGGTCCCCTTTAAAGACTTCAAACTTGAAGGATAAGGCTATTATATGTGCAGTGGTGCAGTACATGTATTCAAGTACTGTACAATGTTGAGGTACTCGTAAATTACTTGTGTATTTCCAGTTTATGCTTCCTTTTACTTCGACTCCACTATATTCTGGAGGCAAATATTGTACTTTACTAGTTACTGTTTGCTTTTCAGGTTAATACAAGTAATACAAATATAAATCAACTAATATATTATAATGTACTATTATGAATTATGATACCCAGCAGTACGAAAAGTAGTTAGTAAGCTCAATCCTTACTAGTTGCAAAAATAAAATGATATAGGCAATAATGAATCACTAATTATATTGATATAAAATATTATTTTGGAGAAAAAAAAGAGTAGTTTTGGTTTTGGTACTTCAAGTACATTTGGATTCTAATATTTTTTGTACTTTTACACAGGTAAGATTTAGAATGCAGGACTTGTAACAGTATTTCTACACTGTGGTATTTCTACTTTTACTTAAAGGGGACCTATCATGCAAAATGCACTTTTGTACGTCTTTTATACATGAATATGTGTCCCCGGTGTTCCAGGGAACTCACCAAGTGTCAGAAAACACAACCCTCTCTATTTTCCTCCATACCCAAATCTCTAAAAAAGGGGCTGCAACGGATCTGATAAAAACTGATCCAGATTTGAACACTGTCCTGACGTCAGGACGGTGGCGCTACGGCTATTGGGCCAACTCCACCAATCAGGAGGAGACAGCCACGGCCATTGCCGTTCGAAAGCGCTGGAGACGCTGTAGTACATATGCCAGGCCTGTAGATGGTGCTGTTCTCACAGAATCTGCCCTTGCAAAAACAGAGCTAAAAAATGTCAAATTGAGCGAAATGAGGCATGGCTAAAATGCATGATCTGTTTGGTATTTTGAAAAAGAAAAAGTATAAATATGCCTTATATAGGTATGGTCCTACACTATATTTGAATCTTTTTTAGAGATTTGGGTATGGAGGAAAATAGAGAGGGTTGTGTTTTCATATTCATGTATAAAAGACGTACAAAAGTGCATTTTGCATGATAGGTCCCCTTTAAGTAAAATATCTAAGTATTTCTTCCACCACTATATATTTGTTGATCAACAAAACATGTCAGTGGCAGTCAACACATTGATTCTGAAGCGAATTCTTGAAAAAATAGATACAAGTACATTTTTTGAATAAAAACGCTCCGTTATTTTCTCACAAAAGCGGACACCATAGCTTAAGCATTAAATAACTTAAAGAGTAGTAAACACTGCATTTATACAGGACTGTTTTCTGTGGCAGATACATACACATTAGGTGCAGCAGGACAACAGATCTGTTGACTTAATGCTAGACATAACAAAGTCCATATTTTCCTTCCTACATTTGTATCTTTTGCCTTGGTTTCTTTATTTCTCTTGTATAGCTAAAGTGCTAGTTATTCCTTTAAAGACCAGTTCAGGGGTGAGGATGACTCTGACGGTTGTGTTTCTGTTGGCAGGCTGTCTGATGAGGGTGTCCGATGCTGAAGTGAGGCAGCACATAGTAGAGTCAGTGAAATCATTCTACAGCTCTGTGGCTCCTAAACTGCTGCCTGACGGTACGGAGGGTCTCACCAAGACAAAGCCTCGGACTTTCCACTCTGAGAACCGATTTTCTAGACTTGCACTGAGTGAGGTTTTCTCATGGCTTCTGTGGTGGCATGCTTGTGCCTTTTTCTTACTTTTTCTTATATCTTCATTTCTTATTTGACCCTTAGAATCCTACTGATTGATCACACCTGTATTGGCTTGCAGAATAAAGGCTCCAAAATCATTATTTATCCTGCATTCTCCCTTTAGAGATCAATTAAGGCAAATTGTATCCAATAACACACTTATCTAACCCAAACAATGATCTTTTCGAATACAAATCTCTAATTACAACGTATTGCATTTAACTGACACAGTTTTGGATACATGAAAAACAAAAATTGACATATATATTTTGTATTTATTATTATAAATCCACCAGTGAAGCTTACATTTCATGTTCTTTTGAATCTATTTGTCTTAACTGTTTTATACTTAATCCGCTATCATTTCTTTGTTGTGTCTTATTTTCTTTTTAATACTTTTTTTCTTACTGTTTTGGAAATGACTTTTTGTCACTGGTGTTGTTCTGGTTCCTCAGATTTCCTTTTAAGTGATACTATATTCATTGTTGTTCTTTTTGTTTCTCCTATTTTCAGTTAGTTTTGTGTATCATCTTTGCCTTCTTTTGTTGTTCCTCTAACCTTACATGCAGACATGTATTCTATTGTTATAATCTTTCTTTAAATCTGTTTCTCCAGGGCTCCAGCCCACCTCTCCAGGCTACAGGCTGCAGCTGCTGGAGCGCAGTGACCTGGCTCAGACGTTGCTCCTCTCCATGGCCGCTCTGGAGAACCAGCCGGGCATCAAGCTGCTGCTCCTGCAGACACTTCAGATCCTCTCCAGCTCCTCGGGTCAGTCACTGATTTTGTTTATGCTTACACTAAACCAGTTGAAGATGGGATCTGTCAGACATGTCAATCCAAACTACTTCATTAGATAAAGTAGCCTGCTCTAAGTGCATAAATCAACTCTGATGACCAAATCAATCAGACAAACAATCAAAACAGTGATTGTTGTCCTTGTGTCAATGTCAACAGGTCAATGGGTTGTTTATTCCTCAATCCCATTAATCCCATTTCATTTGTATAATACACTGTAGTTTGCCATAAGTGTTTTTTGTTTTTTAGCTTTTAAGGTTATGTGTATAGTTACATTTACATTTGGTGAAAGTACTTGTCTTAAGCATCCTTTTTTAATTCTAAATTGTTTCTTAAAAATACTGAAGTATACTTTAGCTTGTTTATGTTCGCACCAACAGATAAGCAAATTCCTTGTATGTGTAAACGTATCCTGGCAATAAACTTGATTCTGATTCTGATTTCGCGACAACAGATATGAACTGTGCGTCGATTCTGCAGGCAGGAGGAGCGGAGACCATCTGTCTTCACATGAACCAGCCCGACCCAAACGGTCAGGTCCTGTTCCACTCCTCTGAAATCCTCTGGAACCTTCTGGAGAGAGGCAGCACGGAGGTCACTGCTCAGCTCAGCAGCATGGAGTGTGTCATGTACGTGTTTCCTGTGGGTTTAGCATGTTTTCATATGGGACTGATGAGGACAGTGCATGCTTGTAGAGCTTATTTCATTCAATGACCTTTCATTTACTCTAGTAAGACAAATCCTGAAATCAATAGTATCCTAAAATGTGAATCTCTTTGTATTAATCAACAAGCATTGCTGAAATATCAATTTGAAAGGGATACCTCACCCAAAAACTAGTTTTGGACTTGAGTTGCTCACCATGTGTTACCTTTATTTTTCCTACATGCCTCCACGATGAACCAATATTCCAACAATGGAGAAAAGTTAGGATGTATTCAACTAAACGAGGGCCTATAAGAAATGTGAAAAACGATATAAAAATGCCTGTTAACATCTCAGTTAAACCGAAGTCTCCTTTATCCAGTATAGGCTCACTACTTCCCAAACACATGCATTTTCACTAAAAAAACTGTTCTGTTCATCAGATCTCTGAAAGAAGCGTTTCTTCACCAGTTGATAAACGGTTTCCGACACTCTGACCTCCAACTCAGAAACGATCTGCTTGTGATCACAACTCTCATCGCTGGAAACCCAAACTCTCTGCTCATTGTAAGGATAGATAGTTGTCTAAAGGAACTGCAGCTGATATTTGGAACTAATTCCCGCCCTGTACTTCATGTGTAGAAACTGCCAGTATGCTTCGTGTTGACAGTGTGCTTCTTGTTTTTAGGAAAGCTTATTTGCCAAACAGCTCGTGGTCTTTGCTACATTTCCAGAGCGTGAGTCCCCTCTTGACTTAACATTTCTGTTTCTTTTTTTACATTTGAAATATTTATACAGTACTATGTCAAACAAACAACATGATATATGTAATTGTTAACAAATATGTTTATAGTTCAATGTTTAACAGTTCAATCTTAATATTACATAAAAAAATATGAAATCTAAGTGTTTAAACGAAATGTAAGTCTTCGATCTAAATATTTAATCTGAATTTAAATGTTAAAGCCATGTCTCTTGTTTAATCTAAATCTCAAATCTAAAACTAAACAAGATTAGATTTGACTAATTTAAGATTAACATTTAGATTGAACATACGTTTAATCATTTTGAGATGTTATTAACATCAACATGTTGTTTCACATGAATTTGTGTTTTTTCATTTTGTTAAATGTCACACAATGAGCCTAATATTCAGAATGTATCACCCGGAACACTTTAAACATATTTTTTAATTTGCCCCACATAGGAGAACCTTCTATGATAATACAATTGCCTTCTTTATCTTTTAGTGAAAAGTCACAACCCTTTGGTCAGCAACCTGAAGCTCAGCTACAATAACGAAGACTTGAAAATGAAGAAGATGCTTTTGAATCTGTTGGTTTTAATGTCAAAGGACTTAGCTGCTCTACAGGTCAGTCACACGCTCAGTATTGTTTCAGTAAATGTATTGATGAATGCAACATTTTGAACGCTCTCCATGTTTCCTTCTCCCAGCTTTATAAAGAGGAAAGAGTCCTGCTTGCTCTGCTGATGCTTGTGAGGCCGCCTGCTGCTTCCCCTGAGCGCCGCTCAGCGTCCCGGCAGTGGTCCTCCGCCCAGCAGGAGGAGGTGCAGCTGCAGGCGCTCGCCACCCTCTGCTCCCTCGCTCCGATCATGTTGGAGGACTACATGTCCTGCCAGGGAAACGCTGTCCTGCTGCTGCTGCTGGACTGGTGCGTCGCTCAAGGTGAGGACGCTATGTGAAGAGACACACTTAGTGTAACTTTCTCTTTGTACAGCATCTTTCATACACAAGATGCAGCTTAAAGTTCTTAAACAATATAGCACATAACACAAGAAAACAAGAAACGTTATACAACTCAATTCAAAAGAGACAAACAGCAAAAATAATAGGGAACAGTACAACATATTGGAGGAAAGTGTTTTAAAATAAAGGCATCAAATTAAATAATTAAGATGATATTAATCAATAAAAAACATTGATAAAAATTATACAATATAAATGTAGATGCTTATAAATATTATTATTTAATATTTTTTTTAATATTTTTTTCTCATGTATTTATATATTATTACTCTTTATATTGTAGAATAAATTGTTTAAAAGGATTTTTTTAAATACGTTATTATAAATGATTTTGTTTACTTTCCATTGCTTTAATTGTTTATAGGGTTTTTCATAAAACAACAGTATACTTACTACATATTTCCTCCAGATGCTTTCTTCGGTCAGGGTCACAGCTCCCCTGTAGCAGAAGGAAGAGGCAGGAGGAAGGCTCAGATGCGGCACTGTATCAGAGTGCTGCGATCTGTGACATCATCAGGAGAAGAGTCCGTCAACCAGGACCTTTGTGATCAGGGAACCATCAACCAGCTCCTGGGTAAATACAAATACAAATATAAGCAAAAAGCCTTTTCATAAAAACAGTTCCTACAGACGTACCTGTTGCATTTCCCCAGGGATCTTAATGCAGATGGAGGCGTGTCCTGATGAGGATGATTTGGTTTCCCTGGAGATCAAGTCAGATATTCAACTGATACTTTCAGCACTGTGTGAGAGAGACATGCACAGAAAGGTAAAGCAGAGTTCATCTCCCTGATAAAAACACTTTATACCTCACCTGTTCAAAAAAGTCAATGTCAGAAAAGCGAAATCTAGACCATTTGGTTTGTATAAAATAATATCAATGCCTGGGGAAATTGGTACGGTCAGTGCTATTTGTCACAGTGTCTTATTCGATAGTACACATGAAGCATGTCCTTATTCAAGACATTAATACATTACATATTTTGCATTAAAGGTGGGGTAGGTAAGTTTGAGAAACCGGCTCGAGATACACTTTTTGTTATATTCCATGGAATGCTCTTAACATCCCGATAGCAATGAATATCTTAAGTGCTTTGACAAAAAATCCATAAATAAATTTCATCTGTGGAAGCCGTAATACTGTAAAAAGCACGACCAATCATTTTAGCCGGCCTGGGCTAAAGTAACTGGATGGCCTACCTGCCTGTCAGCCTTCCATCTGTGCACACACTTATCTCGTGCCCTCATTGGTCATGTGCGCGTTCGTGTGTGTTGGAGGAGGGGCTCTGTAAGGAAGTGGCAGATTTTTTCCGGCTGTGTATTTTCAAATTCTAGCACACTCGAGCTGGTTTCTCCAAAATTACCTACCCCACCTTTAATGCTTCGAGGGAAAATGTTTGTATTTAAGTTTTGTTAAATACAAACACTATTATTCCATCCATCTGCAACTTAACACTAATATGATTTTAATTTGTGTTACTTTACTTTGTTTTTAAGCGATGCAGCAGCTGAAAATATTTGTTTTGAATAAATGTAGTTCTTATGTTTAGTTTTAATTATTTTTCTATTTTCCATTTTCTATTGTTTTTATGGTCTCCATCATTTTTGCTTTTATTTGTGTTTATTTGTCAGATGTAATCTCTTGCTCTGATCAGAACGTTAGAGTTTGATGTGTGGAGTATCTCCACCCTGACAGTCCTGTGCTGTACCACAGGAGCTGTTTGGCTCAGAGGGAGTGGAGATGGCGGTGCACTTCCTGAAGAAAGGCTCCGACAAGTTCTACAGCGGCCTGGGACACAACAAGCTCATCCTCTCCACAGTGGACTGTGTGTGGTCAGTTCATCCAAATCTATACAATAATAGATTCAACTGCTAACTGCCTTATTTGTTATGTTTTCTATAATAATGATGTGTCTTCTTCTCCGTGTAAATATAAAGAGAGAAACCTGAGAAAGTTTCCATGTGTCTCATCAGGTCTTGTATTGTGGGTTGCTACACTACAGAAGATTACTTTTTGGCTAAAGAGGGGGCGTCTCTCCTGATGGACTTACTCAGTGTAAGTAGCTCATATCTTGATTTCTAATGGCCGAAGCTTAACTGAAGTGATTGTTGAATTTGTGTGTCTTTATGCCGAATAATATGATGTCATATCTGGGTTTCTCTGTCCAACAGTCGAGCCCCAGGTGTGTGCACTGTAACGTCCTGGCCTCCCTGCTGGAGTTGTGTGACAACCCGAACGCTCTGTCTCACATCCTGAGCTGGAGGGACAGCAGGGGACAGACGGCTCCCAGGTTCCTGCTGCAGCTGTGGATGGACGAGGAGGAAGAGCTGAAGGTCAGCCGAGACCAACATGGGGGCATCGCAGGTCAGTCTGCTACCAGGGTTTAAACGACACACTGTCAATGAAATGACAACAGAGAAGGTATTAACATACTTACATGTCACTACACTGACCTGTTGATTAGAACTTATCAACAGATTATATCCGTGATGAACATGAGAGCAACAGATGTGACTAGATGTATACCACAACATGTTTCATATGACATAAGACAGAATACATATATACATATTCATAGACTATATATAATATGAACTATAACAGACTAACAATAGCATGAAGAAAAGTGGTTCAGTGCGGACTGGAACTGGAGAGTAGCCAGTTCACCTCCTGGGCCCTACCGAGGTGCCCTTGAGCAAGGCACCGAACCCCCACCTGCTCCCTGGCGGCGGCTAGACTGGCTGCCTCTCCGCTCTGGATCCTCTCAAATGCATGTGTGAATATAACTGTGTGTATTTGTACAACAACAATGCATGTGTGCACGACCTGTGTGTATTTGTACAACAACAATGCATGTGTGCACGACCATAACTGTGTGTATTTGTGCTTGTATAATAATGCATGTGCCTGTATATAAAACTGAATTTCAGTGGAAAACTGAATTTCAATAAAGGTCCATCTTCTTCTTCTTCTTCTTCTTAATATCCTTGCAACATATGATATTAATAATAATAATTACTCTCAGAAAGCAATATATATATACAACATACATATCATGTGTTAAAGGCCAAACATGTTTCTAAACAGTTTTTTCTTCTTTTTCACTTTTCGACTTTAAGATCCCCAGAGGCCCATCCTCGGTGTTTACCAGCAGGAGGACCCCCAGCTGTCGTTTCCTGCTAACGTGCCGAGTGCAGCAGTGCTGGAGCTCTCAGAGAACCTGCGCTCAAAGATCTACTCCATCTTCTGCAAACTAGGTGAGGCTATTATTAAAGAGTTAGACTACATGAGAACAGCAGTCTATTTATTAAGTATGACCGCCAAGGCCATTTCAAATGAGCACTACAGGTCATTTGCAAAAGCATGCGGTACATAATAATGATCTGTTACTTTTGCAGGTTTCCATGACCTTCCTGGATTGTCAAGAAAACATTATGTGACCTTGAGTGTCGTCAGGAGATATCTGGACTTCAAGGTAGAACCGCCAGTGATGGATTTGAAATAAGCTGTATTTGTACTACGAAAAACTGCTTTAGAATGATGTCACTTTTATACCAGCAGAATATTAAATTATACATTTGCGAGATAAGATATTGTAATTAAATTAAACTCTTAAATGATCAACATATCCCCTTCAAACATGTTAAAGTGTGATTTAAATACACCCAGAGAAAAGTTGAGTTTGAGTGACAGAAAAAGTGTGATCGTTGATGTGTTTCTGGTGCTGCAGGTGGGTGAGGTGTGGGAGGAGGTCAGCAGGGAGCTGGGTCTGGACGGTGTGAGGCCGACCACTCCGGATGAGGAGGCTCTGAGCGCTGTCTGTAAGATCTCAGAGGACACGGCCAGGACGGTGGCAGCAGAACAGAGGAGCATCCTGGAGCTGCAGGAGAAGGAGGACATCAGCGAGGAGCAGCTCATGTACACAGAGGTGCTGTCAAAACGAAATCTTTAAAAGTCAACTGAATTAGGATATTTTCTTTTTTTTATCTTCTTATTTATTTTCTGCTGATCCATGTAAATACAGCAGATTTTCCTTTTTTTGTTGCACTTTTAATGACACTTTGTTTGCTGTCTGTGTTGCAGATTAAGTCTCACTGGAAGCAGAAGGAGCTCACAGCCAAGTCATGGGACAGTTACGTTTCCAGGACTTCCAACTATGAGATCCTAAAGGTTTTTCTATTTACCATCCACAGATAAAACCTCAAGTCATCATAGATGTTAAATAATAGAATTGAGGACTTGTGTTTTTTTGTGTTCTGCCTTTTTCTGTACAGGAAGTGAAAGCACAGAGGGAGGAATACATTGAATCATCCCGACCCAAACCAGAGCATGAGGAAGCTGCTGTTCATCCTAAAGAGGTCTGCCACACTGACACACAACGAGTACTGTACTGCTCACTGTCGTAGTATGGCTTTAGGAGACCTGCAGTGATTTCAGCAAAGTAGTTCAATCAGTTTCTGACAACAAGAAAATGTACTCACTTTTAAAGAAATAGGAAAAACTGCAGCAATATATTCTTCCCCCTCAACTCGAATAGTGAGAAATGATGTACAGTCCAAGCCTCCTTTGTATGCTAACTGATAAAAGCAGAAAAAACATAGAAGCATTAAGTAAAGAAGTAGCCTGTTTTTCCTCTAAGAAACAGCAGTTCAGAGGGACAGTACACCACACAATATTTAAAACATATTATTGCTCTTACTCGTTGTTGTTTGTCCAGAAAAGAGTTCCTTCATGACAGTGCTTTCAACAAGCTCTGCAGGGTAATGATTTCTGAAAAGATACATTAGTGTTGAGCCATCTAGTAACATTATGTTTGAGAGAAGGCAGTTCCAAAACATTGATTAATAGCACTACAGGCAATAGGACAGTTATTTATTTTGAATTAGCTGTCTCCTAAACACTTAAGAAATTGGGTGTTATCTCTATAATTCCTTGTAAAATAATATTTTTGTTATATGTAGGTCACAAAAGATAAAAAATCTGTTTTGAAAACCAGAAATCTCAACACCACGTGATAAGGAAATCATTTATGAGAACATAATTATTGACAATATATAAATGTTGTGCACTAGGGCTATACCAAATACTACTACTAAATGATTATGCTATGTTTCTCTGCGTGTTTCAGCTGATCCTGGGGCAGGTGATGTCTGTAGAGAGGACAGGATCCTCGGGGCCCGCAGGAGTGAAGCTGACGCTGGCCAGAACCTCCATCAAGGCTTCAGGTCAGGACCAGGCAGCCCCAACCACACAGGACCCGGAATACTTCAGCACTGTGAAAGACTGACGCTTCAACTAATAGACTTGAATGTTCACCCAACACACAACAAAACAAACGCTGCGGCACATTAACATGTTTGTCATGAATAGTTGTTTCTATCAGCCGTTTCTTCCCCGTACTGAACTGTTTTATGTGATTTTGGCAGCAAACGCAGACATGAGGTCACTGGCTGTGCACAATCAGCACCTTGTAGTAGAATCCACCTCCAATCCCTTTAATAGACACACACACAGTGCATTCAACTGATTGGCCTTTGTGTCTTACATCAGCATATCTGATGCACAGTGTAATACAAGATGTATGTATAGTAAATGAATAAAACAACTTTGTTTTTTAGACAGCATAAAAAGAACTTGAAGCATTTTATTTTTGTACATTTCTTCCATTAATTTATGCTATCATCCTCTAACATCCTTTGTTTAAATGTGCAGCAACATGAACAATGAGGCCTTATGTAACAAAATAACAACCACTAAATTCATTTTTAAAAGTCTCATTATATCCAGTGAAGATTAATCCTGACAAATGTTACTTTGTGTTTGGCAGCTGCCACGCCCAGAAGGTCCATTCAGGGCAGTTTTTTAAAAAGTGTTTTCTCTGTGGAGTGTTTAGGGTTATGTAAGTCACTGCAGCGCGTTAACACACATGTTCCCTGAAGCGTGCAACATCTTCTTTCTCTCTGCTCTCACCCATTTGACTGGCTGGTTGAGCAGATACTCTCTGACATGCAGCTTTGTGAGTGCGTGTTGCGCCCCGTCAGACTGGGTCTCTGTACAAAAGAGCCGGGACACACAGGAGCCCCTTCAGTACGACAGGCTGCCACTGTTTGTTCAGGCTGTGGAGGGGCTTCACATGCTGTCAGTCTGTCTGTCAGTCAGTCAGTCTGTCTGTCTGCGGGCTGAGCAGCTGTCGATGAAGGTGAAGGTGAGCGTGGACGGGTGATCAACTTCCTGAGGATCTGTAAACTTCAAACTGTGAGAAAACCTTTGTTTTAACTTTAGGACTGGTTATTTTGAACAACTTTAAAGTATTTTAAACTCACATTGGTTGTATGTTGTATGTTGTAAGTCGCTTTGGATAAAAGCGTCTAACAAGTAACATGTAATGTAATGTAATGTTCATATTTTAAAGACATTTAAATCAACTAAATTAAAATAATTTGTCATTTTAATATTTGACAGCACTGGAAAATCTACATTTGGAGATATTGGAGTAGAGCTGTATGGTCTTTGTTGTGTTCAATAATTGTATTACAAAAACGATCTTTATTAACAGGAGAGAAACATTGAAATCACTAAACAAAGTCTACTTTTGGGGATATTTGATAACTAAACACAGTAGGTTCAAATATACATTTAGGTTTTCAATACATCTTAATGATTCTGTCTGCACTAACAGGTGATAAGCATTATGGGATAGCATCTGTATCTAAAGGTGTTTTACCGCAGACGGGATGCTATGTTCAGGAATGGAGAGGCTGCTTATTTTAGAAATTCTGATCAGAACAAATACAAAAAAAGGAACATTTTGATGACCTATGATGACATGTAAAAAGATTGAGGGTTTTGCATTCAGCATCACTCTCATTTTTTTCTCCAAAAGTATATTACAAAACCTTTTCTCTTCAGTTACCTTGTGATTATCTGCAGATAAACTAACCAGCAACATGTCGAGAAAAGAAACAAACAAACTTTATTTATATAGCCCCTTTCCAACAGACATTATAAAAACAAAACACATTTAAATACACCCAGAGAAGGAGAATATACACACATAACTCTGTGGTCAAGTTTCCCCCAAGGTCTCGAGATGAATCTCATGGGTCCTGATATGATGCATGAAAAGACAAATCTTATTTCTGCCAGAGAAAAGTACATTTTGACAACCGTATAAGGTCGTTTCACCCCTTACAGATCCTTCAAATATTCAGGAGGAATTCACTCTTTTGTTGATGCACGTACAGCTCGTACAAATATGCAACTTGTAATGAGAGGATTCATGTAACAGTGGAGTCACAGAATAAGAAGGTTTGGGAATTACTGATGTAAAATACTAACTAATGAAGAAAAGTATTTGAATTGAAGTTGTAGTGTTCTACATTGTAAACCTGACCCGGTGAAGAGTGACAGTGTCTCCTCTCCTGCAGGTGGTGTGCTGTCTGAGGAGCTCCAGCAGCAGAGATGCTCCTCAGACTGGGGCGGCTCACTCCAGGATACTTCAGACTCCTGGAGGTGGGTCACAGCCACACGCTTTACTCTGTCTCTATATTTAGGAAGAGGAGTGAATGAATATTTTACAGAGAGCTGATGCAGCTTGACTCTGGAGGTTACTTTATATAACCTGTTTACACTCAACCTCACAGCTCGTCATTGTCTTGGACTGAAACGACCCTTTCAGGGTGCCAACGTACTCTATAGTTTCTATTTTTTTATATTCTGTGCATAATGGCTTTAAAAGCTTCCTGAAAGATTTCAAACATTATGATGTTATATATTTTTGTACTGAACTAAGTGAAAACAGCAGCACTCTTAACACATTTATCTGAACCCAACTAGATTAGATTCAAGCAAAATTGTAGTTATTTAACTTACTATTCAGCTGACTGTCTCATACGTTTACAAAAATATACAGTGCGAGAAAAAGCCAGTTTCAGGCCAGCAGGAGTTATTTAGAAGTACAAATGTGCAGTAACATAACAAGATTTTCAAGTATGTATATTTATATCAGTGTGTTCAGCTTTGTTCAGCTCCTTGTTTTTAGCTGTATGTCTATGTCTGTGTATAGATTCAAATGACTGGTATGTGTTGTTCTTGGCAAACAAAGCTGATTCTCAGTCTACAGCCATTTTAGTGTCTCTGTGTTGCTGTGCCCACATGCTAGAAAGCCCCTGCACTGGACCATTGATATACGGAATAACTGAGAATACACCCTCAGTGAAAACTCACCAAAATGTATATCACTCATGACAAAGTCGTGGGATTTTGACACGGTGGAAGCCTCTGGACTGGACTTCTTTCTAGCTTATTAACAACTTTGGAACTGAATACAGCATGCTCCAGCAATGTGGATGTAATTACTGTATTTCTTCCTGCTGGAGATTGTTTTTTTTAACTTATAAAGTTGTGACTCCTGCAGTATTACATTTAATTGTTTTAAGCTAGTTCAAAAGCTATTAACGAAGTGGTTTGGAACTTGAAGTTGGTTTAACGGTGAACTAGATGCTAAGTCACCAATGTCATTATACTTAATCCTCAGAGGAGCATTGCAATCTGTCCAATATCAGGTAGTTGATAATATTTCATGCTGGACCAGTTGGTAAATTCCCACACTAGCACGTTGCCCCTAAAAAGACTAAAAAGATGAAGCCTACACGTTTACAACTTTAGAACAAAGGGCTAAAATCAACATCCGACATTGTCAAATGTTTCACCAACACAATCATACAGTATGACTTCGGAATACTTACAAATGCTGACATAATCACATACAATTATACAAATTGTTCCTTTATTGAGAAAAAAAGTTGCATAGTACAACTTGAACTGCTCTCTGATCAGACTAGTGTGTGTTTAACTGTGCGTGTGTGTGTGTGTGTGTGTGTGTGTGTGTGTGTATGTGTGTGTGTGTGTGTGTGTGTGTGTTTAACTGTGCGTGTGTGTGTGTGTGTGTGTGTGTGTGTGTGTGTATGTGTGTGTGTGTGTGTGTGTATGTGTGTGTGTGTGTGTGTGTGTGTGTGTGTGTGTGTGTGTGCGCACGTGCGTGCATGCGCGTGCGTGCATGCGTGCGTGCATGTGTGTGTGTGTGTGTGTGTGTGTGTGTGTGTGTGTGTGTGTGTGTGTGTGTGTGTGTGTGCAGAGGCAGGTCTCCGGTGAGGTCCGGATGCAGCCACAGAGCAGCTTCATCAATCCCATCGCCATGACGATGGCCACATTGGGGATGGGAGTGTCTCTGTACAGCGCCAGGCAGATGGCAGAGAGGGATCTGAAGCATCAGTGAGAGCAGTGTGTGGGACAGGGTGTGGGTGGGTGTGTGTGTGTGTGTGTGTGTGTGTGTGTGTGTGTGTGTGTGTGTGTGTGTGTGTGTGTGTGTGTGTGTGTGTGTGTGTGTGTGTGTGTGTGTGTGTGTGTGTGTGTGTGTGTGTGTGTGTGTGTGTGTGTGTGTGTGTGTGTGTGTGTGTGTGTGTGTGTGTGTGTGTGTGTGTGTGTGACAGAAGGTGTGTGATGGAGCAGGTCGGGGGAGTCATGTGTTTGTGCTGCTGCTGGAAGGAAAACCTGGAAAGTGTCTGGAGGAAAGTGTGTGTCAATGTTCCCATCAGGAGGATGTGTGATGTCGTCAAACAATTAACACCTTCGTTGCCAT
Source organism: Trematomus bernacchii (assembly GCF_902827165.1). NCBI lineage: Eukaryota > Metazoa > Chordata > Actinopteri > Perciformes > Nototheniidae > Trematomus > Trematomus bernacchii. The sequence goes on along the minus strand of NW_022987564.1, from coordinate 19,000,236 downwards.
ATCAACATGTGGAGCCCATAGATTGACAATCTGCATTTTTCCTGCAGGTTGTCTTTGATTTTATTATTGATTTTATTTTAAAGCAATAAATTAGCATATCATTTGTCAACAGGGGTCTTTATGAAGTTTATCCTGTAGCCTTTGTTATTTCCTGCATTTTAAAGAAGTAACCACACAAAATAAAATAAAAACACAAATAAATACAGAAAAATAATTATGTAGGAAATTCTCTCAGCACACACGTTTTTGCAGTTATTTATTTTAGTATAAATCAACAAGCAGTGTTGTGTATTTCATGTAGCATGAAAATTAGCTTAAGAAAAAGTGTTTTTTTGTCATGGCTTGTTCAGTTTACCAAATACAAATTAGATGTATATGTATTAACATTGAATAAAGGAAATGTCTGTTAATGTAAAAAGCCACTGAAAGACATTAAATATTTAATATGTAATTCTTAAATAAATATGTTCAAAGCTTTGACCTCTCTGTGAAAAATTGAGATTTGTATGGATTTCTTTGTGTTTGTAGAAACTTTAAAACAGCTCTGTGGTTCTCAGGCTTCATCGGAAATGTTTTGTGGGAAACAGAAAGTCTCGGGCGCCTGCACAGTCTGAATGGAGCGACTCATGTGGATAAAGCTCAGGATGGGAAGTGATTTTCCCGCGAGCTGAAATTCTACATGTTCTCTAACATCAATGGATGAGAATGAGAACTGTTTCTGCTTTTACATTCATTTGTCTACACTTGCACTTATGTAAAGTGATCCTTTATCTGACAAACAGCAGTTTAAAGGGACAGTCCACGCTAAAATCTAATGTTTGTTTTACCCTACCTGTATTGCCTTTTATCAATCTAAGGGATTTTGCTGTGAGTTGCTGAGTGTTGAGATATCTGATGTAGATATGTCTGCCTTCTCTCCAATGTAGTTAAACTAAATGGCTCTCTGCTTGCGGTGCTCAAAGCGACCAAAACAGAGATAACAATAAGTGAATATTGGACTTACATTCATCAGGTGGACAAAAACACAAATATATAAATATGTTGATCTGTAATGGCTCAATGTGTAACTAAGCAACTGTTTACTTCCAAGTCCATCATATCAACAGAAAAGATGATATGTCAGTGTTGTGTTTGAAACTGGTTCCTACTGCCCTCAAGTGGCCAAAAATGATATGTGAGAGTCAGAATATGGTTTATTTTCCAAGTACACATAAATTGAATATGCTTTGGTTGGCACGTGTTCAATATAACTGTTTAAATAGCTAAAGGCAGAAATGTCCTGATCATGTCCATCAAAGAAATATTTTCAGAAATCTATCAATTTAGAACCACTGTTCAAGAGAATGTGTATGGCTGTGTTCTTTTGAAATAAGCAAGAAAATATATCAAAGAACAGTTCAATACATTGTGACAGTTTTGATTTCTAACTCTTAATTTCTAGTAGCAGGATTCTGACCTTTTGTTAGGCCTGTGATATTTTGATTTATTCTACATCCCTGTCAAAACGACTGGATCCAGAGGTCACCGTGGGAACCAGCCCCTGCTGTTGGTTTGACTAATTCCTCTCCCCTGGGAGCCAAAGAGGAAGAGGATGTCAACTGTCAATAATTTCTTTATCCAGAACTCATCTAAAACTGGAAGCTATTTTTAAATAAGACTGTATTGTACTGGGTTGAGAGAATATCTGTCATTAAAGTGACAACAGAGGGACACTAAAGACTATTATTTAAAATATAAGTTAGAGACACACATTTCAAGTGAGGATCCTCTAACTGTCTTCTGGATAAACACAATCCAAACATTGAACCTCAGGAAAGTTTTGAGAATATTGATGAGCAGATTGATACATGGATCCTATTTTCATGATTTATTATTTAATTGTCCCTGTGAGAAACCTTCACTGTTGTAGAATACTGCATCAAATATAGCTGTTAACGGCAAGCATCATTAGAGGATGTGAGTGTTTGTCCGTCTTTTCTGTCCCTCTTCATATGTTTTCCCTTTGCTGAAGATAAATGTTTCATATGTGCTGCTATAAATGAATATTGATCTTGCACTGGCACACTGATGCTTTATTTTCTTCTGTAAATGCTAATTATTTACACTATGCTGAAACAATAATCAAATAGAAAGAAAAAAAAGGAAATACATAACACCTACCTACTGACATTAGAGTTGCCAGACAAATGTGCATACACTTGTGAGTCATTATTACTGATAGACACACATACGTGGTCCTTTAAAGGCGTCAGTATTATAAAATGATTAATACATGTCCAATCTTATTTTTTGTTTTAATTCCTTAGCGGTAAAATGTATTATAATAACTACAATATGTTCTCCTGAAATGGGAGGGTGTAGAAATACAAGTTGTATAAAACAGAAATACTCAAGTACAAGTACTGTTTTTAAGCAGTACTTGCTGTGCTCCTCCACTTCAGCAGGGGTCGCCCTCTCTCCGGCTGAGTATGGGTGTGCTGTGTGTTATTTGAAGAGAAAAAGAGTTCGGCGTGGGTTTGGGACGTTTCTGTGTGATGGGGATGGATGTGGACACTTGATAAAGTTCTCAGAGCTCCGTTTGAGGAGAGAATAACAACACGCCAACAAGTGTCCAGGCTTTACATCCTCTCAGCAGGCGAGTAAGAGTTTTAAAATAACCCCCACTGATGACAGCAGCTTGTATGTCTGCAACATTCAACCCCCGTTTGTTCTTCTAAAACTATGCGTAATTTTGAGATGACAGTGCGTAAAAGTGCGCGTTTCTACGTTGCGCACCTCGCCCTCTCCTCGTCCTATCCTCATCTTCATCTTCATCGGATCTAGAGAACGAGCAGCAGCCGTCAAACCATCTCAACAACATGGCTGAGCTGCGACCCGCCCGGTGCTGGAGGACGGGCTTCTTCTTCTGTGTCTGGCTGCTCCTCTTCCTCTCCGTAGCCTCCGGGAGTCCTGATATTGTGTCGGGGAGCAACGAGACGTGGCGGGGTCCAGCCGGAGACACGCCGGAGGACCCCCACCACCAAACTAACTCCACCACTCACAAGAAGGCTTTCCCCGTCCTCTCCTTCAACTACCAGGACGTCAGGAAGCCCTTCGTGATCTCTCTGTGGATCCTGCTGGCCCTGCTCATGAAGCTCGGTGAGTGGCCACAGGACTGAAGGGGTCCTCATTCAGCATCAGTGAGGGGCTGGGGATCAGGAAATGATGGGTGCTTAGCAATGTATTTGATATCTGCAGCCTATACAATAGTTTTCTCAGGGTCAGATTGAAAGTTCATGTGTTTCTATGACAACATGTAAAGCAATTTTAAAGAGGAAAAGGAGGAAAATTGCAATAAAACATCAGAAATGAATGCACAATAACAAGCATGGGTCAGAGGTGGAAACTACATTTACTCAAGTTCAAGTACTCCACTACATTTATTATGTACCTTTTAGTTACTTTACAGATGTGGATGAATGATGTGAAATATAATCAAGTGTTAAATCAGACTTTAGTTCCACCTGGAGTAAATTCACAAGCTACCCTGCAGTATACAAAGTCATTCAAACTAGCTGCACCTTTACCAGCTTTGAGAACACTTTCATGATCAATCATTATAAAACATATCATATATATTATTCTGAAATGGGTGCATAATGAGTACTTTTATATTTTGATGATAATACTCTTGTACTTTTACTTGAGTAACATTTTGAATGCAGGAGTTTTTCGTGTAACAGAGTATTCCTACACTCTGTACTTCTACTTTTACTCAAGTACAAGATCTGAGGGATTAAAGTATACAGGCATCATGACTGAGCATGTGATAGAAATAAAAAAAAAATCTAGGCACACTGGAAAGGTGTGAACATACTGTGTTGAGGATTTGTTATTGTGATGTTGTTTCAGCTTGGTAAAAGACAGATTTAGTTAAAAAGTAAGAATTTTGTATGGAGTTTGGTGTGAGTATGTTTCCTGGCAGGTACTGGTGTCAGCAGCTAATGTTTTGAAGTCGACTCAGAGAGTCACATTATAAGTTACCAGAAAAAGGTCATTGCTTAAATTGAACTCTTACTAAATTGCTGACAATGCTTTACATTTTGAATTCCCTTTCCTTTCAAAATATATTTATATCATTAAAAAAATGTTGAGTCTATTGTTTAATCTGCCGTATATGCAGTCCATCAAACCACCTATGTTAATACATCCTCAAAACATTTGATTCTGTCCAAGCAACAACTTTTGCTTCCTGGATCATAAGACACCCCTATTTATATCACGCATCTTCCGTTAAACACATAAACACAACCAAAAGAAAACGCATTATATTCCCTTCTACTTTAAATTAGCACATGTAAACAAAGAAATTGTGCACCAAAAACAGCTGCTACTGTACAAGCCTGAGGTTTATCCGGATTCTCAGGATTCCTTCAAGTAACTGTTAAACGTCCATGTTTCCTATGTAAACAGCCCATAATTCCAATCCATGGTTACAAAATGAAAAGATATTTTGGAGTGTCTTGCTACCGACAGCCAGGATTTTCAAAAATAATAGCTACAACACCAGCAGTTAAGAACAAACAAAGATGTTTAAGGCAAGGCAAGTTTATTTATATAGCACCTTTAAACACAAGGCAATTCAAAGTGCTTTACAAGAATGAAAGACATTAAGAGCATTAAGAAATAGTGCAGTGGAAGCACGTTATAAAATGGCATTTAAAAACCTTCATTAAAAAGGAAAGCGGATATAATAAACATGAAACATGAATAACACGGGTATAAAATACATGAATAAAAGTTATAGTGTAGTATAAGGGTTCCCAAAGGAGAGCTGATAGTGTCTCCACAGAACACTCCGGTTATGTTTCTGTGCAGCACAAACTTGTTTTAGAAGCGTCAGTGTGTCTGTCAATTAAGCAAATGTTGAAGGATTAGACTTTAAATAACCCTGGCAGAGGTTTGGCTGCAGTTGTTCAGACTAATTAAAGGTAATAAATATCTCTCTGTGGAGTTGTATAATAAGTCTTCTCTCGCCTCTGACCTTTAGCTTTCACACAACCACCCTCCTCATATGCTGAGAGGATAAACTATTCCCCAGGATACAAAGAATATATAAAAGAAGTCATTATACCAACAGGCAGCTGGCTTACTCGATTCTTCTTGTTATTTTGTGTGATCAAATTTGCATGTAATCAAGGCAGAAACACAGAACAACATGTGAAAGAACATACATACAGCTCCCTTACAAATAAACAAAAACACCATAAGACAAAACATAATAAGATCAAAACACCCGCCCCACCCTTCCCAGGACCCCTGTGGGCTGGTTCAAGCGCCAATAGGCAACGAGCAGCATCAAATTACATTTACACACGCAGAGAGAAAGGAATCACATTCCAATCCCATTGATACGGGCTGTTGGACAACATCAAGTTAAAACCATTGCTTAATGGACAAATTGTGGCGCACCGCAACCATTTTCTCAGCAGCCGTTAGACCAGCAAGACCTATGCGTTTTTGATATTTTAGGAATCTGAAGGGAAGAAATGTCACTCAGTAGAAGAGTGGATATGGTCGCAGGCACCGACGATTGTTCTTATTTTAATATTTGTTTCATGAACTCAATTATAATATCACATATAATTATTATTGTCTATAGTATTTGAGCGCTTGCAGTATTCAAACAAGTGTTGTTTTTGTTCTTTACTATATGATGTTCTATTTAAACAGTGACACCACACACCCAAGAAATGTTTGACCAGCTGCCGACCAGACTATCTGCAATGTTCAGAGCTTTCAAGAAAATCACAAAAATATCTAATTGTATTCAATCATTTCATGGTTCAAGTTTTTTTTTAATCTACATTATGCTTTATAATGAGGAAATTGCACAGAAATTCCAAAGACATTTTAAAATAGTATCGCACTTAAAACGTTTGTGCTCCAGAAAGCTTTACAAAATGTAGATTTAAGATGTCCTGCTAAGTACATATTTTAGTCCCGATTATTATTCAATTTGACTTTAAAAACTCAATATTTAAATAGTGAACTTTTTCAGAACATTTGGTATTTGTGCGTTGATTAATAAATAATAACTAATGTCATGAAAATAAGAATATAACATAATGTGTTTCTGCTAACATTGACACTTTTTCACTGTTACTAGTCCACCAGAAATGATTCATTTGGGGTAAAGAAACCACTTGTTGATACTCCTTTTCAGTGGCTGAGAAGGGAAGAAACTGTGTTGCCTGAGAAAATAATATCATTGGACTGTTCCTAATAAAATAAGAACTCTAATTTAGGCCCTCCCCAGTGGTGGAAGAAGTATTCAGATCTGTTTACTCAAGTAAAAGTACTCAAGGGACTACTTGGTTGCACTCAGTCTTAAAACACTAAAATAAAAATAAAGGGAAAGTATTTATTGAGCAAAAAGGGCCTTTCATAATACCAGTGATTATAATTATTGATGCATTAATGCGTTCATCACTTTAATGTTGCAGCTGGTAAAACCGAAGCTCACTTTAATTACTCAAACAACTGATGGGTATCTATCATAAAATAATATTTTAATGTATTAGTTATATTTTAAGTAACTACAGATTTGAAATAGATGAGGTAAAGTATTGGTACAAAGTAGCATAACATAGAAGTACTCAAGTAAAGTACAAGTTCCTCAAATTGAGCTTAAGTAATGTACTTAGTTACATTCCGACACTGGTTACAGCTGCTGCCCTTATTACTGTAAGATTTATTACAAATAAAAATAAGTTTTGCCTTTGAATTATTATAAAATAGTTCACCCTGCCTCCCTGAATGGAGGACGCCGGGCAGCGATGATTCTGATTGGCTGGTTGAATCTCTCCTTCACTGAGTCATTGGCAGCTCTGCGTCTTATCTGCTCCGTCCAGCTGCTGCTGACGGGGGCCGGTCCAACTTCCTGTCCTAATGCACTGCTCGATAACAAAGATCCCAGTGTAGAGGCAGAGCGGGGGGGAGCACGGACCTCTGACTGCAGAAAACATCACAGAAAATGTTCCTTACAGCTGCCTCGACCCGAGTCACATGACAGGGAGGCTGAATGTCAAGGCCTATTCAGCTCACAGACAAATGTGAGATTAACAGAGCAGTGATATCTACTGTATCAGCCCTTTATTTAACACATAGCTATAATGTGAGGTTTTTGCAGTGACACTGTTGAATATCATTGGAAATGAAATCTATTAGGAAATATTCTTAAACAAAACAGACAATTACCTTCTGCTCTGGGGACTAACATTTATACTAAAAGCATTGAAAATGATTGTTGTCTTCAACAGATTCAATATTCAAAGGCTTTATTGTCATTGGTAATATATGTTCAGCATAATTTGAAAATCATAAGTCCCGGGCTCCGTCAAATATGCAACATACAAAATACTTTGTTCTGCTCATTTTCAGGTTCATATTTGTATTTTATGCCTCTACTATGACATGTCTCCATGCTTTAATGCTCTTTATTTGTCTCCTATTGCCTCTTTTCACCCTCTGTCTGAAACCAGAGCCCGGTCTGCTCTCATTGGTTAGCTGGCCGGCTCTGTTATTATTGATCAACCTTTTAGAGATGTCCCGCCCCTTAGCCTATCACGTACAATGTGTTGGAGCGCTAGCCAATAGAAGCGTGAGTGTTGCGTAGTGATCACATTATGTTACTGAAGTAAACAAAGGAGTCCAATGGAGGCGGTTCAGGTGCACTATATTAAACACTGCAAGAAGGGAAAACCCCAAAAAGTATAATAGTGATTCTTTAAGATTTACAAACAAATAGAAATGTTGCGCGAAGAAATTGAAATAAAAAAAAAAAATCTATTGAAATATAAAAAAGAAATGTTGAAAGAGAATCATGCAAGTGACACAAAGTGCAAGTAAATGCAGATATAAGTAAACTTTATACATGTAAAGATGAGATTTTATGTAAAATTAAATACTGTACAGTATACAGTACATATTTTGCTTTTGTAGTAATATATTAATATGTAGACTGTAAACAGATTTGTGTACACTAGACATAAGTTGGTTACGACACTTAACTTGTGGCCCTGTATAACATCCACTAAATGCTAATATTATTGACTGTTCCCATTTAAATCTAGATTAAAAACATAAAATATGACCTCCACAGATATTTATGTTCAGTCTTTTATTCACGCCTGCAGCAGCCTCTACTGTATATTTTATGAGATGGCTGCAGTGGCGTACAGCTGACTGAGTGCATCCTTTTTTTGTTTTCAAATCAAAGTGCTGCTCTAACGCACACAGAACCGTTTCCTGAATATAGACTCTGGGTATTATATCATATTAGGTTTGTGATAAGAGTTTATGTTAATTTACTTTTCCACTACAGCAGGGGAAAAAATACAGCCGAGTCATGAGTCACAATTTGTTTAAAGTATGAAGTGCCATTTTACAACTTGGTTTAAGAGATATTAGTATAATTTTGTATAGAGTTTGGTTCGAGTAGGTTATCCTGGCTAAAGTTGTCAGGTTGACTGTATAATTTTTTTGTCTAACCAAACTAGTTTGCAAAAAACGCTTCATAAGCGGTTGGCTAAAGACTGGTCTGCCGCCAAATCCCTCATGACAGGACGAGATGGCTGCTGCATACACCTTGACTGTGGCATGAGCATGAGCAAGCCCCTTGTCCACCAGTAGCTATAGATAGGATAGAATAGAGCCCAATGTACCGGACGGAGGCTCTAGACTCCTTTCCTCGCACCAACGTTCAGTCTGCAAACTGCCTGAAGCAGGGACGTCTGTCTGTTCTCTGACAGAGTGGCACGTAGCCTGCCCTCCTTCTCGATGGGGCGTACACCTCGCTCTCGAATGTTCTCGTCTCACCCCCTCCAGGAGTGGGGTATGAGACGCAGCGGTGGAAAGGCGTAGAGCAGGGGCGGCGGGTACTGTAGACTAGGGAAGGCTAAGCCTTCCCAAATATTTTTGTCACTGCATCCTGGTAAAATTAAAATATAATGTATAATGTTTGTGTCTTTGACATTAGCGCTGCTATGCAGCCACCAGTGCCCTGTACTACGAAACCAGTTCAACAGACCCTGGATATGTTTGAGTTATCTTAACTAACCCTAACAAACGAGATCTCGCTAAGCGGTCCTACGACGCTGGTTATCAACTCGGTAAATCAACCAAGGGTTTCTCTTTCCGTCTGAGAGCGCGTTCACGTGAAAGGGGCGGGGTTTGCAACATTTGACCAATCACAAACATGGACAAGCGTGACAGCGCAGCGTCATACTTCATTAATGAAAAGTAAACTATAATATTAGACAAATATGAAGAAGTTACACTTTAAACATCCATGACTTTAACACATAATCTAGGATAAAAGCCACATCGTTGTACCTGCAAGGTGAATACAGAACAGCTAGTAAAAATAAAAATAAACTACAGAGTGTTTGCATTCGTACATTAACAGTTTATCATAAGACACGAGTGGATCTGACTTTAATTACATTCGAGTTGAGTGTTTCGTCAACTTAATGTGTTGCTTAAAATAATACTTCTGCATACAGTATGTGACACTGTAAGTGTTGCACGGCCAGATACGGCTCAAGAAGCTGACTCAGATAAAGAAATATATGATATAGCCTATTATGATATTATATGATCGATGATGTGATTGATGATGTGATATGAATGATAAGTGCGACACGTCGGCGTCTTCCCTGCATACGGCAGTTTCAACTGTATTTCCTCTATCCTGTAATATGAATTGATAGCTTTAAACTCCGCACACTGAGCTCTGATTGGTCAGCAGGCGGTGCTTTCACTGAGTTGATCTCTTATCTATAGATGCCGGAGGCGGGCAGCGTCAGGTAAAAAAAACGTATTAGCCTTCCCAAACCTGAGCCTCACTTCCGTAGAGCATGTAAATAGGATAGAATAGAGCCCAATGTACCGGAGAGAGGCTCTAGACTCCCTTCCGAGCGGCGACCTGGAACTAATATGAACCTGAAAACTAGCATAAAAGGGCCCCTTTAAAAAAAATGATTGACAGTACTTAACAATGTTTATGTTAAAAGTTCAAATACAACATACAGGAGAAAGGGAATGTTGACACATGATATAATACAAAACTATAAGAGAACCCTTTTTGCTGAAAGAAAGGTTTATGAGAAGGAGTAAAAGTGAATGGTGTTGACTTTTACTTTACCTGAGTAATTATCTCCAATCTTTCTCTCTCAGGTTTTCACATCATTCCTAATATATCCAACGTGGTCCCGGAGAGCTGTCTGCTGATTGGCGTAGGTCTGCTGGTGGGCGGGATCATCAAAGCCATCGGAGAGGAAGCCCCCGTCCTGGACACCAAGCTCTTCTTCCACTACCTGCTGCCCCCCATCATCCTCGATGCCGGCTACTTCCTGCCCATCCGGGCCTTCATGGAGAACATGGGCACCATCCTGGTGTTCGCCGTGGTGGGGACTCTGTGGAACGTCTTCTTCATCGGGGGGATGATCTTTGCCGTGTGTCAGATTGAAGGCGTGCAGCTGGCCGGGGTGGACCTGCTGTCCTGCCTGCTGTTCGGATCCATCGTCTCCGCCGTGGACCCCGTGGCCGTCCTGGCCGTGTTCGAGGAGATCCACATCAACGAGCTGCTGCACATCCTCGTGTTCGGGGAGTCGCTGCTCAACGACGCCGTCACCGTGGTGAGTGAGGGGGGCGGGGGAACGGGTTGGTGCTTCTACTTTAATAGATAGAAGGGAGCAATGAAAGTTTTAATGATGGAAGAAAGGAAAGATGTAAATAGGTAGAATGGAAAAGAAAAATATGAAAGAAGAAAGGAATAGGGTTAAGAGAAAAGGAAAGAAAGAAAGAAAGAAAGAAGAAAGGACGAAGAGAGCAATGACAGAAGGAAGGAATTGAGCAGTGAAGTAAAGAAGGTAGAAGTCAAGAAGGAAGGAAGGAAGACACAAAGGAAGGAAGTAAGGAAGGAAGGGTGAAAGAAGAAAAGAAGGAAAATATGAAAGAAGGGAGAAAGGGAAGGAAGAAACTAAGGGAGCAATAGGCGCGTTCACACCAAGTACTTTGCCGTATTTAGTGCCGGCACTCAGAGCCCCGGCACTTATGACCCCAGGGCATTTAGTACAGATCGCGTTCACACCGGAGTACTTTTCCCTGAGGGAAGATTACGCAAATGAGCCGCTGACGTCACTTCGTCTTCTTCTGCTTTGGGTTTACTGGCAGGCCGCAAACCACTTCACGGCGTATACTGCCACCCGAAGTCCCCGGCCGGAAGTCCCCGGAGTTGGAGACTGGCTTCAGTAGAAGCTGCTGGGACTCCCAGCAGCTTCTACTGAACCCTTCCGAGTAAATCGCCAGAACGCCGACACCTCCTCATCTCCACCGCTCCCATGTTTTATTTTGTGTTGCCATAAGTTAGTCTCTCTCCGTTTGTGCACTGGGCTAATGCTAATGCTAATAATGCTAATGCCAGGATAATAAAATGGTGGCTCTCCAAAACATTTCAGAGTTGTACGGGGCGTGGTTTGCAATTCGCCCAGCCAATCAGAACTGGGGCACTTTTTTCCCCCAGGAAAGTACCATCTCTCAGCAGGCACTAAAAATGGGGGTAAAAGTTCCCGAGATTAAAGGTGGGGTAGGTAAGTTTGAGAAACCGGCTCGAGATACACTTTTTGTTATATTCCATGGAATGCTCTTAACATCCCGATAGCAATGAATATCTTAAGTGCTTTGACAAAAAATCCATTAAAAAATGTCATCTGTGGAAGCCGTAGTACTGTAAAAAGCACGACCAATCATTTTAGCCGGCCCGGCTAAAATAACTGGATGGCCTACCTGCCTGTCAGCCTTCCATCTGTGCACAAACTTATCTCGTGCCCTCATTGGTCATGTGCACGTTCGTGTGTGTTGGAGGAGGGGCTCTATAAGGAAGTGGCAGATTTTCTCCGGCTGTGTATTTTCAAATTCTAGCGATCTCGAGCCGGTTTCTCAAACTTACCTACACCACCTTTAAGTGCTCTTTTTGGTGTGAACGCGACATAAGGGGTACTAACGGAACTAAACGCGAAAAGTACGGTGAAAAGTACTCCGGTGTGAACGCGGCTAATGAAAGAAGTAAGGTTCTATTGAGAAGAAAGGAAAATAGGAGCTAAGTAAGAAAGGAAGTATGTGAAAGAAGGAGGGAACAAAGTATATCAAAAAAGAAGGAAGGCAGAATGTAAGAAGAAAGGAAGGAGGGAAAGAAGGAAGAAAGAAAGGAAGTATGTAAAAAAAAAAAGGAGGAAGGTAGTATATGAAAAAGAAGGAAGGTAGGAAAGAAAGAGGATATACAATTAGGGATGAAGTGTGAAAGGAACGGAAAGATTATAAAGGGAATTATAGAGAAGTAAGGTATTGAATAGGGGAAGAACGAGTGGTCAAAGTATAAAGAAAGGGAAATGAAAGGCAGGTGAGAAGAATAAAGAGGACGGACAGGAACGACCGAAGACAAAATGACCTTCACTTAAATAACAAACCCAGTGTTGAGAGCTATAGGAAGCACAACACCTTGAATACAACACAAAGCAAGTCTCAGTAAGCGTTTCCCTGGGCAGGTTCTGTATCACCTGTTCGAGGAGTTTTCTCACGCAGGAACTGTGACCGTGTTGGACGGCGTGCTGGGGGTCGTCTGTTTCTTTGTGGTTTCACTGGGGGGGGTCATGGTGGGCGCCATCTACGGCCTCCTGGGGGCCTTTACCTCCCGCTTCACCGCACACACCCGGGTCATCGAGCCCCTGTTCGTGTTCCTCTACAGCTACATGGCTTACCTCTCTGCGGAGGTCTTCCACCTGTCTGGCATCATGTCGTAAGTCCCTGTGACACAAGATGGGATTGTTAATCCAAACCAATACTCTTACAGCCAGATTTCAAAATGCTCTCCTTGTTTCCTGTCTGTCACGCTCAGGTTGATTTCATGTGGCGTAATGATGCGGCCGTACGTGGAGGCTAACGTCTCGCACAAGTCGTACACCACCATCAAATACTTCCTGAAGATGTGGAGCAGCGTGAGTGAGACGCTCATCTTCATCTTCCTCGGTGTTTCCACGGTGGCCGGTCCTCACGCCTGGAACTGGACCTTCGTCATTTCCACCGTCATCCTCTGTCTGGTGTCCAGAGTGCTCGGTCAGTTAAAAACCCTGAACATATCAGTTAGTGACTTTTGTCGCTGTATTCTTTCCAGTTCTTCTTCTTCATAAACGGTATTGTGTTGTTTTCTGTCCATTCTTCAGGAGTCATTGGCCTCACGTGCATTATTAATAAATTCCGTATCGTGAAGTTGACCAAAAAGGATCAGTTCATCGTGGCCTACGGTGGCCTGCGAGGTGCCATCGCCTTCTCTCTGGGGTTCCTGCTGACCGACAACGAGAGGAAGAACATGTTCCTCACCGCCATCATCACCGTCATCTTCTTCACTGTCTTTGTGCAGGTGAGAGGGACATTTGCATTTCTCTGTTTTATCTGCAATAAAGTGACTTCAGACAAGATTAAGATATATAAGAAAAGCCTTCATTCATCACCAGAGGAGATATGTAGATGTTAGAGCATCATAAAAGAAAACATATACAGCATAGTATAGTATGACATGTAATATATAGTATAAGAAGCAATGTCATAGTTATATTTCAAAAATAAAAGGAAGTATTATAAGATAATACACTTTATATTTAAAAAATATTCCTGCATAATGTTTCTATCAAGTAAAAGTGGTCCAGAAAAAGACACAGGGTGGTTTCTTTATTATTATTACGAAGGTTATTTGTTGATTTTATCACTATCTAAAGCACATGTGTCAAACTCAAGGCCCGGGGGCCAAATCCGGCCCGTGGTAGATTTAATTTCGGCCCGCAGGATAATTTCAAATTACTATTAGATCTGGCCTGCCAGTATATTGCACGCACACCTTCACTCAATCCTGAGGATTTCCTCAGCTCAGAGCCTGAGCCCAAACATTGATGAACTTGCACCCAAGATGAGATGCCAAGTATCTGGCTTGAACTAGCATCACAGAGCAGCACACTGAGTTTCAATGGATGTTTCCTTCTGCACTTTTTTTCTTGAGACAACAGGGCATGTTTGTTTTTTCTTTGAGGGAAATGTACTCATAAGAAATGACTCCTGAAAAGCTGCAGATAGAGCCATAAGAAATGAATGCAACTGATTATTTAATGTTTAATGTTGTTTTTATAGGCAATCATTTAAGCTTTGTTAGTTCCAGGTTTAATATGTGCAATAAGTTCATTTCAATAAGTTTTGCAATAAACATTGAACCAGTCCGGCCCTCGACTAGTACCCATTTTTTTTTTTGGCCCACTGTGTATTTGAGTTTGACACCCCTGATCTACATGGTCTCACTTGTTGTTTCTGTCTTCAGGGAATGACAATCAGGCCTCTGGTGGAGCTCCTGGCCGTGAAGAAGAAGAAGGAGAGCAAACCATCCATTAATGAGGAGATCCACACACAGGTGAGATCCACAATCTGACCTGGAACACTGTTAACGTACAAGATGTAACAAATATTAAAGCTTGAATCACATTTTTCACACACTTTATGCAGAAATAACATCATATAACTTTCCTTTTGTCTCCAGTTTCTGGGTCATCTCCTCACAGGAATTGAAGACATCTGTGGTCATTATGGACATCATCACTGGAAAGACAAGTAGGATTTTTCCTCTGACTTCTCCCTATTACTTAAGAAACGGCCTAACAGCAAGGTTTGCAACGGATCTGATAAAAACTGATCCAGATTTGAACACTGTCCTGATGTCAGGACAGTGGCGCTACGGCTATTGGGCCAACTCCACCAATCAGGAGGAGACAACCACGGCCATTGCCGTTCGAAAGCGCTGGAGACGCTGTAGTACATATGCCAGACCTGTAGATGGTGCTGTTCTCACAGAATCAGCCCTTGCAAAAACAGAGCTAGAAATGGTCAAATTGAGCAAAATGAGGCATGGCTAAAATGCATGATCCGTTTGGTATTTTGAAAAAAAAAAAGTATAAATATGCCTTATATAGGTATGGTCCTACACTATATTATTCAAATATAGCATGATAGGTCCACTTTAAAGGAGCAAACCCTCTCTGGTAACTAAGCTGAATTGAAAACAAAATTAAGTACAAAACTAAAATAACTCGGTATATCAGTTTTAGCCCCTTCAATCGGCACACATAAAACATATATTTGAAAAACATACATTAGAAAATAATAAAATAAAACAATATATACATCTATTCCTTCTTACTGTACAAATACACTTAGAGAGACTAGTGTGAATAAGGGGAAGTGCAGAAGGTATTTGTATGGTAATGATCAAATTACCATCAATGCTATGAGTTCTTTTAACGCTGTGACTGAGTATAAATGTTAATGAGTGCTTCCTGTGCTCAGGCTGAACCGCTTCAACAAGACCTACTTGAAGAAGTGGCTGATCGCAGGCGAGCGCTCCACCGAGCCGCAGCTCATCTCCTTCTACAACAAGATGGAGATGAAGCAGGCCATGATGCTGGTGGAGAGTGGGAGCGCCGCCAAGCTGCCCTCCATCCTGTCCCCCGTCTCCATGCAGTGAGTGTTAGTTCATGTAGAAGTCATGAAGACAAATTCAGTTTTTTCACATACACCTGAGGTCGAACACTACAAGTCTCCTGGATGCAAGAACGCTCCAAATGAAAACAGATATAAATACCAGGGCATTTGTTCGAGAGATGCATTAGTGTAACTCGATTCATGTGCATGCCTTAAAACATTAGTGTTAATTGACAAAACACAAAACGTATCAGTTCCTATATGTTTTTTGTAGGGATATGTACACACTTTTTAAACCCAAAATCCATTCGGTACCAAATATCATCTTACTCTATTGTGACATTAACTCATATTGCTTTTTATCCCAGCACACATTGCAAATTACAGTCCTTGGTTAATATATTGCAAATATTGTGAAGCTCCCTTTCATTTTAACAACAGATATATTTTAACATTTTGATCAAAATGCATTTTTCTTGACAATTTTGTTATTTATGATTCTTGAATTTTGTTGTATCTTTTTATTTTACTCCCACTATGTTCATTGCTTTGCACCAACAACCAAGGCAAATATTTATATTCAAAAACCTACATGGCCTTAACCATGCCTCTGATTCTGAATATTCAAATAATTTGTTCCAAAATAAAACTGAAACATTTTTGCTGTACAAATCTATTTTGTCTAAATTAAATAATTTCTACATTTTCAAATATTTTACCTCTGTTGCCTGTTAAAGGTGGGGTAGGTGATTTTGGAGAAACCAGCTAGAGTGCGCTGGAATTTGAAAATACACAACCGGAAAAAATCTGCCACTTCCTTACAGAGCCCCTCCTCCAACACACACGAACGCGCACATGACCAATGAGGGCACGAGATAAGTGTGTGCACAGATGGAAGGCTGACAGGCAGGTAGGCCATCCAATCATTTTAGCCGGGCCGGCTAAAATGATTGGTCGTGCTTTTTACAGTATTACGGCTTCCACAGATGACATTTTTTTATGGATTTTTTGTCAAAGCACTTAAGATATTCATTGCTATCGGGATGTTAAGAGCATTCCATGGAATATAACAAAAAGTGTATCTCGAGCCGGTTTCTCAAACTTACCTACCCCACCTTTAAGTGTTAAAGGAGAGGTGTCATGGCCATTTCCACTGATCATAATTCCATTGTTGAGGTCTACTAGAATAGATTTATACTGTGCATTTTTCCAAACTCACATTGGTTTCTCATACAGCATCTCTGTAAACTACTTGTATTCACTGAATTTCACTATCTGCCTTTAACGGCTCGTTGTAGCTCCCAAAGCTCCAGCCCCCACCCTCCCTGTGAGCACAGTGTGCTCTGATTGGTCGGGACGTTGTGAATCGCGCTGAGCTCCGTGGAGGTGTTGTTTCCTTGTTTAGGATACATAGAGAAACACAGCCAAACTCATCCTGAGCACACACAAAGTCACATCCGAAGTCAAAACAATAAGTGTGGCTTGATATTGAGTAAGAAAAAGGTTGATAAACGCTGTGAGAATGGGTCTGCAGAGAGAATTTCGCCGCGATCCCAACTGTCTGTTATCAGCCTGCAGCCAGGGAGGAGAAATCAGCTGAGCTGCCTGCTCCCTGCACACAGATGTGTGTGTGAGGAAGTCCGTGGATTGGTCAATTTGGACCAATCAGCGGGGGCTTAACGTAACGGCTCCGCGGACGTAACGTAACGGCTCTTCGGGATTGGTCCATTTCGTTCCGGGTACCGCTTGACATCATGCCGTACCCGGAACGAAATGGAAGAATCAAATGGGCAGTGACGTATCTCCAACGAGGCGTTTTGGGGAGGTATTTTCTGTGTTAGAGTTTTACTCGCTACAGGGTGTACTTTGAGGGTTTTGACTGCACACCGTTTACATGCATAAAAACCTTCATAACACACAAGGGGACGGGTAATAACCGGAAAAGCATGACACCTCTCCTTTAATATAAGGTATTACAGTATGCCAATGAGTTTGTTAACCACCAGTATAGATGTTTAATTTGTGCTTTGGCCATTTTAATAAAACCATAAAAATGAGTTGTTATGACTAGTAATGAGATGTGATGTTGTGCCTCCACAGAAACATTCAGCAGAGAGGGTCGGGCAATCGACGGGCCATTCCGAGTATTTCCAAAAGTCGCGAGCAAGAGATCCGGAAGATTCTGCGAAGTAACCTGCAGAAGACCAGGCAGAGGGTATAGGACATCATTCATGACGTTGTTATGCAAAGAGTGAAATGTAATGAGTTATCAGAAAGGTAATAAATGTGATTCTGACGCTTTGTTTTTTTAATCTATTTTTGTCCTTAGCTTCGTTCGTACAGTAGACACGACCTGATGATCGACCCGTTTGAGGACAACGTGAGTGAAATCCGATTCAGGAAGCAGCGGGTGGAGATGGAGAGGAGGGTGAGTCAAACAGCCTTGTCTACTTCTCCTAGAAGTATACTTGATTTTGAAAGCTCATTTAGGTCCTAAACCTTAAACCTGAAAATCACAGAGTTGACCTTTTCAAAGTCAATGTTCTTTATTTCATTTAATGATATACAGTACATATATGGAAGATAAGCATTTCTGTCTCACCTTCAATTATTTAACAGTGTTCACATATTCTGGTTTCTTTTGGTTGCCATGGCTATTCTGGGACTTCTTTTTAAGCCTTTAATTGATCTGTATCTGCGCTCTCTGTATCTAAAATGGTTTCTAACCTAATTTACAGATGGACCTATTTGTTCTAAGACAAGTTAATTATTTGGACCTTATTTGTAGTTGCTTGTTATGCTGGTGTAATCCCATTTACTAAGGATAAATGCTTTTAGTATATACCTGAATGGCGCCCAAATGTCCCCTTTGTCATACGATTCAATTTGAATGAACAAAGTAAAACCTAATGGCCATTCTTTCTAATTGAACATGTTGATGCATCATTCATTTTAAGATTCTGATTATGAACCTCTTTGTGTTATTCACAGATGAGTCACTACCTCACAGTTCCTACAAATCGCCAGGAAACACCGTCAGTGAGAAAAGTGTGCTTTGAACCAGGTCAGACTTTTCAATATATATTAGTCTTTCGTAAATTATTAGTGGAATTAAATGTTGTAGTAATCTAGATCTGCAAAGTAACCTCAGCTTTCAAATAATGTAGTGGAGTAAAATAGTAAAACATTTACCTCGGAGGTGAAGTGGAAATGCATAGCCTCCCAAATGAAGGGAGCCGTAGGAGTGCCATCAAAAGATATGGAAAAGAAGAAGAAAATGGATATGGAAAAAAAGGAAATGAAAGAACAAAATGTTAAATACATTTCAAAAATGTAATAAAGAATAAAACAGTAAACAAGAAAAGTGCAATGTAAAGAAACAAATAAAAGAAACAATGAAAAAATTTGAAAATATAAAGACAAATATGAGATAATTATTATAAGCATTATATTGTATTTTTTTTTACATGAAAATGATTTGAGATTATATTGAATTATTTAAATGTTATTTGTATTTTTATTTACTGCTGATATAATGTCTTTTATGGCACTCTTGTGACTCCATACAAATTAATCCTGACTAAAACCCAAACTTCTACAAGTGTTTATGATTTATTAGCTGCTTGTAAAAAAATGTTAAGCAATCAATTATGTCACTGCACTTTGCATGTATCCCCCAGAACATCAGGTTTTCACCTATGACAACAGTGAGAGCCCCCGGGGCCCGAGGGCTCGGCCAGACCCCGGCCCCCTTGATGCCATTAGCCTGGTGAGTGAATCCCAGGGGCCCAATCAGAGCCGCGAGCAGAGAGCCAAAGTGCCTGAGGAGCACGAGGAGCAAGACCAACTAAAACTATCACGCTGCCTTAGTGACCCGGGGCCAAACCAGGAGGAGGATCTCTCGTGATGAAGTATATTCAACTTTCATCATGTCTTTGTTGTATTTAATGAGTGGAGATCAATGAATGGGAGTCGTAGCAAAGCTTGATATTTATGAAGTATTATTCTTTTCCATGTTATGTTTTTTTGATATGAGATTATAAAAAAAAGATTTTAATCATGTAACATATTACCAAAGCATGCACCACTGACTATTTGCTATTTCGGGACTTAAATACAGCCTGAAGTTAGCAAAGGTTCACCATTTTGTGTCTTAACAAACAGATCTGCATCAAATAGAGCACTTGTTTTAACAAGCTTGAAGCACCAGATGGGTGGAGGTGACCCCCTCAAAGCACAGTATTAAGAGGGATGATGTTACTATTACAGATATATCAGTGTTGCCATTTATCTACGGATGAGTAGCAAGAAAAATCTGCACAGAATTACCAAAGAAATGTTTGAGGTGAACGATGTTGTGCAAATTGTACAAAGTTTGATTTTGGCCGTGCTAGTGGCATTGCTTTAAAAATGTCAAACTAAAATATGTTAACAAGTACTTGCCAAAAATCTTGTGTACAGACATTCATGTTCCCCAGAGGATGAATGCTCATGACTTTTACTCTACTGCCATTATGAAGTTTACATTTTCTGGGTTGTGTTTGAAATACATCGACCAATATTCAATGGTTTGCCATAAAATATCCTTTAGACATTCATGCTCCCTTTTATAATGAATCTAAATGACTTAATTCCTTGTCTCATTTACCTGCCATCATCAACTCGATCTTTTAAAATACTTGCACAACTAAAATGTCCATTACATTTTGTGTTTAGTGCTTATTAGCAAATATTGACTAAAAGGGAAACATGGTAAACATTATATCATGTTAGAATGAGCATGTAGAGCATATAGTGTTTACCTTGTTAGCGTGTTAGCATTTAGCTCAAAGCAATGTTGGACACACTTACGCCTGCATTATTCTAAAAAACAGCTATCTAACAATGTTTTTTGTCATCATGTCACATAATCATTTAAAAATGGGGACACATCCAGACAGTCTCTCTTAGAAAACATTCATAATGTTACACTTTGTTGTGACATTAAATGAGAAGTAGTTTTTTTACTTTGTTATCGTGTTAGCATTTAGCTCAAAGCTATGTTGGACGCTCCTAGGGCTGGGGTATGCTTAAAAAGAACTAGCTTGTTTTTAGATGTTCTAAAACATTATCATTTATAGAGGGGGATAACGTCACACATCAAGACAGTCTCTCCTAGAAACTGTTCATATTGATGTAGCCTACTTTCACATTAAAAGTGACAGAAGTAGTTTGACAAGAATGAAGGAAGAGTGTTCATACTGCAGTTCTTTTTTTAGCTCTGCCCAGCTGTCCAAAAACAGCATGAGGTGGGTGTTAATGTCAAATATTTCATTTAGAAAGTTAGAAAAGTGTCACAGACCCCCATGAATATGA
This sequence comes from Trematomus bernacchii, assembly GCF_902827165.1. NCBI lineage: Eukaryota > Metazoa > Chordata > Actinopteri > Perciformes > Nototheniidae > Trematomus > Trematomus bernacchii. The sequence continues at coordinate 18,979,323 of NW_022987564.1, read as the reverse complement.
TATTGGAAAGGTGTGGGGGAAGAGGGAGTTTCCGAAGCTAGCATCTGATAAGCAGTTCAGATGAGATATACTGCTGCATTTGGTCTTTATTTAACTCTGAAGTGTCCCATTCTGGATACATCTTGTTGAAATTCAAATGTCACATCAGTAAAAAAAACAATTTGAGCAGATGGTGCCCTATCAATATCAAAAATGTAAAAACTCTCAAAGATTTACCTCATAAATTCTTGATCGGACTATATGCTATTGTGTCTAAAAACCTGCAAGAGGGTATATTCTTGTGTATTGAAGTGTCCTTTAGAAAGCACAAATCTGGTGATCCAAGAATATTAAACGTCAAGAATAAACTGCAGCAATATTGTTTGACCCAGGTCTCTGAACAAGATTACTTCACATCACAGCATGACTGATCAGTGTTTTCTCAGGGACTGCAACAAGACCCAGTATTACCAGATGGCCTTTGCAGAAAAAGTGTTACTGTCTACACATTGTGCCCCTATCGCCTCTATATTGTGACTGTTTGTAAACTGCAGTGTTTAGCTTCAGAAACATTCCACAAGTAATTGACTTTCTCAATTTCCTTGTAACTAAGCTCGACATGTGTCTGTTCCTGGTAACTGAGCGTGCTTAGGCTTTAATTGGGAAGTGAAGAGATGAATCATCTTCTCTGCACTGCCTGAGCTTTTGCTGCCTGCATGAATACCTTCAAATGTATTGCTTCCTGTGTGTTTCTCTGTTGTAGTATTTTTATATTTTGAAGGTGGACAATGATCTGAAGTATTGTATATTTGTCAAATGAAGGAAAGCTTTCATTCCTGTCTCAAATAAAGATATGTCATTGCTTAAGCTCAGTGATTTGAAGAAGAAGATTCAACTTATTGTCATTACGTAGTACAGGTATTATGTAACAAAACGGTTTCTCTGCATTTGACCCATCCTAGTGTTAGGAGTGGGCTGCCACTATGTACGGCGCCCGGGGAGCAGTGTAGGGAACGGTGCCTTGCTCAGGGACACCCCTGTAGCACTTGGTCTTTCCGGGACTTGAACTGGTGACCTTCCAGTTGCCAAGCCAAGTCCCTATGGACTTCGCCACCACTGTTAGATTTTGGAAAAAGAAACATCGATTCAAGCATTTCCACATGCACCCTCCTGCCGTATTTCATTTATAAGTGAGTTATGTTGTTCAGCCCACCTTGCCTCTCATTGGAAACTTGAGTCTAAATAACAGGGATTTGAAGTCCCTAACATGCCAACCAGCAGTGTGTGTAATGTGAGAGTTTGACAACTTGTACAACAAACATCTTTAGGCAAGCATCATGACCAGCAGCATGGATTTCTGCGGCACCTGGAAGGTTTATTCTGAGGAAAACCTTGAGGGCTTCTTAAAAGTCATGGGTGAGTATATTTTCATATTTAAAGAATGTATTTTCTTATGAATGCATACATCATATATTCTTTTTCCTTTCAAGGTGCACCTGAAATGATTATCAAAATGCGAAAGGATGTCAAACCGGTGTTGGTGATTGAGCGGAAGGGCTCAGACTTCACCTACACCATGAAGACTCCCCTTGGCACCAGAGCTCACTCATTCCGCCTCGGCAAGGAGTCCGAGATGACCGTGGCGGATGGCAGGAAGTTTAAGGTAATTCAAACATTTAACTCTTCATGCATCATGTGAGCTGATGATGTCAGAATGAAACCCTGAAAATCAGCATTTAGACTTTGTAGGCTTGTGTCAGCATATTATAGTGAGGCTATAGTTTTTGTGCAATTTTAGATACAAATCCAGTTTTTTAAGCAGCTAGCAGTTAATGTAATCTGATTCATAAAAAGATAAACCAACATCAGATACAATGCTATTTAAATAATGGACATCTAAGGAAGATTGATGGGGTTTTGATGGGAAGTAAAAGAAAAGCTTTAACTTACATTATACTGTTTTGGCATGTATTTGTTATTGATTGCTAAATCGCTGAGAATTAGATCATCATTTGTTTATTGCCACGTAGGTTTTCACACACAAGGCATTTTCTTAGTGTATAATTGTGCATACATAAACACAGTGAGAGAATACAAATGTGTAATGGAAAAGAGAATAGAATATTTAGAAATATTTGAAAGACTATTGTGAAACCTATTGAAGGATTAAACGTGTAAACAAGAAATATAATGTACAAAAAGGAAACACATACAAGTATATGACAAATGACTAACACACAATATGTACAGTAGCCTATATCTGAAATAAAAGTGGATGCAGTGTGTTGTTCTAAAAAGTGATATTATTGTTTAGTGATGTGCAATATCATGATAGATAAACATTGTTATGAATGACCAGTGCACTGTCAGAGAGGAGAACGGGAAGCTGATCGCTAAAACTGAAAAGTTCACTGCTGTCCGAGAGCTCCAAGGAGACGACATGGTGGAGGTCAGTGGCCTTCATTATTTTACAAACCCAGGGATTCAGTGTTAGAAATAAACTTAGATTTAATGACACATGATCTTCAAAGAAAATTAAACAAATAAAGGAAGGTTTTTGCAACAGTTAAAGATGGATTTAACGGTTGCATTTTCTGTTGTTCTCTGTTTAATGCCACCGTTTTGTTACAACAAATCCTAACCATGTATCCACTCAGCTATTCTTCCAGTTCACACTCTATAATTTTGTCAGTTTTTTTTTTTTAACATGAAACTGTTTCGTTTCTGTCTCTGCTTTCTCTCTGTTCCAGACTATCACTGCTGGCGATGTAACTTTCATCTGCAGAAGCAAACGAGCCTGATCCAGGCCTGAAGCTGAAGCTACTTTAAGCAGGGAACCATGTGGATAGCACATTGAAAATAAATAACTTTCATTCATAAATAATACCTTTATGAATACATTTGAATGATGAAATAAACCAAAGTGTGTGTTTTTATTCAGTGGTGGAAAGAAACTAAGTACATCAATCAAGTGCTAAATTAGAAATGTAAGCTGCTAAACCATACCATGTTATGCTACTTTAGGCCTCTACTTCACGGCATCTCAGAGACAAATATCATACCGTTTACTCCTCTACCTTTGTCTGAGGTTTCAGTAACTTTTATTTACAATATTTTGTCTTCAGAAAATGTGTCTGTCCAGTACAACACAAAGACTTTCAATCTCTTCTGTTAACTTAGTAATACTTAAGTTATGTTTTAAATACATCGCATTTACTAGACGTAGAAGAGTTTTACTGTGTGGTTGCATTTACTTTCTCGACACCTTTTTAAACAAAAATAAAGAATTTATTGTTTCTGCACAGCTGCAGGTGAACAGCAGAGGGCGCTGTAGGTTTTTATTCCCCCCGTTTGTTTGAGAAGAAGAACCAAAAGGCGCCCTCCAACTGCGCATGCGCCCAACATATTTTCGCTGCACCAGATTTTTCTTTTCTTCAAAAAAACATTTCTTCTGCATAGTGAGTGTAACTTTATGGCCAAATACATGAGGCCCCCATGCTCGTCTTTGTTCGTCAGAAACATCTCCGATGAGTCCAGGTGAGTCAACACTCGGAGAAAGTCAGCTATCAAGCGCTAACTTACTCATATTAACGGCAGCTAACTGACTTAGCTTAGCTGCTAACGTTAGCCTCCTCGCAGAAGCTTCAAGTTACGTTTAACCAACATGCAGAGGCGCTTTATGTGTGAAATATTTATTAGCTGCTGCTCATAGTTAGGCCAATCTGTAATAAGGTGTCTATGTTAATATTTCATATGTCGGTACTGTATCTTTGTTTACATTCCGTTTCTGTTGCACGGTTCATGTGTATACATTAGCTAACGTAAATAAAGCTACGTTAGCTTACTTATAAACAATACTCTTCAGTAATATTACATGTGTTGGTGATTTGCAGGCAAAACAATTTAAACGTATTATTTAATATGGTTATAAGTTGTTATCAAGCCCAACTAACCGCTATGTCACAAACCGTTATTTCAGTTAACCGTTATTCTTTTGAAGTCTGTTATGGTAAGTAACGTCTTTAGGGTTATACATTCATTCTATTTCAATGACAGGTTGCTATGTAGCATGAGCCAACGCACACACAAAAGCAATTAAGCTTATTTGCTTTTTCCGTCCTCAAATATAAAATACATATACATTTTTTTATATAAAAACAGCAAGAAAAATTGAAAGGATAGGACAACAAAATTATGCATTTTCGTTTGTATATATATGTGTGACCTTTTCTGAAAAGTTTCTTCTGCAGTCTGCAAATCACCAAAACACTGTCAACGATTACCCTAACCTCTCTGCTGAACATCAACTAATGACTTAAAATATCTCACTGTGTGCTGATCTCACACGTAAATCAAAGGTAAATCCAAGTACTCCTCCAAAAAATCTAGTGTGAATGGAGCAACCGTCTCGACATGTCACTTTTTTAGACTTTTAGTGAGTTCTAACCTTGAATTTTATGCTAAAGACAATAGTGTACACATCTTAAAGGTTCAGTTCATGCCAAAACGCAACATAATTGTAAAACAAAAAGCAACCACTAGAATAAATAAAGTTCCTAAGCTGCAGCCGAACTGAGAGCAATAACACAGAAACCTTGTGAACAGCTGGATCTGTCACCAGTTAAGAGGTCAGACAGATCTTTAGTGTTTTGGGGTGAACTGTCCCTATTGAGCCCTCTGAACAGCTGTTCTCCCAGCTGCCGCTGAGTGATGATATAGTTAGAGCTTCCTCTGATGGTCAGTTGAGTCATAATTTTATTTACGGTGTTCAGGCCTGAGGATTTGCGGCGTGAGTTTGGCCGCTATGGGCCTGTAGTAGATGTCTACATCCCACTTGACTTCCATACACGCCGACCAAGAGGATTTGCATACATTCAATATCCTTTCCCAATGAGTGTTTACTATGTTGGTGCTCCTGCTAACAAAACATTTTAATTTCCTTTTCAGCTGAGAAGATGTGCTTTTTTTTGTGACATTATTTCATGTATTTATTTTTGATTGAATATCTAACGCACTTATTTTTCTGTTATTGCTTCAGAAAATGTTAAAGCATCCAGTTGTGGAACCGGCCACAAAGAGTAACAAAGACCCGTGTAGAATAGCTGTAAAGACAAGTCTCACAGACCTTCAGGATCAGAGGGAGGGAAAAGGTTGAAAAGAGAAAGTAAAGCATGAAGAGGAAAAGGGAACGGAGACAAGGCTTGGATATGGCGGCAAAGAATTGGCAAAAGAAAAAGAGGTTAAAGAGGAAAAGGCAAGCAGCAGTCCAGAGTCTCTGTGGGAGTCCATTAAAGAGTGTAAAGATCAAAATGAAGTTCAAAGTCAAGCATGGGCAAAGGTAACAAGTCTGAATTATTTGTATCCTCACAAGACAAATTCACAAATCTGACAACAAAATCATCTTTCCTTGTGATATAAATGACATTTGTATTTTCATTATGATCAAGAAATGTAATCAATTATTTCATGTATTTGATTTTTTTTGTATTTGTAGACCTGATCGCTCACAATGATTACATGTGTTTGAAAATGCTTCATCTTTTATCTCTACAAAAATTAACTGTGAGTGTATTTTGTTTGTTGTTTTTTCTCTTGCTAAACTATAATAAGAAATAATAGTTTGTGCTTTTTTCTTAAATGTTTTTGTGTTATAAGTCAGGCCATGCAAATTTGAAGAATGCCATTTTTGTTATAAAGAGAAAACAAATTGTGATATAAAAGTTTATTTTCTTAAGTTTCTACTTCATTGTGAAAGGAAGAAAACACTTTGAATTTGTGTGGCCTGACTAAAACTGCGATCAAAAGAAAACCCTTAACCACTCAGCATATTTGAGGATGTGCGTGATGCAGAGGACGCTCTTCACAGTCTGGACAGGAAGTGGGTTTGTGGCCGGCAGATTGAAATCCAGTTTGCCCAGGGTGACAGAAAGAGTAAGTGTTAAACTCTATTGTACCTTTTTATTTGTTAATTCCACAAAATACTGTAGACTTTGACAGAATGTGTTTTTGCAGTCAGAATTGTAGTTGTCAGTGTCACTTGTTTAACACCTCCCTCAGAGCGTTCCTTATTGTTTTATTTTATCGGACATTTTGAATTAAAAAAGTTGTTTATATAATATCTTATCATATGTATTTATTGCACATTCTTACTTATTTCTTTTTGTCTTTCATTGTATTTCATTCTAAAAATCAAACAACATTTACGAAACCTAATTTCCCCGGGATATAGAATGTTTTTTAAAATTCTGATTCTGATTTTTACACCATTACACATTAGTGGTACATTTACTGTATGATCCCCTGAACAGCAATCATACAGCGTTTCTAAATGACTAAAAGAGATAGTAAATGTATTAATACTGACAGACCTAGATTGTAGGTATGAGTCAATGTACTACTGGCAGCACTGTAAAAGCTTAATGATAGCATAAAGACTAGCATTATAGTGTAACAACGTCAGTAATAAACAAATACATTGAGCCTTTTGTGCTTTGTTTTTTTCTCGGAAATGTAACCTTCTGATCACTGTCTTTATCCTCAGCACCAAATCAGATGAAGACAAAGGAGAGGCATTCTCCGGGCAGATCGTCTCGATACGACGACCACGATCGGGACAGCCGGCGCAGGCGTTCGCGTAGTCGCAGCAACGAGCGGTACAGATCACGCAGCCCCTCTTATGATCGCCATCGCAGGCGATCAGAGAGTCCTCGAGAGTGAGTTTCTCTCTGAGCAGTCTAACACTTGTACTTAAATGTTTCTTTAAAAGGAAAACCAATCTATTCATGTCTGTGTTCAGATCTCGTGGACAGGTGTATGGCAGAGGAAGAAGCAGGAGTCGTGAGAATGAGAGGTACATCTTCTTTCTCTTGATCATGCTGCTGTCTGTATTACTGTACAAATACACTTGCAAGATTTATTCTGGCAGACTTATTGTGAAGTGATACTGTTAGGTAGTGAAGTCAGAGGAAAAACTGAATGTACAGGACAGTTATTTTAGTGCCTGGAAATGTAGATAATCATAAGTGTCTTAGTCACGGGTCACAAACAATGTTAGGACTGATGGCTTCCTGAAGCATAGAGAGTAATATGGAGGGCTACTTGTTTGGTATAATGTTCCTGAATATTGTGAATTTATTGGGTCCAAAACAAAGATATGTAAATAGCTATTTTAATCGCAAAGAGAAAAACAATGTGCCTTAGGGAAAAAAGCTTCCCCTTAGTTAATGTGTGACTTAGGCTATTTTAGACTCAATGGCCCCCTATGGGCAAGTTGTTTCTATCCCTGCTATAGTATAATAGTACTGGGCTCTAAACGTTCTCATTGTGTCTTTAGATACCGGCAGAGGCCTCGAAGAGAGTCCAGAGCGAGATCCCGCTCCAAATCTGCATCTCCACGAGAGAACGCCAACCCTTCATCGTCTTCCCATTACCCCGAGGAAGAAGTGCGACGGGCCCACTCCCCAACCCGCTCCAAGTCCCGCTCAGCTTCAAGATCACGCTCTCGTTCCCGGTCCCGATCCTGGGCCGGACGTAAGTCAGGAGGACGCTAGGAAAGTACCCCCCCCCCCCCCTCTTTATCCGCCGTTATGTCAGATGCACCCGAGTTGGTTCATTTGACAAATGTTTGTTTTGACATGAATGTAACGTCCGCTGAACCATTTGTAGAAAGCTTGTTTTCGCAGCTCCGTTTTAAGAAAAATGTCGGTCCTTCGCTTGGTTTTATAAAATTGTATTGGTGAGATTCCCCCCCATATAAATATGAAACAGGTTTCAGTGCTAGTCGCCCAGGAATAATTATCTTTTTTATATACTGTTACTGATAATTTTGTTTTCTAATCCCTATGCATCCATTTTTTCAAAAAATAACATTCAGTATTTAAAATTGAATCTGGTGACGAACCAAACCATCGTTTCTGTGTGTCTTAACGCAAATCATTTACTTTAAACTTGACTGCTGAACTGAGCAGTAGTATGAAAGTACTGCGGGTAAAATACACAGATTCGCTTCTATGGTCCTAAAGTGTTAAGATGTTATCGACCATTGACGTTAACCACAAGCTGTTTAAAATGTACATTAATCTGTTTAAATGTTGTGTGTTTTCTGTACGGTTTTCAAAAGGTATTTTATTTTTGGAACAAAAGTTTTCTCTTGGTGTTTACTCGGCCGTGTTGATGGTTTTTCATTTAATCCCGTCACTGCATGTTTAATCTCCTAATCTTCTACCTTTATGATGAAGAAACTGTTATTTTCAGTAATAAATGGATAACGTTCAGAATAAGGAATCCGTGCCTGACTTCAGTTTGTAAACTCTGCTTGTACAGACAAATTGGTTTACTGTGAGTTTAATATTATAATGCCAAGCCCTACTTTATTTAGGAAAACAAAATAAAACGAGATGATAGAAAAGTGCTGGAATTTAGCACTGGCTCCCTCAACCAAAAAGCAAAGTGTTGTGGCAAACAAAAGTTTATTTTGCTGACACTTTTTTCCCCATCAAGATAATCCTAAAATATACACTTATGAAAAACACTTTGTATCTTAAATGCAATCACTAGAAGGTGAAGACAACCATATACAACCTAAACCATGAACACATGACTTCACCTCCACTTGTCTTAACCCGGATTTTTATTTTGGCAATACAACTCAAACCCCAGGCTCCTCCAACAGTGCAAAATATAATATTCAAATGGTTTTAAGAAAAACATTATAATGCTATTGACATAATGGTGCTAGAAAGTTGCAGGGACAAATACAAAAATAAATGCATAAAATAGAATAAGATAAAACAAAATGTCCAATTAACTTATAACAAAAATGCGGTCTCATTTAGCTACTGTATAGCAACCACCCTTTTTAAGAAAATGGTTATATCAGGAGTGGGGAATTCACTTACATTTTTAAGTCAGTGAACAAAACTTGAACATCTCTTAAGCTTGTGTTAACCCCAACTCTTACTACAGGTATTAAAGGTCACCTATTATGCAAAATGCACTTTTTGATGTCTTTTATACATACATGTGTGTCAGGAGACTCACAAAGTGTAAACCTAAACCTGTAAATATAAACCTCTCTCTTTTCCTCCGTACCCACATCTCTTTAAATAGGGGTACAACGGAGCTGATCCAGATTTTGTGCGGTCATAACGACATTATTAACATGTGGGCTGGCTTTACAATGAACTCCTGGCAAAGTTCCGCCCACGGCCCAACCTATCAGAAACGTTGCTGTATGAGAAACAATGTAATGGAGAGAATATGTGTAAAGAAGCTGGATGTAAAAGGTACTGTCCTTGTGGTAAAACCGCAAGAGAAAAAGCATTTGAGCTCCATACTGTTTCAGAAATAATCCTTGATGTGGTTTGGAACATACTATGGCGTTTAATCACGGCAGCATTTAGCTGAGTTTCTGCTGGTAGACAGCCTTCTCTTCACAGAGCTCACGGCTTGCTTCCGGGCACTCCAAAGGGGCGTGGCCAGCAGCAGCTCCAAAGGGGGCGTGGCCAGCAACATTTAAAGCTACGGGCCCAGAATCAGCACTTTAGTAACAGGGCTGAAATAGCGGCCATTCTACAATGGGTGAGTGATCTGTTTGGTATTTTGAGCAAAACACTTCATAGACATGTTTTGTATAGATATAATAATAATAATAATAATAATAATATTGGGAGGGATGAAACCCTCTTTAATGGTCACACAGGCAGAGCACACAGCACACACAGTGAAATTTGGCCTCTGCATTTAACCCATCCTAGTACTAGGAGCAGTGGGCAGCTATTGCACAGAGCCCGGGGGGTGGGGGGGTTGTCCGGTGCCTTGCTCAAGGGCACCACGGCAGGGCAGGAGGTGAACTTGGACCTCTCCAAGTAGCAGTCCACACTCCATATTTAGGTCTGGTCGTGGACCCTACGGCTCACAGTCCAAGCCCCTACTGACTGAGCCACTGCCGGCCCAATAATATATTGTTCAAATATAGCATAATAGGTGAGCTTTAAACCAAAAAGTTTGTTGGGTTCGACAAAGGGAACAGAAAGTGCAATTTAAGTGTTTTGAGATACATTTTTGCCCACAGTTTCCCCTCCTCTCTAACAGCCTGATGTGCAGTACTTGTTTTTGGTTGTATGAGAATAAGTTTGAACTACAGTTTTCGGGCGTCTGCATGGAAAACAACCAGTCCAGCCATGGATATTGATTTCCTTTTAATGGACCAGTGGCTGGGAAAAACAGCTTAAATTAGATTCACAGTGACGAGGCAACCATGTATGAAATCGGACGTGTCTCATTGATCCCTGCATTGAAAAAAGGAACATTGATTAAACAAGTACAAACGCAGCATGGAGGCTTGATGGGAGTCTGTCAGGAATAGCTGCTTTAAAGCAAAGGGTAGCTTACAAATACAGGACAAACGGAAGCAAGATAATACTTTATTTATACTGTAGTTATATCTGACAGATAAGAAGACGTACAAATGGAGGCTGAACAATAACAGAGTTAAGTTCTAAACTATAGTTATACAAAAAGAAGGCCAATCTGTATTCTTGTGTTGTTGAACATCTGTGGATTTCCCATCCGCCGTTCTGTGTCAAAGAGCAAACGCACAGTGGGACGAGCCTGAATCAATTAGTCAATTGACTGTAAATATGTCTGTAATAATTCTGATTATTTACAAATGTAAGTCATTCTTTAAACATAAGTGTCATCTTAAAGGGACAATTCCCCCCACAATCAAAACGTTTTTTAAAATGTCCTTCCTGTAGTGCTGTTTCTTAACCTAAATTGGTTAATTTTTTATCCGAGAGTGTTGGAGATATCAGTCTGATGTAAACATGAATGGCGTCCTCTGCTGAGCTTTATCTCAGATGAGCTGCAGTAAAGGAGCCCTTAGCTAAATGGACTGCATTTATATAGTGCTTTATCCAGTCTTAACGACCCCTCAAAGCGCCTTTACATTCTACAAGTCCTCATTTCCTCATTCATCACAACCCATTCATACAGAGGCAGTGACTGGATACAAAGTTCCACCTGCTCAGAGAAACTAACATTCACACACTGTTGGCCAATCGGAGAAATCAACATGTTGATTGCAGGACCTGGGATCGGAATAGTTCAACTTATTTTCTGCTCGCATCAAAATCTGTGGATAATCTTAAATTATCAGGTCATGATTACTGATTTAGTTTAATTATATTGGAAAGAAAAGCCATCAAGAAGGACATCTACTTTGACCTATTAAACAATAATAAATTGTGAGCCAGGTCAAACCACCCACATTATCCAACACTGCAGTAACAGACCTGTGAGCTGGATGTGAACTTCAGCTTCACTGCTCATTGCTGTGGCTCTAGTGCAACATTTCTTCCTTTGTAATAAGTACGGGATATATAACCAATATTTCAATATAACGCTTCTAAAGCCTCTCCTGTATTTTAGAATCCACCTTTAAGGCTCTCAGATGAAGATTCCCATCCCTGTGCATCCTGTTCTGTCCTATCTGCATTCCAACAAGTTCAGGGTCCTTTAGGTTCAGCCAGAAGACACAAACCCCTTCAGCTCACCCTTAATGAGTCCCAGGAACGGGCAGTCACTCCATTCATTCTGCTGCGAGGGAAATGGCAACAGAGCATCACAACAGTATCGATTGAATTGTCTCTGACAGGCTATAAGTTGGCCAGGGATCATTTGCTTTTGTCCAGTGGAGGCTGTTTGCCAGTTTGTCCTTTGTTTAGAAGAGGATGCAGAAGATAGAAGATGTACTCGTAGGATTGTGTTCAGCAGCATTAAGGCCTTCGTTGTTGCATTTCATATCCAAGATGATAGGTAAGGGAATTAATACTATTCTAATATCTTTGATGCTGTTAAATGTTGATTAAATGTTGGTTGGTGAAAAAAGGGGCATATTAGGACATAGCAGGTTCATTTTTGGAAATATCCATCAAAAAGAACTTTCTAATCCCTGAGATTTTTCCAGAAGATACAATCTTTTATATTTTATTAGATTATATTTGAAGATGTATGATAGAGTAGATCCAACCTTGGCCATCGTAGTATATTGATCAAAATTCGTAAAAAAAATAAAATATATTGTTATTTATAGAGCAATCAGACTTTTTAACACCCAAATATCAACATTGGTATTGGCCCCAACATTGAAGTAATGGTTGGACTATAAACCTAATGATTCACCTTAATGAAGTCAATTATTCCCATTATTCACACAATACTAAATTACACAATTTTATACCTTCTACACTCTTTAACAAAGTGTGTTAGTTTGTTATATAAACCACAAATCTAGGGTTTGGCTTCAAGATAGTTGGCCTATGATGTGTCACTACAAAAAGATTATCACTTTCTGATTTAAAAAAAAACCCAGTTAGCCATGCCATAATCTCCCCCAAAAATCCATTATCTATTAGGCTTTACCTTGTTTGTTTTTTTACAGAACTGCTAATATAAAAAATGGGAGACTGGAACTTCCTCGGGGGGATTTTGGAGGAGGTGCACATCCACTCCACCATGGTCGGCAAGATCTGGCTGACCATCCTCTTCATATTCCGGATGTTGGTGCTGGGCGTGGCAGCGGAGGACGTGTGGAACGACGAGCAGTCGGACTTCATCTGCAACACGGACCAACCTGGCTGTCGAAACGTCTGCTACGACCAGGCCTTCCCCATTTCCCTCATCCGCTACTGGGTGCTGCAGGTCATCTTTGTGTCTTCCCCCTCCCTGGTGTACATGGGCCACGCCATCTACCAGCTGCGGGCTCTGGAGAAGGAGCGCCATTGCAAGAAGGTGGCTCTCCGCCGGGAGCTGGAGGCGGTGGACGTGGAGCTGGTGGAGGTGCGGAGGAGGATGGAGAAGGAGATGAAGCAGCTGGAGCAGGGGAAGCTCAACAAAGCTCCGCTGAGAGGCTCTCTGCTGTGCACCTACCTGGTCCACATTATGACCCGCTCCGTGGTGGAGGTCAGCTTCATGGTGGTGCAGTACTTTCTGTACGGAAACCGCCTGAAGCCTCTGTTCAAGTGTGAGAGGGAGCCATGCCCGAATGTGGTGGACTGCTTCGTGTCCAGGCCCACCGAGAAAACTGTGTTCATGATCTTCATGCAGGGCATCGCCTGCATCTCCCTCTTCCTCAGCATTCTGGAGATCATGCACCTGGGATTCAAGAAGCTCAAGAAGGGCATCCTGTCCTACTACCCTCATCTGAAAGACGACATGGACGATTATTACGTCGACAAGTCAAAGAAGAACTCAGTCGTGCATCAGGTTTGCATTGGCACATCTGCGGGTCGCAAGAGTACCATCCCCACGGCACCATGCGGGTACACGTTGCTGTTGGAGAAGCAGGGCAACGGACCCACCTACCCTCTTCTGAACGCCTCCTCGGCCTTCGTCCCAATAAAAGGGGACCCGGTTGCAAAGCCGGACGGCCACAAGGACGGCAAGGAGGGGGTGCCGAGCCCCACGGAGCAAAACAGCAACTCCAACAACACGAGCAGCGAGACGCGTTCCCCTCCTGCAGACAAACAGGAAGAGCCAGAGGAACCCAACCACGGGGACATGGAGTGTGCCGCCTCTGAGTACCCCACCCTCCCCGTAGCGGACCCCTCGTCCTGCGCAGCGCTGTCAGGCATTGTGAGGAAGTCTCGGAGGGTCAGTCCACCGTGGAACTGCTCCACTCTGGTGGAGGGGAACGGCTCGGACAGTGACTCCTACCACGGGAACAACAGCAGCGTGAAGCTCCGCAGCAGCTGCGTGGGACCCCGAGCCAGGATCCTCTCTAAATCAGACATTAAGAGGCCGAGCAGGTCTCAGAGCCCGGACTCTGCGGGGGAGCTGAGCTCAGTGTCCCGACACAGCAGGGAGAGTAACAGCCCCCCCGCCTCCTCTCCAAACCGCAGAGTGTCAGCGGCCAGCAGCGGCAGCAGCAGAAGAGCTCCAACTGATCTGCAAATATAAACCGTTTGCTCCGACATGGCGACACAAACTCTCAATAAGCCATATGTGGATGCAAGTTGTTGGAACGCTATATTCCTGCACTTCACACAAAAACGCACAAGATGTCATTTTTTGCCACTAGATATCTCTCGATAAAAAATGTGACGAATTTGGTTGTGAAGTATCGATGGATCCTTGGAGTTGCCAACATTACAGTGATTGCAGTCAGCTCCTCACGGACAGGATTCTGCTTTTTTTCATCGTTCAGGAGGGGTTCACTGGAAGCCGAATTATCCGCAGAGCTTTCCTATTGTTCAAAATAAACGGACCCACTGAGAAAAACCAATGAAAAGACTTAATAAAGCAGTCTTACATTGAATCTGTGTTTGTCGTTTCTACAGTCAGGTTTGATGAACGTATTGGCTAACATTAGCTCAGTTTGTTTGACTTAAGACGTCCACTGACTAAAATCCTTTATCCAATTCAAATACAGAGTTGAAAGGAGCAGATCTACAAAGTCTATTGTAAAAATTATGCTTCAACTGGATAAAAAGTATATTTATGACAGCTTCTGAAAAAAACAATGACGCATGCAAAAATCGGATTACGACGCCATTACAGATGCGGCAAACAGACCGTTACCTTGAAAAAAAACGATTTCTCAAGGTTTCAACATTTTTTGGAAGCATTTGTGATAACTTAAGTACACAACTAAATATTTTAATTTGGGAATGTTATGTATTATACCCCTGAGAGACATTTAACAAGCGGAAAAAAAGCCTTTGTTGCCCATTTAGGACATTGCAGTTATTAGACCAATGAAAAGCCTTTACATTTTGGGTCAGATTACAATGGAATGTTTTGTTTTGTTACTTCAACACGTCTGTTACAGAGATATTAAATGGACATTTAATGATTTGATTGTACGCAGCAGCTCTGTCTGAATGATTAGAGGGCAGTGGAAAACTGAAGCACAAATCTATAAGTTGTTTCAGGTCACAATGTGCCGTTACACAACGGGATACTTTTAAAATCGTTGATGCTGTCTGATTGAATTAAACTCAGGCAGAAGGAACGTTCAACACAATGTCACAATGAAGTGCTAAATATATTTGTAGTGACAATGATAAAAAATGCATCATTTATCAGACTTTAATTTCCCTTCACACATAAACTGCGACCTCTAAGTTATATATTTTGTATGACCCCTTTTTTCTTAGCAAAGCATTCTAATATCAACATATTTAAAAAAAATGAAATGACCTTCCAAAAGAGTATTGTCTTTTTTATTATGTATTTATTTCAGATGAATGGATGTGTGATGTAAGCAGAATCCTTTGGTTGTAAATAGAGATACTGTATGAATTCAAGGGAATGGCTGATATCATATTCTGTAAAAGAAACATTTTTATTTATGACATAGGATAAGTTGCTTCTTGTTATATGACAAACAACAGCAGTGATGTTATATTCATGGTTCATCCATTATTATTTAATAAACATTTACACATTCTTCCAAAAGAATGCTTAACGTTTTCTTCTATTTTGTACATGACAAAGCCCCTCCAGCTACTCTGCTGCTCTCTCTTCTGGCGATGGTTCGTATTGCATCAGCTGGAAATGAGATTAAGGCAGGGGTTAGAGTACACTAAGGCACAAGCAGCTCTGGTTATTTTTTTATTTAGACTTGCATCTCACCCTGTTTTTCAGCTCTTTATTCTCCCCCATGAGAAGGTTGCATTTCTGTTGTAGGTCAGCCAGCTCCATGCGAAGAGTCTCAACATCGGCCGGCTCTGGACTGGCCGCTCCGAGGTGAAGCTTTATGAAGCTGTGCAGCTGGTTAAGGTCAACGTGCGCTCTCTGTAAAGCCATTATGTGAAGAAAAAGTATGATTTCTGCAGGAATCACCGCAACTATTAACTAAGGTACATTAACCTAAAGCATGGTGCTAAACTGCAGTCTTGCTGGGTTCAATTATCTAGCAGTGGTTTCACACTTTGGTTTTCTATACATAAAGAAAATCAATGTTTATCTGATTCCCAAAGACACAATTGTTTATCCAGATGAGAAGAAGGAGCAAAAAATTATCTGACAAAAGGCCGCCTAAATTAGAGATTTCTAAAACCAGCTGAATGGCTGTTTATCTCTCTAGCTGTTTTGACATTTTAAACAGGGGAAATACTGGGCTTTATAACGACTGGCTGATATCTTCCACAGCAATTGTCCAGTCAGCCTAACACCTTAGACCAGGCTTGTGTCAAAAAATCTCTAAGCACACTGTAAACTTTTCCTGGAATTAAATTGATGTTTAATCATTGAGTGACGTGTCATAAAAAATGTCTTGTTAGGAAATGTATGCTCTCAAGAAGATTTCCCATTGCATTTACAGAATGGAGAAAATGTGGCTTGTGAACGCAAAGATAGTGTTTTAAGTCAGTCATTTGTGTTGCCATGTAGGCTCAAGTACAATAGGGACCAAATATCTCAGCTTTACATGAATTATAGACTGGGTATTCTTATTCAATACATTTGTGTTCAATGTACCACGTCCATAGGTGAAGAGACTGAAATGCTATGTTTCTCTTAACATTATTTTCTTATAAAACACACTGTATCCCTTTTTGTATTGGGGTTGGGCAGGGTAATCAATTTTGATACACCAACACTTGTTTTTAAGTTGTGATTAGTAGCTTTACAGCTTCCTTTGGAACCACAGTTTTCGTCCTAGGAGGCTGGAATTTGGCACGGGGGACAAGTGATTGTGAGGTACAGTGTGAATGGGTGTGTGCACGCGCGTCTGAGGGTTGCTGCTAGTGTAAATTAGGCTTGTAAACCCCAATGGCTCTGTAAAGCTGCACACATGAGAAAAGGATACTCCAGTGCATTGTCAGGTTTGTCGGCCTCTTCATAAAGTGCCACTAATACTGCAAAAAGAGAAAGAAAACAGTGATGAAGCAGCACAACAGAGATATCATGTCACTTAATGGATAGGCTCACCAACATGCACTGATTGCAAATGTACAGGAGACAGTGGATGGTTGTAAACACTTCTTGGTTCAGTGCCTTACTTCAGGATTTCTTGTGTAGGAGCTACAATTAGCAATGTTACCTGTCTTACCAAATCAATCAAATAATGACTAAAGTGTGCCATTGTTGTAACCCGCCCCATTACAGGGGTAAACTTTCAAATTAAGGATTAAGAATAAAGAAAAGTGATGAGACCACACCACAAATTCCCCAAGAATACAATATATTCACTCCTCACTTTTGCCTTCCTTTTAGTCTACTAACCCATCATCCAAGGGTAGTTTTCACTATCTGTAAAAAATAATTTTTGGACGGACACTATAATTTACAGTTTTTTACTATGTAAAATCTGAATTTTCTTTAAAATAAAAAACATTTATATTGATTCTGACACTTCTACATCCAACTCACAGATGTAACCTTGCTTTGATAAAATAAATTATTCATATAACCCTTTTAGAAGTTAAGTTGTAGTCATTTGTTTTGGGCATGTCATTTTCGAGCCTGAAACATGAAAAACAGGCTTGGTGCTTAACAGGTTAAGAATGACTTCCACATCCACATTATTGAGCTGTTTCTGAAACTTTTTTTGTAGAACTGAGTCCTAAACGAAGAGCTCTGTTTGTATTTGCCCTTAACAAATAAACCTGGTGCTGACATTTAAAAAAACGTTAGAATAATAAAGTATAGGCCTACTTTATGTCTATATACCCTATAGCGTATGTTAATCTAACTGTTTACCTACAATACATTCTAATCTAATATGATTTTCATAATTTAAAATCCATCTATATCAGCACTTAGTTTAAATATAAATGTGGTCTTAAACATCACTTTCACAGCTGAAAAGCAGTGTTTTGGTGGTAAATAGGCACCTTTTTTCACACAGCTTTGACATTTCCCCATGCAGAATGGACCCTTTTGGTCAAAGGTTTTATAACCATTCCTTTGTCCCCTAAATGCTACAACACTGGATCTGAATAGCTTTTATACCCACCGCTTGTTATACTGTCAAGGACACCGGATTTTTCAAGATATCTTCTAAACTGTTCTCTCTTCGATTCCGGGGCCTGAAACACAAGATTAATATTTGACTATCACAAACTCTTTGACTCACTGAAGGTTAACAGCACACGTCTGACTGGTTTATCCATTAAGAAAACAATTGTGGATAAATAATTTTCAGACTCCGGTTGAGGGCAGTTAACTGCTTCACCATGCTAGCTAGTTAGCACACTCTTCACACGAGCAACTACAGCATTTATTTAGCGAGCAGAAACAAATACCAGCTATAGAAAGAAACCGGATGCTTACTCTGTAGTGGGCCATGGGTGCGAGGATAGCTGTGTTTTTACAGATGTCTAAAAATGGGCGACAGGTGTATAACTCTATGCTGCTGTATGTTTGTGAGTTTACAACATACATGAGGTGGGTTCGTTGCCATAACAACACATTAAAACGGCTGCCAAAAACACATTTTTCATTGACCTGTTTTGTAGATAAACTTTTTGTTGGAATAAATTAAACTGTCCACCTGTTAAAATACGTTTACATATTTATGTTTTTCGTTTTGTATTAATTGTACAAGCTAAGGAAGCTCGAGCAAGAGAGGGCGTGCAAGCTGTTCGTCATGTGCCCTTACGTCACATCCGTACAACAGATCTATAGATCATAAGGGCTATAAAGCAGGTGTAGCTAGCCAGTCCATTGTTTTATAGATCTGGGCTGCCTCATCATGTGACTGTTTTTCTCTGCCAGTGGGGAAAAACAGCAACACGGTTCAGTTTCGCCGGCTGAGATGATGGCAAAATGGACATGATACATTGTATGTTTTATTTTCTGTAACGTTCAGGCTGCCTTAATCGATTGTCAATGCTTTGAAAACCCTCACAAGGTAAGATGTATTTCACGAAATAGTAATTGTAATAAAAGTAGTAAACATCAGTTATAACTAGGTAACAAGCTATGCTGTAGTCAACACTTACCTAGCATGTTCAGGGATGTGGTCTTGTGTTAATACCATAGACTGTATATATAAAGGTTAATACTCATTGACCTGTGTAACATGAGTTTCTGTGTATCTGTGTATGTCTGATACTTGGCACAAAACAGACATTAGGATTTTTTTGATTTTCATTACCTGACTAAGAGCATCAGCTTCCTGGGGTCCAGACAAAGATAAAAACCTCAAAAGCATGCCAAAAAAGAACAAAGACAGTTTATTTTGCATAATACAATCATTGTTTCAGATAGTTGGGCTGTTTATCTCAGGATCTCATAAGCGATCACACAAACATAGCTGCACAATCACAGCCATGGGTCACATGGTCAAATATGCATACAACATTGCTACAACTTGTTGCTGATATATTTTTTAATTATTTTTTGGCAGAGTAAATACTAACATTTTATAATACAAATAAACTTTTTTGTATCAAACATTTTGAATTCTTTTTTTACAAATTGCCCTCAAATACACATAAAATACAACAACAAAAATGAAACAGTCCAGCAAAAACATCCATTGAAATTAAAGGATAACATAATAAAGAAATGGGAGAAAAAAATCTATGAAAGTGTGTCTTGAAAGTAGAATTGATAACAGTGTTAATATAAGGGTTTCCACTGTGCTTTATAAGGGGTAGTGACATCTTAAAATCAATGATAGTAAATCTGATAAACAGTATATTCTTCAGGGATAAATCAGGACGAATCCTAATACAGAGATATGCATCTCCAGCAGATTTCCAGTAGTTAAACTCCAGAGTTGCATACTATTGTGAGAGCAATTCAAAGTATGTCTCGGGACATGTTTTTGGAATCCCGATCAAAGCAAACCCTGAACATTATAGATGTTGTGCAACCTGTCTTCCCACACAGACAGTTTTTCCAGTTTGACTCCTTTCTTCTTGTACACACATTGGCATTTACTGTAATTGGGTCCAACTGTTTAAAAAAAAGTAAGACAAATGAGAAAACAACTTTGAAAGTCAGAAATGAAATTGCATCATCTGCATAATCAAATGATTGTTCAAGTCATATGTGATGTTTAAGTGGATATATTTAAATGTTGGAGTGCAATTTGAAGAAATTACTTACTAAGAAATTGTGATTAGTATGTTTGAGGCTAAATTAGTGATGATACTTGGTGTATGTCTCCAGTGTTTACCTAAGCAGTTGTAGGTAGTTGACACATCTCTCAGATCAGACGTTAAGCAGTGATTCGGAATGGGAAATTCATTGAGATTAAACTGTAGTTATAATGTTTATACAGCATCAATCTCAGTGTTTATTGTTGTGATGACCTCAGAGGCCTGTACTACGAAGCTGGTTCAACCTAACCTGGATATGTTTGAGTTAGCCGGTTGGCCCAATCCAAAACATACGCGCTCTGGCTAAACTGTACTACGACGCTGGTTATCAAGTGGATCGCTCAAGCCAGCCGTGTCCTATCTAGTTAGGTGAGCGTTCACATGAAAGGGGTGGTATTTGGAGCATTCGACCAATCACAAACACGGACAAGCGTACTGACAGCGCAGCGTCATACTTCCTGAATGAAAAGTGAACTTTAATATTAGTCAAATATGAAGAAGTTAAACTTTAAACATCCATGACTTAAACACTTTATCCAGGATAAAAGCCACATAGCTGCACCTGCAAGGTGAATACAGCTGGTAAAAGAAAAAGTGTTTGAATGCGTACATTAACAGGTTTATGAAATCACTGCCCCGTCCAAGACACGAGTGGATCTGACTTTAATTAGGAGAATTTGACTCGAGTGTTTCGTCAACTTAATGTGTTGCTTAAAATAATACTTCTGCATACAGTATGTGACACTGTGAGTGTTGCACGGCCAGATACGGCTCAAGAAGCTGACTCAGATAAGGAAATATATGATACATTATGATGTGATATGATATGAATGATAATGGGACACATCGACGTCTGCACTCACAGTGCCGCGGACTGTACTTAATGTTACTCTGATCCGGTTACTTATGTCGTGGCAGATATTTAAGTAAGCTTTCTTAACGCTAATATTATAATAGTCAGATTGCTCTGAAGATATTCTATTAATTTTCACGTTCACACAGTCAGTTGATTTTGGCCGGCCGTCTTTCCTGCAACGGCAGTTTTTCTGTATTTCCTCTATCCTGTCATATGAATTGATCGCTTTAAACTCCGCACATGGAGCTCTGATTGGTCAGCAGGCGGTGCTTTCACTGAGTTGATCTCTTAGCCTGCCACCTAACCTGCTCCGGAGCAGGGGGGTATACTACGAATCAAGATTTTCGTTTCGCAAGCTAACTTCAGGGGTTTCCGGTCCTACGAAGCTGGTTCACTTTTTAGCGGGCTAGATAACTTATTCTGAACGGCTAGCCTCCGGAGCAGGATAGGTTCCAGGATAAAAGCACTGCCTGCTGACCAATCAGAGCTCAGTGTGCGGAGTTTAAAGCGATCAATTCATATGACAGGAGGAGAAAGGAAATACAGTTTAAACTGCCGTTGCAGGAAAGACGGCCGGCCAAAATCACCGACTGTGTGAGCGTGAAAATTAATAGAATATCCCCTCCCATCTTCAGAGCAATCTGACTATTATAACATTAGCGTTAAGAAAGCTTACTTAAATATCTGCCACAACATAAGTAACCGGATCAGAGTAACATTAAATACAGTCCGCGGCACTGTGAGTGCAGACGGCGATGTGTCCCACATATCACATCATAATGTATCATACATTTCCTTATCTGAGTCAGCTTCTTGAGCCGTATCTGGCCGTGCAACACTCACAGTGTCACATACTGTATGCAGAAGTATTATTTTAAGCAACACATTAAGTTGACGAAACACTCGAGTCAAATGTAATTAAAGTCAGATCCACTCGTGTCTTAGACGGGGCAGCAGTGATATCATAAACCTGTTAATGTACGCATTCAAACACTTTTTCTTTTACCAGCTGTAGCCTATTCACCTTGCAGCTGCAACTATGTGGCTTTCATCCTGGATAAAGTGTTTAAGTCATGGATGTTTAAAGTTTAACGTCTTCATATTTGTCTAATATTAGTTGACTTTTCATTCAGGAAATATATGACGCGCTGCGCTGTCAGTACACGGCTTCTCCATGTTTGTGATTGGTCGAACACTCCAAATACCACCCCTTTCATGTGAACGCACACCTAGATAGGACACGGCTGGCTTGAGCGATCGAGTTGATAGCCAGCGTCGTAGTACCGTTTAGCGAGAGCGTTTTTTTTTTGGATTTAGTCAGCCGGATAACTCAAAACATATCCAGGATATGTTGAACTAGATTCGTAGTATACCCCCCAGGCCTCAGATCAGCTGCTTCAGACGATCCCGTCCTGTTATTGAATGTGATAACTGTTTATCCACTCTCTTGAGAAATCTTCACCTATTAGAGCTATGTAACTCAGCTCCAGCCCCAAAAACCTTTTTTTTATCTTTCAGAAAATGCATTAACAAGCTCTGTAGTATTTTTTCATCATCAGTTCCTAAATAACAGCATCATGAGTCAACACTTCATTGCCTTTTAAAGCTTGACAGCAGCAAGTTTGAGTGGGAAGTGAAACTCACAATAACGACTCAGCGATTACATTCTGCCCTAAAAAAACGTTTACCTTATTAGACAAATCTACCTCATATCACTTATAGCAGCTATTTTATTACTTTTTAAATTACTTTCACTCTATTAGACCTGCAACTAATAATTTGTCTTATTCTTGATCAACGTGCTGATTATTTATTATTATTATTATTATTTTAATTTTTTAAGATTTGTCTAGACCATGTCTGTGAAAATCACTTATAAAGTCAAAAGTGACTTAATATTACAATTTCAATCCAACCAACAATCCCCAAACCCAAATATATTCAAACATACTTAAAAAATGTAAAAAGCATCAATCCGGACATTTAGGAAGTAGGAACCTACAGACATCAGGCATTTTCATTTATTTTTAAGAATGAATGAAAGAATGACTGAATTCAATTATTTTATATATAGTAAGCAATAGGTAAATCAGGTAGATATTATTGTAATGATTTATTTAAACGATAAAGTGATTATTTTCTAGATTAACTGATTATCAATAGGTACTGTATATAAAATGACAGAAAAAGGCTGATTCGGATGTCTTTAAATGTCTTGGTATCCACTTTAAAATGATATCAAATTGAGAAAAGGTAGAACATTTTCATATTGCAGAGGTTTAAAACAGTGTTATCTGCAATTTTAGCAAATAAATTACTTTAGCAATGAATAGATTTATTCATAAAGTCGAATAATCTTTGCAACTCTATTGAAAATGAGATGTTTTGACGATAGAAGAACCAAAGTATATTCTGTTGTAAGGTGACCTTTTATTTTATGTTCACAGGTTCCAGTTTAATAAAGAGACAAACTCATGCTGAGCTCCATCATCACTCTCCCTCTGCAGTGAATCCATCCCGAGCATCAGTAACTCTGGTAAGATCATGTTTGGTGAGGCCAGTGTTTCCCCTAGGTTTACTGCTTTGGGGGGTTGCTGCCTTAACCGAGACACCTTGAATTTCAGGGGGGGCGCGGGGCTCCGTTGGCGTCCAAGACAATGGTAGGGGAAACACTGGAGGCGTTTATGTGTTGTGTAACTTAACTTGTGTTCTTGTATTGATTCGTCTGAGTCACGTGTTTTTCTCACTTCCCTGTTGTGCGTCATTGTTGTTTTAAACGACTAACATCTTCCATTCAGCAGGTTGCGTGGCCACCAATGCTCACAGACATCCTTTTACCCACTTAATATTTCCCGAGTGCCATGCCGCTACCCAATGGCAACTCCATCAACACGGCCCCTTTGGACGAAGACGAGGACACTGAACCCCTCATCGACAATGACCCAAGTATGTGTATCTTTTACAGAATGTGTATTCATTACGGCTGCACCCAGCAATTATCTTCATTATCAATTCAACTACCTATCGTTGTATTGTTTTATCGTTTGGTCTGTACATTTTGTCCCAGCAGAAGTCTAAAAAAACTACATTTTACTATTATGTTAACCTAAGATAAATTGACACATTTTCACTATTTTTTATTTGCACACACATAAGACTGCATCAAATTCAGAAAGTGAACAAATTATAAAAGAGTCAGGAGAGGTCAAGAAACCACAGGCATAAACATAATTTAGGCAATACTAAGAATAAGATAGATAGATGATATATACTTTATTTATCCAATGTTGTGAAATTATATTATTCCAGCAGCAGTGTCAAGTTACAAATGTTTAAAAGAGACATAGGATACAATTATAATACAAATTAAAATGAACATTTGCGCCAAGTATATTTAGTAAGACTACAATTATATTATATATATATTTAGAAAGAAACAAAATGAGCAGAAAAACTAACCAATCAGAAAAATATGTATATACACTGTTGCCCATAAAGTTTTAAAGCTCCCATGTCATGCTTTTCCGGTTATTACCCGTCCCCTTGTGTGTTATGAAGGTTTTTATGCATGTAAACGGTGTGCAGAGTCAAAACCCTCAAAGTACACCCTGTAGCGAGTAAAACTCTAACACAGAAAATACCTCCCCAAAACGCCTCGTTGGAGATACGTCACTGCCCATTTGAGTCTTCCATTTAGTTCCGGGTACCGCCTGATGTCATGCGGTACCCGGAACGAAATGGACCAATCCCGAAGAGCTATGGCCACACCAGCAGCGGCGTGTTCCTCCTCCAGAGGTTCGAAGAACCGGCATTTCACAGACGAAAGCTTCCAAAACATTGCCCAGTTTGAGGCCGGATATGCACAGCTTGTTTGGACCGTTTGGAGCAGGGGAAGATCTGGGTATACAACCTGTAAGTTTGCATTGTTATTTGTGTATTTATCAAACAAGACTGTTTAAATGTGTAAACTGTGTTGGACTGCTAAGCCATTGACACAGTGCTAACTGTGCTA
The DNA here is from genome assembly GCF_902827165.1 of Trematomus bernacchii. Lineage (NCBI taxonomy): Eukaryota > Metazoa > Chordata > Actinopteri > Perciformes > Nototheniidae > Trematomus > Trematomus bernacchii. The sequence continues at coordinate 18,954,419 of NW_022987564.1, read as the reverse complement.
ACTAAGTTGCTAGAGTTTCCATATATCAACTCTAATATCAGCAGATGGCCTTGCATACATGTATCTCATAGCAGGAGAATGTCTGCATTCACACACAAAATACCTATTGACAGTATACTGCGGGTGATTTGCCGGTCAGTCGCGAAACGTAATTACATTATAGCTGGCGTAGCGATCTAACACACGGAGCTTGAGCTAGTTTTGGTCAGAAAAACATTTTTGTGATGCTACGTTGCTAGCGTTTAAATATATCAACTACAATGTCAGCAGATGGCCTTACATGTTTGTCATGGCAGGAGAATGTCTGCAGTCACACACACGGAATACTCATACAGTATACTCCGGTTTACCGTACATTGTGACCGTACATATACTGCATGTAGCTAACGAGGCTAGCTGTATGCTAGCGCAAAACAATGTATTCATGCAAGTTACATTGTATGGTAGCAGAATACCCGTATACGATTGCAATTATAACACGTTATTGCTAGCCTAATATGAACCACTAGCTTTTGTTCATAGTAGTTTTATTACACTGCATTATAGTTGCCTTTCCTCCAAGCTAACGTTCATATCGTGTTAGCTACCAAGGTAAACAAAGCTAGGTTAGCATATTAGCAGGCAAGCTGTTCATTACACAACTACTACTAACGAATCTAAAACAACTAAGTTTCTCTAATATTTTGTGATTTGCATTTGATTTCGTCCAGCCAGATCCTGGCGGACAATCCATGACGGGGAAGGGATTCTACTGAGGGTGCTAAAAGGCACCGCACCGCACCGGCTGTGCGCAGGCAAGAGGAGGAGGAATGGATGATATACCGTGTATATATGTATATTTATGTTCATTTTGTACATTTCTAAAAATAAAGTTTAATGGAAATACTTAGTAGGCCTATCCTTTCTTCCCTGAATTCATATATAGCAAACCATGATTTGATTTCTCATCAAACAGTAGTAGTTTATAACGGGTAAAAATAACTTACTCTTTGTTATGAGCGGCTCGTAGGCCACAAAGACAAGGAGACATACACGAGTTTACAAAACCACGGCACATTTATTGTGATAAATGCAGAGATAGGTGGTTGAGAGGATCGCAGAGTTAGTCTTCCTGCAGCCGCTTTGGAGAGAGACTGGGGCCGTAGTGTCCGGAGGTGTCCGTGATCGTGCTGATTAGCCTCTTCAGCTCCACCCCATCGTAAGACAAAGGCCCTGGGGCCGTCACACTCTTCTATAACAACAGTTAAAAATATATATGTATATAAAATATACCGCTGTACCGACGCCATGATAAGACTGATGTTACGCTGAGAGCAGCCGGGAAAAGCACTGACATGGGCGCAGCCTCTCTGGTGGTTGACTAATCAGAACGAGTGGCCGAGCTGACCAATCGGAGCACACTAGGCTCACAGGGAGGGGGGGGGCAAGAGCTCCAACGAGTCGTTTAGTGGAGAAAGTGAATACTGCTGAATACACATGCTTGACAGAGATGCTGTATGCGAAACCAATGTGAGTTTGGAAAATTGCACAGTATAAATCTATTTTAGTATACCTCAACAATGTAATTATGATCAGTGGAAATGGCCATGACATGGGCCCTTTAATAAAATATGTTGTACCTCTTTTCATTAAGAGGATTGTGTGTGTAAATAGGAATAACAAGAGGAATGTGTCTGAAAACAAAATGATTCCAACTTTATGGACAACAGTGTATATAAATGTCAAGAAATAATGAGACAAATTATCTCTTACTTAACATAACCTCTGATGCAAACCAAGCCATTCACTCTTCCTGACATTAAACATTTTATTTTTGCTTTAATGAAATATAGCTTATGTTCTCCTTCTGTTTTCGACATGAAAAAAGATAGTAAGGCTGTATATTAAAAACATGTCATTTACTTTATTATTGTATGCTATTGTGTGCTGTAGATCAGCACCCCCCTGCCACTTCTTATGTAAGGTTTGATGAGGCAGCTGAGCATCAAGTGACTGCAGGAAAAGTGATGATGCTGCAGAAACCTGGGGTAGCTGAGTGTCTACCCTTAAGCTGCATTTACTGCTTTGTTCAAACATTGCATTTAAAGTGTAATGTTTGTATGTTTTGTGTCATAATAAGTAGATGAATCAGCATCAGGAACACTGGTTTTAATGACAGTTGTTCCATTCGAGTATAATAAAGAAATTAAAATGTGGAATAAAGGATAAAATAAGATGTATAAACATAATATATTTAAGTAATCTGTCAAATAAAGATAGAAATAATAAATATGATATCAAATCAAATCAAATCAAATCAAAGTTTATTTATAAAGCACATTTAAAAGCGATTTTTGGTCGGGCCAAAGTGCTGTACATGTAATAAATACTACAATCATAAAAAAACATTACTGCAATCACAATAAAAGACAATAAATTACAACAGATATATAAATTTTTTTTTTTTAAAAACACAGGGGGGATATAAACATGTGCCAGCATATTGACTTTTATTTCTTGCATTATATCACTCATTTGTTTACTTATTTTATGTATACAGTATAATTATATTATTATTTACTTAGCCTTAGTTTTTCTTTTAACCTAAATTGTCATTAAATTCAATTTTCCTTCATTGATTGTCTTTCCTAAAAGTAAGTGTGTCTACACACGTCAAATGTAATGCCAATATTTGGATTGGAATTGAATACACGATTAACTAGATATCAATTTAACATCAAATGCTGTTAAAATGTTAGTTATTTTAAATATTATATATAGGTGAGTGTCATTATCTTAAAAAACAGCATAATACCATCTTGTAATACCGGAGCTTGTTTTCTGATTTGTTATATTTTAGCTTAAGAAGATATAGTTCTTTAAAAAAAGTAAGATAACCTTCTCAATAGATAAAAGAAGCGAAAGTCAAAATGGATCTGAATCATTTAAAATGGTTTTCACAGTGACTCTGTTCTCACAGTCCTCCCTTCATGTAAACATCTTTGTGTTGTATGTTCTGTGTGCTCAGTTCCTCCTCAGTGCTGCTCGGCGCGCCTCAACCTGGCCTTCCTGATGTTCTGCGGGTTCTCCGTGGTCTACGGGCTCCGTGTCAACCTCAGTGTTGCCATGGTAGCCATGGTGAATACCACTGACCCCGAACCAGCTCTGAACAGCTCGGTGGTCTCTGCCTGTCCACTGCCACCCGGAGGGGACAACAGCAGCGACTCTTTGCATCAACCTGGGGTAACAGTCAATCCCATACATTGTATATACAGTACACATTATACACTGCCCGTCCAAAAGAAAAGTTACACACTCTAATATTTCTTTGGGCCGCCTTTAGCTTTGATTACGGGATGCAGTCGCCGTGGCATCATTTCGACAAGCTGCTGCAATGTCACAAAATGTATTTCTGTCCAGAGTTGCATTAACTTTCTGCCGAGATCTTGTATTGATGATGGGAGAGTCGCACCGCTGCACAGAGTCTTCTTCAGCACATCCCAAAGATTCTCAATGGGGCTGAGGTCTGGACTCTGTGGGGCCAATCCATTTGTAAAGGATGTCTCATGCTCCCTGAACCACTCATTCACAATGTGAGCCCAAGGAATCCTGGCATTGTCATTTTGGAATATGGCCGTGCCATCAGGGAAGAAAAACTCAATTGATGGAAAGACCTGGTCATTCAATATATTCAGGTAATCAGCTGAACCTGACCAACTGCAGCAACCCAAGATCCTAAGACTGCCCCAACAGGCCTGTACGGTAGGCCCTAGGCATGATGGGTACATCACTTCATCCTCCTCTCTTCTTACCCTGATGCGCCCATCACTCTGGAAGAGGGTAAATCTGGATTCATTGATTTAGTGATTTATTAGTTTCAACAATCTCCTTATATTAGTTGTGTTCTTTGGTTGATGCAGGCCAATAATCTGACCCTTCTGAAACTGATTAACATCCTCTCCACGACCACAGGATATGTCTTCTTCTGACATGGTGGTTTAAGAAATGAGACCGCAACAGCTGGGGTTAAATAACTTGTTGCGGGCTGAAACATTTTCATCACTGCAGTAATTATCAAATTGAAGGCTCTTATAGATTGGCTTAGTTAAATCAGTTGGTGACTTTATTTTTGGACGGCAGTGTATTTACTACATTATATACATGATATAAATACATGAATACATCTCCACTTCCACTCATTATCATGTGACCAACAATAACAATACATGAGTAGTGTGGAACAAAACATTGGTAAACAAGATAACATGTTATCAGTTAGTTAGTCAGAGTGTATGTTTTGTTTGAATGAAGTAAGGAAAGTCATAACCTCTCTGCAAATCTGACTGAATAATGTACTTTTCAGTCGGTCAAAAGAGTAACTAGAGAGGAAGCTAATGACTTCAAAATGAATTAAATATACATTTTCCTGATTACCATTTTTTCACACCTTTTCATTGTGTTTAATTTCATATTTTTGCAAAGTTGCAGGCTAATATTGTGTGGTGGCGGCTTGTAGGATTGTTTTTTTACTCAAAACAATACAAAGCATCCAAAAGTCAACCTGTTTTGAAAAAGTTTTATGTAATGATTACCAAAATTCCCAAAATGTTTTACTCTTGTCAAATATTAAGACCTTGCTTCGAAACAAATGTGTTTGTGTTTGTCCTGTTAAAAAGATTCATTTAATAAAGTTGAATTAATAAAAAGTACTAATTTCATCCAATTAATCTTTTCATTCAAACTGAAGCTTTTTTATTTAACACATTTTCATTTTTTTGTTTTCCGCTGATGACTACATCCAATATCCCAAAAACCTCAATGGAAGCTTTAAATGTAAAAAAGACAATAACTTACACATTTAAAACAAATATATATTGTATACAACTTCTATCACACACTTGGAAGTGGACCACCTTTGCCTGGAGGGTAAACATCATATGAAATGAGAGTATGTGGCCTGTCAACAGAGTCTAATGCCTCCCCCATAAACCCTCCCTTCCTCCTCTCCCAGATCCCCCAGTACCCCTGGGACTCGGAGACTCAGGGCTGGCTGCTGGGGGCCTTCTTCTTCGGATACCTGTGCACACAGATCCCGGGGGGCTACCTGTCGGGTCACTATGGGGGGAGTATCTTCCTGGGTGTCGGGGTGCTGGTCACTGCCTTCCTCACGCTGCTCACCCCTCTGGCTGCTCAGATGGGGTCCCACTGGCTGTTTGCACTACGAGCGCTGGAGGGCTTCGGGGAGGTGAGAGTGATGAGCTGAGCACAGGAGGCTGTAGCATAAGAAGTGTGTAACGTTTCTGTCTGTGTACTTCTAATTTATAATCAGGGTCTTCTCCAAAATGTAATGGGTTCTTACTTGGCCCATGCTACACCCTTCTTCAAAGTATGTTTTCAATCAGGCAGGTCGTTTTTCTCACGCAAACATTGTCTTTTAGAGGAATTGTCTATGATTAAGGCTACACCACACCAGTTTAACCACACAGTATATTCAATTACCTTTACATAAATGTAATTGAATTGTAATAGTAAAGCTAATTCTTTAAAAGCCTTTTCTTATTGTAATCCTTGTAAACAGTACATATTATTTCAATAGTTGTGTGAACAGTTTGTGATTGAGAGGAAATAATTTGTCCCTTTTAAGTTTAAGTTGATTGTACACCAGAGCTGCAACTAACACATTTTATTTATTTATTAATCTGCTGATTATTTTCTTGATTACAGAATTTGTAAAAAATAAAATAAAGAACCTGGAAGGTTTTAAAAATTGCTTTTATTGCCCATTATGTCAAGTTATTTGAACATAATCCCGAATTCATTTACACAGTCACTCGTGTGAACCAACAGTCTTTTAATATTTGGGATCACCCAAGACGTGCAGGGGACCGGAGCTAGCAAAGAACCATTACATTGCGTCAAATCATCCTGATCAGCTGGTCAAATAAACAAAGTGAAGTATTTTTGCGCAGGAGACATCTGTAACCTTTTATTGCTAATCGTCCACATTTGATATGAACACAAATATTTTCTAATCCGTCTCCCTCTCTGCTGTCTCCCTCTGTGCTGTCTCCCTCTCTGCTCTCTCCCTCTCTCCTGTCTCCCTCTCTCCTGTCTCCCTCTCTGCTGTCTCCCTCTCTGCTGTCTCCCTCTCTCCTGTCTCCCTCTCTCCTGTCTCCCTCTCTGCTGTCTCCCTCTCTCCTGTCTCCCTCTCTCCTGTCTCCCTCTCTGCTCTCTCCCTCTCTGCTGTCTCCTTCTCTCCTGTCTCCCTCTCTCCTGTCTCCTCTCTCCTGTCTCCTCTCTGCTGTCTCCCTCTCTCCTGTCTCCCTCTCTGCTGTCTCCCTCTCTGCTGTCTCCTTCTCTCCTGTCTCCCTCTCTCCTGTCTCCCTCTCTCCTGTCTCCCTCTCTGCTCTCTCCCTCTCTGCTCTCTCCCTCTCTGCTCTCTCCCTCTCTGCTGTCTCCCTCTCTCCTGTCTCCCTCTCTGCTCTCTCCCTCTCTGCTCTCTCCCTCTCTGCTCTCTCCCTCTCTCCTGTCTCCCTCTCTCCTGTCTCCCTCTCTCCTGTCTCCCTCTCTGCTGTCTCCTTCTCTCCTGTCTCCCTCTCTGCTGTCTCCCTCTCTCCTGTCTCCCTCTCTCCTGTCTCCCTCTCTCCTGTCTCCCTCTCTGCTCTCTCCCTCTCTGCTCTCTCCCTCTCTGCTCTCTCCCTCTCTCCTGTCTCCCTCTCTCCTGTCTCCCTCTCTCCTGTCTCCCTCTCTGCTGTCTCCCTCTCTGCTGTCTCCTTCTCTCCTGTCTCCCTCTCTGCTGTCTCCCTCTCTCCTGTCTCCCTCTCTCCTGTCTCCCTCTCTGCTGTCTCCCTCTCTCCTGTCTCCCTCTCTGATGTCTCCCTCTCTCCTGTCTCCTTCTCTCCTGTCTCCCTCTCTGCTGTCTCCCTCTCTCCTGTCTCCCTCTCTGCTGTCTCCCTCTCTGCTCTCTCCCTCTCTGCTCTCTCCCTCTCTGCTGTCTCCCTCTCTGCTGTCTCCTTCTCTCCTGTCTCCCTCTCTGATGTCTCCCTCTCTCCTGTCTCCTTCTCTCCTGTCTCCCTCTCTGCTGTCTCCCTCTCTCCTGTCTCCCTCTCTCCTGTCTCCCTCTCTCCTGTCTCCCTCTCTGCTGTCTCCCTCTCTGCTGTCTCCCTCTCTGCTGTCTCCTTCTCTGCTGTCTCCCTCTCTGCTGTCTCCCTCTCTGCTCTCTCCCTCTCTGGTCTCTCCCTCTCTGGTCTCTCCCTCTCTGGTCTCTCCCTCTCTGCTCTCTCCCTCTCTGCTGTCTCCCTCTCTGCCCTCTCCCCTCTCTTCTGTCCCCTCAGGGAGTGACGTTCCCAGCCATGATGGCGATGTGGGCTCGCTGGGCCCCCCCTCCGGAGCGCTCTCGCCTGATGACCCTGTCGGGGTCTGGGGGAAACTTTGGGGCCTTTATTGCTCTGCCTCTCACCGGCCTCATCTCCCAAAGCTTAGGCTGGCCCGCTGTCTTCTACCTCTGTGGTGAGGACGGAAACCAAACACAATCACATACTTGAAACATTCATCAACACATACATTAGTCTCTCACAGGAAAGATGCCATGGTGGTAGATGCTGAACAAAACGGTTAATGCAAAAACGCTGTAATCAGTTACATATTCTTAGAATGCTAAGGTGTGGCGTACTCTAAAGGCACAACTCCCTGTTGTCTGGTTAAACACTAGCAATCAAATGATGAGAAGTGACGTTTTACCTTCATTCAAACACGGTAACAGTTGGACTGTAACATGATTCCATGCTTTAATGTTCAAAAAGGTATTTGTATCATCCTGCCTGTGCTGCAGCACCTCTTTTCACCCTCTGTGTGACGTATGGATTCTTGGACCCCAAAGCAGAGACAGACACAAGTTAAGCTCAAGGTGTTTAATAAATAATAGGCCAAGGCAGGTACTGAAAACGGGGAGCTGGCTGGCTGCAGAAAGGTCCAAAAACAAAGCGGAGGGAAACGTCCCAGGCTATACTCGAAAAGTAGCTCAAAAACTGCAAAGAAACAAAACAAAACTCAAGGCTGCAGAAAGGCACTCTGGATCGTTGAACAGCATTTAATTCTCTGGCAGAGAAGTGAGGTGAGGGCCAGGCTCTTAAAGAGCAGGTGATTATCTGAGTGGGAACAGGTGTGCCTCTTCTGCAGCCAGGAGAATACCAGCCACGCCCCCTGTCACACACCAGCCCTGCAGAGAAGGAGAGACAGAGTAGTGAGGGGTAAAAGGAGCAAAACAGGAAATAACACAACAACAACAAAACCCATGCATAAACATAACACTCTGTCTGAAACCAGAGCCCAGTCTGCTCTGATTGGTTAGCTGTCCAGCTCTGTTGAGATTGGTCAACAACTTAGAGATGTCCCACCCCTTAGCCTGTCATGTACAATGTGTCAGAGCGCTAGCCAATAGAAGCGTGAGTGTTACAGTGATGTAATTATCTTACGGAAGTAAACAAAGGAGTCCAATTCAGGCCGGGGGGGGGGGGAGTGTGTGGGAGAGAAACTCCCTCTGGAGGAGACACGGGGATTTAAGCCTTTGCAGAAAGGGAAAACCCAAAAAGCATAATAAAGCCCCTTTAATTATATCATTTTCCAATAGTTGTTATTTTTTTGTTTTAGCTGGAAACCAGTACACATTGTTTTGTCAAACTTAGAAGTTGTTCGTCTCTATTTCACAGCTTCTTCAACAATACCTTTAGAGCAGTTTGATTTTGTTATGACATCAGGCCTTCACTGTCAACCCTGCTTTATTTATTCATTACTATATCCAGTAACACCTTCTTTCTCTTTCCCTCAGGTGGTGCTGGTTGCCTCTGGGCAGTCGTCTGGTTTATCTTCGTATCTGATGACCCTCGCACCCACCGTCGAATCAGCAAGGAGGAGAGAGATTACATCATAAAATCCATTGGATCTCAGGTACGCATGAAATAATGTTTTATTTACAGCTAACTTTTCTCAATATTGCCCTACAATTTTGGTAGAAAGAAAGCCGTAGAGATTAGAAATGACAAAATATGTATTTGTTTATAATATGTTAAATGAGAGCATGGTGAACAATGACGTGCTCTGCTTTATGGTAGCTCCTCTGGGGATTTAAATGCAACAAATATTACTATAGGCGCGTTCACACCGCAGTACTTTTCCCACAAAGGTTCATCAGAACTTAGTTCATCAGAACTCTTTAGTTCTCACTAACTAAGTACAGATTGCGTTCACACCGGAATAAGTCCCTGGGGGAGGATTAGGCAAATGAAGCCGCTGACGTCACTTCTTCTTCTTCTGCTTTGGGTTTACTGGCAGGCCGCAAACAACTTCACGGCGTATACTGCCACCCGAAGTCCCCGGCCGGAAGTCCCCGGAGTTGGGGACTGGCTTCAGTAGAAGCTGCTGGGACTCCCAGCAGCTTCTACTGAAGAGTAAATCGCCAGAACGCCGACACCTCCTCATCTCCACCGCTCCCATGTTTTCTTTTGTGTTGCCATAAGTTAGTCTCTCTGCGTTTCTGCGCTGGGCTAATGCTAATGCTAATAATGCTAATGCGAGGATAACAAAACTTTTTGGGAGTTTTACGGGGCGTGGTTTGCATTCCGCCCCGCCCAATCAGACATAGGAACCTTTTTCTCCCACGAAAGTACCTGCTCTTTCGGGGACGGAAAACTGATGGAAAAGGGGGTAAAAAGGTTCTCATGAACTAATTTTAGTTCCGGCTCTTTTTGGTGTGAACGCGACATTTCAGAACTATATCGAAACTAAAGTGGGAAAAGTACTGCGGTGTGAACGCGCCTTATGAGTCCACTGGTAGTGTCCCAGTATTGCCACTATGGAAGAAGAAAATGACGTGCAGTTTTCTAACAACATTTCAGTCCAGCTGTTTTGGATGAATTGATTCATTTAGGTCCTCTTTAACTACCACAGTTAGAAGAAACCTACTCAAGTTGGTTAACATCAGACCCAAGCTTTTGATCCACTATAAGAATTAGTCATGTGAAGCATTTGCAGCATATCATCATCACCAAATCCTGTGGTTAAATGCCACAAAAGGTGACATAAATCCAAGCTGTCACCTTTACTTTTTGATAAATAACTTAAGAAAAACTCAAATGAAATTAATTGTATTTATGAAATGTTACATTGTTTCTAAACCGTTTTAGATTTCCTTAAATAATATCAATTTCATTTACTTTAGGTTTATGACAATACCTTGTCCCGAACGCTTTTACCCCATTTTCAGACTTGTTCAGCTTGCAGTGAAATGTTGTTAGGTTCCTTATGAAACTTCCTCTTCTCCATACTTCCTCTTCCCCTCAGCTGTCATTCTGTCGTTTAGATTTCCTAATCCCAACAAGTTAAAATACCTTCAAATGAGAACAAGTGACAGAATATTTCTTCTCTTTTTTTACTTAATGAAATCTTCCATATGGACACATTTATGTAATATGCCTGTAAATGTCCCTTCTCTTTAAATCTGTTAATTCATGTTTTTATTGTTCACAGTTAAAACCCACACACTTGAACACATTAACATAAAAAAGCATGTGCATTTACTCTTTTACATTGGCCTTAACCTTTTAAATGTGTGTAGACTAAGACTTTCATTCATACATATAGCTAGAAACAGCTTTTATATTTAGCTGATCCCACAGCAGTTGTTCGACAGCAGGAGATAAGATACTTCTACCTTGATCAATATAATGATAAAGCAACAATACTTTTACTTGAGTACAGTTTTTTTGTTTTCTCTACCCACCACTGATCATGATATCAATGATAACTAAGGGTTTGTTGTGGACATTATTCACTGTCTGAAGTGTTGTCTGAGGATGTGTGATGTGTGTGCAGGGTACAGGTCATGGCTGGTCCGTGCCCCTGCTGTCCATGTCCATGTCGGTCCCTCTGTGGGCCATCATCATCACCCAGATGTGTTCCAACTGGTCCTACTACACCCTGCTCACCTCCCTGCCCACCTACATGGACAACGTCATGCACTTTGACCTCAAATCGGTGAGCTTTACATTAATTGTTACATTACATTTCATTTAGCTGACGCTTTTATCCAAAGCGACTTACAATTACCAATTACAGGGACATTCTCCCTGGAGTAACTAAGGGCTAAGTGCCTTGCTCAAGGGCACACTGGTGGTGGTGTTCCTGCCGGGATTTGAACTCACAACCTTCCGATCTTCAGCCCACCTCACTATCCATTAGACCACCACTATCCCATTCTTCCATTTCATATTAAAAAAACGATAAAACATTTCCTTTAAATAGCGCTTTATCGTTAATATCATTTTTAATCTTCTGTCCATATGTGTCAGGGACACTTCACCCTTCTTTACTGAAAATGTTGTGTGTTTTACTAAAATGAAACACAGCTTGCCCATTCCAAAAGTACAAATGATGCTTCTCTTCGGATTTTAATCAATGCTAGATGTTTTCTAGCACTCAGCCCAGTTTATAACTGAGCTTGAGTAAGTAAGTAATTACAATCTCCACTTTAAACATATCAATTATTGGGCTTTAGAAATGCTTATAGCCCGATAAGTCACATGTATTATGGGGGTAGAGTTCAGGGTAGGTACAGGTACATGAGTACAATAAAAAACGGTATATATATATATATATATATATATATATATATGTAGGAATTTAAATAAAATAATAATAATATAAATATGGAAAGAAGTTTTTATATATTGATGGAAATATGTGGTTGAAATACAATATATATATCTTAAAAATAAGTCATTATGTTTTTTTATATTTATCATTATTCATGTTTAAAAAAAGAAAACATTTATCATATATAATAAAGTGTTTGGTTGAAACTTATTTTTTTCCAAATAAGTGCAGATTTTGTATAACTTTAGTCAGAGATCAAGATTCAAAGGTTTATTTTCATAACATATACACAACTACGGTGTAATTATGTAATGTATGAAGAACTGAGATCACAGGTTCCTCAATAGTGCAACTTACTCAAATATTTAAATAACAACATAAAAACAGTGCAAGTTCAGGTGTTTAATAGTCTTATGGCCTGTGGAATGAAACTGTCCCTGAGTCTGGTGGTTTTAGTCCTGATGCTGCGGCACCGCCTGCCAGACGGCAGCAGACACAACAGTTTGTGGCTGGGGTGATCTTTGATAATCTTTCTTCCTGAGCCGCTGGTTGTAGAGGTCCTCCATGGATGGCAGCTCCGTCCTGGTGCTGGCTGTTTTCCCCTGTTTACAGTCTTAATGCTAAGCTAAGCGACCAAGCTGCTGGCGGAGAGGGTACTATCAATCTTCTTATCTAACTCTCAGCAAGAAAGACAATAATTGTGTTCTTGAAGCTCTTTCTTTAATCATTTCCCAGGTGTCCTCACCTTTTTGTCTCTGTTTCTGAACACTTACATGCACATCTCTTGATACTTGACAAAGACAAACATGCTTGCTTTACTATCAAATCCTCCGCTGAACACTCTGATGTAATGTCTCTGTCTGTCTCCAGAATGGTTTCCTGTCCGCTCTGCCGTACCTCGGGGCCTGGCTGATGTCGATGCTGTCGGGCGTGGTGGCAGACAGCCTCATCGAGAGGGAGGTGTTCAGCATCACCGTCGTACGCAAGCTCTTCACACTAATAGGTAAAAGACACTTTTCCTCTCAGATCGCTCATGTGTAGTTCACATATGAATGTATGTATGCACAGTTAAGAAACTAAAGCTTTAAGATTGATTAGATAAAAGTACCTACAAACTTTAAATTAAGCAGAGGACTTTAGCTCCATTCCACCTCTGGTCAAATCCAAATATTAAAAAGACAGAACCAGTAACCCCAGTGATGTTTTCTGAGCCTGTACTGGGTTTCCTTCCTCTCCTGACTCCCTCCTGGTGCAGGTCTGATGCTCCCGGCAGCTTTCCTCGTGGCTGTGAGTTTCGCCGGCTGCAACCATATCCTCGCCGTCACCTTCCTCACGCTCTCCACCACCCTTGGAGGCATCACCGCCCCCGGGGTCTACATCAACCAGATAGACATCGCTCCACGGTGGGTGTTACTGCCCTACACCTTCACTTCTCACTAATTCAGCCATTTACACCTCAGTTTTAAGGGGCCCTCATATGCGTTTTGGGGTTTCCCTTTCCTGAAGTGTGTTATAGGTTTTCTTCTTCAAAGGCTAAAATCCAAGTTCCCTCCTTGTATACATATTACTTAAAGAGACTTTGTTTATTTGGAATCTTTTATATTACTGGTTTGTACTTGAAGAATGAATTATCAGAACGGTTGCCAAGTAAGTCTCTGTTAAATATTCCTGTTTCGTTCCAGCTTACTCATAAACGTACATACTGTATGTGTGATAAACTAATTTAAATGTAATAAATATAATCTGGCCGTATGGAAAATATAACATTTCAGGCTGATAACGACTTGCTCTTTCACTGTCTTCGCAGGTATGCAGGATTCCTTCTGGGAATCAGCAACACTTTCGGGACCATTCCTGGAGTCCTGGCCCCTATTGTTACAGGATACTTCACTGAGGGTGTAAGTCTTAAAATAAATAGTCATAAAGTTACTTAAGTTACCATATATAATATTGTAAATGTATATATATTTATATATTGAGTGGGAACGAGAGACATGAAGAGAAATGTCACATTTAATCATATTTTTAAGAAAAACGCTATATTCAATATAGGCTCTTTATACCTAAACTAATCAACTTTGAACTGTGCTAATATTTGAACGGTTAAAATCTTTTACTAATTATAAATATATATATATATATATATATAAAATGTTTTTCAAATATGTAGGCATTCAAAGTTTCAAAGTTGAAGTACTCAATGCAGAAAATGCCCCCTTTAACTAATATATTATACTTTTATATTTTTTTCTTTTTTTATCACAATTCTAAATAAAAAAATACAGATATTAAAGTTCATTATTTTCAGTTATAGTGTTATAGTTTGTATATATACATTTATTTTTTAAATCCTTAAGTGATTACAGCATTTTCGCAACTAGAAGGCACTGTACTGTTTTCTACTGTACTGTTAAATCTTTTCTGATTTCTTCTGTGAAATAACATTACTCTTATATTTATTTTATTTGTGGTTTTAAGGTAATCGCAATGTTATAATCAGGTTATAGTACTATTGTAATAGTTGGAATATGTTACTGACCACAGGTAATTAGTAGTGGTATTGGAATACATCTGGTGTTGCATCTCTTCTTCTGTGGTTGTCAGCACACCATGGCGGGCTGGATGAAGGTGTTCTGGGTGGCAGCGGGGATCAACGTGGGGGGGGCTCTCGTCTACACCATATTTGCCAGCGGGAAGATCCAGCCGTGGGCCAATACCGAGGACGAGAGAGCAGAGACCGAGAAAGAAAGGAGCAGGTCTATCTCTACATAAAACATAAACACTCAGACCAATACAAACAACAACACAAACAAAAGGGGCACACGCGGTACAGCTTTGAAAGACTGATGGGTACATTTCAACCCAGAAAAACAGATATAGAGTTCTACTCTCTCAATGTATAAATTATATAAATTATAGGAATATATGCAGTACTCAATTCACAACTATGAAGAATGGAACGTTTACTGACAACATTTAATGGTTGTCCAGGATAGTTTCATGGAGAACTTTTATCAATACTATTTTAGAACATGTATTCTCAGGTGAGCATTTGAACTCATTTGTACTATAAACCCAGCAAAGACTATAATTATTGTAAAGCAGTTTTATACATCAAAATCTAATTTTACGCACATTTTTTAAGTATGATTTGCTGGATATTCACTGCCTTTACTAATACATTAGGAATCAGGGATACTTTTTCACTTGTCCTGTATACTGTTGGAAAAACTCACATGAGCATTTATATTACATGAACTGTACAGCACCTCATATGAGACCAAAACAAATGTGGGTGATCTTGCTGTGGGATTTTATAAGATTTCTTTAGCTGTAAATGAAATGGGACCATTTGTTTTATGAAGCAACCAGACATGACGAAAAAGGATGATTTTAAACCCTGTACCTTCAGCTGCTTTGTTCACAGCTGTGTCTGTTTTCTAACCCTTCAGACGGTCAAACGGAACAAAAGAATCACTTTCCACACAGAATAATACACCAAAAGCCTTTTACTTGATCTTTCTAGAGGTTTTTTATAATCCAATTCAGATTCCAGAAAGTGCCAAGAACTTTGACTTGCCGACAGAATTATGTTTCATAGAAGAATATGTGGATTTGCAGTGTTTTTAATCTGTCATCCTTTCTTTCACTCATGCCATTTGTTAAAAGTGCACTCTGATTGTAAAAATATGATGTTTTTAAACAGATGCAATAATGTATTTACCTTCTCTGTGTGTTGAAAATGTGTGAGATGTACAAATATGTTAAATATGTTTACTCAATATTTTATTGGGTAAATGATCAAGTTTGTTTACAGAGCAAAACTAAACTCTGTGAAATCTGAGTGAGGTGTCTGTCTTTTTATCTTTTAGAAAATATATATATTAGTATAATTTTGTGTAAATATAATACATGAATAGATACAAATAAGCTAAATTAAACAGACATATACATATGAAGGATAACATTACACAACAAGATTACAAACCCTCACAAACACACATAATACTTATTTTAGGATGAAAAACACCCAACAAGGAAAGCTTTTTGTTTTTGTGTCACAACGTTTATTTGTCTGAAGAGGATGTACAGAGATGTACATCACACATATTGTGTTTGAGCTGTGGGAATGGTTTCATGACCCACCTTTGGACTTTTAATACCATAAAACATACATTTATTATTTACATAATACAATATGCAATGAATACCTTCTTCCAAGGGTTTTGGACATACAGTGAATGACTTCAATTCCTCTCTTCAGCCACTAGATGGCAGAAGAAACTAAATTAAAGTGATATTTGAGCAGTCAAAATGGAAATAAACTTTGTGACAGTAAAATAAACCGTTTTTAATAAAAGAAGCAGTTTTAAACCTGAATGTTATATAAAGAGGGAAAGTAGCAATACAATGATTATAAAATAACTCTGTTACAAGTAAAACTCCATTCAAAATTATACTTTAGGAAACATTTTATCAAGTAAGTTTACATTACTCTATAAGTATAAAGGTACATACCGTGCAGCCATAGATGCTTTGCGCTTGTTAAATTATTAGATATAATACTATTACATTATATTATATTTAAGATGCTTTTTAATGGCTTCGGTAAAGTTTTTTATTTATTTATTTGTACGCTGTGTGGTTCAAGTTACTGTAACAATGCATTGTATTTTATAAGTGCATTCGTTTCTAAAAGGAAGTCCATGTACTTATAAAAGTATAGTATAACATTGTATAAAGTTAATTGACTCAAGTACAAGTTTTTTCACCACCCTGTACTTATCACAAAAGTACACTTTTGAGGTACTTTACTTGACTATTTCTATTTTATAATAACTCATACTTGTATAACTTCAGTTACTCTAAAGATTCATATCATTCAGACTAAATATAAGTCAACTAATAAATTATAACTAATAACTTAAGCTACCGGGCTGTATTTAAAGTAGTTCAAATAAGCCCCACCTTTTCAAGATGCAACATTAAAGCAATGCTTATAATTATTAAAAAGTGCCATTATGTGTCCCATATATTCTGCAATGGGCTGTCTGCATAATAAGTTGCTTACTTTCACAATGTGGAACTTAATGCTCATACTTTGTTGTTATTAAGTGAGACCTTTAATGTATTTTACTTAAATAAGAGTATTTAAATGTTTTACAAAAAGTTTTACTTAATTCAATTAATTATATAACGTCTTCTGCTGAAATGAAAAATGTCACAGTTTGCTAACAGGGTGTAGCTCCTCTTGTTACAGGGTAGTGTTGAAGCTTGCATCAGATTTTTTGATGAGTGACCCGGATGTTCTTCTGACGAAACCGGTGTTTCACGGGAATCGTCGCCCCCTCCTTTTTCGTAAAGCAGGGCTGCAGGGGATGTATAACCATAGATAGACTATACAGTCTATGGTTATATCACATCCCCTGCTTTCATTTATGTATCTACCACATTACTCTTGTCACTCTGTTAAAACTTCAATTTCTCCCAGTCAACTAACTTATTTGAAACAACTTTAAATGTTTCCGGCGTAACTTCTTTTTTCTTTTTTTCAGTTGTATTCGTGTCAACAGAAGGATTTTAAAACGGCTAGCTAAAGTTAGCTTATTTATTCGAATGCTTGTCTCACTTATGTAGACGCTTATTATGTAGATATTTGCCTTAAATATGCCTTTTCTGACTGTAGCAACGTAGTGGCCTCGGTGTTTTTGCGTTACAAAACATTATTTGTAATGTAAGATATCTATAAGCTAACGTTAGCTAGGTCATGTTATCATTTGGTGATAATGCTGTTGTTTTCCTCATTATGCGAATTCAATCTATAGTAAATGTGGAATCTTTATTCTGCACATGGAAAATGAATGTAACCCCCTAATATATTTTATGTATACTTAAAAAGTGGGTAACTTTAACATGGACAGTTTGTTCCTCTTTTTAGTTTGTATCCAAGACAGAGGACACTCCCTTCCATCATTTGGAAAGGTTGAGTGTGTGATGCAAGACTGTGACTCAAAAGCTGAATTAACAAAAGATATACATACATCATTTTCACTGTGATTCAAAAAAATATCGAAGTACAAAGTGACAAGCCTTTCCATTATTGTTGCGAATTGAATATCCCCAGGGGCCCCAGAGAGAGGCCCCATCCACCCAACAAGAACAACAAAACATTGTCTGTGTACAGAAAATAACAAACTACGTGTAAAAGTGTTTGCCTGGGAGCTCTGTTTTCACATGAATGTTCTTTTACTTTGTACTCCCACAATTTTCTCCAGTGTTTTTGCTTTACCACAAAAAATACCTGAAAAGAGCAGGGATAGGCAACCCGCGGCTCTAGAGCCCCTCTATAGTGACTCCCTAGCTTTGACAAAATATAACATGCCACTAAATAACAGTTGACATTTGTTTGAAAGGATTGCCTTTTATCTTGGAGTTTCAGGGAAAATGTGAAAATAATATTACTAACAGTTGTGTCACAACTTTCTTTCCTGGCACCTTTTCCCTGGAGGTGGCTCATCCTACATTTTAGACCAGCGGCCTTAGAAAACAAACAACTAACTATTTTTTGTTTATATAGTATAACTATGTGTACAACTGAATAAGCTGTGTTATAGAATTTGTTTTGGTGGCAAAGGGGGCAAAATGGCTCTTTTTAAAGGTTTTGCTTTTGAAAATTGAATTTGTTTATACATTTCTGTACAAGAAACCTCAACACTTAAGTAAGAAGCAGGATGCAGTGCACATTTTTGTACTTTCATTAATAAGCTCAAATATTAATGAAATATACACATGTCACTTACCAAGCACAGAGCAGAAATAAACACACCTGATTATTATAAAAAGTTTATTTACATCTCAAAATTCCATAACCTACAGAGTTGACTCATCAACAACAGTTATGTTACGGATGCAAAACCAGCATATGTGTAAAAACCAACAGACAAAACTTAGAAATTGGCAATTCAAACAGGGAGAGACAAAGAGGGAGCCAGAGGTGGGTGAAAAATATCCTGCAGCCCCTAAAGTTTCATGCAAACGTTTTAATCATACCCACCCTGGAGGCTGTAATATGCATGAGATAAACACTTTGGGTGTTAAACAAATGCAGATGGTAGCCTGGAAATCAAAAGGGAACACTTTGTTTGCAAGTGTGAAAAAAAGGGAGCAGCACATCTCCTGCAGCAGGCTGCAGGAGATGTGAAACTGGCTATGTGTTGTAAATGGGATTTATTTACATGAACTGTCCCTTGCTAAGATTGTATTTACATATTATGTGCTGACATTGGTATGTAGATTGCGTTACCTTAAATCCTCATCTTATTCTATGCATGTAGCTGTGGGAGACTTTCAATCTTGGCATTGATCACAGTCAGTCAGAGTCCTTCTTTTCCTGAACCCACACAGTCACGACTCTTAAATCTGGCAGATAAAGGCAACTCTGAAGAAACAGTTGATAATGCTGCTCACTAGAAACTGTGGTGTTATACTGGATTCCATATAGTGTTTCCGTGCATATTAATTTACTACATGAGATTAAACATTGTCTATCTTTCAAATCTATGTCTACATTTTCACCTGAGTAGTTTCACTAAAGACTGAATTCCCCTGGTTTATTGCCAAGTATATTTTCACATATAGACGCTTGGGGATGTTGGTGCATAAAATCATCAATGTAATAGAACAATTAGATGAAAGCAAGCATTGACAAAATAAAATAAATACAAAATAACATATACAAATATATATTATATATTATAAAATATACTCAAGATAACACATTTGGAATGAAAGAAAGGACAATAAACCATGATATAAAGTAGAAGCTAAAGTAGGGGCTAAATTGTGCAAGGAATTTGCAAGATTCACATAACATTTATTATTTAAAGAATATGCCATGCAGAATATTGTGTTTATGTCGCCCATATAGATAGATTAGATAGATAGAGTGTATTTGTGATTGTATTACAAGTATTATTTATATGCAGTGGTTCCCAAACCTTTTATCTGGCTTATGAGCCCAAAAACAATATTAGGTCAACATTCTCCTGTCGTTACATGTGGCATATTTATACCACTTTAACCAGAGTGCGTTTTTCATAGTTGTATCCTTTACCTGTATTGAAGAATTGGATAGTTCTTTGACTTTAATTAAAGTACCCTATCTTTAAGTGTTTCAGTAGTATATTGGTTTATAAGAGAGTATTCTAATTTCTTCTGTAGATGTATAGTGTGTATTCTTTAGATACTCTTCTGAATATATGTCTCTTATTTTCTTTTTTAAAGATATTTGTAATAGTGACTGGTAAAAATACTGCTGTGACAAAAGAGGACTGAGTTCCCCTCTGTCTCGGTCCAGTTCCTTTGCTCCTCCCTTTGGAGGCTGGAATAGCTTCCAGCCATCTCTTCTTCAATGTTACAACTTACCTGTTGTCTCTTCTTGCTCTACCTAGTTGACCCTGTAAAATTAGAGAAGACATGAAACAAAGACATGCTGTATTCAATGGTTGATTGTCACTACTGTAAGTGCACTCAAATACTTTAGTCAAGTACACTTCATTTCATCCAAAACATTTTGTTGTTCAACTGACCCTGTGTTGACATAAAATGACTATAAAGTAAAGCTGAAATTATAATAAAGAAATTATTTAAAAAAACATGCTTCATGTTTTTAAGTCATGAAAAGTGTTGCCTTAAATACATAATAATAAACCAAAGTAGCCTATATAAAAATGCTTTTATATGTCACCATCTAAAAGAGGGCTCTCCTCCGCCCCCTGTATAATGACTACTTTACTTTTGAATCAGAATCTCTTTATTGTCATCATACTTCGGTATAATTAAATGTTGTTGCCATCTCTCAGTGCGGTCATAGAAATACGGGGTTGTTTTACAGCTGCCCATTAGCTGAGAACCTCAGGCCACAAATGTTAAGGCCTAAAGGTAAAGAGGCCTGTCCACATTTTTGTAGCCCACATTGAGAGCTTCACTGTAAAACACGCTAGTTTACTTTTCTGTATGCAAAACCAGTCACCTCCTATGAAGCCAGAGAAAGTCACACTTGAGGTTTTCAAATGATATAAGCACTATAGGTGTTTGTGTTTTAAAATGAGTGTGTTGTCTATCTTCCAAGATTTAATGAAAAGAAGCAGATGTGAGTCAAAATACAGACATTGCACCTCATTAACCTATATTTCAGAATCAGTGTTGCTCACTAGCAAATTCAAAAGTGCTCCGACCACATTTTTAAGACTCTTATGAATGGAGGTTGCTTAACATTGTGACCAACTGTGGAGACAGAAGGTACCAAAAATGCATTAGGCTTTTTCTTATACAATGAGATCTATAGGCGTGGTTCTTCACCTTCTAAGACAGGTTTTATAATATGAATTTGAGGAGGAGAACAGGAGGATTGGTTTATGTTGCTTGCTAGCACTGTGTGTATCTGACATCTACCAGGGATTCATTTACAATCAAGGAAATTAGAAACTATAAACAAGTCCAGTGCTGTTACCTGAACTGGAGGGTTTGCCCGGGCGAGTATAAAAATGTGCGTGTGGTTGAAGGGTCTGCCAGCTGCCTCTATACGGGAAATATGCCAAGTGATGGGAGAGCTGGCAGAATTTGACCTCCTTCCCTCACCCCTAAGTAGCATCCAAGGGACAACATAGGCTTTACGATGAAAATATGGGTGTGATTGTATATTTTCCCAAGATAAATCAAATATTCCTTATTAACCTAAAACTTTAGCTACATTATACAAATGCAAGTGTTTTAAAAAACAATATGCTTATAAAAATCACCGTGAAGTTACCAAAGGTGAAGAGCGAGGATGTCAAACAATCATTTTTGATTGTAAAGTAGTAAATCAGGTGACCCTGCAAACACTTCACCCCGCGAACAACATGTTTAATTCAATCAGTTGTGTATAGGCGTTGGTCCCTAATGTAAATGACTGGCAAGATAAGGTGTCTTGAAAACAGCATGAGTTCCTCTTTTCTGGGTCTTCGCTCTGTTTGAATGTAAATCTCTCATTCAGATTGAGATAATCCTCTCAGGCTGATGATTGGTCCCAGTATCACAGTAAGGGGGTGGGACAGGGGGAAATCCCTGTGGTGTTATGGTCTGAAATAGTAATTTTTTTTGATGAAAATCACTTCCCCATATTCAGAGAATTATCTGTTTTATGTATGATATTTACACAAACCATAAAATAATTGAATTATAAATCCCTGAATCAAACTTGAACTTTATAAAGGCTATGTCATGAAGACATATTGTATGTCTTGTGTCTTTTTAACGTGGACTACATTTTATTAAAAAAAGTCAGTTATCGTATTATATTTTGAAAAAGGTATTGTTTTCAATAATAATCTTTTCTGCATGACATAATATTCAAGATTCAAAGGTTTTAATGTCATATGCACATAAGCTACAATGTAGAAATGGCAATGAAAATGTTATGACCCAAGCTCCTCCAACTATGCAACATATATAATAAAATGCAAAAATACAAATACAAAATAGTGCAAGAAGTCTATATACACGTAAATAGAATATGCTATATAATGTATTTATATTGTGTTAATGGTGGAAAAATGTCATAAAAGGAAGTCAATAAAAACGTATAAAACAGTTGATGGATGAACTCAACAAGTTGCCAGTAAAATAACTCTTAAACTTGACAATATGTGCTGTTATGGTCTGAAATTGTTATTTTTTCCTATTGTTGTTTATATTAATGATGAAAAATCACTTCCCAATATGCAGAGAAATATCTGTTTTATGTGTTATATTTACACCGTTTTTAAAAATAATATTTCTGCATTACATAATTTATTTATATTGTCTCAATGGTTGACAAATGTCCTACTAGGAAGTCAAAAACAACTTGTAAAATAGCTGATGGATGAACTTAAAAAGTTGAGGGTGAAATAACCCATAAACATGACAAAGTGTGTTATTTTACTCTCTGTTTTCCATATATTTAACATGTCTGTAACAGCTAGAGTATCGCTGTTATCGTGAGTTTCATCTCTAAAATATGCACAGTGTCTGGTGAACGCATCATGCATGTTTCATGCGGTTCATCCAGTGACGTGCTGACGTTTTTTGCAGGAATGTGTGTGATTTGCGGAGGAGGGCGACGGGAAGTCAGGCCGCCTCCCAGTCAGTATAAAACCCAGAGTCCAACCCTTTTTCCTTCTCTTTCTGTTACCTGGCTAGGGGCAGCAGCATTGGCCGTGTAAACCCAGAAACACCGGTGAGTTCAACTTTGACTGAGGCCTTTTAGTAGTTTTATCGCAGGATTAGATTTAGCTAGGAGTTTACTCTCTGAAAATGTGAGTTTTTTTTATTTAAAATATTGTCTTTTCGGTTATCTAACTTAACTCAAACCTGTGGCTTTTTGTGTGAAGAAATTACCGGTACATGTAAAGGATCGTTATAACTGGGTATTCTAGTTTGAGCGTGTTTTGTGTTTTAGTTTGATCCTGTATTAAGTTGAAACAAAGGCGGTTAATGCGGGTGTACCGAGTGTGGAGGAAGGAACAAAGAGGGGACTTGAAAGCGGAGAACCGGGGATGTTGTAATAGCATTTCTTTCCCCCTCTTCATTTAACAACTGCACATATTATCCAGTGACAGGCGGGCCTAGCACAATAGCTTCTAAATATTTGGCAATCTTTGTAACTTAATACGACGTGGCCCATAGTGTAACACGTGTCTCTGTCGGGCTTGTGGCCGAGTGAGGCCTAGCCGCAGTAGCCGCTTGCTAGCTGCCCACACCATGGACAGAATGACGTTAACACAAAACGATAAATGTATTTAATATTAAGTGGTTTGAATGATGTGTTATGTATTTGAATGTTGAGCTTAGTGTCGGGTTTTCTATTAAAAAGAAGTTGAATAAACTGTTCATAATATTCTGGGCCCGGGTCATCCTGGTTCATTAACGGAGCATTACCGCCCTTTAGTTTGGCATTAACAAGGCTAATAAATGATGGCGCACTTCCACTTGATGCATTTCTTAACGGTCTTGGTTATTTTATTTTATAACAGAAACTACAACAATGGGAAAGGAAAAGTTCCACATCAACATCGTGGTCATTGGCCATGTCGACTCCGGCAAGTCCACTTCCACCGGTCATTTGATCTACAAATGCGGAGGAATCGACAAGAGAACCATCGAGAAGTTCGAGAAGGAAGCCGCTGAGGTGAGCAATTAGGCTATATCTATTTTTTCACACCGTTATACAGCCAAGATGGCGGCGCCAGCATGCCCACTCTGAGCCGCTACTGCCCGGCACGAGAATGAACCGTGAGCGCGCACGCACGGGGTGGGGCCTAACGGGAGCAGCGTTGCTTGTGACTGTGCACTTTACACAGCCTGATGCTGACTACCATTTATAACACAAGTTACAATGTTTTTGTTTTCTAAAATAATAATAGGCTTAAACACTACTGCCAAAAATGCATTAATTTAAGAGAGTATCTATATTCAAAAATCTCATCATGTAGCAGAACAATTTATAGCAAACAATATATGATAATCGATTCTTGACATTTTGCAAATGGTCTTCAATTGACCGTTTTCTAGAGGCTGAAGAATTCCATCTAATATTTCCCAATGAATCCCTTTTCAATAGATGGGCAAGGGCTCCTTCAAGTACGCATGGGTGTTGGACAAACTGAAGGCAGAGCGTGAGCGTGGTATCACCATCGACATCGCTCTGTGGAAGTTTGAGACTGCCAAGTACTATGTGACCATCATTGATGCCCCTGGACACAGGGATTTCATCAAGAACATGATCACTGGTACCTCTCAGGTAAGTTATCATATTAATAAATGGCACGCTCAAGTTTTGATCCATACGTCTTCTGTCGACATACAAATCTAAACTTCAAATTTTATTTTAGGCTGACTGCGCTGTGCTGATCGTTGCTGCCGGTGTTGGTGAGTTTGAGGCCGGTATCTCCAAGAACGGCCAGACTCGCGAGCACGCCCTGCTGGCTTTCACCCTCGGTGTGAAGCAGCTCATCGTAGGAGTCAACAAGATGGACTCCACCGAGCCCCCTTACAGCCAGGCCCGTTATGAAGAAATCGCCAAGGAAGTGAGCACTTACATCAAGAAGATCGGCTACAACCCCTTAACTGTGCCCTTTGTCCCCATCTCTGGATGGCACGGAGACAACATGCTGGAAGCCAGTGAAAAGGTGAGAAATGTTACTTTAAGGTGCCCGACTTGTGTACAGGGTGGATTAGACTTGGAACTAATTATTTCTTTTGAATCTGTCCTCAGATGACATGGTTCAAGGGATGGAAGGTTGAGCGTAAGGAGGGTAATGCCAATGGAGTCACTCTGCTGGAGTCTCTCGATGCCATCCTGCCCCCGTCCCGCCCCACCGACAAGCCCCTCCGTCTTCCCCTGCAGGATGTCTACAAAATCGGCGGTATGAATGGAACATTTTATTACCAAAGGGAGTGCTGCAAGTTATAACTTCTCTTAAAGCTAGGTGACTTAACCCAATTATTTTACTCAGGTATTGGAACAGTACCCGTGGGTCGTGTTGAGACCGGTCTCCTGAAGCCCGGCATGGTCGTAACCTTTGCACCTGCTATGCTCACCACTGAGGTGAAGTCTGTGGAGATGCACCACGAGTCTCTGACTGAG
Source organism: Trematomus bernacchii (assembly GCF_902827165.1). Lineage (NCBI taxonomy): Eukaryota > Metazoa > Chordata > Actinopteri > Perciformes > Nototheniidae > Trematomus > Trematomus bernacchii. Next base: position 18,929,122 of record NW_022987564.1, on the reverse strand, counting down.
GCTATGCCCGGTGACAATGTCGGTTTCAACATCAAGAACGTGTCCGTCAAGGAAATCCGTCGTGGATACGTGGCTGGCGACAGCAAGAACGACCCACCCAAGGGAGCTGACAACTTCAACGCCCAGGTTAGCATTTAACTTAAATGGCTTGATGGTCAAATAATGATAAAAATATTCCATTTGGTAGAGCTCTAATGAAAATGTGTCCACAGGTCATCATCCTGAACCACCCTGGCCAGATCAACGCAGGTTACGCACCAGTGCTGGATTGCCACACAGCTCACATTGCCTGCAAGTTCACCGAGCTCATCGAAAAGATTGATCGTCGTTCTGGCAAGAAGATTGAGGATAGCCCCAAGTTTGTCAAGTCGGGAGACGCCGCCATTGTCAAAATGATCCCACAGAAGCCCATGGTTGTGGAGCCCTTCTCCAGCTACCCTCCCCTCGGTATGTATTTGAAATCCTGTTGTATACAAACTGAAAAATGTTTAAAATGAAGTCTACATTCTGTTTATGTGCACAATGCATTACTAATGTCGACACACCTGTATTCCAGGTCGTTTCGCCGTCCGTGACATGAGACAGACAGTGGCTGTCGGTGTCATCAAGGCTGTTGTGACCAAGGATGCTTCCGGAAAGACAACCAAGGCTGCAGAGAAGATCATCAAGAAGAAATGAATGGTCGTGCAGGACATCCAGCAACAAGAAGTGTGCCGGCAGCAGCGGGCCACTCCTTTCCCCCTGCCATGCCCTCACCCTATATCATCTTCTCTGTGGCAGATCTCGTTACTCAAGGACTGGCTTATGCTGATTAAAACCCATCGCAAAAGTTTTCGCAGGAAAAAGAACTAAATGGCATTGTCACTTACCTGAATCACATGACGGTGCCTCTTCTCAGTTAAGTTTAAGTTGGAAATGTTGTTCAAATGCCACAAATTTAATTGGAAAGAAAGCTGCTGGTAACTAATAAAAATAAATGTCTTTGAAAAAATTGAAATTGGCTTGTCTGCCCTTATTACATTATTGCAGGTGTTGTAGATTTCGGCTGCCTCTGTCTGTGGTGCAGCTGTTTTTGACCATGCTATCTGTCTAGTGATGCACTTGCCATCCAATCTCCTCGGTAGGAATTATGCCACCCCAGCCAATGGCATCCCTTATTTTAGTCTGACAGCAACAAGAGCATGCACAGCCCTCCCTCTCCCCTAGTTCAGTATAAAAACTCGGGACGGATCACATTCAGTCCTTTTTTGCCTTCCCTACACTCTATATCAGGGAACGTCTTATTTGCTGGGCACAGGTTGGTGACACATCTTTTAATAAAAGCTTTACTGCATGCATGTCTTTGCAAAAATAGCAAGTGTTATTTCATGGCAGGGAATTTGGAGTCATGTATACAAGCTTGATCTATGGCCAATTGGTCTGCCCTAGACCATATACAATCTTGCTCAACCAATTTTTATAAAAATGTTATCCAAGTACATACAAACAGGGTTAACATGCCAGCTCACCTATGTAAACCTTATTCAAACCTTGTATATCATATGGTTAAAAATATTTGTTCGACTTGGTCTAAAGGGGCTTTATGGCATTAGGTGTACAAACTCCCTAATTGGAAAACTTCAGGTCTACAATTGTCGGATATCATTCTGCCAGTCATTGTAGTCTTTTCTGTCTAACGTCGTGAACGCGCACACTGCTGTGGCTGCACTGTGTCGGGAGCGCGCCTGCATCAGTCGGTAACATGGCGGCTCTGCGCTCGCGGCACAACATGGAGGCTGAGCAGCCGGCACCGAGCACATGGCGCGTGACTCATCCAGTGCCTTTCCGGTGGCGTGCACGAGAGCCCAAAATGACAGATAGTGAGTCCTTCATGTCGAAAATAACCCATCCTAACATTCGCACTGAATTCGTTAACTCTTTACTCGACGTTTAATCGCCCTACACGGCTACATTATGCTTCAATACGTAACGACTGACGAGCTAACGTTAGCTAACTGATTTAATATGCCGCAGAGATGAATCATGAGACGTTTAAAATGCGTGATGTGTCATGTGTCCCTACTGATCTCACGCTACTCAGATGTTCAAACTTTCATAGATATGTACTGTAACTACTTACAATGGTAAATTATTCATAGTATGATTTAATGACAGTTAAAGTCCAGCAGTTTACTATAAAGTTGGCTTATTTATCTCACAGCTAATGACCTCACATCATAGTGCTGCTCATACAATAAGTCTGACATATTGCTAGTAGAGTCAACATAACTGTTCCCCATGTTTATAACCAGTAAATCAAAATGGGAAAGGAAAAGTTCCACATCAACATCGTGGTCATTGGCCATGTCGACTCCGGCAAGTCCACCACCACCGGCCACCTGATCTATAAGTGTGGAGGAATCGACAAGAGAACCATCGAGAAGTTCGAGAAGGAAGCCGCTGAGGTTGGTTTGTGGAAACACATGCCTTGATTATATGTTGTCACTAAACAAATCACAGCAAATCACACATTCATGAAAATAGGAAAGACAAAATCGGTATTATCTTCTATATCATCAGATATGTAAGGGAAACGGGTGTGGTGGATGACACTGCTCCCTGGTATTGCTTGGTTTAAACTGCCAACTACTGTTTAAACCTTTATATATACAGTCTATGGTTTAAACACATGCACTGTCCCCAGTGGCGTAACACGGTTGTGATTGGCCCCGGTGCAAATATTGTTTTGGGGCCCCCCCCCCCCCCCCATTGCCCCAAACATAAGCGCACGCTGATGCACGCACAGACATACACTCTCTCTTGTCCTTTCTCTTTTGAGCACCGCTCTTCTGCTTTGGTTTGCTGCATATTATAAATGCAAGCTATTACATTTTTTATAATGCTGCCAAACTTGCTGCTGCTAGCTACAGTACAGCAGGTTGATTAAACGGTTTGCTCGTCACGCAAGGTATCACATGACATGAAAGCAGGGCCGGTTCTAGCCAATTTGATGCGCTAGGCGAGATTTTAGCTGGTGCCCCCCCCCTATAGAATATATAAAGAATAAATGAAAAATCTATACAAAATATAAATACACTACAAAAACAGAAACGTATTGACATAGGTAATATACATCTAAAAAGGCTAAATGTTCGAACATTTGTAAGTAAAATGCTTCAATCTGGTGCACTTTGAGCACACAATTACTAGAGACTAGATCTAGGGGTACAACTCTTAACACCCATATGAAAATATCTACATTTTAATAATCAAATAAGTATGAACATAACCAATAACCTACCATAGCCAATAACAAATAAATGTAACTTATTTTATTTTTGTTGTTCATTCATATCTTATTTTACCTAGTTAACATTTATTTAGTAATGCATTTTTTTTTATCTCTCCAGTTTTAAACAATATTTTTGGTTTACTGTCCTATAGTATACATTGGAATGATTTCAAACCTGTTTATCCCAATAATTATAAAGGAGTGCCTTGGAAATATGTGTTTACATAAATTGTGATCAAAACCTTTGAGACCCAATGGGATAACTTCGACTAAAGTTAACTATCTAAACACTGAGAGAGTCCTTTACCTCACTGAGCTGTAGTTATCAGCCTCTCAGTCTGTCAGGAGAGAGCTCCCCTCCACCTTTGTTGTAGAAACATCTTCTTCTTATATCCGTTAGCGCAGCTAGCACCAGATCCTAATAACCACAGCGCCCACTTTCATCACTTACAGCGTCCATCGTACAGGGCAAAGGAAAAGTGTAACCGGGGTGAAAAGGGTGTTACCTTTACTTAATTATGAATGTTGTTACACCAAGGCCGAAAATTAGGATGAGCCCCAACGGTCAAAAATGTTTTTCCCCCTCCCAGAGCTGCCAGCGCAGCGCCCCCCCCCAGATCTGGCGCCCTATGCCAAAAAACCGGCCCTGCATGAAAGGGAGCAAGGTTATTGGACAGAAAAATTACAAATTAATTTAGGTTGCTTGGTTACTTTGAAGACTGCGTGAACTGGTCAATGCCATTGGGCTGCACCGTCTATAGTTACGCCACTGACTGTCCCCAATTACTGTAAGTATCAGTACTGTGTTGACATCTTGGCAAATATTACTTGCAAAACCTTCGTTCGGTAATACAGCTATCTGAAAACCAGCCCCAAATGATCATTGAAATAAATATTTAGTATGCATATAATATTCTAATAAATACTAATTTATTAAAAACTGGAATTAAATCAATCTGAGGGATTTGATTCACTAAACTAGAGCGAAATCCCAAATGCAATGTTTAATCTATATCAAGTTGTAAGTTTACATTTAGTTTAAACAGGTTTTGAATAGAAGTGGAAAATTAGATTACTGATTTTGAACTTTTTTTAATTGAATATTGTAAAAGAAAACAATGAGATGTGGTAGAGTTTAAAATGAACATTGGAAAAGTATATGCTTCGATAAAGGGGAGTCAGAATGAAAATTAGGAACAGGTAATAAACTTGAATTAACTGAAATGTGACAAAATTGGCATTCAATTTTGGTGCTAATGTTTCCTATTATTTTTTATATTAAATGATATAAATCAGCAAACATACCAAATTATATTTTATTTGAGGAAAATACCTTTATTTAAATCTGATGCATTTTGCAATTTGGCATATCTTGTTTAATTAAGGAATACAAAATGTAATGGTCACCAAACAGAGGTATCAAAAAACAATCAAAATATCATATTGCTACTTTAAGTTAGTCTTGAGTAATAAGTGAATTACATCTGGTAATGACACTGAGAAACTTTTTTGAAAAACTGTACAGTTCAACACTATACGTGTTGAACTTCTCTGGCTGATTCCCACTTATATTTCATTATACATCCTGTTTTTTCTTTGTTTTTTTAACCACAATAGATGGGCAAGGGCTCCTTCAAGTACGCCTGGGTGTTGGACAAACTGAAGGCAGAGCGGGAGCGTGGTATCACCATCGACATCGCTCTGTGGAAGTTTGAGACTGCCAAGTACTACGTGACCATCATTGATGCCCCTGGACACAGGGATTTCATCAAGAACATGATCACTGGTACCTCTCAGGTGAAGACACACTTTTCAATGTTGTCTCAATTTGTTATACTTATACTATTTGTATGTACATGCATTTTTTAAAAGGCCTCCCTCTTCAGGCTGACTGCGCTGTGCTGATTGTTGCTGCCGGTGTTGGTGAGTTTGAGGCCGGTATCTCCAAGAACGGCCAGACCCGTGAGCACGCCCTGCTGGCCTACACCCTCGGTGTCAAGCAGCTCATCGTAGGAGTCAACAAGATGGACTCCACTGAGCCCCCTTACAGCCAGAAGCGCTATGAGGAGATCACCAAGGAAGTGAGCACTTACATCAAGAAGATCGGCTACAACCCAGCCACGGTCGGCTTCGTCCCAATCTCTGGATGGCACGGAGACAACATGCTGGAGGCCAGTGAAAAGGTGAGGAACATACAAAGCTCAAGTTGTCTGGTTGGTGGACAACTTGCCTCACGTCAACTTACTTTAAATTATTCCATCACACATCTGTGACACTAACTCTCTTATAGTGATCAAGGTTATAGTAGGCTATTAACCCACTTTTACGGGTCGAAAAGCTTGTGACAAAATCATGTCTATACCAATGCTGTCTAAATTATATCATAATAGGTTTGAATTTATGTATATTATATTATTACTCATTTATTTTTAGGCCAGTTAAAATTATACTATTGGAGCTTTAATCTGACTATAATTTATCTGAGGTAAAACTATATTATACAGTACTGTAGTATATTATTCTATATTTGAAATATCCACAGTACAGTAATTTAATTTGTTCTAGTTTGAGAAATGTTTGAACCACAAATAATAAAAGTCAGTAAATAACGGTGCTTTGTATTTAGGTAATAAATATAAATTTTTCAATGAGATGGTAATTTGCATGAGAAATAAATAAAAGGCAAACATTTGGTTATAATAATTATCCTCTTAAAATGATGGATTTCCCCCGGACACACGTAGTCACTATGAGAAGTTTCAACTTTATGCCTTCGATTATTTATTTATTTTTTACCGCAAATAATCCTTTATTTAGACTCTTCCTGTCTTTTTGCCTCTCTCTGGGCACCCTCCATTTTAGATGAGCTGGTTCAAGGGCTGGAAGGTCGAGCGTAAGGAGGGCGGGGCCAGTGGCACCACCTTGCTGGAGGCTCTGGACTCCATCCTGCCCCCCGCCCGCCCCACAGACAAGCCCCTGCGTCTGCCCCTGCAGGACGTCTACAAAATTGGCGGTAAGGAGTGTGATTTCATTACAGGTTACAGTTAAGAAGGCAACATTATGTCATAGAAAGGCACACTACTTTCTCATAACTACCCATTAACAAAAGCAGACTAGCCTCATATAACCCTTTCAGATGTGCACTGTAACTGTACGTAAATGTGATTTAACATGTCGATCTCATGTGTGAATATGAACACGTGTCACTTTAATGCAATGACAATCTCACCCTGTCATGGTTCTGTATCACTTCCAACACCATAAAAAATGAAATGCCATAATTATTTATTGTACAAAATGAAAAGCTGAATTAATCAGGAAACCCCGACAGTGAACCAAGAACCTTGAAGTAAAATAAGTAAGCCGAATGATGGTAAAAGAGTGATTAAAAATAACGCTTCAATCGCCATTATATACCAATCAGCACTCTTTCTCTAGTTTATGAATATCCAGTCAAAACCTTTATTATAGAGCATCTGAGCTAATGACATCCCCTCATTGGGTCTTTTGCACATTATAAAAATATGCAGCACCATTTTCTTTGCAATTAATGAAATAGATGAGAAGTATTGGTTAAGGGGCAGAATGAGCCTCGCTGCTTCCAACAATGATCACAAAGAGAGGGAAAAAAAGGCTTTTTAAACGTCACTGCGACAGAGCAGAAAGCACTCCTCTTCCTCTTTACCATTGGCTTCCTGCTCACTGCACTTTTCCAGGAGTCACCACTCCTACCTACGTTCTAAATATCTCCAAACATCAAGGGAGCATTGAGGCTCTGTAACCATTTCATGTCTGAATGAAGCAGGAAGTGACATTTATGTACAGACATTGCCCGAATGTCAAAAAAGGCATTCATTCAACAGACGCATAGACTGCAATGTCACACATTTCGATCTGAAAAGGGTTTCATTTACCTATCAAAACAAAACACAGAGCTTCGCAACCAACATTTGTACATACGAGTCAATGCTAACTTAAAGAAAAGGAGATCTGGACTGAAACCCGGCTGCAAAAAATCAAACCAAACAAAGAAGTACAGAGAAAAGTTGCTTACCTGAGTGTGGCACCATCAACAGTAACAGCAGCAGCAGCTTGTGGTGAAATCGGAGACTCTTGAGTGAGCTGTCACAACCTAGATCCAGCCTCTGATATCTGCTCTGTGGGAGTGGATCCAGACAGCTAAGACAGACCAATCACAGAGATGAAACTGGATCTTTTGGATAGTATCTGTGTATAATTAAAATACTCCTTCACCTGGGATGTTTTAACACTATTGTTAATTTACTCTATTCTGTGCCAGAGAAATACTGACTTGGTGTTAATTTAGTCAGCTTTCTTTTAATGTAGTCTTAGTCCTGAGTCAAATGTTCCTGGTAGTTTTTTTATAGTTTTTGGTCCACCTTTATACATTTTTTAGGGTCGAGTGTTAGTTGACTACAAGTCTGGGAATGGAGCGGAAACGGTTTTGGTTTTAGACAATGAGAACTGTTGACAAGCCTGTTCTTGTTGATTATATTGAAAAATGCAGCCCATGAGCCGATATATATGTCTCTGTGTCCGGATTACTGGTGTTAAAGTCTCCCGACTGTTCTTAATGTTTGCTGCCTGTGTAGTGCATAGACTGTTTAAATAATGGGTGTAGTTCTGATGTGGCACTCAACAGCACAAGGAACGATGAATGCAAACATTAGAAATATTTTTGCTAAGTCTTTTTCTCCAACATAATAAAGACAGCTTATTTTTTAACAAATTGTCCATCTTTCCTCTTTTTCTGTCAACAATATTGCATGTTGATATAGTCACAGTTAGGCCTAATGACTTTGGCAAATGTGTTCATAAAAATGTCGTGGATAACTAATCATAGCAATTTGTTTATGAAGCTTTTTCACTACATTTTCGACTTTTTTCTTTGCTGTCAAAAATATTCCATGTAGATATGGTCAGTTTGGATTTTATGACATTTTTGCTGTTTGACATCGACTCTTATTAACCATCAAAATAGTTTGTTGGATAACATATTTGGAGATTACTAGTCATAGTTATTTGTTAATGAAGTTAATACTGTTTAGCAGCTGCTACAAGGCGTCAATAATGTCGAAACTAAATTACAGCTCACACTCTTGCATCCAAAGATTCAGCTTATTCTAATGCAAGTTATTTTACTTTGGAGTAAACTGAAACGTCCCCTGCTCTCCCAGGTATTGGAACAGTACCCGTAGGCCGTGTGGAGACCGGCATCCTGAAGCCCGGCATGATCGTCACCTTTGCCCCCCCCAACCTGACCACTGAGGTGAAGTCTGTGGAGATGCACCACGAGACTCTCACTGAAGCTCTCCCTGGTGATAACGTCGGCTTCAACATCAAAAACGTGTCCGTCAAGGAAATCCGCCGTGGAAACGTGGCTGGAGACAGCAAGAACGACCCACCCATGGCCGCAGACAACTTCACCGCCCAGGTGAGTGTTCGTTTTTACATAAATTGAACTCATATTACGTAAATATACCCATATTTATCCCCAAGTGAGTTATTCGTTTACTATACAGTTTAAAGAGACAGTGATAAAGCAGAATAACAGACATTTCTTGCCTGATGTCAGAAAGAATTGTCAGCCCAGAGTAGAGGGCGTATTCAAAGTTCTGTACCCAGTCAAAGACATTTCTTGAAATGTGCCAATTCTCATGGCAGATTTAGAGTACATTCTCTAGGCAGATGTTATGACAGCAACAAAATACAAATCAAGCGTGTGGATTTTTTACAAAATCCTTACTATTAATAACATTTACATACATACTCCCCTCATCAAGTCACGACAATAAGAGTGTGCTGAAGAGGTTCCTGTTTTAAAAAAGCATAAACTTAAAGCTGCTTTAAGATTACCCTATGTTTGTCCTCCTGAGTCCTACATCTTATGGTATTTTATTTATTATTTGTATTTTATTTGGTTTTATTTGTATCTATTTTATTTGTATTTCACGTTCTACTTTGTCTTTTTATTATTTTCTTGTAATATTATTTAGCTCCTAACACTGTCATCTATGTTTGTTAACCTGCAAAGCCCACTGAGACAAACATATTTTGTGATATTGGGCTATATAAATACACTTTGATATAATTTGATTTAATCCATGCATGAACTCTTTGTGGAAGCGTTTAAAACAACCCAAATTGTTGGTCGTAAATTGAGTGGGATGCTCAGTTTTAAATCTAGCTAATCGTAACGTGAAGGTGTACTTAACCATTTTGGTGAAAATATGTATATCCCCTATATTTATGCATCATAATGTAAATTGAACCAGACTACTTAGTGACACTGTTATAGTGGACAGTCTATCTTCATCCACTCTTCTTGGAGAACATTGGATGTGTCTCCTTTAACCTCTGTCCCTCTGCAGGTCATCATCCTGAACCACCCCGGGCAGATCTCCCAGGGTTACGCCCCCGTGCTGGACTGCCACACCTCTCACATTGCCTGCAAGTTCAGCGAGCTCAAGGAGAAGATCGACCGTCGATCTGGCAAGAAGCTTGAGGACAACCCCAAGGCTCTGAAGTCTGGAGACGCCGCCATCATCACCATGGTGCCTGGAAAACCCATGTGTGTTGAGAGCTTCTCCCAGTACCCGCCTCTGGGTGAGTGACTCACTGTATTATCTCCTGGATTTATACATGGTTATCAATGCAGACATGTTGGCGCCACTGTAGCTGCTTACGTCAATGACGGTTACACCCAGATGTTAAGGACCTGCAGAACGGGTCACACCTTCTACAACAATTCAAAACTTCACTGTGAGACAAGGTCTAGTTAAAGCTGCAAATGGCTGAGTATAAAACCTCAGCAGCTTTATAGAAGCCAACTCCCTGTCAGCTCTTACCACGTGCGTTTCCGTCTATTAGTTTTTAATGTGCATTTCCTATTTACACATAAAACAAACTGAAGGGAAATGCTGAAATATAGGAAAAGAATAATTCAAAGTTTTTCTTCTAACATTTTTTGGTCCTTGTCTGAGGTGGAAAAGTGGGTGTATTGACAAAAGCAAAAGTGTGAAGGAAACATATTAACCATCCACTTAAAGGTGGGGTAGGTAATTCACTTCAGAAACACTTTTTGTTATATTCCATGGAATGCTCTTAACATCCCGATAGCAATGAATACATTAAATGCTTTGACAATAAATGCATACAAAAAATTAATCTGTGGAAGCCGTAGCGCTGTAAAAAGCACGACCAATCATTTTAGCCGGCCCGGCTAAAATAACTGGATGGCCTACCTGCCTGTCAGCCTTCCATCTCGTGCACAAACTTATCTCGTGCCCTCATTGGTCATGTGCGCGTTCGTGTGTGTTGGAGGAGGGGCTCTGTAAGGAAGTCTGAAGGAAGGGGCAGATGTTTTTCAGCTGCGTAGTTTAAAATTCTAGCGCACTCGATCTGGTTTCTCCATTCTTACCTACCCTACTTTATGCTTCAGAATCTCTCAGAGACTAAAGATCTTCCACTTATTGCTCCACACAGATCTATTATGTTACCTTCCTAAAATAGTACATGAAACAAACAGAATTTGAATCGTGCCCTCCTCCTCTACAATGGTATAATGCTTCTCTGACTGGAGGAGAACCGCCATCTACTTTTCTCAATGAACCAACTCCTAGTCTCATTACAGCGGTCAGAGAACAAGCAATTGTCAATATCTCTTATATTTATGTATGCTTCCTCCCTAACATTAAAGAAAGGACACACAGACACCGTCAGAGACAAGCTGGGGAACATAGTGGAGCAATTTGCAGCTATAAAGCAAATTATTTCCCCCAGGAGTTGGTGAAGACCAAAAACAGAGCAAAAATGAAGTAAATACTTACCATTCATCAGGTGGACAGAAACACAACATCTATGATGAACTATTGTACACATTTTTACTATATCATCATTTTGTTAGATGTTGTGCTGTAGAGGTCGTTTCCAAGTAGAAAAGCTTGAAATGCCTTTATGCACTCCAAGAAGTCTGACAGTCACTCAGAATCATGTTTGGAAGATTATTTGGATAAAGAGGTTGAATTAGCTCCTGTCACTTACAGTATTTCAGTATCACTATAATAAGGGAAAGACATTACGTTTTCTATGAGATTTGAATAATTGTTCAATCAATCATAATTTACATGGTTGAAGAGTAAGGAAATCATAAGAAATGTGCATCCTTAGTACAGATGCACAAGAATAGAGATTAAGAGTTCCTAACCCTTTATTTTAAACAAATATTATGATGCAGAATCTACGATTTTTGGAACGCATTAATACAAGTTCAGGGCATACATTGAAAATATATTGCTGCTCTGGCTGTTTACCTTTATCATACTTTTCTACTGGCACTTTTGTGTTTACCTTTATTATAGTATGTTATGTTTATGGGAAGTTTTGGGGCCAAAGACTATATTTAGTACGATAAAGTAAAACAAGCCAGCTTTATCAATCGTCAAAGTCACCACCCCGTAAATGGGCCCTATTAGGCTTTTTTGAGTTTTCTTTTCCTGTAGTGTGTTATTACAGTTTTCGGTACAGGTAAAGGTCTGCAAAGGCTAACATCCCCAAAGTCCCTCCAGAGGGACTTTGGGGATGTTCTCCCTCACACTCCCCAATCCCCTGAAACGCCTCAATTGGACTCCTTTTTACTTCCGTAACATAATGGAATCACTATTTAACACTCACTCTTCTATTGGCTGGTGCTCCAACACATTGCACGTGATAGACTATGGGGCGGGACATCTCTAAACGGTTGACCAATCACAACAGAGCCGGCAGGCTAGTTTCTTTCTTAGCTATAATGAAATAGACGGAAAAAAACCACAAGTGTTTAAAGACTAATTATTGTATGATAAGAAAAAAAAGTTGAATAAACATAGATAGGATGGCATCTTTTCGGCCTCTCATTGCCTCCTCCTTTCTGTCTCTTTTCTCATATCCACCTTCTCCTCTCAGGTCGTTTTGCTGTGCGTGACATGAGGCAGACTGTTGCCGTTGGTGTCATCAAGTCTGTGGACAAGAAGCTCCCCTCCGGCGGAAAGGTCACCAAGTCTGCACAGAAGGCCGACAAGAAGAAATGAATTTTCTTGCAGGACGTCCGACAAAGAGTCACGTCTCAGCAGCAGCGGCCCACCCCGTCCCTTCCTCCCTGCCCCCCAGCGCCGTCTGCTCTGAGACAGAGCTCTCTACTAAAGGAATGGCTTATGCTGATTAAAACCCATCGTAAAAGTTTCCGCAGAAAAGGAAGGTTTTGGCCTTTTTAGGGGAATCTATGATCATAATTAAGTTGAAACCAAAACAATAAAAATCTTAAACATTGCCAAATGAAGATCTTTTTTTTGTGTTTCATTGCATTTTCTCTATGTAAAATATTTCCCGCTTCTACTGCAGATTATTATTCTTGCAGGCATGGTTATTAAAAATATAACGAACAAGAAGACACTGGCAAAACTAGTTGGCCAAGTCTGTAGAGGCACACATTAAATTAAAGCAACAGTACAACCATTCATTAAACAGATACGCAGAAGGAGGAGGTTATAGGAGAGGCGTTTTCCACAGATCACATAGTAGCTGAAGTAGCAGGAAGTGAGGGTGCAGATTGATAAAGAAGGGCAAGAGACGACACGCATCCACCTCGTCCATTTTGCTTTGCAACCAGGTGAGTCAAAAGGCTGGAATATGTTTAGATCTGACATGTGAACCGATTCCATTAAACTTTTGTGTGTGTGTTTTAAAAAAAAGTCCTAACTCTAAAAATACCACCACAAACCTGATACATAGAAAAAGACTGTTGGCAATTGGTTGCTGATCAAGTGGTTTGGATTACATTTATTTCCCATTTACTGAATACTTTTCAGATTAGGATTTTAAAACAAAATATATTATCAGTTCATTTAACATGGTGCGTTGCACAGAAAACATAGTTAATAATTGGGCAACCTCAAATATTTGGTAAAATAAGGAGGGCTACTCGGTTTTTTAAAAACGTTTTTTTTACTTATTACTTTACTTATTTTGCTATTCTTTGATTTTAGATAACTAGGAAATTCTCATTGAGATTAAAACTCTATTTTGCAAGAGAGTCCTGCTAGCTAACAGCTAACTGATTTTGAATAATCTGTTTGAGTGGTACGGACCTCAATGGTGGTCCCACTGATCTTACTTTATTTACCAGATGTATGTGAAACTGAAATATTGAATTTAAAAGTCAACATAACTCCCTGTCATGTTGTTTAAAGCCAGAACATCAACAATGGGAAAGGAAAAGTTCCACATCAACATCGTGGTCATTGGCCACGTCGACTCCGGCAAGTCCACCACCACCGGTCATCTGATCTACAAATGCGGAGGAATCGACAAGAGAACCATCGAGAAGTTCGAGAAGGAAGCCGCTGAGGTTGGTTTTAGGAGACACCAAAGGCCTTAAACTTAATACATTTTAGGCCCAAACTGACATGTGTCAGGTGTGGAAAAACAGGTGTGGTGAATGTAACTGCTCCCTAATTTTGCCTTGTTACAACTGCCATCTACTGTTGAAATACGTGTACAAACTTTAACAAGTCTTCCCTCAATACTCGTGTTGAAGGTGCAATATGTAGTTCAGAGACAGATGCTCTTAGAAATAGGGGGCAGCATTTCACCTTTACTTCTGCATCCAATCAAATTTACAGTCATCTGTTCTGTCAAAAAGCTTGATATTAACTGACAACTGAAGAATATGCAAATTTCCCCTGAACTGCTAAATATCTTAGAGCTGGCCAAATGAACACTGCCACTGCGAGGCGTTGGCCTCCTTTCTGTTTATACGCGTACTCCACCTGCGTGTAGAGTTAGTAAATGGGTTTATTGGACTATATCCACAGTAAAAGTTCCGCACCTTAGTCCATCCGAATTGTGGCAACTAGAGCCAGGGCCGTCCCTGGCCAACTTGAGGCCCCACGCAAAGTTAGATGATGAGGCCCTCTGTTTCGCGAGCGTCGACGGGCCACACTAATTGGGCCGCATAAGCGTATAGGTGCGCCGCATTTGCGGCTCAGTTGAGGCCCCCCCCGCGAGGTGAGGCCCCCCCCGCGAGGTGAGGCCCCCCCCGCGAGGTGAGGCCCCCCCCGCGAGGTGAGGCCCCCCCCGCGAGGTGAGGCCCCACGCAGTCTGCGTGATCGGCCTGTAGGGAGGGACGGCCCTGACTAGAGCAGTCAACATGGGAAGCAGTCGGCACACGTGGCAATACCTCAGCAACTGAGGGCAATCTGGAGCTATGATGACTTACTGTCACCTCTAGAGGGACAAGTGGTATTACAAGACATGATGGGCTGAGGCTAGTTAGTTAGCACGCTAATTTCAGTGGAAATCTTTAACATGACGTCAAAACTGTAACCTCTTCAAATTATGTAAAAAATGTTAAAGATAAAATGATGTTTCCAAAAATTGGATTCGCATATGTTTCTGTTTATTGTTTTATTTTTTGTTAAACTTCATTCCTGATTCACCTCTCCTTTTGTTTTTCCGATTTCCTACTCTTTCTGTGTTGTTTTAACCACAATAGATGGGCAAGGGCTCCTTCAAGTACGCCTGGGTGTTGGACAAACTGAAGGCAGAGCGTGAGCGTGGTATCACCATCGACATCGCTCTGTGGAAGTTTGAGACTGCCAAGTACTACGTGACCATCATTGATGCCCCTGGACACAGGGATTTCATCAAGAACATGATCACTGGTACCTCTCAGGTGAAGACACACCCTTTAACATGCTCTTTCTTTACTTTTACTTTCAGGATGTAATCTTTCTAGCAGACCCTCTTATCAGGTTCAGGGTATATTGCCAATATTGCAACAACCAGTATTTTGGAGTTGTAGTAGTCCCTAAAATCCCGTTTTATAAAAAAATGTAATTAAAACTTTAGTTAAGTTAAATTGAAGTTCCCAGATCCCAGATGTTCAGCTTGCTAGTGCATACAAAACAATAAAAAGAAAATGCTAGTTTTACCGCATAGCGTGATGTAGGAATGAGAAAATAAGCTAGCATAATAGCAATTCTGATGCCCTCGTCTGAAAGAAAAAAAAAATGTAAATGCCTAAAATAAGGTTTATGATTCAAATGAACCTAAGAGACTTGTTGATTTGTTCTGGTACATAAATTGCGTCAATGAACATCCGGCTTGTGAATATGTGGCTTAAAAAGGTGGTTGCTTATAAGTGGGTAAATAGCCTTTAAGGTCCTTACACACCAAGCCGATTTTCGGCCTCGATAGATGTCGATAGATGTAGGGCCGTCGATGAGCGTCGTGTCGCCATACTCAGATTGGTGTGTCTTGGTGTGTACTGCACCGTTGTGTCTTTTCGGCCGTGCCGACACCTTCCACCGCCGATTCGACATGTTGAATCGGGAGGCTGTCGGCCTAGGCCCACCCACTCTGGCACTGGGCCCACCCATTCATTGATCAAAAATGACTGGGCGAAAATATAGTTTCCAACATTTTTGATCAAAATTAACAATTAAATAATAAAATAAGAGCTAACATGTGTTTCCCTTTCAAAAAATAATCAAATTAAAAGCAACATTAATTAACGTAATCAGGCCGAACTCATAGTCGAAGCGCGGGAGCAAACACATCGTAGAACGTCTCGCGGCCGCGCGCAGACGAAGGAGGACAGTGGACTGGACAGACAGACACAAAAAATATACCGCGCTCACTAACGATGTCACAACAATCGATGTTCAGGTTTTTTTTAAAGAGCAAGAACAGAGTCGTTGCCGCCGGAACCACCACACTCATCATCCTCACAGCAGGTGCCGCCTCAGAGAGACGAGAGTGTGTTTAATGTTGTGCCCCCGCTGAGCTCAGTCCCTCTGCGGGACATAGCACCCGTTGCAGGAAAACAGAAAATAGCATCCCAGTGCCGGACCTCTCAGCCATAGATGACCCGGCGGCTACACAGCCAAAGCTCATAAAGTACCCTCAGACACTTTTCGGAAAAAAGAAAAGGAGCTTCGCTGCCCACTGGTATGACAAGTACACATTCTTGGAGTATAGCATTAGCAAGGACAGTGTGTTTTGTAAAATGTGCCGGCATTTTAGAGAGAGAGGCGGGGCCGGCGGAGAAGATACATTCAGTCGCCATGGTTACAGGGACTGGAAACACATCGACTATGCTCTCAGTAAACACGAATGTCCTATTTTTATTAGATTATTAACAAAAATTGCGAGAAAACATTTGAACAGGCCCAGCTGAAATTACATTGGCCCACCCGCAATTGAAATCCTGGCGCCGTGGCTGCTCCCGACACAGGTTCGGGAAAGCCCCATGAGCTTCTCGTTGTAGAGTGAAAATGGAACGCACACGCTATTTGTTGTTTGTTTATATCACGCAGTCTGTTCTTCTTCTCTCGGTTATCACCAGGGGCGGCGGGTACTGTAGGCTAGGGAAGGCTAAGCCTTCCCAAATATTTTTGTCACTGCATCCTGGTAAAATAAAAATATAATGTTTGTGTCTTTGACATTAGCGCTGCTATGCAGCCACCTGTGCCCTGTACTACGAAGCCAGTTCAACATACCCCTAGATATGTTTGAGTTATCTTAACTAACCCTAACAAACGAGATCTCGCTAAGCGGTCCTAGGACGCTGGTTATCAACTCGGTAAATCAAGCCAGGATTTCTCTCTCCAGCTCAGAGTGCGTTCAGGTGAAAGGGGCGGGGTTAGCAACATTTGACCAATGACAAACAGGGACAAGTGTACTGACAGCGCAGCGTCATACTTCATTAATGAAAAGTAAAATCACGCATGCGCAGTTCGTACGTGCAACTTGGCCGTCGGCTGAAGTCTTTGCGGTGTGTTCCAGCGTTCCAGTGCGAAACATGGCCAAGACGCAGGAGACGTGAGGCGACATTCCGTCGGTTTAGCTTTTGACTTCTGGCGATTGCATTAAAGCTTCAAAACTCCTAAAAGGGATATTATTATGTGGAGATTACCTTGCTGAACAAAATGTGTAAGTGTTCTTAACATTTATTTAGCACATGTTTAATTTTGTTATAAAATCCATTGGCTTTTTAAGAAAGGAACCAGTGCAATGCACACTTTCTGGTTGCCCTACATAAATACAGTACATCATCCCTGCACCACTCTATTATATTATTAATTTCCCTCTCTACTGTGTCTTCTGAAATGGCGCTGATATGACATATTGAAAATGGAGGTTATTATGTTGGAGTGTTTAGATAGTTAACTTAGTCTAAGTTATCTCAGTGGGTCTCAAACGGTTTGGTCACCATTTATGTTAACACATTTTTCCATTTGAGGGGGGAGTGATTAGTAAAATATGCATGAATAAAAAGAAAAAACATTTTAAATAGGTGAAAAAAGGTAAGATAAACTTTTAAAACTTGTTGAGAGCTAAAACGAGTCTTTGCTTCTGCCTCAAAGAGGAGCAGGGGGGAGAGGAGGGAGACAGGTGAGGCTGGTTCAGGAGCCCAGACACACTCACAACTATAAATGAACCATAAATAAACAAGTTTCAATGTTTTTTAATATTGGATATGGTATGTTATTGGTTATGGCCATGTTCTTATGATTTTATGATTATTTAAATGTATACAGTTCTGTTTCATATGGGTGTTTCCATAGATCTAGTCTCTTTATTTTCCCCTCAAAATGCACCAGATGATGCAATTAACTCCAAAATTAAAAAACAAATCTTACCGGGGGGGCATGCCCCCGGACCCCCCTAGAGGATTTGAGGTCCACCCCTACTTAAAATAAGTTCACATTGATAGGTTTCCAAATACATTTGCACATTTTTTGAAATAGTAACCCATGTCCATATGTTTATTATTGGGTATTTAAACTATAGGGCTATCACTATGGGCAGCAACGCTGTAAATATTCACAAATCCAGCAAAATGGCACAAAACTGGTAGTGGCCTGGCTGGGTGTATAATTCCCGGCCTGATTTATTGTCCCAGTCCGGCCCTGGTTGGAGCCATACAATAGGCGCGTTCACACCAAGTACTTTGCCGTATTTAGTGCCGGCACTTAGTGCCCCGGCACTTATTACCCCAGGGCATTTAGTACAGATCGCGTTCACACCGGAATAAATTCCCTGAGGGAAGATTACGCAAATGAAGCCGCTGACGTCACTTCGTCTTCTTCTGCTTTGGGTTTACTGGCAGGCCGCAAACAACTTCACGGCGTATACTGCCACCCGGAGTCCCTGGCCGGAAGTCCCCGGAGTTGAAGACTGGCTTCAGTAGAAGCTGCTGGGACTCCCAGCAGCTTCTTCTGAAGCCTTCCGAGTAAATCGCCAGAACGCCGACACCTCCTCATCTCCACCGCTCCCATGTTTTATTTTGTGTTGCCATAAGTTAGTCTCTCTGCGTTTGTGCGCTGGGCGAATGCTAATGCTAATAATGCTAATGCGAGGATAATAAAATGGCGGCTCTACAAAACATTTCAGAGTTGTACAGGGCGTGGTTTGCAATTCGCCCAGCCAATCAGAACTGGGGCACTTTTTTCCCCCAGGAAAGTACCATCTCTCAGCAGGCACTAAAAATGGGCGTAAAAGTTCCCGAGATTAAGTGCTCTTTTTGGTGTGAACGCGACATAAGGGGTACTAACGGAACTAAATGCGAAAAGTACGGTGAAAAGTACTCCGGTGTGAACGCGGCTAATGTGCATTTGTTCCGAAAATACACACAAAACCATCTATTTGGCTTTAACATAGCATGCAAATATGTCAAAAATAAAAAAAAATCTCCATATTCAGGCTGACTGCGCTGTGCTGATCGTTGCTGCCGGTGTTGGTGAGTTTGAGGCCGGTATCTCCAAGAACGGCCAGACCCGTGAGCACGCCCTGCTGGCCTACACCCTTGGTGTGAAGCAGCTCATCATTGGAGTCAACAAGATGGACTCCACCGAGCCCCCTTACAGCCAGACCCGTTTTGAAGAAATCGCCAAGGAAGTGAGCACTTACATCAAGAAGATCGGCTTCAACCCCGCCACCGTGGCCTTTGTTCCCATCTCTGGATGGCACGGAGACAACATGATGGAAGCCAGTCCAAGGGTGAGAAATGTTACTTTAAGGTGCCTGACTTGTGTACAGGGTGGATTAGACTTGGAACTACATCTTTCTTTTGAATCTGTCCTCAGATGGGATGGTTTAAGGGATGGAAGGTTGAGCGTAAGGAGGGTAATACCAATGGAGTCACTCTGCTGGAGGCTCTCGATGCCATCCTGCCCCCGTCCCGCCCCACCGGCAAGCCCCTCCGTTTGCCCCTGCAGGACGTCTACAAAATTGGCGGTAACTTTGGACTATCACAGATATCTTAACTACTTCTATTACTTGTACATCTTCCATGGTATGGACCGTAATCTTAAAGGACACCTATCATGCTATATTGAAATGATATATTGTAGGGCCATACCTATATAAGGTATATTTATACGTTTCTGTTTTCAAAATACCAAACAGATCATGCATTTTAGCCATGCCTCATTTCACTCTATGTGCTGTTTGCTGTCTACGGGGCTGATTCTGTGAGCTGCAGCTGACCACGCCCCCCTGCAGGAGAGGGGAGCCGTGCTCTGATCAAGTCAAGAGGGGGAGAAAAAAAGATCTCCGTCCTCCGTGTTTTATTATATTATAATAGGCCTATAGAGTCGTTATTCATTTGTTTTAAAGCTCAATAAATAACAAAGAAGACCTTTGACCGGCACTTTTCTAATTTTGTCCGGAAGATTGAAACTTTAACGGACATCTTGACCGGCGAAAGAAACTGAAACTGAAACTCTGCCGCACGGTCCCCTCGTTCCTTGGAAGAGGCGGAGAGGTGGGTGTTTGTCATCTGCTGGTGGACTAACCGGAGAGAATTACAGTGCTTGCCTCGACGGGGAGGGATTGCATTGAATTAAAGCAGCGGGAGCAAACGCTTGCCTCGGGGAGGGAGAAAAAAAGCCACAGCGGAGAATAAACAGAAGGGTAACCATGGTAACTATGGGCGGGAAGTCTTCTTCGCTGCTTTTGTGGCAGACTACAGCGCCACTTACAGGCCTGGCATATGTACCACAGCGTCTCCAGCGCTTTCGAGCGGCAATGGCCGGCCGTGGCCCAACCCCACATTCCCCTGATAGGTGGAGAGTTGGCCCAATAGCCGTAGCGCCACTTTACTGACGTCAGTAAAGTGTTCAAATCTGGATCAGTTTTTATCAGATCCGTTGCAGCCCCTTTTTTAGAGATTTGGGTATGGAGGAAAATAGAGAGGGTTGTGTTTTCTGACACTTGGTGAGTTCCCTGGAACACCGGGGACACATATTCATGTATAAAAGACGTACAAAAGTGCATTTTGCATGATAGGTCCCCTTTAAGTTCCCGTAGCTCAGCCCCAAAAGACTCCAATTACAGTTGACACTTCAATGAATCTTCTCCTAATTAATGGATTACTTTGTATGGTTGCAATCGGGAAGGAAATATGATTGGCTTACCTCTCCCTGCCCAGAGCTCCCTGACGACAGTAACATGGAGGAAAGCCAAACACGGTTCATTTGCATATATTGCCTGCATTGCAACTATACAAAAACGGGTCAAAAATTGGCAAAGTAATCCTTTAAGACTATTTTCTCTTTGTATTGAACAGAGGAGCATATTAAAAAAAAGTCTGCTCTCCCAGGTATTGGAACTGTGCCCGTGGGCCGGGTTGAGACCGGTATCCTGAAGCCCGGCATGATCGTCACCTTTGCCCCCCCCAACCTGACCACTGAGGTGAAGTCTGTGGAGATGCACCACGAGTCTCTGACTGAGGCTATGCCCGGTGACAACGTCGGGTTTAACGTCAAGAACGTGTCCATTAAAGAGATCCGCCGTGGATTCGTGGCTGGCGACAGCAAGAACGATCCACCCAAGGGAGCTGAAAACTTCACTGCCCAGGTGAGTCGGAAGAAATGAAATAAAAGGGATATAAAGAAATATTAACCGTCCTTTCCCTCTTTCCTTCTTAATGACTCATTAAGTGAAACTGTATTTTCTATTAAACTGAAAAGGACTGAATGTACAGATCACAAAAAGTGCAGGACTCAGCCACGCCACCCTGCAAAGGTCGAAATGAATTATACTTCCTTGGTTATTAGTTTTCTTTTTAAAACCTACATTTTAAAGTCCATTCAACAGTGTAAAAAAATATGTTAAAAAAAAAAAAAACATTTTATTTTGAGGGGCTACCCCAACACCCTAACCCTTCCCCACATATCTTCAATGTATTGGTCAAAATGTCAGGTATCTACTGTTAACTATCCCTTAAACCCCTAAATATATTGATTAATGTAGCAAGATATTTTTCAAATAGTCAATTCATAGTGACTTGAGATGAAAGAGATGCATGATTGCTGCCCATTATCAGGAAGTGCAATGGTGATCATCTCAGGCTCAAAGTGAGATCCCTCCTCATCATTTCTAAATGCACTTAAACATTATTATTTCAGGTCATCATCCTGAACCATCCCGGACAGATCAGCGCAGGTTACGCCCCCGTGCTGGATTGCCACACAGCTCACATTGCCTGCAAGTTCAGCGAGCTCACCGAGAAGGTCGACCGTCGTTCTGGCAAGAAGATGGAGGACAACCCCAAGTTTGTCAAGTCAGGAGACGCTGCCATTGTCATAATGAATCCTCAGAAGCCCATGGTGGTAGAGGCCTTCACCGACTATGCTCCACTGGGTGAGTAGGGTTTTCATTACTCTGCCTCTACACAACACAAAATCTTGTTGAGGCATTTATTTGTTGGCAGAACGTTTTTGATGCCCAGCAATCCATATATGAGGGCAAAGCCGTCAAGCACTCTGCACGTCTAGATTAAAATCAATGGATTTGCATAATGCAAAAAACGCTTCTTGTGTAAAACATCTTATTCATTATGTCAGATTTTTTCATTTAGGTTCTGTCATGACATGAAATGAGCACAAAATTATCTTCTATTGCCTCTTGACTCCTCTGTTGAAGTTTTTTCTTTATATCTCTTGATCTTAGGTCGCTTTGCTGTGCGTGACATGAGGCAGACAGTGGCTGTCGGTGTCATTAAAAAGGTTGAGAAAAAAGATGCTAGTGGAAAAGTCACCAAGGCTGCTAAAGTTGCTGAAAAGAAGAAATGAATTCTCATGAATGACTTTCAACAGAAAATCCAATCTCAGCAGCCATACACTCTTCATCCCAATGCCATTGTCTGGCTTCTAATGAATAAGAGCCATCGGAAAGGTTTTCGCCGGAAAGGAAGGCTTTTTGTAAAACTATTAGAAGAATTAGGTTGAAAGCAAATAATAAAAATCGTAAACATTCCAAATGAACATGTTTATTTTCTTATAAACACTGATTTTTGTCGTTATCTTGTTCATGACTTTTAAAGATTGAATGCAATAATGACCGATGCGGTTTATGAGTTCGATTGAGTTATTAAACACTTCCTCTTTGGCATATGTCCGCAAAAATGAAGTTCTTCACTTACACTGTGGCACAAGAGTGTAAGAGATGTCTGACGGACATCCCGGGGCAAAGCAGAAGCCGAGAAGGGGGACTTGGGCGGACGGCCCGGGGGCAAAGCAGAAGCCGAGAAGGGGGACTCGGGCGGACGGCCCGGGGGCAAGGCAGAGGCCGAGAAGGGGGACTTGTGCGGACGGCCCGGGGGAACAGCAACAGAGCAGGGAAGTCCGCGGCGGGGAAACTCAAAGGGCCGAAGACAGGGGTGAAGACCTCGTCGGGGTAAATTAGGGGGCCGGACTCGAGGGAGAAGGCAGCGGCTGGGAAAGTCAGGGGGCCGGGCTCGAGGGCGAAGGCATCGGCTGGGAAAGTCAGGGGGCCGGGCTCGAGGGCGAAGGCATCGGCTGGGAAAGTCAGGGGGCCGTGCTCGAGGGCGAAGGCCGCGGCTGGGGAACTCAGGGGGCCGGGCACAAGGACGGGCAAGAAGGCGGAGACGGGACAGCTCCGGAGGACGGGCAGGAAGGCAGTGCGGGACAGCTCCGGAGGACGGGCAGGACGGAGGCGGGACAGCTCCGGAGGACGGGCAGGAAGGCAGTGCGGGACAGCTCCGGAGGACGGGCAGGACGGAGGCGGGACAGCTCCGGAGGACGGGCAGGAAGGCAGTGCCGGGACAGCTCCGGAGGACGGGCAGGAAGGCAGTGCCTGGACAGCTCCGGAGGACGGGCAGGAAGACGGGCAGGAAGATGGCGTAGGCCGCGATGGGGCCTCTCCGGGTTCAGCTGGATCGCCGGAGCAGGAGCACAGGAATTGGGAGCACTGGGAGCTGGGGATGGCGGAACAAGAACCGGTGTTGACGGGACAGGAACCGGTGTCGGCCGGACAGGAACCGGAGCCGTCGGGACAGGACACGGTGTCGGCGGGACTCCCAACAGGTCAGGGCACGGAGTTGGCAGGACTCCCAGCGGAACCCCCAACGAAACAGGACAAGGAGTTGGCAGGACCCCCGACGAAACAGGTGTCGGCTGGACCCCCAACGGAACAAGACACAGAGTTGGCAGGACCCTCAGCGGAACCCCCAACGAAACAGGACAAGGAGTTGGCAGGACCCCCGGCAAGACAGGTGACGGCGGGACCCCCAACGGAACAGGACATTGGGTTGGCAGGACCCCCGGCAGAACAGTAGTCGGCGGGACCCCCAACAGGACAGGACATAGAGTTGGCAGGACCCCCGGTGAGACAGGTGTCGGCGGGACCCCCAACAGGACAGGACACGGGGTTGGGACCTGAGAGGAAACTTGAGAGGGAACTCGAGAGGAGACTTGAGAAGGGACTTGAGAAGGGACTTGGAAAGGGACTCGAGAGGGGAATTGAGAGGGGACTCGAGAGGGAACTCGAGAAGAGACTCGAGAGGTGACTTGAGAGGGGACTCGAGAGGGGACTTGAGAGGTGACTTGAGACGGTCGGTACGCCGACAGGACACGGGGGGTTGGCGTCGGCCGGAGAGCCAACCGGAGACGGGGAGCTGGAGTCGGCCGGTACGCTGACAGGACACAGGGAGCTGACGTCGGCCGGAGAGCCGACAGGACATGAGGGGCTTGCGTCGGCCGGAGAGCCTACAGGTGACGAGGAGCCGGAGTCGGCCGGTACGCCGACAGGACACGGGGTGCTGGCGTCGGCCGAAGAGCCAGTACTGGAACTGAAACCGGAGTCGGGACCATGCTGGGCCCGGTACTTGAGCCGGAACCATGGCTGGAACTGGAGCCGGAACCATGGCTGCTGGGACCGGAACTGGAGCTGGGACCATGGCTGCTGGGACCAGAACAGAAGCCTGGACCAGGGTTTCCGCTAGGATTTTTTCTCGCCGGTCAAATGTCCGGACAGAATTTATTTTACCAGACAAATTCGAAACTTACCGCTCATGTTTCAATAATAATAATAAGAATAGTGTAGCAGAGTTACGTTAGCAGGTAATGACCGGATATGCTGATGTTTAAAACTCAGTTAATGGGAGTCATTTTTATATTGCTTCAGTTTATAATCGTAACATATCGAAAAAATTCAGATAAATTTTTCAATAAATGATTCCACAAACAACAACATAATTATTACATTCAAACAAACTACTTGTAGTAGATGAAGTACATTATTCAAAAGTTTACATTAACTTTGAATAATAACACGGGAGAAACGGATCCTCTCTTTTCCTCTCTCCCTCCCTCTCTCTCCTGACAGCCCGTCAGTTTCTCATGCAGCTCGCTAAACAGTGGGCTGGGCTTCAGGTGATTATGCAGCAGCTGATCTGATCTCTCTCTCGCGTCCGGTTATACTTCACTCGCGTTTATGTCCATATCGATCAGATCCAGCTCTCCTGATCGGCCTTTATAGAGAGCACCGATCACACTATTAAGAGTGAATATCGGCCGATAATGATCGGCGGCCAATCGATCGGAGCATCCCTAATTATTACCGGACATTTTGAATTTACCGTTTTTTATTAAATTTTACCAGCTAAAAACCGGTAATTACCGGCTAACGGAAACCCTGGCCTGGACCATGGCTGTGTGGGCCGGTTCTGGAGCCGGGACCATGGCTGTGTGGGCCGGTTCTGGAGCCGGGACCATGGCTGTATGGGCCGGTTCTGGAGCCGGGACCATGGCTGTGTGAGCCGGTACTGGAGCAGGGACCATGGCTGTGTGGGCCGGTACTCGAGCAGGGACCATGGCTGCTGGGGCTGGGACCATGGCTGCTGGGGCCGGAACCAGGGCCTGAACCATGGCTGCTGGGGCCGGTACTGGAGCCGGAACCATGGCTGCTGGGGCCTATACTGGAGCCCAAAGCATGGCTTCTGGGGCTCGGGCTGTTAGCCTGGACTTGCGACTCCTTCTCTTAGGAGCCTTTTGGAGGCTCCGTGGACCTCCAAAAGCCAGACGAGTACCCGAGAACGGATCCTGGACAGGAGCAGGAAATGGGGAAGAAGCAGGGGCTGACAGAACACACCGAGACGTATGGTGTCAGGTTGGGAATTGGGAGGCAGGGGGCTAGCATGCCTGGGGCTAGCAGGCCGGAAATCACATGTCGGGAGGAAGTCCATAATCCAGCCAGGTAAGAACTTCACTAAACATGGTTGCTCTGTTGCCATCTGGTGCGCCTCTGCCAGAGCAGCCTCTTTCTGCTCAACACTGGACGCTCCCCTCCACCTACCATAGCAGAAAGCCAAGGAATAGGTAAATTGATGTAACTCCACCTCAAATGGATCAACAACATCAATAATCTCACAAAGACAGACAGAAAAACTAGAACTGAAATGCACACAAACTAATCAACTGAACAGGACAGATGTACACAGGGGGACAGTCTCATGCCTGGATCTGACATTAGTGTCAAACTGTTTGGTTCATACATGCGAATGGTTTGTTTTGAATAACTCCACAGTAGGAAGTGACCATTATCCAGTGCTTACTAAAATGAATACTAATGTATATATGCAGGAAGGAGGTGTAATAACCAGGTGGTGCTTTGCTAAAGCTGATTGGGGGAAATGTAGGATATGGTGTGAGGAGTCGGTACACCTGCTAACATCAGAGGGAAGCATAGAGGTCATTACAAGCCAAATAACGCAACATATTCTAAATGCAGCAGAGAACAGTATACCCAAAACAACAACCAAGGGTAGGAAGAAAGTGGTGCCATGGTGGAATGAGGAATGCAGCAGGGCTATTAAAGAGCGAAATAATGCATTTAGAGAATTAAAGAAAAACATGACACAAAATAATGTTATAGAGTTTCAAAGGAAAAGGGCAGCTGCTCGAAGGACAATAAAATATACAAAAAAGAGAACATGGAGAGCATTTTGTTCTACCATTGGCAGAGGAGTAAAATTAGGTGATGTCTGGTCCATGTTTAAGCGGATGAGTGGGAAAAGGAAATACATTAAAATTCCAGCTTTGGTTGATGGGGAGAGGATGGCAGTGACAGATAAAGAGAAGGCAGATATGTTAGGAAGGACACTTGCAGCAGTACATAGCGGGGAACATCTCAGTGATTCATAGGCAGCAAAAACAGCAGTTACTAGCAGAGAATGAAAACGTGAAGGAGAAGAGACAGGATAATAGGTCAGCTCTTGATGTGGAATTTACAATGTCAGAACTCAAAATAGCCTTACAAGGTACAGGATATACAGCCCCAGGACAAGACCAGCTATGTTATGCTATGTTTAGACAGTTACCTATGGAAACTATGACAATGGTGCTGAGTCTTTTCAATAAAATCTGGAGAGAAGGAGATATGCCAAGTTTGTGGAAAACAGCAGTCGTGCTACCATTCAATAAGCCAGGGAAAGATACAGCTAACCCTAGTAACTACAGACCAATAGCTCTTACATCACACCTATGTAAATGGATGGAAAAGATCATTGTCCGTAGGCTCTCACATGTACTGGAGCAGAAAGGGCTGCTGAGTAGTTTTCAGAGCGGATTTCGTAAAGGGCGGTCCACAATAGATGCTTTAGTAAGAGTGAGTAATGATGTGGAAAAAACATTGAAAATGAAAGAGATAATGGCAATAGTGTACTTTGACATTGAAAAGGTGTATGACTGTATGTCTCCACATATGGGTTACTGATCAAATTGAGTAGAATGGACGGTGGCGCTACGGCTATTGGGCCAACTCTCCACCTATCAGGGGAATGTGGGGTTGGGCCACGGCCGGCCATTGCCGCTCGAAAGCGCTGGAGACGCTGTAGTACATATGCCAGGCCTGTAAGTGGCGCTGTAGTCTGCCACAAAAGCAGCGAAGAAGACTTCCCGCGCATGGTTGCCATGGTTACCCTTCTGTTTATTCTCCGCTGTGGCTTTTGTTCTCCCTCCCCGAGGCAAGCACTGTAATTCTCTCCGGTTAGTCCACCAGAAGATGACAAACACCCACCTCTCCGTCTCTTCCAAGGAACGAGGGGACCGTGCGGCAGAGTTTCAGTTAGGTTTTCTTTCGCCGGTCAAGATGTCCGTTAAAGTTTAAATCTTCCGGACAAAATTAGAAAAGTGCCGGTCAAAGGTCTTCTTTGTTATTTATTGAGCTTTAAAACAAATGAATAACAACTCTATATAATAATATAAGAATAAAACACGGAGAACGGAGATCTCTTTTTCTCCCCCTCTTCTGACTTGATCAGAGCACGCTCCCCTCTCCTGCAGGGGGGCGTGGTCAGCTGCAGCTCACAGAATCAGCCCCCTGCAAAAACAGGGCTGGAGAACAGCAAATAGAGTGAAATGAGGCATGGCTAAAATGCATGATCTGTTTGGTATTTTGAAAACAGAAACGTATAAATATACCTTATATAGGTATGGCCCTACAATATATCATTTAAATATAGCATGATAGGTGTCCTTTAAATAAGTACTTTAATTTACGTCAGTGCACCCCGCTGCCTGATTGTGCCTGTGCTGTATGTCATTCATTCTCAACATAGATAAAAGTACAATAAGCATTATTCAGGTGTAGGTAGATTCTCTATTCGGACATTATAGCCTATATGTGCGACTGTCGGTCCGATGTTGTAAAAAAAAAAAAGAAAAAATCTCAAAATATTTTTTTATTTTTTATTCTCAAAATTACGGGCCAAATATTATTGCTGGCGGGCCAACAATGGCCCGCGGGCCGCCTGTTGCCGACCCATGGCCTACAGTAACTTTAGACTGACATGATGACCTACGTGGATGTTTAGCTTGTCACAGAGGCACACACACAGTGGACGAGGTGATTAAGTGACTGAGGCTGTGTGAGTCAAAGCAAAGCAAAGGCAGTTATTTATTATAGTGTGACAGTGAAGAAACATTTACATTTTACATTTAAATCCCGCTCATGCGCAATTCATTTGCAGTCTCGACGCGGGAGAGTGTGGCTGTCTCGTCCTCTCTGCTCTGACTGCAGCTGAGCTGCTGCGGGAGGCAACTGTGGCTGCGTTTCACTTCTCTTATTTTTCATTTCCTCGCTCCTCGGTCTCGGTCTCACCGGAAGTTGATTTGTCTGCGCCATCTTGAGTAGCGTCCCAATGGCCTTATTTTTGCCGGAGGACCGAGGATCGAGGAGCGAGGAGCGATAATGGAGGAGCTATAACCGAGGAACCACCAGACCATCCTTCGATTAAATCCTCAGACACTCGCCCCGCCCCCTTACTGTGTATCGCTCACTGATTGGACGATGCAGCGCATGCAATGATCTGATGCTTCTTGACATGAGAGCAGTTTCCCAGCGGAGTGAAGAAAACTCACGGGACTCACTCCTCAGTTCATACTGTGTTTTGTTTCAATGCATGCATCATTCAGTTACAAATATGTGATATATCTGAACAACAAAGTGGACAAAAATCATTTCATTCATTTATTGGAAACATTTTCGTGATCGCTTTTTTCGTTTTACATTTTCATTTATTGTCATTTCCATTCAGTCAGTCATTAAGTGCTATTTAACATGTTAATTTGCTACATATCCACACAAACAAACTAAGTGTGCAATCCAATGAATGTTAATCTAACTGGGTTTTGATAGATAACATATCTCTTTTTCTTCTCTCAATTCTTTTATTTATATTGTGCACTCTAATCAATATTAATCAAACTAATATTCGTTTATACATTTTAAGAATGGCGTTTATCTTTTTTGAGAATTAGTTCTTATTTGATTTTATTTATTTGGGTCTACAACAGATGATACAAATGTTTGTGTCGGTAAATGTGTACTAACAGAGACGGGGGTGTTTGTGAAAATAACGGGGACAGAGCTGCTGTCAGACGAACAGCTGTGCGGCGTCATCACAAACGGACGTCGCTTCACGTGACGCTCCGGAGGAAAGCACGTCCCATTGCTCTTAAAACTCATTTCCCTGCTTCTCGTGGTTTCCTTGCGTCTCTCCATGCTTCCCTGGTGGGAGGGACTAGTCGCAGGGAAACGACGCAAGTGAGGGACGCAAGGAATCCATTTAACCGAAGTGAAACGCAGCCTGTGAGTCTGAGCGCCTGTGAGTTAGAGATGGCAAATCCGGATCCTTTTACGGACTCAGGGGCCGTGTCTCAATTCAGGGGTTTCATCCTTCGAAGGGTGCATTCGTAGACCGCATACGTCACTTCCGCCGAAAGAAGGCTGTCCCAATTTAAAAAAAAGACGAGACTCCTCCGAATGCGGCCCACGAATGCAGCCTACTTTTCCCCAATTTGAAGGATACATCTGATGTACACTCCGCGGCCTACCATATCCCAGGGTGCAATACGCGCAGGGAAGAGTGAGTTTTTTTCAAATGAAATGGCTTCCGGTCTCCCCAGCAGAGTGGATTTAAAAGCAGCAGCAAGCGGAGGAATCACTAATAAATGTGAGTATTGGGTTTTAACTTACTTTAAATTAACTAACGTCACACACGTCAAACCCAAGGGGCATTAAAACGTACATTTTCGTTAAATAATACGGATAAATATGTGACGCTAACTAGCTAGCTGGACGTACTGCACTGTTGTTTACACTTATTTTTAATTCAATTCAGAAGTTTACTAAAGTCATACAGAGATCGTGGCTCTGTTATAGATAAGTTATACTTTATATTACATAAATAGACCAAAGTGAAAACATTTAGACCGGTATAGCCTACAGTACGGTGGGATTTATAAAAGGCTACCCTGACGTGTAGCTGCTGTTAGCTTTATGTATTTCTCTGACATGTTGCAATGTTTTACTGTTTATTAAACTTTGGGACAACATTACAACCTTTGTGTTCAGCTCATGCTGCTTTGAGGTAGGGCTAAAAGAAAAGCCTATTTTAAATATTTCCACCAGATTTGATCATCTTTTATAAGGTTAAAGTTTATTTAATGTATCCTAATCCCATAATAATAAGACAATCAAAAATAGACAGCAGCCTTTTGCTTGATGTTAGTTTGTGCCGTGCTGTCAAAGGGATGCACGTGTGACTGTCATTTCATCTCTTTAGTTTTTTAAAAACCAGAACAGTACATCATTTTAAATGATCCTTTAGGGATTGTTTGTCTGACTCTGAAATGCTTAGTTACATTTTGCAATAATACTTCTGCAACCCTGTGTTTAATATGATTAATTCACTTTTTAATTTTTCTCTTGTTTTTCTCTGTAATTAGTAAAATTCTGGAGAAATGGATCTGCTGGAGAAGGACCCCTAATCTGAAAAGTGCCCAGCGGATCATCAGGACAGAGCTGCCATCCACCTGGACACCCCGTGGTGCTGAAGAAAGCAAAACGGCGATCAGGAACATCCTCCACCCAGACCTCTGCTTACTGCCGTCCTACATACTTGTGTGTCTTAGTTTCAGAATATGATTTTGTATGTGTCCTTTCTTTGAATAGATATGTAACGATTATAGCTCGAGTCTGTCTGATTCCCCAAACAACTGCTTCTATATACTTGCTGCACATATAATACAAATAAACAACTGCATAAACACACTTTTGCTGATATTTGTTTTACTGCTGGTGATGTTAAATAACATGATTGATTTGCTCTGTCTCAATGATGAAAGTTATAATAATAGAAGACATGAAGCTGCAGAGAGAGGATGGATATATTCTTACCTCTACTTTGTGATAAGATGAAAATACAATATTAAATTGTAATTGTTAAACACATTGTTTATTTCATTTACTGAGGTTTTAACCATTATTTACAACATGTGTACATAAGCAGTGGAATAATAGGATATCTCTAGGTCATTCAACTGTCTTCAGTTTAATTTTATTAATACAAAAAATAGGTCATAGAAAATGTTTAATTGTGTATTTCAGCAGAGCGGGGGGTCACGGTGCTGCTGGACCTGGAGGTGCTGACCTGGGGTCAGTGGGACATCATCTGGGCAGGTTTAGGGGAAGAAGGAGAATATAAACTGTTCTGATCACAGCTATTAAGATTAGAACACTAATATTGTTAAGAATCAATCTATACAACATGCTTTGGTTCATTTAAAAAACATATTGTTTTATTAGTACAGAACAATTAAGACTTATTTTAAATAAATAATATGATTAAATTACATCAGCTATATATAATTTACTTGTTAACTTACTAATGTAACATTACTGGGGGCTAAAGGAACAGCTTCATCTTATTTACCTGGCCATGGTCCTCTTTAATTCATCGCCGACGGTGATCTCCAAAAAATGTAAAAGTA
Organism: Trematomus bernacchii; assembly: GCF_902827165.1. Classification (NCBI taxonomy): domain Eukaryota; kingdom Metazoa; phylum Chordata; class Actinopteri; order Perciformes; family Nototheniidae; genus Trematomus; species Trematomus bernacchii. Next base: position 18,897,211 of record NW_022987564.1, on the reverse strand, counting down.
AAAGTAAAGTTTCTGGATCCTTTTCAGCTGAGTTAGCTTGTAAGCTAATTTGCTAGCAGGCTGCTGGAGCAGCGCAACCGAACAGCGCGTATCACGTGACATAAATACGAAGCGCTCCGTAGGCTAGACCGTCTCATTTCGTAGGCCGCTCGGTCCAGCCTACCCGGTCTACGTGGGCTGGGTCCTCCGTGGACCGCGTAGGCTGCGTACTCCGAAGGGTGCAGCCCCTGAATTGAGACACGGCCAGGGTCTTCTGAGTCAGTCATTGAAGAGATCCGGATCATACGAGTCATTTGAGTCATATGAGTCAGCATCACCAAGACCGTAGAAATCCTATCGGTGAAACCGAAAAGTTGATGCATTTCACGAGCATATTATTATTCCATATATTTTGAATATATATATATATTTGTATATATATATATATATATAATATCTGCATGTATATTTTCTATTTCGACATGTATATTTTATATTTTATTTTATTTTTATTTCTATTCTTGTATATTTTGTAGTTTTGTTTTATTGTAAAATGCCTTTTATGCTGCTGTAACAACAATTTCCCAATTTGGGATCAATAAAGTACTATCTATCTATCTATCTATCTATCTATCTATTAAACTGACGTTATATTAACCTCCGCTACACAGTGTATTTTGCTTTAATAAAAAATGTTGATCACAAAAAAAAGGGTTATTTTGCGATTTGGCAAATCTGAATCTGCTGTTGACTCGTGCATGAGGACGAGTCTGCTGGATCTCTGGATCTGCTGCTATATACGGCTCCGAGTCCACACGAGTCTGCTCTGCTGTGTGTTGCACAGTGAGTCAGGATTTGCGAATCTGAGTCTGCTGTTGACTCGTGCATGACGACGAGTCTGCTGGATCTCTGGATCTGCTGCTATATGGTTACGGCTCAGAGTCCGCACGAGTCTGATCCGCTGTGTGTTGCAGCGAGTCAGGATTTGCGAATCTGCGAATCTGCGAGTCTGCTGTTGACTCGTCCATAATATAGCGCGGGAGCCGGGTGCTGGAGGAGGGGCTATGCTCGTGCACATGACGAGTATGGATCGCTGGATCTGCTATGCTATTACGGTTAGGAGCCGTCGCCTCCTCTGAGTCCCCACGAGTCTGCAGGAAGTTTCACTGATCCGCGTCCCCTCCCCTGAGCCAAACGATAATTTCTGGCAGGCAGCTATCCTGTATACTTGCTAAAGGGTAGGTAGATGGACTGGGGTACGTTGTAATGTGATTTTACATGTTATAAAGAGAGTAGCGAGTGACGCAATTTATAGTTTTAATTTGTACGTCACACCAAGTGTGGGACTCAAGGACTCGGGTTAATGGAGAGGGGAGACTCGTCACGACCAGCTCATTTCTAGGATCCGGGTTAATGATCCGGATTAATCAGGACTCGCCCATCTCTACTGTGATGCCGCAGTTCCACTACACGGTCGGCCTCGGCCACGCTCGGTACGGCTCGGTACGGCTCGGTACGGCTTGGCCTTAACAGGGCCGACTCACTTCATGCTGCGCTTCCATTACAGTTTAGGAACTGGGGTAGTTACTATAGTAACGCAGTGTAGGCGGAGCCGTGACGTCATCTTCAGTGAGAACTCCAGAAACACAACACAGCCGTTAGCTGTTAGCACTCAGAGCTCACAGCTCCTTATATATGTTCAGAAACTCGACAAAAGTTAAACAAGTACACACCACAGACTGCCTGTGTCATGGTGAATACAGTCGCTGCTTTATTTATGTCTGTATAGGCCGTTGTTGTGAGTGTGGACGGTCGGAGCATATACTGCGTTAGCTTAGCCAATCTCCACCTAGAAAAACACGCATTTTAAAAGGTTTTTCGCCTGCCGTCTGTCTGCAGACTTGACAAAGCATTAATTCATGGTTTTTACTAACCGGTATCAGTATGTTGTTACTTCGGCATCATTTTGAAACGTGTATTACAATTAAATCACGGTCAAATATGCCAGCGCTCCTCTCTCTAGTTTAGCATACTCAGCCCGACTCAGCCCTGTTTGTTGGCCTCGATAGAACCACAATTTTCTCGGGCCAGAAAAGACGTGAAAAAGTGGCCCCGGCCGAGCCGGGCCGGAACTAGGCCTAGTGGAAGCGCAACCAAAAACGTGCACGGCACGACACGGCACGCTTAAAGCGAGCTCCGCGCTGTAGTGGAACTGCGCCATGAGTAGCCTACTATGGGAGGGCAGAGGGGCTCACGGCAGCACCCGCGGCTCGTTAACTGCTGAACAATATTTGAGTCTCCAAACACCAGAAAAGTCCCTAATAACACCATTACAAGTCGTTAAATTAGTCGTTAGTCGCTTTTGACAAAAATGAGAAGCCGGAGGGTTTGGAAAGCCGCCGAATTTAACGAGAAAGTCGCCAAGTTGGCAACACTGCCCGCTAGAATTTGAAAATACACAACCGGAGAAAATCTGCCACTTCCTTACAGAGCCCCTCCTCCAACACACACGAACGTGCACATGACCAATGAGGGCACGAGATAAGTTTGTGCACAGATGGAAGGCTGACAGGCAGGTAGGCCATCCAGTTATTTTAGCCGGGCCGGCTCAGATGATTGGTCGTACTTTTTACAGTATTACGGCTTCCACAGATGACATTTTTTTATGGATTTTTTGTCAAAGCACTTAAGATATTCATTGCTATCGGGATGTTAAGAGCATTCCATGGAATATAACAAAAAGTGTATCTCGAGCCGGTTTCTCAAACTTACCTACCCCACCTTTAATCTAACTATTCAAACTGTTTATCCATTACTTTAAGCTAACTATTCAAACTGTTTATCCATTACTTTAAGCTAACTATTCAAACTGTTTATCCATTACTTTTATCGAACTATTTTAACTGTTTATCCATTACTTTAAGCTAACTATTTAAACTGTTTATCCATTACTTTTAGCTAACTATTCAAACAGTTTATCCATTACTTTAAGCTAACTATTCAAACAGTTTATCCATTACTTTAAGCTAACTATTCAAACAGTTTATCCATTACTTTAAGCTAACTATTCAAACAGTGTATCCATTACTTTAAGCCAACTATTTAAACTGTTTATCCATTACTTTAAGCTAACTATTTAAACTGTTTATCCATTACTTTAAGCTAACTATTTAAACTGTTTATCCATTACTTTAAGCTAACTATTCAAACTGTTTATTGTGGAGTCTATTTTTATATAACATTACAAGACTGATTCTTATTATTACATTATAAGCTTATTGTGCTCATTGTATGTGCTGTGATTTAGGAATAATAATAAAAGGACCCAATCACCCGCTAGAATTTGAAAATACACAACCGGAGAAAATCTGCCACTTCCTTATAGAGCCCCTCCTCCAACACATACGAACGCGCACATGACCAATGAGGGCACGAGATAAGTTTGTGCACAGATGGAAGGCTGACAGGCAGGTAGGCCATCCAGTTATTTTAGCCGGGCCGGCTAAAATGATTGGTCGTACTTTTTACAGTATTACGGCTTCCACAGATGACATTTTTTTATGGATTTTTTGTCAAAGCACTTAAGATATTCATTGCTATCGGGATGTTAAGAGCATTCCATGGAATATAACAAAAAGTGTATCTCGAGCCGGTTTCTCAAACTTACCTACCCCACCTTTAATCTAACTATTCAAACTGTTTATCCATTACTTTAAGATAACTATTCAAACTGTTTATCCATTACTTTAAGCTAACTATTTAAACTGTTAATCCATTACTTTAAGCTAACTATTCAAACTGTTTATCCATTACTTTAAGCTAACTATTCAAACTGTTTATCCATTACTTTTATCGAACTATTTTAACTGTTTATCCATTACTTTAAGCTAACTATTTAAACTGTTTATCCATTACTTTTAGCTAACTATTTAAACTGTTTATGCATTACTTTAAGCTAACTATTCAAACTGTTTATCCATTACTTTAAGCTAACTATTCAAACTGTTTATCCATTACTTTAAGCTAACTATTTAAACTGTTAATCCATTACTTTAAGATAACTATTTAAACTGTTAATCCATTACTTTAAGCTAACTATTCAAACTGTTTATCCATTACTTTAAGCTAACTATTCAAACTGTTTATCCATTACTTTTATCGAACTATTTTAACTGTTTATCCATTACTTTAAGCTAACTATTTAAACTGTTTATCCATTACTTTTAGCTAACTATTCAAACTGTTTATACATTACTTTAAGCTAACTATTCAAACTGTTTATCCATTACTTTTATCGAACTATTTTAACTGTTTATCCATTACTTTAAGCTAACTATTTAAACTGTTTATCCATTACTTTTAGCTAACTATTCAAACTGTTTATACATTACTTTAAACTAACTATTTAAACGGTTTATCCATTAGCTTAAACTAACTATTGAAACTGTTCATTTATAACTCTACGCTACTTAAACTGTTTATCTATAACTCTAAGATAACTATTTGAACAGTTTATACTATTTTCCGCTTTTTGTCGATTTTAACCTGTCATTTTGAGCTAACTATGTCAACTGTTAATCCTGCACTTTAAACTAACTATGGATTATGGGATTAAATGATGGTGTCTATTTATTGTACCTTTACCTTTGTCCTGGAAAAATCAGTTAAGAGCTCTATTAAAAATCTAAGAAAACACCGTATGAACATGAAGAACTTTTAAACATGAGAAAGAAAAGAGAAAAATTAGATATTTATTTATTTTTCTGAGAACGAGAAACAAGATGCTATGCAAATCTTTGAAAGGGTAGGACATATCTGTGGAGTGACCAACTGACAGTGAGCTAAAGATGCATGTTTGCACTGAGAACAGGCATAACCCTGACTTACTGTTGCCTCTTAAGATAAGGTAAGTAGTGTGGTTGATATATGGTGTACATATTATTGATTTGTGCAATGAAATGTGGTACATTTATGTTTTCCACGGGACCAATTGCAGCTGCTTTGGTGATCCTCTTTTCCAGCACCGTCAGGTCAGGACTTTCCCATTAGCACGGATGACTGAATTGTCTCCCTGTATATATATTTTAATTTAATATTATTATTATTATATTTAATCTTTAAAATAACAAAAACAAGAAGCAAATGTTTATCACAGGTTTGGTTTTTGTTAAAGGGTGTCAAGATTTCAACACAACTTCATGAAGAAATTATCTGAACTAGAAGAGCACACTTCAGGTTGACTCCAACAATAAAGATCGATAAAATACATTCTTATTTTCTTCTGCAGAGATTAGTATGTGTCTTCCTAAAGCTTTTTTTTGTGATTACAGTTTTTTTCAATTGCTAAAATATATTTTTGACAACAGGGCTCATTTTCTCTAAACACTAAACACAATTCTCAAAACCACACACCCAAAGTGCAAAACACCTAATTTTTCTTGCAAAAGGAAGCACTGCACCCAAAACTACATAAACACTTACCAAAACCTAACTTTTGCACCAAATGGCACACACTTCACTTATAGTACAAGCCACTTTGTCCAACCAACTATACACTGTGGTGCTTTATCTAGAGAGCACACTCGTCTTTTTCCTCTATGTAGAGAATTCTGCATATAAAGATTGTTCAAGACTACAAAATGATGTGCAGAGACAAAAATATACATTGTTATACTTTTATTTTTGTCCAAAACAAATTGGTGCAACATTCATGCAGAACAAATAGTAACAGTTGTGTAAACACAAATTATGCCTCAAACACAGTAAATGTAAAGGAAATCTTTGAGGAAAACCTTTTTTTTTTAAAACAAAAAGACAGAGGAGAAAAGTGCTTCGGGTGCATCTCGCCACCTAGCTGGGCCTGGCCACAGCACCTCATCCACATCACAAGCAATATCTTCCCTGGCTAAACATCGAGGGAAGAAGCGTCTTGAGTGTCGTATCCATCCCTGGATAGCACTCACATCAATCTCATCACATGCCTCTTCCATTGCCTCCAAAAGAGTCAAGCGCTCGTATGGCTGACGGTCATACACCTTCCAGCGCCATGCCGAAGATAACTTAGAAATGGAGAGTAGGGTGGAAGATACAGAAGCAGAAATTGTGGGTGGTCAACGAACCAGTTTTGGACGGTGGCTGCTCGATGAAAGCTGACATTGTCCCATACAATTACGTATCTGAGTTGCAAAAAAACGTATATATCCTGTATAATGACTAACTGCACTCAAAACAACATCAATTCTTATTGAAACCCAACTTTTGCAACTAACTACACACTGTGGTGCTCAATCTAAAGCACTCTTACTTTTATGCTTTTTATTTCTGTATGTAGAAAATTATGCACTACAGAACAATGTGCAAAAACACCAATATTCTTTTGAAACAAAACATTTGTATTTCTCTCCACAACAAAATGTATGCACAGCAAACACAGTTGCAGTTGTGTGACCAAAAGTATGCTCTGCAGCTTTGACCGTTGTGCTGCAAATAAACTCTTCAATTGACTTCAGTTCATCCTCCCTCTCACTCTTATCTTCCCTCTGCCTCTTCCTCTTGCTGCTGTCCATATATCCATTGATGTTGTAAAAAGGTATTATGTGGAACCTTGTTCAAGTGCTTACATCCTGATTGCTGAGTCAACAATAAAGCATTTCCGTGTTTATGTTCATTTGGCACGTGTATTTGTTGATTGGTTCATGTGTGTGGCATTTTTAATGGCAGTGTTTTAAAAATGGCAAATAAGTGAAAATGTCAGATTACTGTGTTTTACTTAGAGAACCTTGTGCAGTGTTTTGCAAAAAGTGCCAAGTTGAATTGCAAATTGGGCGCAGAGCTGAAAATGTTTTTGGAGTATTGAGCTGAGGTTTTGCTCTTTGAGTGTGAGTTTAAATAATTATGCTTTATGTGAGATTTTTGTGTGTTAGCAACTGAAAAAAACTGTAACATGTCTATATGTGAACGTTACGTTGAGATGTTTTCATAAATGGCAAACAAGTTATTTAGTTATGAACTGCTACATGGCCCGAATAATTTAAAGAAAAACCTTTTGATAAAGTGACACGTATACACTTGTACAACTGGTTGGACCAATATGTGACCTCCGAACAGGATGTAGAGACTAGCGTAATTATCATGGGTGGAACTGTGCAGGTGGAAGGCAACAGCATCAGATTACATTTAGTAGAAATTGAAAGTGAAAGCAAATAGACTGGATAGAGCTGATTAGAAGGGAATACACACAATAGCTCCTATCACTGATGCAACAGAAGCTCAACAAACACTGGTGAGGTTAACCACTAGAAATCTATCTATCTATCTATCTATCTATCCATCTATCTATCTATCCATCCATCCATCCATCCATCCATCCATCCATCCATCCATCCATCCATCCATCCATCCATCTATCTATCTATCTATCTATCCCCGGGCGCTGTACAATAGCTGCACTGCTCCTAGTACTAGACGCCTGGTACTAGGATGGGTTAAATGCAGAGAACAAATGTCACTGTGTTTGCTGTGTGCTCTGCATGTGTGACCATTAAAGAGGGTCTCATCCCTCCCAATTCTATTCTATTCTATCTATCTATCTATCTATCATCGCTCTCTAATTCATTTAATAGTTTTATTTGTTACCTCTGCCAGGCGTGAGGAGATACTGTTGTGTTTGTGTTTGTGTTTGTGTGTGTGTGTGTGTGTGTGTGTGTGTGTGTGTGTGTGTGTGTTTTTATGCTCATTTGTGCTCAAAAACCTCTCATGGTTGCAGTGATGTGAATTCAAAGATTATTGCAAAGTGTATTATTTGTATTGACTGCTATCACCATCATTGACTGCTGACTCAGCACTCCTCTTAATCGACTAGTGATTCATAACTGCTTCACTTTCAAAGTGCATTTCCGGAAATCAGAATCTGAAGATGAATTACCAACCTGATGTTAAGTTAGAATAAAGCTGTGGACACACTCATTGTTAGGGTAAGGAACATATGTTGGGGGCAGGGGTGATGTAGAGTTAATTGGTTGTCTTTCGTTTGTTTCATCTTTACCAACTTGCTGTCAAGCTTGTCAAATAGTTGTAGTTTGTGTGTATGTGTTTAAGTTATTGCTAATGCCAAAATAATGTACATGCTGTTAAATCATGGCGATCTGATGTTTTTATCATTAGGAAAAAGACAACAACGTTCTCTCTCAAACCTTTCAACCAAAAACAACTGGTTTCTACTTTAAGATGTTCTTTCTCTGTTTTCTGTACATAAATATTCAGGGCTGGGACGTGTGAATATGGACCGAGAGGAAAGAGATGTGAAGGCCGGTCTGATTGAAGAGATGCAGCGTAAAGATGCCACAAGGGGAAAAGCGAGTCCTCTACGACTCACGCCAGCAAGAAAACAAGTTCAACAGCAAAAATATACAGGTGATACTGCAGTTTCAACTGTTTTAGTGTGTACAACTCTCGGCCTGGTTGTATTCATTTAAGCATTTATTTTGTCCAAACTGCAATAGAAAATAATCCACTACACGTAAATCTGGAAACCTTAGTTTTACTGCTTTATAATCAGTTTAATATTTAGCAATCAGCAGCAGATCATTATAGCGTTGTAACTGTCCTGTATCTTTAAAGTCAACTTTTACAAGTTTTGTAGAAAAACATCAATGTTTTCAGCTTTCTGAAGATGCATTTCTAGGCAATCAAAGAGGCTTTTTAAATACTGTATTCAGTTTAAGATGATGGAAAATGTTTAAAACACATTAATAAAACCCACTTAATTTAATCACAAACAATTTAAATCAACACATTTGGAGGAACATGGTTTTTCAAGGGACAGAAACATTTAATGTAATGTAATCTGTAAGGTTAAATGTGAACTTGGTACAGTATTTAGTAAATATACTGAGCTGCAGTCTTATTGTCTCCTTGCAGAGGAGTGGTCCAAAGTGCTGGAGGAGCCGGTCTCCATCTCCCCGGAGCTGAGTTCCTGGATCAAAGCCAACGCCAATGAGCTAAAGCTCCCGCAGACAGACCGCCGCTGGGCTGCAGAGGTGGTCAACGATTTCCGAGACAACCTGGTGAAATTCCTGCGGAGCAGCAGTGATCAGCCATTCTTCCAGTCAGCTGACTTCCTCACCACCGGCAGCTACTTTGAGAAAGTGAAGGTGAGAACTTGAGGAACTTTTAAAATGTCTAAATGCAACCATACAGCTACAAACACAGGGAATATTGTGACTGATAGTAATATGTCTAAAATGTCTAAAAACTACAGTGCTTGTGTTACATTTTTGGTGACATTTTATTGTCCCAATAATTCCAATTACTTTTTAAAACTACATTTTAATTAAGGTGACACTGTTACATTTGTTCAACTGTTATGGGCACGTTCCCCTTTCAAGCCGTGGCAAGGTTAGTAATTGTCTGTCAGAAGCGTCATAAATTGACTTTTTATCCAGTTTTAGGCCACATTTTTACCAAACCCTTTTAGATCATAGCTGTCTTTAACTCTTTATTTTTACTTTTTAGAATTTAGGATCTTGATTAAGCGGAAGTGGTATTGCGCCTCACAACCCCTTATTTCTAATGTGAATCTGCTTTGTGAAGTCTTTAATTGGTTTAACTCAGTGGGTGAGTTTGTTACGGAGAGGAGGACAGCTTTGCAAGGAATTCAGCACCTGGAAAAAACTCCTAAACAATGAGAAAATCTAACCGGGAGAACATTACTCCAATGACGTTAATGGTGTTGGAAACAACAACCCCATGATCCTAAAATACTAGAACATTTAGTTTCTCGTTATTGTTGAGATTGAGGGACCCCTAGTGACAGAAAATGACATATTGTGTTTAAAGTCAATGTTGAATGGGTGTCTTGAGAAGAGAGAAATAAATACTCTATTGACAGAACACAAACAAGCACCTCCATTGTCGCTATGTTTAATCTCAGATCCACAGCCCGGATGAGTTCGACATGATGCTGAAGCTTCAGGCTCCGTCACGCTTCAACATGAAGGAGCTCGACGAAGGCCTTTTCTACCAGATCGATCTTGTCCGGCCGACTCGGGGCCCCATACAAGTTTTTCTCCTGGAGAATGGGCTCACCCTCTCATCCAGCAAGATCTTGAATGAGACGTTTCGCCTGGTCCGCAAGTTCCTCAAGAACTACAAAGGTCTGGTCATTCATCTCTCTGACTGAAAATCTGCCCTACTTTCTGTTGGAATTGGAGATTTTAAGACAAATTTTCTGTATATTTTGTTGACATTCATCCTGCTTTGGGAACCTGGATAATCCTTTTAATCATGTTTCTTACTTCCAGTGCCAGATGAAGGCTGTCGCTGGGAGGTGAACAGGAAGAAACCCGGCTCACCGGCTGTGACCTTGTCTCTGTTCAGGATTGACATGTACAGCGACGAGTTGATCTCTCTGGACCTGGTTCCTGCTCTGGAGGTAAATCATTGTATCTGTTTATTTTTATCATGAAGAGTAGTGTCAATCTGCAGAAATGTTCCATGTTTTTTGGATTACAGATACTGATAAGAGACACTTAAAGTCCTAAAACATAAGTTGCAAAGGGGAAAAAAAAAAAAGACTAAATGCACTTATATATAGTATTTTCATTTTCGATTAATCATCCAGTTATTTTCTAAATTAATTAATGAATCATTTGTTCTATGAAAAATGTCAGAAAATAAAGTAAATGTCCATCTAGTTTTCTCAAAGTCCAAGTTGATGTCTTGATTTATTTTTGTCTGTCCAAAACCGGAAGATATTAACAGAGAGAGAAAATCTGGAAATCTCTACATGTGAGTGACTGAAAATGTTGACTATAGACATAGTTTCATCTCATTTTGTTATGCAGTATTTCAGAACAAAGTATATTATACTTGATTTTAAAAGTCTTATATACCGCTTGGTAGCTTAATTAATAATAACAAATCATTTGTATTGGTTGAATATCTTTTCTATTAAGGATCTAGTTCTGCTAACTGAAGGATTTAGTTCTGCTAACTGAATTGACAAATAAAGGTAGTAAAATTCAAAGTACATTATTTGCCTGATATGTAGTTTAAATTTAAAATAGCACACATTTGAAATACTCAACTAAAGCACACATACCTCAAATATATCCTTCAACATATCCCACCACTGAGAGTTGGTACTAGTGACAGCAGTATTGCACTTAAAGCACTTGTCCCTGTTCCTGTTTGGAGGTTCACTCCTCTCAGGGCTGGCCTCTCCCAGTCCGTAACGGACCCGATGTGGATAACTGGCTGGGAAAGAAGGTTCGCAAAGAGATCACCAGTTTACCGTGTTACTTCGTACCAAAGAGGATGAAGGGAAGAAACCTCAGCGGGGAAGCCAAAGGTGAGAGAAACATCTGTCTGTGAAGAACAATGACTGACAAAATCAAACCTCTTCTGCATACCCTCATCCCCTCTCCTCTTTTCAGCTGTGTCTAATAAAGGCAAAAATATATATAAAATGATTTTATTAACAGACAATGTAGCTCTGCTTGAATGTTCCTCCTGACTACCCTGCATGGATAATGAGATGGTAGGCCCCTTGGCACAGACATGTTAAGGGCTTCACCAGCTCTCCTCCAATGAGCAATACACACAGACTTTAAAGTTGTTTAACCTCTGTGACCATTGTGTCTCTCTTCATGGACATTTTATATTCCTTTACCATAGTTTGAGTTCGTAAATGGGTGTTTCTTCTGAGGTCATTTAGTTTTTAGTAACTTTGTTTTGTTTCCGACATCTTGTGTCATTTGAGTTAGTTTGTGTCTGTGGTTGCGTGTCCCTTTTTGTAGTTGCTTTATGTCTCGTTGTAGTTGGAACATGTCTTTTTCAGGGAAATCCTGTAGGTGCAGGCAAGACAGGCGTGTTCAGTAATCCTCTCATGCCGACTGCTACAGGAGGACATGTAGGACTGTTATTATTTTTGTGAGTGTTTATTTGTGTGATGACATGTTCCCATGAGTGTGTTTTTGTCTTTCTGCAACAGAAAGTTGGAGGATTTCTTTCTCTCACGTTGAGAAGAAAATCATCACGAGCCATGGCAACAAGAAAACCTGCTGTGAGGGCAAAGCCAACAAATGCTGCCGGTTAGGCTCTGAACTCTTTATCTTCACATCTTCGTAACATTTACTTCCTTGTTAATCTAAAAAATAGTGTCAGGTATTGTAGGTTATAATAATAATAATGCATTTTATTTATAGAGCGCTTTTCTTGAAACTCAAAGACACTTTACAGAGTAAAAATTCATATAAACAACACACTTTAAATATATAAAACAAAACACGAGGTCACGAGGTGAGAGGTTATACAGAGCTTCACTGAAATGAAATATCTTAATATTAGCTTTTTATAAAACTATTTATTGAGCATATTCTGTGCCGCTTTCTAATAGGATATCTTAATTAAAGGATTTTAAGTTGTATTTAGTCATTCTTAATAAGATCAGATTATAAAAACAATTTTAGATTTGTATATAGTTGTTCCCATGCATCTTCATGTTTTAATGTTATCTTAATTTTCTTTCATTTGTAAAATAGTTTTTTAGGTGCAATATAAATAGTTATTATTATTATTATTATTATTATTATTATTATTATTATTATTATTATTATTATTATTATTATTATTATAAATAACTGTATTTTACAATAAGTATTATAAGTGTTTTTGTTTTTATTTGGGCCCTTTCACAATAAATGATTTGCTATTCTCTCTGGCAGTAAAAGGTGCTTGATGCTGCTCAAGTCTCTGATTGAAGGTCTGAAACAACGTTTCCCCAAAGAGCTGGATCCCCTCTGCTCGTACCACGGGAAGACCGCCTTCCTTCACATGCTGTCCATCAGGTAGGACTTAATTCCATTATATTTATTATGAATAAAATGTGCAAATTGCCGTAAGGTGTTCCAGCGGATGTTTTTATAAAGTGTGTGTATGATGTATTGCGCTTTGCAAAAGATAAACAGCCATTGTGTTTGTTGCAGTTATAGTACTAGTACCTTTTGAATGATATTAGTATTATTTTGTTTTGTTTGCTCCTCTTTGTCTGTTTTGTTTTGTCTGTCCACCATGTACAGCGACCGTGGGTCCCTTGAAAGGCGCTTTATAAATTCCATTTATTATTATTATTATTATTACTAGTTGAAGAATTAAGCATAGTATGCCACAGAGTCAGGCATCAGTGTCAATCCCAGCTACATTAGATGATGAACAGCTGATTACATTTTCGCATCTGATTAATAAACCTCAAACAGGGTGCCAATTTAAGCTGCTTCCTCTGCTGGTCGCTAAGCGGCCAAGCTCTACCAGCTCTTCCTTCTTCCATGCTGTATCGGACTGTTCAAATGTCATTTCTGTTGACATCGATGCCTTCTTTGTTCTGTCTTGTGCTAGTACTCTTTCCACCTTGAGTGCTTTTTTGACTTAAGTGTTTCTTACTGAACTACTAATAAATATCTCTCAGTTTCCTAATTTCTCTTACAGTCATTTTTCTGACGTTTTATTTTCATTGTCAGGTTTGACGACTCGATGTGGGCTCTCCAGCAGCTCCCCGCCTGCTTCCTGCTCCTCCTCGGGGCTCTGGAGGCCCACACTCGTGCAGGAGTCCTCCCTCACTTCTTCGCTCCCAACTACAACCTCTTCTCGGGTGCTGTCTTCCCCCGCAAAGCGATGTCTTTCCTCCTCCATGCTTTGGAGGAGCAGAGGAGGGAAGGCCTGCCCCTGCTGAAGCCTCCCGCTCCTGTCTCACCGCTCTGCAACTTTGTGAAAGGGATATCTGATGAAAGCTTTTCACTTCCTCCCTCACCTGCTGACTCCCCCTCTTCACTTTCCCCTTCTCTGTCTCCTATTCTAACATCCTCTTCACCCCTCTCTGCCAATAAGTTGGTAAGGAGAGATTGGAGAGAATCTGAACCTCGTAGCCTCACTGCTCTGGGTCCTCTCTGCTTCTCTGATACATCCACTGAAAAGCCTTCCATACTGACTGCAGTCTGCTCTCTGGACACTGCATTGATGAAACTAGTCCTAGTGCTTGTGGCAGCATTTGTGTGTGTCCTATTATATACATTATAGACAAAATGGGGATTCACACTGAATATATAAAGCATCAAAGACACTCCTCCCTCTTTTAATGCAATGTATACATTGGAAAACAGATAACTAAGGGAGTTATTCCTTATAGATTTTAATTAAATGATCATTAATTGGATAATATCATATTTATTGAATCGTATGAAGTTTCTTGCAAATAGTCTTGGGTTCTGCTCAATTTCAGGTTCATACTTTATGGGTTTCTTCTAGAAACATTTCAACATGCATACAAAAAAACACATTATAAGCACCTATCTCTTTAAAGCCCCCTTCCAAAAAAAGGCCCAGTCTCAGTTTACAAACGAGAAAAATATTGTAATGGTAGTTTTTAATCTGTGGGCGGAGACGCACAAACGGGGGCAGTATATTCTAACGAGCCTGCTATGATTTAGGAAGGGGAGTAAAATCTGAATGGCTTTGCATGTTTTTAGACCAAAACACATAAAAGCACATAACATGTTCCTTTAAATGATTGAGCAGCATACAATAAAGCTTCAACAATCATAATGTTATCATCTTAGAAATATCTCAAATATATGAACAGACACAGAGACCATTTTGCACACCTTAATTTGTCTCAGGAAATCATGTCCGGGGTCACAGTTCTCCTTAAGTGTATTCTAAAACATGCTTTTATCAGATAGTCTTTCCGGATCTAACTTTGGTTTTACTTTCCTAAACTGTCTTTTATTTCTTATATTCTAATCAATTTATTAGCTTTTTATGCTATATTGTTTTAAACACACCAAAAGCTTTTTTATCTGTTTACTTAAACCTCTTGATTTGTTATTGGTCTGTTGTTGTGCTGTCTTTGTGAAGCAATGTTGTATTTTGGAACATTGAACAATGTAAATCTATTCCAGGAGACCTCAACAATGGAATTATGATCAGTAGAAATGGCCATGTCATGGGACCTTTAAGAAAATATTCATTATGTTTTTCCAGAAACAAAAAACTTTATAAAATGTTGTAACATAATAGAGTTATTTTCAGTCCTTGCTTCAGATCAGAGTGACATTGTCTCTGTGCAAGGTCTTTTTTACCCATACCCGTTTTAATTAAATTACTTAATGTTGTGTATTCTATACCATTTTAATGTTAGGGTAAGTGTTTTTTTTTGTGTTTTCTGTGATTTCCAGTAAACTGTACTTATGAATTGAATTAATATGTTGATTCCTAATTAAAGAAAGGTTTTTAAATGGAACTCAATGCCTTGTGTTTTTGGTGTAATAAAGAATAAAGGGTATTAGGAGAAATATATGGCAAAAGCAAATACAGTAAAAAAACACAAGTCTTCAAACCAATCAATCTACTGTTGCAGATTCTCTTTTCTTGATCAACATATTTAGATTGATATATTAGATATATATATTGTGTTTAAAAAAACAAGAATAACCTATTCATTAAGCAGTAAACAACACCTTTTATACAAACAAAATAAATTTATAAATGTACATATCTGTATACATCTTCTTTCGTCCTACTTCTTTTCTACATGTCTTCAATTATTAACTCTACATTAAAACTATGTGAAGTAGCGTATGGAGCACCTTAAGTCTTGAAAGTACGGTTAGGTATTTTATAAGATGGAACAATATAATTGTCTTGCCATTTGAGTAATATCTTTTGCTTGAAGTGCCGTAAACCGGAACCCTTGCGTTTCCCCGCGATGTCTCTCCGGGGTTATTAGCCATGAACACATCATTATAAAAGTCTCTCGCCGGAAACGTGTCGGCCTCTACTAGTGATCCAACATGGCGGTGAGTACGCTCTCACATCGAACAAACATGAAGTTGTGTTAGAAATCCACAATCATCGGAGCTGTGGGGTCTTATTAACCGCTGTTTGACGTACAGAGACCTAGACTATATCATGAACAATTAAACTAGAGTCTTATTAATGCAATAAATGTAACGGAGGACTTTAAAACTAAAGAATGAGAGTGATGCTAACGTGCTAGCTCCTTGATAACACGGTCCGCACGTATACTTGCAGTTTTATATATACTCATTATTGATATTGCAGCCAAATTGTGATGCTGCGAATATGAAGCAGTTATGTTTCTACTCGTTGTATGCGCTTTCTTAGTTATTATTTACTATCCGGAAACAAAACGTTTTGTGAGCTGTGTCAATGCTATCAGCGCAAAGCGGGGATATGTAGCGACATGTCCTCCGGCCGGCATGTGTTGATGTGTCTGTCTCAGTCTGTTGGATTTTTGAGACGGAAAATAGCAGTGTTAGGACTCTGGGAATTATAGATTATAATGCATGTCAATGTCAAACTGAAAATGGACTGTTGTTGAAACTTTGGTTTAGTTTTTTTAGCCAATGTTAACACGTTAGCAGGTAAAGTCTACATGGGTCTTTCCTGTGTTGCCCAGGTAGTGAAGACTGGGCTGTCTTCATTTTAAATGCCAAACGACTGAAGGGAGATGGATGTTTTTATCGATCAAAACCTTTGTAATTGGTCAGGTGTTATCTGATTATCTTCAATTAATAATAGAAAGTTGGGCATTTCTTACAAAGATAATTTTCTGTTTTATTTAACAGTAGACTTACAGCACAAGTTTCCATAGTCCTGTTTCTGTGTTATTGCCATGACTTTAACAATTGCTATATTCTTGTCCTGCAGGAACAGGGTGAGAAGAAGGAGAACCCCATGAGGGAGCTTCGCATTCGCAAGCTCTGCCTGAACATCTGCGTCGGTGAGAGCGGAGACAGACTGACCCGTGCTGCTAAGGTGCTGGAGCAGCTCACGGGACAGACTCCCGTCTTCTCCAAAGGTGGGTGTTTGTGTGTAGGAACAACCTTAAAGGAGCTGTGGAAGTGTTGACTTCTATTTGTAAAATCGAAGTAGTGTGAAAAAAGACTGTCCCTTGTATAATTTCCTCTTTTTTTCTAGTAGCATTTTGTATTTGTTTTATTTAAATGTTCAACATGTCTATACAGGAGTCACGGAATAGGGGGAAATCTGAACAGTTTGTAGATGTTAAAGTATTTTATAAATCAAAGTACTGTATTTAAGTTTTGGTGTTTTCTGCAGCCCGCTACACCGTGCGATCCTTCGGTATCCGCAGAAATGAAAAGATCGCTGTCCATTGCACCGTCCGTGGTGCCAAAGCAGAGGAGATCCTCGAGAAAGGACTCAAGGTAAGAAAGTCATGTGGTTTATTTCTCTCTAGTTCAGACTGTCTGAAGTCTTACTTTTGGCTTGTGGCTCCAAGGGAATATGCAATCTGTACAGAAAACCACAATAAAGAAACTTGGAGGGAAAAATGAAAGAAACCTCAGAATGACCCATTTGCTATTGTTAATGATTTCTGAATTTAAGTTAAGGGCATACTATGGGACAGAGTAGCTCATGTTAAAAAAAGAATGCAGTGAAATTAGGAAGTAATGTCATTGGTGGTGTGTACTGATGCTAATAATTGCTTTTCATTCTTTTTTATTTTGATATTGACAAGTTAATACTTCCTGCCTTCAGGTGCGTGAGTACGAGTTGAGAAAGAGCAACTTCTCAAATACCGGGAACTTCGGCTTCGGTATCCAGGAGCACATCGATCTGGGTATCAAGTACGACCCCAGCATCGGCATCTACGGCCTGGACTTCTACGTGGTGAGTAGCCCCAAAAAACCAAATTCTTAATGTAGCTGTCTTTTGATATAACGGCAAGTACACGTTCGAGACAAAGTTGTGTTTTATGTTTAGACTCTAAAGGCTGAAGGTTTTGTGCTTTACACACAAGATGTTGCAGCTTAGTTTACCTTTTTCTATTGGCACTCATTCCACAGTAGGTAGTCAACATAAAATCATTTAAATGCTGTTTGTTCTAGTTGTGTGATGCGCTATATTTCCTGATGAAAAGCATGTTAATGGTGTCTTGCATGTTTTTTTTCTCATTTTTAAATTGGATCTAGAATCAGAGGGTACTCAAATACAGATGCTCCTTTTTTTCTGATTTAAGATCATTTAATAAAATGTGAAATACTTCCTATTCATAATATAACAAACAAGAAGGCTCCTGCTGTTGGTGTGTAATGGTAACCTATGCAGAAATGAATTTAGAATTCGCAATTTATCTTAAATACAACAATCATTTAAAAGTATATTCATTTGGGTTGTAGAAAATAATCACTGGACTCCTGTGTTACAGACTCCTAAATCTCTATGAAATATATTAAGCATAATTTTCAACCAGTACTGAAGTAAAGAGGCAGTACAAATGTATAAAGTATTTGTGCTGTTTTTTTTTTCTGACCACTCCGTCCTCCCCTCTGTGTTCAGGTTCTGGGCAGACCCGGCTTCAGCATTGCTGACAAGAAGCGGAAGAAGGGCCGCATCGGCTTCAGGCATCGTATCCGCAGAGAGGAGGCCATGCGCTGGTTCCAGCAGAAAGTGAGTGTTGCTTTACCACAAATGCTAACGCCTGAAAACAGTACACTAGCTCCACTTTTTATTTCATGGTTGGTATGGCTATTTAAAAGGAAAGAAGGGAATCCCTGGTATATTTTATAGTTATCAATGTTTACATTTATGTAAGGTCAACAATGTTTATGATGGGGAGATTTGTTGGATAATTTGCAGAACATCTAAACCCATTAAATTAAGAATTGATCATTGATTAACACTGATAGTATAATAATGATGGAGTTTTAAAGGCCTTATTTCATATATATAATCGTTTAATTTGCCATCTGGGAGATTTGTCTCTTCTCTGATAAACAAACGCTTGATAAACGGTACATTTATTAATCACAGTAGTTGATGCCAATAATGATTTTATAAGTTTTAATAGATTAGTATTTGCAATTTCTTGCTTCTTTGGCTTTATCCCCCTGCTTGTGCCCCTCTGTATCTGAAATTATACTTTTATAAACAAATTCCTTGCTTTTCTGTTCAGTATCTAATGTTTGTCTTGTTACTTTTTTTCTACAGTATGATGGTATCATCCTCCCCGGCAAGTAAAGGACCACTCCTGGATGTTTGTAACAAATAAATGGGAAAAAATGACTTGTCTCATGTTGTGGTATTTCTAGGCTCTCATACCTTCAGTTAATGTTTACTTCAAGAAAGATTGTGTGTGTGTGTGTGTGTGTGGGGGTGGGTGTGTGTGGCTCAGTATGACCTTTAGAGACTTAAAAGTTGGAAAAAGCTTATTATACCTTATGCCTTCAAGCTTACAAATGTCCCTGTATGACTAGTGACGTACACACATTCTGTTTTGAAGGAACTGACAAACCAGAAATAGATTTACTTTCCCCATCTGTAGAGAAACCTGACACCTAAGCAGTGGTGAAGTAACAAGTATATTTACTCGGATACTTGAATACAATTCTGATGGTACTTCATTGTAGTTTGTATTTTTTCTGATACTAACATTTCTACCCAACTTAATTTAAGAGGGACATTTTGAACTTATTACTCTACTAATTTTATACGACAGATATATAGCATTAAATTACCCATTGGAATATAAAATAGGTACATTACCAGCTACAATGCCAAAATGCTGCTTACACATGAGTGTAAGAAACAAAGGGGCAATTCTTACTGCATTGAGACTACATTTGATATTTGAGCCAAAAATACTTTTATGTATACTTAACCTTCACTCATTTTAAAATGCTTTTTGAACATGTAAAACATATTGTTGAATGATAAATGAAACTATCCAACAGTATTTAAAACTTAACGTTTGATGCACCTTGACCAGCTTCATTTAAATGCTGCTTACTTAATTTGTAAAATTTCGTGTTTAACAATGACATGATATTCTTCCTGTATGACGACCTTTGTTTTTCATACTTAAACCTAAAATCTTTAACGCATGAATTAAAATATCCATCACTGCGTCTGATACACCATCCCTTAATTATCTAAGAGGTAAATCCAATCTCATTAAACCTAGCTCAGTGTTGAATGCTATGCTACATTGTATTGGAATATTAATTATTTGAACTCAATTACATGTATCTTGCATCACATCTGAGTCTTTTTTGAGGTCGGACTACATTTCCCAGAAGCCCAGTCTGTAGTTATAAATAAATAAAAAAAGACGGTTTAATATGTTTTGATAACGTTTGCTTTATTCAGTGAAACCCGCAGCACATCCAGTGACAAATACAGAGGGACTCATCCAATCAAATGAGTCGGGTTATTCTGATTGTATCTCATGATCAATACTTGGTAATAACTGTAAATGCAGCTGCAGCTCGTCATCAGTTTATCCGTCCACCTGCTGGAGTCTCACTGGTTCTTCACTTTGTCTTGGTTTCAGTAAAAATTAAAAGAGGATGGCAAGTTTTAAAATGAACACAGGTGAGGTTTGGGGGGAATTTTCCTTTATTATTAATGTATTAATGTTACTGCTGATTTTTATTTTCATTAAGAGTACATATCAATATATATTTCTTACATGTTTTAAAATTAATTCCTTTATAGATCTAATCATTTTTCAGTTTTCGCCACCTCCCTCTTGTGTTCACTTAATCCTTTCACTTCATTGCACTTACGAAATATTTACTACATTTTTTTTCATTTTGTCACAATTGAGCTGCACTACTTCTGAAATATGTATATATATAAAATAAATAAAAACCATAAATATAGGTTTGTTTTGTTGCTGACTTGCTCCGATCCCCGTGAAGAAATACTTCTAAGTTTGCCGGTGAGAAATCTTAATTATTGCAGATTTGGTCAGAATTGGCTCATTTTCCTGTCACACACACTCCTGTCTCACACACACACATCCACACTTTATTTTCACAGTTGAACATCACACACATCTGCCTAGATAAATCTTTGTACACAAACTGCCAGTGGATTCAGTGACAAACGCTGCCTGCCACTGTTCACGCTTTCCACCATCCTCCACCCACCATCACCTCTCCACCTGCTCCACTACAATCCCTCATCCATCTTTTTCTCCCCAGACTCCATCAACGTAAAACCTCCTGAGACCACTTTGGATCATGCAAGCTCTCTTTTCTTTCTTGCAAATCTTGCACATACAAGGGCTTTCCATGAGTATTTGGTTCCATTTTAAACTATCATTGTTCCATTTTAATTGATATAATAGACATTTGATCACCTCAGGGAGAATTAAGGACCAATGCTTCGTCTAAATTGTGTAAATCTAGAGGCTTATTTTGCTAAATTAATTCCAGATTATCATTATTAAAACCGTAAGAGTCACATCTATCAAACATATAATATATATTTATAATATTTATTCAATAAATAATTTATTATATTAAAATGTATATTTTATCTTAATATCTGCAATATATTTAAGTAATATAATGCTCTTAGTAAAAAAGATTATTGAAAAACTGAATTACATTTGAATTTCAATCACAAAAGTTATTATAGGCCTAGATACAGAATAAAGAGCGGACATGATCCAGATGTTCCCCTGATGTTAAACTCTTCCTCTCTATGCAGTGATGCTTTGTGAAGGAGCCATGCTGCTCTCTCTGCTGCGGTTCTTCGCGGCCTGCTGCTGCTCTTCGTGTGACGGGGTGTTGCGGTGCTGCTGGCGGCGCGGTGCGTGTCGGGGGGGCAGGGTCAGGGTGCAGCAGGAGACTCCCACCGTGGGCTCGGGCAGATCCTCCGCCATGGACCAGCTGTCGGTGGCCGGCTCGTACTTCTGCACCGCCGCCTTGTAGCGCTTCTCCGCCTCGTTCCAGCCTCCCAGCAGGTACAGCTTGTCGGCCAATGGGGACAGGCCGGCGGTGCTCACCCCGAGGAGGAGGGGGGCGGCACGGCTCCAGGAGCGACTCTCCGGAGAGAACACCTCCACAGAGAGCACATCCACCCTCTCACCACTGGGCCCCAGCTGGCTCCCTCCCACCACGTACACCTTCCCTCCGAGGGTGGCGGAGCAGTGCCAGCCGCGGGGCGTCTCCATCTGGGCCTTCTCGCTCCAGGTGTCGGTGTCCACGCTGTAGCACGCCACAGAGCGGGAGTAGGCGCAGTTGATGTAGCCACCGGTCACCAGGATGTCTCCGGAGGGCAGGGTGGCGCTGGAGTGGCAGCAGCGGGGAACCTCCATGGGCGCACGCATCGTCCAGGTGTTGGAGGAGGGCAGGTAGCTCTCGGTGGTGGCCAGCAGGCCCTCCACGTTACGGCCTCCGATGGCGAACAGGCGGCCGCCGCTGGCTGCCAGAGAGAAGTGGGTGCGGCGCTGACGCATGCTGGCCAGGTGGAGCCAGGTGTTGAAGCGAGGGTCGTATCTGGTGGAGGGAGAGGGGAGAGGGGAGAGGGTAAAAAACCAGCAAACCTAGGGGCCTCCAAAACCCCAACATTCTTTGGTGGTCATGCACTAAGCAATATGGAACAAATATCCTCTTATTTTTGGTCGTATCAATAATTTGTTCTTATTTTGTAGAACCCATTGATTTATAGGATACACCAATGTTTCTGGGTGAGAAACTTCCTCTGTCGGGAACATGGGGATTGTAGCCTGTGCAGACCATTTACATGCATTAAAAACTAGGGTCAGGGTAAGTGACAGGGATCTAATCCAGTTATTAGCATCAGTTTGACATTCTATATTTGATGGACTAAAGAAAGATAATGAAAGACTATAGACTATTCAGCTTACTGATCATTCTGTGACGTAATATTTGTCTGCTTTTTTGTTTCTCGTTTGCTTTTTTTGTAGAATTTTCATAAATAAAAAGTTCTAGAAATCCAGCTATGGTATTGTGTCTGATCATACAATGTTTTCTGTATTCATTCCTCTACCTGCTGATGGTGTTGACAGCGTGCTTGGCCTGGTTGCGGGCGTCGTTCTGGTCCTCTCCTCCGGCAACGTACAGGAAGCCGTCCATCACAGCCACACACTGGTTGAAGCTCTTAGCCGGCAGCTGGCTCAGGTGACGCCAGGAGGCTCCTCCTTCACGAGGGTCCCTCCACATCACCTGGACACAGAGGTCAAAGGTCAGTGAGTCCTTGTGTTTTATTTAGTGAATACATAGAGAAAACGAATTAAAAGCACAGACCTCGCGGCTGAGAGCTCTCTCGGTGAGTGACGGGCGCCCACCGACGGTGAGCAGGGTCTGCTGTCCGGCGCGGACCTGTGTGCGTCGGGACTGCAGGGTGTTCTGCTGGTAGGGCAGCAGGTGGTAGTTCATGGCGTCCACCAGCAGGCGGTGGCAGTGAGGGTCCATCATCATGCGGGGCACCGGCTGGACCTGACTCACCAGCTCGCTGGCCGGGATGGTCTCGAAGCGGATGTGAGACAGAAGCTCCGCGGCGTGAGGCTGGCGAGAGGAGTCGAAGTCCAGCCACCTCATGGCCAGCTGAGGGAGGAACATTCACATTTAATATGTATTGTAGCTTATGTTTGATAATCATCTTTATAAATCAACTTTTAACAACAAAATGAAATATGAAGATTTTTCAAATGTTTAAACCGTGGTACAGACACAGTCACACGAATTTGAAAGCAAATTTGCCATTTGCCATTTCATAGTCATAGTCATAGTTAACATTTTACTGCTTAGGTTTGTTTTGTCACAATGTAAAATCCAATCAAATCATATGTCAATGTATTTCTTATTCATAAGATATAAGAAATAAAGGGACAATTCATAATATATATTAAACCAGGATAATAATATGTTTCTGTGCTAACAGGCTTTTAGTTGAGATGATAAATAGTTATGATCAGTGCTTCTCTCAGCTGTCTGTCTATTTAGGGCTGTAACAGAGTTGTATATTAATAAACGAGCGATCTTCTTGCATACTGTACAGTGAGTTATACTTGGTGGTTTCTGCTCCTAGTCGACATAAAGGGGACTGACTCTGCTTCGTGGGTCTGTGTTATGCTCAGAGCAGCTGGTCTCAGGTCTGTTTTTAGGTTTGGATGAAAATAGCAGGAAGGCCCAGAGGGTCGGACGAGTTAATACTGGAGGTTGCCTCCTAGAAGACCTGGCCCGTCTCCTCATTAGGATGTCAGGAATGAAAAGCTTTTCTTGACAGCGTGTGCTATTTCAACCTTGATTTCCAGCTAAAGATTTCCGCCATTAATCTTCAAAAGCTAAATTTGACCTCTGACCTGGAAGGCGGTGACCTCTGAAGGCAGCAGCAGAGCGTCGTCCTGCAGGAAGGCGGCCATCTGCTCCAGGGTCAGCTGAGTGAACAGCGGTGTTTCTGCGAACTGCACGAAGTTCTCCAGGACGAAGCGGCGGGCGGCCTCGCACACCGGCACCAGGCTGTAGGCGGCGGCGATGTTCCAGATGTAGACGCAGGTCTGCACGTTGAGCTCGGCCAGGAGGAAGTCCATGCACATCTTCAGCAGCTGAGGGATCTGCAGGGTGGCAGCGGCAGAGACGGTGCAACCGATGGTGTAGAGGGACATGTGGACACGACCCAGGTAGGCGAAGGTGATGACGTTGGCGAGGCCTGAAGACACAACGGACAGACTTAAAACCAAATATTTGTCAGGATGTAGGAATAAAACCTCCTTGGGACAAGAGGAACTAAATGATTTGAACTTGTTTCCTTACATAATTCTTTCAAGCTGCTTCTAAGTTAGGAAAACAGGCCTGCAACCAATGTATTTTTATTTCTTTATCTAGCGGTCTTCCTTAGTTAACTAATCGTCTGGTCTATAAAATGTCAGCAAACTGAATAAGAGCTACAAAACTTCAAATCCATTGTCTTTTGTTATTCGCTGATAATCAACTAATTAATTTCCAATATATGCCAATTTCCATGCCATTAATTGTTTATCATCTTGAACGTTTGGGATCTTGACTACAAGTTAAGATAAAGTCCTGGAGGTTTGAATGACATGTATTTTTAAAATCTTGGCTTTAGATAAATGGAATAGGTAAATATACCGAGAGGTGAGAGGGAGGGGAGCTCCAGGCGCTTCATGCTGGGGTCTTTGGCCAGAGTCTCTCTGAAGAACTGACTGACGGAGGAGATGACCAGCTTGTGGACGTCGAAGGCCTTCGTCTTAGAGGCCAGCTCCAGGTCAGTCAGGAACCTGAGGAGGGTGGAGGACACACACGCAATACATATGTTATAATATACTGAAATAGGAAAAAAGGCAAATTATAATGTAAAACAACATAATTAGTGGCAATACAGTAGTGTATGAATTTTATATTGTATTGTTAATTATGCCATAACTAAATTGTATTGTATCAATAATGTATGTTATCGTAAGTGAATTTGATTGTAACTGTATTATGTGAATATTGTTGTAAAAAAATATGATTCGATCGTCGGCAGTGAATATCCGACTGGAAAACGTCTGAAGCTTTTACGTATCTTAAAAATGGTGTCTGAATTAGTCTACAAAACGTCATCACGCAGAACATTAGCCACCCTTAGCTTAGCGGTGTTGATGTAAGTCATGCGACTATCATGCAGTTCCTTTTCAGCATCATGTTTTCTTTTTACTTCTAGCAATTGCATTTACGCTTCGATATTATAGAAGTGGTGATAATATGTGGAAATGCTGCTGAACAAAACTAGCTTTTATCTTAAACATGTGTTTGCCACAGATCTTATTTTCTGCAATATTCCAATGTAAATGTCCCATTGCTTTTAGTTGAGGGAGCCCTTACAGAACCACTCTATTGTAATGTACTGAAATGGTACTGTATTGTAACTCTATCATTGAAATTGCATTGTAATTAGACTGCATTATAATTGTACTGCAATTTATTGTAATTATATTGTATTATATTTGAAGTGTATCGTGTCAGAATTGTACAGCATCACTCATCATATGATACAATTACAATACAGTAAGTATCAGAACGTACTTCTCCTGGCGCATCTTGCTGAGCTCCTCCAGCAGGGCGTTCCCGTGCAGGGGCCGGGTCAGCTCGCAGCCCAGGCCCAGGCCCCTCTCCCCGGGCTTGATGACGGGCAGCGGCAGCGGCAGGTTGAGGCTGTTCAGCTGAGCGATGTCCAGTGCCGCCATCTGCTCAATCTTCTTCACATGGCTCTCCATCACCATCACACCGTTACCACGGTTCTCCATCTTCAGCTGGGTCGGGGGGGTCTCAATGGCAACCGGGGAGATGGCTTCCACGGCAGGCTTCTTCTGACGGGGGGCCTTCTTCTTGGGAGCCATCGTTTGGCTGTTCTTTGAAGGTGATGGCATGAGTTTACTTCTGGTTTTCTTCAGTAAAGATCTCTGACACTGGTTCTCTAAGAGACCAGATGTTAAACCAAATTTACTTTGTGATGTTTCTTAACCCTCACGTAAGTGTTTGAGCTTGAGGTTGCAGCTGATGATGATATTGGTTAGACTGGTTTGGGATTGTGTTGGTGGTTTCACTTAAACACAGCACACAGCACCTGGAAGAAAAGAAAAAAATAACATATTTAATTTTAAGACGCAAGTTGTTAAACCCTCGGGTCTCTGTTTCATCCAGATGTGTGCCATACTGGAGCTATTTTCATGAAACTTGGCGGATGGGTAAAGCATGGGCCATGAAAACAACCCACTAATTCATGGATTAAATCAGTGTCACAGGGCCGTGACACAAATGATTGTACAAAGTGTTTGTTTTTGATGTACAAGAATCCTATTGTCACAAACAACAAAGATATTTTTATATTTTAATGTGTTTTTTTCAGCCATCAGTTTACATTTGCCCAATATTCAGAGATGTTGGAGATGTTCTTGTTCGAGTTTAGCTCATTTTAGCTTATCTTGACATTCTGCTCTTGTTGATCTTTCAACCGGGACAAAATGTAACCAGACTGTATTGATTAACTTTCACAATGATAAAAGAACATGATGTTCACAGTATAGGATTAGTAGAATGGTCTGGAATTAGATGTTCCTGTATCAAAAGGACACACATTTTTAGAAACCTTAATAATGTTAATCAGTTATGTCTTGAGTTTATGATATCTATGTATCTTTATGTGATTTATGTATCTTTATTCTACTTGATTTACACAGTTACTTAAAAAAAGAAGAACCACTTTAAACCCCTTTACTCTGTGTCTTTATATTTAATATACAGAGAAAAAGGAAGTTCTTGATAAACAAGTGAAGCACGCTCAGCAATGTTTCCAGGCTTTGATTCAAAGTTTCAAGGTCGCTGATGAACAAAACAAACCCACTAACAGATGCACATTTCTCTGCTAATCTCTGAACATAACACAAGACAACAACACTCAGACTGACACCTTAAATCAAACTGAGGACCCCCTAAACTCTGTTTCTATGGGCCAGCAGCAGAGTGAATGACAGGTGCGAGTGTGCAGAGAGAAGCTCAGGGTCAGGTTTTTGTGGTTTACAGCCAACGTCTAGCATTTAATGCAGCTTGGAAACCTTATTCATGATCATAATGAGCCACATGTGCAAACTGCAGCAGTTTAGTGTAGAAAGAGGAGGCGGTCATTGAGAGAGAAGGGATCACATGTAGTGCTGATATACAGTATGCAGAGTAGAGGGTCTGACATAAACAAATAGTGAAATGGTGAGCATCGAATTTCTTGGATGCAGCTAAGGGGGATGTACTGACCCCAATTGTTGTGGTGTTCTTGCAATTATGTTGGTTCGGTTTTGTATCTGCTGCAGGCTGAGAGTGCAAAATTGTCTAAAAAAGAAATGGACATTTTGTATTTAACTTCCTATTTTGCCAGTTTGCAACATGTATTAGGAAGCATTACATTTAATAGTTTACAGGACCAATTAACCTCTTTTGATTTTTTTTTTTTGCAAAAAAGGTCGAACTACAACAACTAGTTGCTTACAAAGCTTTGGAAACAACATCCTGTATAACCCAGGTCTTAAGCTACCACAGCAGGGCTATGTACAGTGACTTTTGCGTAGCAGTTATAAATGACAATTGTGGGGAAATGCTATAAGTACTTTTTAGCATTTAGATAAAACCATAAGCCATTTTGGCAGCCGCTGAAGTCAAGAGGAGTCCTAAAGTCAGCGTTCTGGCTCAGTAATATCGTGCTATATTACTGCTGTGTTGACTGCCTTTATAGTGAGCTGGACGTCGAAACGTCAGCAGGAGATCTTTGTCTCTGGCTCACAGTTTGTTTTTGTTCACCTGAGCCTCAGAGCAGATATCCCCTCAGTGCTGTGTCAGAGTGGGAATTAAAAGTAACCCCAGAGCCTATTTTAGGCTTCAGCTGTGTGCCAGGATCGCTGCTTTAAATGTTTTGTTCTTTGCTGGAGCAACGCCCTTTCGGCTTTCCGCTGTAGTCAATATTATCAGAAACATTTACGTTTTGGAGCTATGTAACCTGTCTTTTAGTTGCATTTTTAGATTTTATCTGGTATATTTACACCAAATGTATGTCTCGGTTGGTCAGCTGGTTCACAACTTTGGTCCAGACTAAAATACCTCAACAGATGTTAGATGGATTTGCATGAAACTTGGGTCAGACATCCTCTCACTTTCAGACTAGCATCATCCTGAGGTCAAGTTTTTAGTTTGTTGAATGACCAAATAATTGCATTTACACACATCCTCAGTTATGTGGCTGTTTTGATACTAAAAGTGCTAGCATGTGCTAGCTAGACCCTAAACTAGCATGGTGAAAATGAAAACATACCCGCTTAGCCTCATTATGAGGGTGTTAGCATGCAGCCGTTAGCATTTTTATAGACTCCTGTTTCGATTTGATTTGTTGGGTTGTTTTTCTGTTTGTCAGCGAGAATGATTTTCATGAACTTGGCAAAATCATGTAGCATGGGCGGAGGAAAAATGTGTAGCTCATCCGTAACACTTTGTCACTATATAAGTTATTTTGTACTACTTGTATGGAATTTATCTTGGTGGAGGTCTACAATCCTCATACTTTCTATGTTCATTAATGTGCTTTCCAGTTGATGTTTTTTTTTGTATTATCTTATCTATCCTTCTTTGACCATTTCTTAGCACTGTCTTGTGACCTCTTCAATAACCTCATCTGGAGGCCATATCATTATCACTGACAATGCTAATGATGCTACATCCAGTGCTCCTCACCACAAATATATGCATGACTCTCTCCGTCCACCACTACCACCCCTCCTTCTCATTCGCTCTGTAAGTACTCGGCTCTTTTTAAATAGCACCTATTGGCTCGCTGGGTATTAGCCTCCACACATGGGCATACCGGGGGACAGAGATAGGATTGTACAGGACGCAGCAGCTGTTGGCGGTGTCATATGAAGAGGAGGCGCACACTGTTACAGATCCTACAGGCTACATGTGGATGTTGCAATCACCCTTCAAACAGTTGCTGTCTGAGAGCCTATCAGTTCCCACATATTTTCTGCCTTTCCACAACAGATACTTCTCTCTTACTTTACCAAATAAACCAATATCGCAGAAAAAACTTAAATAAGAGTACAGAAGCATTTTTTGCAAAATCGACTACAATTATAAAAAGTAAAAGTATTCATTCCGCAGATAAATGTCCAATGTGACTGATATTTATTTTTATATTTGCTATATTAAACTGTCACAACTGATGCATTTGTGTGAAAGTAGCTTGTTACTGTTGGAGCTACCCAAGGTGGAATAGTTATAACTTTATTTAGTTTAGTCATATTGTTTGCAACCTAGGGGACGGGCCCCTTAAAGGGATCACAAGATTAATCTGAGGGGTCGTGAGGTGATTATTCTATACGTGTTGTCAAGATTGTTTAAATGTTTTGACTTTTCTATAACTTTCTTGTGAATGTTAATAGATTTCGTTTTTTCTGAAATCTGACAGGTTAGGGGTAAAATCACTTTTTTTGCTGTTAAAAATGTAAAGGCTGAAACATGACACTGGATTTTCTAAACCATTATTTTAATATTTAACAAAGTGTATTCCAAGTCAAATTTGTATCTAGAACACAGTAACTGCAGCTGATCAGTTAATGTTGAGGAGTAGTATAAAATAAAAATAATTATCTAAACTACACATGCCTGCACCATTCTGTCCCTGAAATGTTACATTTGCTTAATTTGTAATTTGTAATTTTGCATGGATAATATCTTAAATAGAGACATTTTCTAATTGGTGGTGACTTAAGTAGGACAGCCATGAAAAATGTGCAATTTGTATACAGGAGCCTGTAAGATTTAGCACACAGCCCTGTGAAGAATACACACATTTTCATTTACATTTTCTTGATTTATTTTATTTGCATGATGGTACCTGCTATTTGTGCTTGTATGTATGTGCATATGTAGATATGTTATTATTTTTGTTACATTCAAAGATATTGTTATAGCTTTATTAATGAGAAACATCATCGAACAAAAAAAGTCTGTAATAAATGAACCATGAAAAGATCAATCACTAACTAAAGTAACTGTTGAGAACTCTACCACTATTTCCCCTACAATAGAAACCATTTACAGGATGTTTTTGTGTAACTATTGGCGAACAGACTTTTAAAATAAAGTCTTCTTTTCATTCTTCCTGTCGTTAACAATATACATTATATTTAAGAGAACTCAAAAAGGGTATAGATGTCAGTATAGAATCAGATATCAGACAGGCAGCTGGATGATTATCAATACTGTTTTTAAAGTATTAAAGGGATTTTCAATTGCCATTTAAGACTCATGGGAGTTCCCAAATTATTCATAAAAACATTAGCCCAAAGTTGCGAAAGCCTATGCATAATCTAATGTGGGTAACAACTTGCTTAGGTATAAGATATGATCAAATGCAAACATCCAGCGAGACAGAACTAGAGCTTGGTTTGAATGACTGCCATCATAAGAGGCTTTATCATAACACGTGCTGCGGAAACATCAGCCTCAGTTTGCAGCCTCTGGTTTCTGATAAACATGAATGTACACCCTTAACCTACTCTGATTGCAATCCAGTGAACTCATGTTTTGATTTTAACATTTGAAGTCATGTGACACTATTGAACTTCCCCAGTTAACTATTGGCTGTTTTATGCGTAGGAAAAAAACATTTTCCTCTGTGTTTGTTAACTGGCAAACTGAGATTTGGTATTGTAACTGCAGATACATTTGTAATTACTACAGTGGGGGGTGATTGGTGTTTTTTTTTATGCAAACAGAAAAGTGTGTTAGAAAAGGTCATCTTAGCGTTCGAGTCATCCCGCTGATGAGTTCAATATTCACTCTTTTCTTCTGTTTTCTGTCTCTACCAAATCCTGAGCGCTGCACTGTTGACATACTTTTGTAGGCCAAACTGGAAAGTAGCATCACGCGCATCAAAAATCCAATGGTATTTCTATATTGGATTTGGTATTATTGCAATGTATGATATAGGTCATGATTCTTCACCAATGAACACCACTAGTTCATTACATACAATCACCAGAAGTCAAAAGCTCATGTTAGGCTAGAAACAAACTACACAAAATGTCTTAAACGTCACCAACACTAAACTCTGGTATTTACTGACGTCTTTAAAGATCTAGAATAAAAGGTTCAAATCTCTTAATCCTGTGCCAACCAAAGACTTATCTTCAGGCATTTCAATCAATCAACAACTTTATTAATCCCGCAAGGGGCAATTGGTTATGAGCAGCAGCTTATGTCATGTACACAGGCAGGAACATAGAAGAAAACACACAGA
The DNA here is from genome assembly GCF_902827165.1 of Trematomus bernacchii. Lineage (NCBI taxonomy): Eukaryota > Metazoa > Chordata > Actinopteri > Perciformes > Nototheniidae > Trematomus > Trematomus bernacchii. Next base: position 18,865,597 of record NW_022987564.1, on the reverse strand, counting down.
TACACCCGGGAGCACAGATGTGGATCATTACAATTTACACGATAAATAGTTCATAGCATCACAATAATAAATAAATAAATAAATAATCTAACCAAAATTCAAAGACACTGTGCTAAAATGCTAACTATTTGCTGGGTTTTAGCACTGAGTCTTTACCCGCTAAATGCTACAAGGTGATGGGCAGATAGTATAACGTGGATTTGGAGAGCTCTTTCCCTAAGAAAAGCTACGTTCTATATGCAATCCGAAAAAAGATGGCCTCAGAGCGATAAGATTAAACCAAGTTGCTGTAAAATCAAAACAATTAGCTAATAAACACTAAAAAGTAGAGTTGAAGGCAACTTATTAGTTGCTTTTTCAATAGGTCCTTCAAAATGACCGTTAAACTGAATCAACACAACAGACAGGTTGAATAATACGATCTTTATCGAAGTGGTATTACCAACAGCGTTGTGTATTATAGTGGTTCTGTTATTTTGCACATACAGAGACCACCCTGCATGCCTCTCCACTTCTAACGCTCAGAACTGCAGCTGAATTCCTTGCCTATCTCATGAGAGTATTTATAGGCGCTGACACACTCAACATTTACTTTGTGTGTGTGTGCATTTTGTGTGTGTTTTGCAGCCAAGGATTGACACCCCCATGTAGCAGAATCCACACGGCAACTGGCAACTACTTCACATTGTTTCCATTGAGCAGTTAAATATAAATGTCAGTATCATTTACAAAAATCTACAATAATGTCAAACGCATCATTCCATCTGTGTTCTTTTATATTATGTGTGTTTTTTTAAGTGCTGGAAGACTAAGTAATATGGTATATTTTTCTCAAACAAAAATGAAGCACTGCCACTATTTACTGTGAAAAATACTCATACAAAAAATACAATTTAAAGATTTGACTGAAGAAAAAGTAAAAAGGTATTACTAGCAAAGTGTACTTCAAGCTTAAAGTTATAATGTCATATATGAATTAGATATGACTTCTGAAGCGTATGCACACTATGAAACACCATTTGTATGTCAGTGGTGCAGAACATATTAACTATTGGTTGGATGGGTAAAAATGATCCTAAAAGAACTAAAGATGTTAGGTAAGGAGGAGTAAAAACTGCAATACTTGCCTTTAAAATGTAGTGGAGAAGAAGTATGAAGTAAAGTAAAGTACCTCAACATTTCAATTAAGCACTTTAGAACATTTACTTAAAAGGTGATTTCAATGCAATGAAATTGTCCAATGTCAACCAAGCTTTTATTTTGATTACCTTCAAGGGAAAGCTGATATTTTATGATGCAAAACTTTGGCTCAACAAGCTGTAATGTAAATGTATTTTTTTGTACCTCTTTCTCCCTCCTGGTTCTTGCGTTTCTTCCCTTCCTTTTGCTTTCTCTGCTTCTCTTCTTCCAGCTTTCTTTTACGTTATTTCTTTTTTCTTCGTTGTTCTCTAACAGGTTCCTTTTTCCGTCCGTCCTCTGTCTCAGTGCTGTGTGTGTGTGTGTGTCAGTATCAGAAGGAAATCATGATCCCATCCAAAGCTGTGACGTAGGATTGAAGGCCCCCCTGCCCAGGACCTGTAAAACCAACCAAGCCTCCCCGAGCTCTCTTCTTTCAGTTCCCACCTCCACATCCAAATACAGGCACTCCTTGTCGCCCTCCCCTCCAAAAATATCCCATTAGAGACCGTCCCTCCTCTCAGCCAACCCCGCCTCACCCCTTCATAGCCTTTGTGGTTTCAGGATTTAGATTTGGTTGTGTGTCTGTGTTCTTTTGAAAAAGGTTTTCTTTGGTGTCAAAAACACAGGGGGCAATCTTACAGATAATCTGCTTTTAAGGTTTAAAACTCGTTATCTAATATAGCTAGTATTTAAAGTGGAACCCGGGTCACTGTAATTATAGTTACTAAAGCTATTTACATTGGTGAAGGTATTCAGACCCTTTGCTTGATTAAAATAGAACAATGTAAAAAATACTGTGTTACAGGAAAAAGTGCCTGAATTCAAAAGTTAATTTAAGAGGTATATAAAATAATTCCAAACATGTTTACTTAGAGTATGTCATGTAAAAGAAGGCCTTGTCTTTTAAGTGGGCATTTTTTGCTATACTTTATACTTCTGCTTCATTTAATCTCAGAGGGAAATATACATTTTCCTCCACTATATTTATTTCCTACTTTAACTAGATATAGCATGCTTGAATGATGCAGTACTTTACAATTTATCTAGACAGTACTTTAAATTGGCTTCAGATTAAGGGAACTACAACATTAGTTATGTATTCATTAAAGATTTAAAGATATATATAATTGATAATAATATGAAACTATAACCTCAGTTATATAATTAAAGAACTTTGGCACCCATTATTTCCTTGCTTTTGAACCATTTTTACTTGCGATGTATCTTTGTTACTTTATGAGTGTATATTTCGTATTATTGGATTTTTTTTATTGATGCATTAAAAGAATGTATTACTTTCAAATACTTGCTATACTGTACAAGTAAATGAACTTTGTTGTAGTTATATTTATAATAATTATATTTCCTTTACACTATGCTTGGATGCATCTATTTGAGTCTATAATATATCATTTTTGAAAAAAAGTAATTCTACAAATCAGTGATGGAATGTAATGAAGTACTTTGGAGTACTATATTATATTATATTTTGAGGGAATTATAATTTATAACTCAAAGTAATGTGTATGTCCATGTTATGCTACTTCATACTACTACTCCATACTGCTATGAGGTCAACAGTAATAGTTCTCTGAAAGAATATGTGATGTTACAGGCTCTTTTACACAGTCTGTGGTTACAGGATATACAGTAAATTACACTACATGCTGATTCAGCGTTTTCACTGACGTCAAACCAACAGGTGTCACTGCGTCCTGCGTCAGCTGTGCCGTGACGTACTTCCGACTTTTATCAATAATTTATAAAAACATTAGTTTTTTCACCGAATATTTCTTTACTTGTATAGTGTAAATGTATTTATTAATAATATTTTAGTAAAAAATAATATATTGTAATTGTTATGCGTCTGTTGAGCTTAGTAGCTGTCACTAAACTAGCGGAACCGATCCGTTTTTTTCCCCATTCAGATGAAGTCGTTTCCGGGCGACAGGGTACCAGCAGTAAACATGGCGGAGGACCTGCTGGAAACAGTGGATAGACTTCAGTCCCGGCTCCTGGAGAACCCGGAGCCTCGAAAGGTAACGTTTAGACGGACACATGGTGTGTTTAGCACCGAATGCGTCCCTAAATGAGACACTTTGTCCCGGTTCCCTAAATCTGAGCCTCACGGTAGCTCTCCGAAAGTCGCAACCGTTTTTTAAATGCTGCGTTTGAGGGCCGCCTTCGTGCTCCGTCTTCTGAATATCTTTTCCGTAAAAGAGAATGCAACACTTGTTCTTTTGGGTTGGAACTGCAAATACTATTTCCATAGTACAGTCGTTTTCTGTAATAATTGTTTTATTTATAATTTAAGTAGTTAGATAGTAGAAAGTAAAAATCAACTGAAGTAATAACGAAAAAAGAATGATAAACATGATGGTTCAAGTATAAGCATCAACATTCACATCAAGTAATAAAACAACATTAATTATTAGTTTACGCTTGTCTCAGGTTACTTCAGGTTAAGAGAAAAATATATAGGCTAATATCAGCTCCCTATCTGATAATACACTGACTTGTTTTTGCACTAAAATAAATTCATTGTTTATTAAAAACCTAGGATTTGCACATCCCCTATCCTTTATAAATACAAATGGTACTTGATAGTCTTGTCCGAATATAACCCTCACAAATGACTTAGGTAAATAATGATACGCTATGTATTAAAAATGTTTGTCAGATTTATAATGTATACATGTGTGTTGTTATTAAAGATCTGTAGAATTGTTCTGATTAAAAAAACAAACAGTCAAAAAAATAACTTGAAAAGATATACATGAATCTCAGATTTAAAAAAAATGAAGAAAGGACTTTGTTGTTTTAATTGGCTTGAAACTAAGACAATGAGTGTACATCAGTATATCTTTCACCAATCCAATAAACATGTGATTGGAGGTCTTTATATATCTTCCTTTCCTTAAAAAAAGACACTTAGACACTTAGTCTTGGTGTTACAGAAGTAACATACATTTAACTTAAAACTAAGTCTTAGTTCAATCTTGATCTAATTGAATGTGGATGTAACTCGTGATATTTTTGCATACTTAATGCATGGTGAGGATAACTGTCAAAACGATACTTAGCTGAATAGATCTAATTAGATAATCAAAAGTTGACACTATAGAATAGAATGGCAGTATTTCCAACAGTCTGTGAAGGCATCATGTGAAACGTCACGACAATTAAGGGGTTTTAACTTGTAAAAATTCACTTCTTTAAGATTACATTTGAGCTACTAATAACAGTTGTCATCTCAGTTAAATACCGTTCATAGACAATGTATGTGTTATTAAAATAATAACATCAGACACAACGTAATTTATCTTGTGAAGAAACTCGGGGCCAGAGTAGCCGTTAGCCTTCTAGCTAACCAACGTTAGTGCGGAAAGTACTGACAGTTACACCGACTCCAGGCCTGTAATGTGAGCTGATAAATGTTAGTTCATGATATACAACAGCTGCACATCAATGCACTGGGACCGAACTCTTAAAATGTGTAAAATGAAAAGCGGATAAAGGAAAATTAACAATGTCCGACCACCCCTTTGTTTACTTTCATCCTCAAATGTAACCTCCCAAAACAAAGCAGTAATGGTGTGTGAGATTTAGAAAACAGAAGATATACTCCGTGTTGTGCAACATATTATTTCATTTATTCAAAATGTTGAAATCACAGCTGAGTGATTTGACTACAGCCCGGACCCGTTAGGCCACGTTATAAAGTCTCCATGAGGATACAGGCTGCTACATGCTACTGTTCAGTCAGACACTGAGTTTTCTTACTTCACTGCCACTTACAGGCAGGAAGAGATCCCTAACCTCCGGGTAAAAAGCAGGTGTAGTTTCTTTAGGTTGGATTCTATTTAAAGCACATAATGAGAACAAAGGGATTCCACACCTGAGTTTTTTTGTTTTACTTAAGTCACACTGAAGAGAGGTTGCAATTCAATCGTGAACAACTGGTTGTGACGTGCATGCCATGTATACATATGTGAATTTGGGCTGCAAATCACTATTACTTGAACTCTTCATTAATCTGCCCATTCATTTGTTAATGAATCGTTTTTTCTATTACATTTCAGAAAATATTGAAAGATCTCCATTACACTTTCTCAGAGTCCAAGGTCTTAACATGTATTGTTTTATCAGTCTGAACCTTATATATATTCACTTATTATGTATGATATAAAATAGCTATATTCAATTGGAACATGTCACAGTTACAACAGCCAAACCAAATAAAGATAGACAAATATATTCTGCCAAAAAAACATTATTATTAAACTTGTCAGTTTACAAAACTAAGCAAGTTACCTATGTACAATAACTTTTTACTGTACATATATACACTTATTTAGCTGTGACGGAGACATTCAAATGCCAAATGTGTTTCAAAATATCAATATCATTTGGTGGGGGTAGATTTTTTGATTTAATTTATTTGATCTTAACATAGCAAAACAAGCATATACAAATGTAACATAAGGTTTAACAAAAAAATGAACATATTTAGTTTTATATTTTAAGTAGATTTTCTGAAAATGTATTGAGAAAGTTTGAAGTTAAAATAATCTCTTCTCGTTGCTTTCATCCACATTAATTTGGCAGCAGATGGAGTTTGCTTTATTGTCATGGAGATAGCTCAGTTGTTGCCATGTGACCCTTACCATTGAAGTTTAATAACAGTTTGATAACAGGTGGTCGTCCATGACAACTGAGCCAACTCCATCCACTGAGGAAGACCTTCAGATGGGGTTGTAAAGTTTCACGCCTAGCTGTTAAAAATGTGTTTATGGATAAATAGGGACAGTCTGTTTTTGGATAAACCAGTTAATGAACCTTATAAATGTAAGAATGTCATGACATTAATGCCAAAATCCTATAAACATATTGTATTGTCATTAAGCAGTCCTGCTTATTGATTTATCATTGATAACATACACCCAGAGATATTAATTGGTATTTATATCACAATATATACGGTCATATTTTCAACCCCTAATAATAAGCAACATGTTTTGAATGGTTCTTTTACAACTACCGGTACTCAGAGAATATAGGTATTGTAAATTAAGTCGACTTTATGTATTTATATATCACCTTTCATGCAACATATACAGTGGTACAGTAGTATATGCATCCCAAAGTGCTTCACACACAAAATAGGCAAGGCTTATAATGACCAATAACAAGACAAAATGTAACACATCTATTAATATAAGTCAATATAACAAGATAAACACCAAGGATGGAAAAACAATGTCAATAAACAACAATTAAAGCTTAAAAACTAGAATATCTAAAGCCAGATTAAAACACTCTTAACCTTTACTCTTTGTAAAAAATGTAAATGAAGAATACATTTATCTTTAATAATAATAGATAATAATGAGCTCAAAGCTAAATCTGGCACTGTTACGCTTGACACATTTGAATGTTTTAAGTGTTCATTACTGTGCAATGTCCCTGCCAAATAAACGATTAAATGAAAAAAATACAAATGTAATGGCACTACTGGTATTACTCACAACGTGTGAACCTCTGCTCTGGTATTTTAAATGTGTCCACTGAAATCCTTTCTTGTTTTTCAGCTGCTGAAGACTTTGAAAAGACTGGGGGAACTTCCCATGACAGTGGACATACTGGTGGTAAGGAGCCTCCTGATTTCTAAACTAAAAAAGACCCACCAAAAATATGATGCTGCAGTCTTGCAGACAGGAACAGTAAATAACCAGTTTGGGAAGGAGCTCCTAAGCGTCTATAATCACTGACATCTCCATCTAAAATGCAATAATACAGCGTTTGTACTATGCAAGAATTGGACCTTTTGTTGAAAGTTATTTTGAGAGATCAATTATTTTCTTAGTCAGCTTTCTACTTAATTTCAAGCGCAATTTACAGAAATCCAATCAGATCACTCGGCTGAAGTTGCCAAAGATATGATAACAGCTGGAAATATAAGTATTATCAACTTATTTGACTGCTTGTGTTGTTAAATAATTAAATCTGTGTGCATGTTTTGACTTTCCTCTGCTTTCTCTTGTAGGAAACTGGAGTGGGGAAGATTGTGAATTCTTTTAGGAAACACCAACTTGCTGGAGAGGTGGCAAAAGGTCTCGTTGCCAAATGGAAGAAACTGGTTCCTCAGTCTGCAGACAGGTGAGTGCTGCATACCTGAGAGTGCACAAACAAACAGTGGTATTAGGGAGTGGAGAAGTCCATGCTTTAATATAACTATTGTAAACACTTTACATCAAATATAAATATACCAAAAGCTAAATACAGTATAATATGATACAATATATGTAGTATTGGGATTTAAAGCATAGAGCTGTACAGATATTAAAAAAGGTAATCAACAACATTTAAAATGTACACAATGCCAAAAATAAAACAATGTTAGGTGTTGAGGATCAAATCACATTTGGGTGAAATAAAACACTTTGTAAAATCTAAATGAGTTGAAAATTGTGGGCTGGATTTAAAAATAAAAACATGCGGCTGCATTGTGAGAATGTCTTGTGTATCAGTAGATTGTTTTGCTCCTGATCATTTTAAAACCTATTAGAGGCCTAAGGATGTCAATTAATTTGGTAATTAACAAGGAAAATAAACATAGAAAAGGAATTTGTGTTTTTTGTTGTTACTTTTTCAAGCTTTTGTATTCTGTTAATTGTCTCTCTGCCCGGCATGCATTTCTTTCAACTTCCAGGTTGGGATTTATTGTTCCAGTTTTAATACATCTCTGGAGTTAAAGGAGAATTAATTATTAATATGATATGTTTTTATCCCTTGTGTATGTTTTTACCTCAGACCCACCAACAGCCACATCAACGAGGCTCCACGCTCACACAATAACTCTGAAGTCCCGGAGGCAGCAGGAGGCCACAGACGCACCCGGGAGCCCTCCCCGGAGGAAGCGCCCTCCTTCATGGAAGAAGAGGAGGAGGAGGAGGAGGAGGAGGAAGAGGAGGAAGAGGAAGAGAGAGGCTATCACACAAACTACTCGCCCTCTCCCCCCCACCAGGAGCAGTATACCCCTCCACGGCGGGGAGGCTACCAGTCAGACGAGTGCGAGAGCCCCGAGCACGAACCTGAGCCCGAGCATGAGCCGAGTCCTCCTCCTCCTCCTCCCCGAAAAGATGTCCGCCACGTCAAACCAAACAAAGAACCAATCAAAAATCACCACCACGGGTCCCACAGCGACAGAAACAGGGACAGAGACGAGGAGCGGCGGCAACGCCATGCAGAGATGAGTAGTGATCGAGGAGGAGGAGGAGAAGGAGAAGCCGATGAAGCCGATGAAGGGAGGAAACGCAGCGCCGACAGAGAGCGACAGCAGAGTCCGGTACAGAAGTCTGCAAAGCACAGCAGGAAGTCCACCACACAGGAGGGCAAGAGGGAGGAGAAGAGGGAGGAGAAGAAGAAGGGAGGAGATGAGGGTGAGTCTGATTGATGGAGAAGGTTGTGTTTGATAGAAGAGGTTAATGGTGACACCAGAGATAGCTCGGTGATAGCAAAAGCTTTTTTTCCCCCTACATGAATAGATTGGATATACAGGGTGTCCGCGGGGTCTTAAAAAGTATTAAAAGTTGATAAATGAATTTAGCGAAAATGAAGGCTATTAAAAAGTATTAAAAAGTATTAAACGGCATTTTCCAAGGCATCACATTTTGTAGCTTGTTTTCAATAAGTATATAAATAGTCCAAAGAGGTTGTATTCTACAGTTTGCCTGAATGTAATCATTGCGTAGGTGTGTAGTGTGATTCTGTGTAGTTTATTTATGGCATCCCGTTGGATTGGACGTCATCTGAACAGGACATCGGTATACAGTATACAATTTGACTTCAGGATTCCTGCATATAACCTGATATATAGAAGTATAAGCATAAAGGCAATTCAAAGTGCTTTATGTAAAACAGAAAAAAAATCAGTGATGGTGCAAAAGAAAGAAACCAAAAATGACATTCAAACAGAGAAGTCATAAACCTTGATTTAAATTCATTCAGATGCAGTGGATCTGCTGTTTTCTGGGAGTTTGTTCCAGATATCTCCTTAAAGATAACAACATAATACATTCATTTATTATGCAGTATTTATACATTGACATTACACAAGTACATGATGGGAAAACAGAGATGTTGAGGTTGAGGTGGTGAAGGCGATGGACTGCTAATCCACTGTGCTCTGCACGCGTGGGTTCGAATCCCGTCCTCGTCGTAGAAAGGTTTGGTTCAAAGCACCTGCTGCAATATAACGAAAAGCCAGAAAACAGAGATGAGTTACATTCAGCTTTGTTTTGGTGTTCCAGAGCGGGAATTGTTTACACAAAGCTTACAATGCAGTTGCATTTCATAAACCTTTAATTGTTATATTCGATAATGATACTTTTTTATCAGATGATAAGATGTGTAACTCTGCACCATGTTTCTGTTTCATCATCCACAAAATGTGCAACATCCTGCACTGCTAGTTGAGATACAATCTGTTTGTTAAGTGACTACCGACAGGAAGTAACCCTCTTCTAATTTATTGATGTGTGTGTGCGCATGTGTGTGTGTGTGTTAAGGTACGGCTAAAACAATTACAAATTGTAAAAAATGTACAGGTTCCAGCTTCTTTTGTCAAAGGTCACTTTTGGGCCAGAGTAACTTTATTACAGATGAAGAGTTGAAAGGGGGAGATGGAGGGGGTGAAATGCTTGAAACATTCCGTGGACTCGGGAGTCAACCCGCTTTCTTGGCAGTGGATACAGCCGGCTCAAAGAGATATGATGATCTCCGCGCTACGGGTGCTCCGTGCATGCATGCAGTGACATGTAATATCCAAGGATTAGAGACTGTTGGATGCTGCTGTTTTGAGCATTGCAATATATTTGTTTTCACTATGTTATTTATTTATGATTATCTTTTGGCTCAGCAAAGATTTGATGTCAGCTGTTGCTGTCTTTTTTTCTTTAGTTAATACTGAAATAGAGCCCTGCTGTTTTGTTAATGTCGATACAGTAGCTGTCCTTTTTTTAAATGTCTATGCTTAAGTTTGTATAGGTGTTGCTATCTGCTTTGTGTAGCGTGGTTCTACAAGCAAGTCAGTGCATTCATGGGGTGGTATCAGAGAGATACAAGGGTCTGTAAATGCAATGAAAACAATTGGCCACAGCAAATCATTTATATTAAAAATGTAATTTTTACTTTTGAATACTTCAGTACAAAGGATGTATTGAATAATTTAAGGGATATATGTGTACACACATAAATCATTAGTCAAAACAGGGCTACATTTGACTGAATTGTAAAAGGTATGTGTGGTAAAATGAAGAGCCGTTTGGGAGCCGAAAGAGCCGGCTCTTCTTGGTGAGCCGAGCCAAATGATCCGGCTCACTAAAAAGAGCCGGAATTCCCATCACTAAGCCTAGGGAACAGCTTCTTAAATGTTCACATTTTCTGCTATTCATTGGCTTACAGAACAAACTGAATATCTTTGAGTTTTGGAAAATGTTATATAATAATACACTTCATTTATATAGCTGCTATATAATATATAATCGGACAATTGTGTCATGTGCTATATTATAGCACCTGACACAATTGTCCGATTTATTATAATTTTTTTTAAGATGCCTCCATTCATTGGTCTGCTTTGTTTACTTCCGTAACATAGTAAGATCACTATTTGACACCCTCGCTTCTATTGGCTAGCGCTTCAACACGTTGTACGTGATTGGCTAAAGGGCAGGACATCTCTAAGCGGTTGACCAATCACAGCAGCTGACCTTTTTGAACATTAAAGTGTGGAGGCACAAAATGATCATAATAGCTCCCCTTTAAACTGATTTGCTTTTTTGGTAGGAAATTATGTTCTGTGGGGCGTGTGGCGTAGTGGGTTGTCCGTAGGTGTTGGGATCAGGGGGTCACAGGTTCAAACCCCACTGCAGTCAGCATGTCGTTGTGTCCCTGGGCAAGACACTTCACCCAAAATTGCTCCTGTGGGGATTGTCCACAGTATTGAGTATGTAAGTCGCTTTGGATAAAAGCGTCTAACAAGTGACATGTAATGTTAAATTGGCGTTGATTTAAATAATTTATTCAGTAAGCAGAAATGTCAGGATTTAAAGTTCCTGATTTCCCATCCCATTCTGCATCCCCTAACTTTTCCACTTGTGTTTCCAGGGCAACCGCGGGCGCCGAGGGAAACTCCGCCCAAACAGGAGGACGATGACTTTGAGACTCCCACCATGTCCTTCGAGTCTTTCCTCACATATGACGCCCCGACGCCCGTTAAGAAGAAGAAGAAGCCTTCATCATCCTCCTCCTCCTCACACAGTCGACCATCCCACTCTTCCTCCACGTCGTCCTCCCATCGCTCACGCTCCCCTCCCCCCACCCCCACCCCCACCTCTTCCTCCTCTTCATCCAAAGGGAGCAAAGCTAACGGCACGCAGAGCAGCAAGAGGCAACACTCAGGCTCCAGCTCGGCTTCAACGGAAAAACGCAAGAGGGTAAGAACAGCGGCAGAGACTAAAGATATATTTGTTTACGAATATTAGGGATGCAACCAATAATTTCTTTTAACATTGATTTATTTTGCTGTTCATTTGTTCAATTAATGGATTCACCTTGGTCTATAAATTGTCAGAATGTTGTTATAACTTCCTGCAGCCCAAGGTGATGTGATGTGATGTAATACTTGAACAACAGTCCTTAACAATAAATAATCAGCTTATTATGATGTATGCCCACAGATAAGCATCACATATTTACATTGGAGCCACCATCAACTTGAGAATGTTTGTTTAAAGAATTAACTGTCATTCAAATAGTTGTTGATAGGTTTTTCTGTCAACTGATTAGTCGATTTAGTCGACTAATTGCTCCAGTTTTAAATGAAAACCCTCCATGTTTTGATGCAGATGATGTTGTGTTGAAAATACTTTATTAAGCACTAAGCCCAACATCAACGCTGTTTTTTTTTGTAGCAGCGTTGGTTTATCTCACTGTGAAGGATTTTTGGATATACAAAAACATATAAGGATCATTGTTGGTTTAAATAAAAAAAAATACATCGAGAATTCATGAGATAAAAGTTGGGAAAATGTTCGAGAAAAAAAACATAAATTAGCGGCAACTTAATCATAGTAGTCTTTTGCAGAAAGATTAGCAATGAGGAAATACTCGAGATGTAATATCACCATATTACCGTAAGCACGCAGAAGTTATGCCGTGCATTAAGCCTATTCATTAGGAAGCAACCGATGGATTTGAATGAGGAGCTTTAGTGCATTAGGAATTACATCACACGGGAAAGAAGAAGGATATCGCCACATTTCTTTCTGTGGCACCGCATCACTTCCTGTGTGTCTTCATCATGTATTGCAAAGTTAAGCCATGTGTTTCTTAGACAAAAACTTTTTTTTTAGATTCTCAGAGAATAATCAAATTTTCCTCCGAAATTTTACACTTTAATATAAAAGGATTATTGTTGTAGTATGGTAAAAGCATATGTCCCCAAATATGTCATATCACTGCTTTTTTTTCTGCCAACTTAATTTTCGTTTGCTTTTATTTATTATCCACTTTATTTTGAAAAGTTGTTTTCTGATCCTGCTTGTTGATGTTGATCTGTTTTTGTTTGCAGGCGGCTGAGATCCCTGCATCTCTCCCTGAGATCCCTCTGCCAGCCATCCAGCCCAACTACAGACCTCTGCCCTCCCTCGACGTCACTCCGCTGTCGCCTCAGAGACGGAAAGGTAACGCCCGCACCTCAACGCTTCGTGTCTGCTATTTGAAGCATCATTCTTCGTAACCATTAAGGGGACCATCATTCCATAGCTTAATGGATCTTAATCCTCATATTATCTATTTTTAAACTTGGTCATGAATTTCTACCACAGTTTCCTCTTTTTCTTTTATGCTGACAATGCTTTATTGTGACCTTCTGTGGAAGGAACAGGGTTACAATGTGCCCTTTCTCCGAAACCAGCTTTCTTAAATGTCATGTAAACAAGAAATCCGAGGCCTGTACTACGAAGCCGGTTCAAGATAACCTGGATATGTTTGAGTTACCCGGTTTACCAAATCCAAAACAAACGCGCTCTCGCTAAACTGTCCTACGACGCCGGTTATCAACTCGTTAACTTAAGCCAGCTTTGCCCTATCTAGTTAGGTGCGCGTTCACATGAAAGGGGTGGTATTTGGAGCATTCGACCAATCACAAACATGGACAAGCGTACTGACAGCGCAGCGCGTCATACTTCCTGAATGAAAAGTCAACTATAATTAGACAAATATGAAGACGTTAAACTTTAAACATCCATGACTTAAACACTTTATCCAGGATAAAAGCCACATAGCTGCAGCTGCAAGGTGAATACAGCTGGTAAAAGAAAAGTGTTGGAATGCGTACATTAACAGGTTTATGAAATCACTGCCCCGTCCAAGACACGAGTGGATCTGACTTTAATTACATTTGACTCGAGTGTTTCGTCAACTTAATGTGTTGCTTAAAATAATACTTCTGCATACAGTATGTGACACTGTGAGTGTTGCACGCCAGATACGGCTCAAGAAGCTGACTCAGGAAGTCTTCTTCGCTGCTTTTGTGGCAGACTACAGCGCCACTTACAGGCCTGGCTTATGTACTACAGCGTCTCCAGCGCTTTCGAGCGGCAATGGCCGGCCGTGGCCCAACCCCACATTCCCCTGATAGGTGGAGAGCTGGCCCAATAGCCGTAGCGCCACTTCTGTGACGTCATAGAAGTGTTCAAATCTGGATCAGTCTGTATCAGATCCGTTGCAGCCCCTTTTTTAGAGATTTGGGTATGGAGGAAAATAGAGAGGGTTGTGTTTTCTGACACTTGGTGAGTTCCCTGGAACACCGGGGACACATATTCATGTATAAAAGACGTACAAAAGTGAATTTTGCATGATAGGTCCCCTTTAAGTAAGCTTTCTTAACGGTAATGTTATAATAGTCTGATTGCTCTGAAGATGGGAGATGATATTCTATTCATTTTCACGTTCACACAGTCAGTTGATTTTTGCCGGCCGTCTTTCCTGCAACGGCAGTTTTTCTGTATTTCCTTTCTCCTGTAATATGACTTGATCGCTTTAAACTCCGCACACTGAGCTCTGATTGGTCAGCAGGCGGTGCTTTCACTGAGTTGATCTCTTATGCTGAACGGCTAACCTGCTCCGGAGCAGGTTAGCCGTTCAGCATAAGTTACCATGGAGATCTAGCCCGCTAAGAAGTGAACCAGCGTCGTAGGACCGGAAACTCAGAGTTTTCCCTGAAGTTAGCTCGCTAAGCGAAAATCCGGCTTCGTAGTACAGGCCTCTGGGTTCTGTAATTGTGGAAAGGGATCAGAGGACCCCATATTCTTCAAGGGACAGTGGATTTTTAGGGCAATTATATGGTTGACGGGGTTTCTTCTTAATTTAAGAAATGTACAGTGTGTTCACAAATAGAAAGGTACTATACAATGCATTTTCAGTTTTTACAATCTTAATCCCAACCCAAGACTAAACATAGGAAATAAAGTGAAACAAAGGAATAAAGTGATAGTTTTGTAGTATAAATAACAACGATAACAGTACGTTTGTAGTATGTAAATAAATATATAGCAAAAATAGCAATGAAATAGAACTGTAGACAAGAAACGTAATCATTTATAACAATTAACTAAAGGCAACTGGTGGAAAATATGCAAGTAAAGGAAGAGAAAATAATGTATAAATATATCCAAGGCTGTTGCAGTACCATAGGAAGTCCCAGACACGGAATATTCAATTACAACTTTATTTAATTTATTGATCGCAAGGCATTGCTTATTAATTACAAATTAAACAAAACAGTAATCAGACATTTTAGATATCAGCAATACTTTCTTTAAAAGTAACTTCTTGTACAACGCAAAACTTTCTGGATGTTGCTTCACATTGAAACTACTCCACAGCCCATTAGGTCAAATCTCAGTTAGCTAAAATACACTTAAAAATGTGCAACCCATGCTTTCTATATATGGTGAGGTGTTGGGGAGGCTTCTCAACCGCTAAGAATGTGGGTGTCAAATACGTAATTGTTACCTTGATGTTCATACAAGTGAATTTTGGCTTTTGTGCCAATTCTAATCTTGTCCTTCTTGTTTTTTCCTTCTTGTCACTGTATCTGTACGAGTTCGTGCTGCCCTGCTGTGTCAAACTGTCTGACTCTCACTCCCTTCTTTACTCTCAGTTCCTGTCAGCAACGATGAGGAGGATTCCGGCTTCACAGGGAAGAGATTCAACTCTAAGATGACGGTCTACTCGGGATCAAAGACCGCCTACCTGCCCAGGATGATGACTCTGTATGAGCAGTGCATCCGCGTACTGCAGAACAACATCGACTGTGAGTGTTCCTGTTTGTTCATGAGCAACAAAGCTAGAAAAACACTGAGTCGCACTAGAGCACCTGCTGATGCCCGAGTAAGCACTGCATTTGAATGCATGAGTTACTACTATAGTAAGGCTCTGGAACAAATAGTGAAACTGTTATAGAGGTGCCAGAGAGGTGTGGCTCACCACCTGGTAGATAAACAGAAAGTCTTTTCACAATTACTGGATAAAGTCAATATGTACTCCTCTGCGGTCACTTCCCATCTCAATTCAAATTTTGCTCGCAAACATTTTAGTTACAAAGTTCTCTTACCCTAACCTCAATTTTCTTTTTCAGTTTTAGAAACATTGGGTCTTTTTTTCTTTTTTTAAATATATTTCATAATCCTGAGATTAACCTGTTATGACATATTTAAATAAATAAAAAGATTCTCCCAAATCAATCAAAGTTTATTCATATAGCCCAATATCACATATTTTACATTTGTCTTAGGGGACAAGTTGAAAATCACAAACATATGCAGTGTAAATAAAATGTAACATGTACAAATATTTACTTTGCAATACCATAAAAAAACACTATCTTGTCTTTTTCTCAAAAAAAGTGTAACTGTTGATAGAAGTGTTTTTTCATTAAATACATAATCACATTTGTAATATTACATACTTTCCCAAAGTAGCAGTAGTCAAGACTTTATACAAATCAGAACCGATGTTGTGGCATTGTTCCTTATCACACAAGTGGCTGGTTAGAACAAACAGACCCTGCTGCACAGATGTGACTCCGTGCTTCTGTGCTCTTTCAGCCATCGCTGAGGTTGGAGGAGTGCCGTTTGAGATCCTGGAGCCGGTGCTGGAGCGAGGCACTCCGGAGCAGCTGTACCGCATCGAGCAGAGCAACCAGGTAACACACAGAACACTTTCAATACTGATGTCCTTTGTCCACATCATACCTTCCATTGTGTTATGCTCTTTCTATGGGTGGACTAGACACTGAGTGACACCTGACATTTTTGTTCAAAGCACTTTTGTTGTATTTTAAACATTACAAAGCACAATTTAAAATAAGGTTACATTTAACAAAACATAAATAATATATACACACAAAAAACTCATGTCGGGTAAGGGAAGGGACATTTATACAAGGGTATCAATAATATAATTAATGAAAGGGATTCCACAGAGATCACATTTAGGATTCATATTAATTGTGGCTATCTTTTTACTTTAGACCAATGCAGCCTATGAGCAATTCTTAAATGTGTTAGTATTTTTTAAAGAAATTGAAGGTAAGTGTAGCTACAGATTGCCACATCTCAACATATATGTATCTAATCCTTTTCCCAATTTCCCCTTTAAGTGAGACTGCTGAGATTTAACAACTGACCTGGTTTATTTTCATCACATGTGTGTTAAGCATTTGCTTATAACAAAGCAAACTCCTTGAATGTTTAAACTTACTTGGCAATAAAACAGATTCTGATTCTGAGAATACTGATGGCTCTGGCATTGATTTTGTTCTCCTCTGCTGCAGTGGTTTACGGAGGAATCTGACGAGCTGTGGATGCGTCACTGTCAGCGGGACTTTAAGCGCGAGTCTCCTCAGGAGTACGAGTCGTGGAGGGAGATGTACCTGAGGCTGCACGACGAGCGTGAGGAGCGCCTCAGGATGCTCACCCAGAACATCTCCTCCGCCCACGCCAACAAGCCAAAAGGTAGGAGAAG
The DNA here is from genome assembly GCF_902827165.1 of Trematomus bernacchii. Classification (NCBI taxonomy): domain Eukaryota; kingdom Metazoa; phylum Chordata; class Actinopteri; order Perciformes; family Nototheniidae; genus Trematomus; species Trematomus bernacchii. Next base: position 18,848,323 of record NW_022987564.1, on the reverse strand, counting down.
CTCTGGGACAAAATGAGCAGCAATCAATAAATCTAATTTTATTTGTAAAGGACAGTTTAATGCAGTTCAAAGTGCTTCACAGATGACTGACAAGCCCAAAAAAAGATCAAAAAGTACACCGTTAAACTAAAATGTTACAAACAAGTCAAAAAGTAACACTTTAAAGCAAATGTACGGAGACAATGAAATAAAATTAAGCTAATTCTTAATTTCCTCCAAAAAATAACTCTGAATATCATTTTAAAGCTATACAACAATAAAGTTAATGTTAAATACAATTAAAATAAAACAGAATAATGTATTAAATGTTTTTAAAATTAAATTAATTGATTAATAAAACGACAATAGAAAATTATAACTTTTTAGAACTAACAATATCGTAAGTGAATCATAAATTAATCTAAAAACAAGTTTCCAATCAAAAGCCTTCTTCCATTAATATCTACACAAACATCACCATTTATTGTTGAAGTGTATTTGTTAATGTATTGGTGTTTCAGTGCTGGTGTTGTGTTTGTCCTGGCAGGGCGGCAGGTAAAGATGGCGTTTGTGAATTCTGTGGCCAAGCCGCCGCGTGACGTCCGCCGCCGCCAGGAGAAGTTCGGCACCATCAGCGGTTCTTCAGCCTCCTCCACCTCAGCGGCCGCTCCCATAAAGTCAGTATCGTATTTTTCATTCAGGTTTATGATATTGGTGTTGAGATAGAATAAGATACAGATGCATCACTTTTATATATGTGACTTGTATTTATGCATGCACAGGGAGTTCAATTTTAAATATTTCAAATCCACTCAAAAAATGACTACAAAATATTCGGAAATTATAATAACATTACATACAATTTCAATGGGCCTCCTTCAGTTATGGAATTACCCACTGTCAACATGTTCAATGATTTTTAAAGTAAATCTGTGTTACTATTATTCCAATTTGTTGGATTATGTCTAGCACATTCTTTCTCCATATCCTCAATGTTGATAGATATCCATCTATTTCTTTAAATACTATAAAGACAGCATTTTTTGATGTAGTTTTTATTTTAATTTCAGGACATTAAATTACTGTTTTTCATGTTTTTCTGCTGTATCAACATGGATCATTTAACAAACTCCCTTCACATTTTGACGCAAACACCACCCCACTTCATTAGCTATGCAGTTAAAGAAATCTTTTTTTTCCAAAAGCATAATATAGTTCTTAAATATTTATACAATTAAGTACTCAGTTAGTTAATTAACTGATTTCTCAATCAGCAGGAAATTACTTTTAATTAATCAATTGTTCAAGTAATTTACAAAGCAAAAATAAAAAAGACTTTCTCTTCTTAGCTTTTTATGCGGGGATTTGCTGTTTTTCTACATGTTAAGGACTTAATTATAAATCAGTTAATTGGAAGAAAATGATCAGTAGGTAGAAACCTCAGGAAGAGCGAGAGAGGAGGGGTCCCTCTCCCCTAACCCAACGATCAATTCAGGACCACCCAAAAAGTTGGTCTTTTGTTTTACATACAGCAACGTGACCAACTCTTTTCCCCTTCCCTTTCAGAATAAGACCAGCCACCATAAACTACTCTGCAGAATCGATGCGCTCCTCTTCCTCCCAATTTAACCCTTCTGCAGGCGCGTCCCGCTCCTCAGCAGCAGCAGCAGCAGCAGGTGGAGGAGGAGCAGGAGGAGGAGGAGGAGGAGGAGGAGGAGGAGGAGGACCTGCCGCCAAGGACAAGCCACAGGTCAAAAGTAAGTGTTTGTGTAAAGGGCTTTGAGTTTAGGATCTTTAAAAGGGACTACATTATTTTTCTATTTGTTCTCAAATCTCCCAACGCTTTTTCCTCTCGCAGAAATCGCCCCCATGATGGCCAAAACTATCAAAGCTTTCAAGAACCGATTCTCCCGCCGATAGTGTGAAAGAGACTGAATGTATTTTATCAATTCCAACTGTGTTTTTAATTTTTTATTTAAGTTGAGCAAAATTGTAATGAAGACCCCTTCATCCCAACACACACACACATACATAAGTAAATACACACACCATCATCTTTACCCATCGAACATATCATAGGAACTTTTCAGTATTGCTTGAAACATGGTTAGTTTTTTTAAATGAAATGACGGTCGAGGTCTGTGTAAAAACAATGAAGTCAACCCCTTTTTACAAGACGCAAAGGACACACACACACACACACGCACACACACGCACTTGCAAACACACAGTCTGTTACTTTTTCTTGTTTTCCAGCAAACTTTAAAAAAAGGAATAGCTCCACTCCTTTTGGGAAAGACTATTTTTCCTAGTAAACAAAAAGATTGATACCATTCAGGACTGTATGTTAAATATGAAGCTAGAACCAGGAGACGCTTAGCTTAGCAGTCTAACTGGAAGCAGGTGGGACACAGCTAGCCTTGATCTTTACAAAGGTAACAAAGTTAGTTGGAAACTACTACTATTTTTGTACATATTGAAAAACTGAGATAGCTTCATATGTGGTGGTAGGGTAATGCTGAAATGCTAGCTGTTTTTCCCCGTTTCCAGCTAATGGCTTTAGCTTCACAGTTTAGCATACACAAGATGAAGGAGTCGAATAATCTTCTTATGTAACTCTTGGCAAAATATAAATGAGCATTCTCCTTCAACTAAAATAGCAAACTTTTCTTCATGGGACAGAAAACAATACTGATTCATTGATGTTTTAAGATTAGCTGTTTTTAATCACGATCAAATGGTACACTACATGAGGAAAAACTTTAGGCTACATACCGTTGAATTTTTTTAATCTTAATTGCATGCATGGTGCACGTCAGCCGAGACAAAAACTGGCTTGTCAAAGACCCTGCTTTTTAAAATCAAACAAACAGATGCATATTTAAACGTTTCTTTGTGTAGGGCTTTACTGATATCAGTCAACTACACACACGCACACACAAACACATTGTAGACTTATTTTTAACCCTCCTGTGGCTTCAGATCATGTTTTCCTGCTGTTGAATGTGTGTGTCCCTGTTGTTAATATATGCACACTGTGACAAATGGCTTGAGGGGGAGCTGAAGAGACTGCAGGAGAGAAGAAGAACATCAAGCAAACACAACAATGGGGAAATTATGTAATAGGACGTCTGCAGCTTCAGTTTCTACAACATGATGATGAGATGTATTTATTTTCAACACTGGGACCTGGTACCCTACAACATGGGCCCGAATGGAATTAGATTAAAAATTGTAATTTTATTAGATTTTAATAAATGTTATATGGTCATTTTTATTAAAATTGACTTTTTGCCCTTCATTTTGTCGAGGTGATTTATTGAGCACACATCCCCTGTGCTTTCTTATGATCTTCTTTCTTCTTTTCTGCAGAGGAGATACGCTGTATTATTACTGTATAATATTGTTCACAACCTTAAATCATGCGGCATTTATTACGAATTAAACCTAATACTTGTGTTTTCCCAATTGTTTCAAATATCTCTTATCATAAAGGTTTATCCTGCTAAGTAGAGTAATTTTAGAATTTTTACACTTATGCTTTCTTTTATTTTACTTTTCACCTTATTTTGCCTCACATTTGATGAAATCTTTGATATTTTAAAATTAAACAATTCTGAAAACATTTCAAGTAATTGAGATTTGCATATTTATGCAAGTTAATTTGCAGATTTAAATATTTTGAATAAAAAATATTAACTAATGAATTCTTAAACAGTAATAAAGATTAAGCTACCCAGGAGTATATCAATTAATTAAATTGTGCAAAACCATTTTCTTCTGCCACATTAAAGTGATTATTAATGCATTGATAATTGTAATGAAATAATTATAATATCAATTACAGTTATTCTGAAATGGTCCACTCCATTATGGGTAATTTTACTTTTGGTTCGTTAGGTATATTTTTGATGCATGTGTTTGTACTTTTACTTAATTACACAAAATATGCTGCATTTATTTGAATTAATGCAGACTATTTTCAGGGAAGGGTGTTTCTATAGCTATATATAAACATTCATGTGTTTATATCGGTTTATATATATCTATGTTTCTATGTTGTGGTTTGCGTTTTTTGTTTTACTTTACGACAGTACGACAGTATCGACGTTTGGTGGTGAGAGATGCGAGCCAATCAAAGAACAGACATGCGTTGTGTTTAGTGGTTTGTTGTTCCACAGATGAAAGGGCTACGATGTTGTAGAGAAATATTTCCTTTCCCCTTCAAAATAAAATATTTGTCTGCTCATCAAATACACTGTTCAACGTTAAGAGGCCACACTGTATTCTATTATCTCCAAAGAAACACTGTTCCTTAATAAATAAATAAATAGATACAGTCGTTAGTGCGGGTAAAAGAAATCTAATGACTAACTATCTAAATGAAGGGCTGTGTTACTGTCAAGTTTAATAATTTGCAAAAACATGCTACCACAATTGTATATTACTTAACATTTTATGTGTGTTTATATGTTGTTTTATATTTAGTGTGCATTGTTGGAGGAAGCCTGAGATCCAGGGCTTCTTTTTCAATCTATTTACACGGAAATTAACAATAATAGTAGTTGAGCGGCTTTGCCAGTCACACACAACTAGGAAGAAAGACAACAAAGCTTGACACATGAATGTAAAGTCTAGATAGGAATATTATGTTCACACACGTGTGTGAAAAGATGTGTGTACATCAAATGTAATTATATTAAAATATATTTTGAAAGCCCCGATGAACAACAGTAAATAATAAAATGTCTACATATTGAAGTACATTTGAATGTGAATTGTAAATAAAAATATGACAAAGAAATAAATGCTGACAGGACATACAGAGCCAGCCATAGTTGATATTTTGGCTTATGATGAGACTTGTATTTCCTAATGCTTCTTTGTCTCGTTATTATTCCAGGCAATTCAATGTTTAGATCTCAGCCCATTCACATTCGACAAAAACTGCTTGCTTTATTGTGAAATTCCTGAACCGGAACCACCTTCAGTTTGCTTTAAGATGCAAAGTGAAACTTGCTTATCGCAGTTCATTTCTGAAAACACACTGAACACGCATTGGCAGTAAACTGCTCCTAGTCCCAAATAATCACGGAAAGTAGCGTGTTTAAGCTCCACGATGTCCGGACACGGTCATGGCCATGGTCACGGGCACGGCGGGTGTGAGGGGGAACATGAGCCCGCGGAGAGGGGCCTGGAGTACGGACTGTACCAGAAAATCGACCTGGAGAAGATGCAGTGCCTGAACGAGAGCAGAGACGGGGACGGGAAGCTGGTGTTCAAACCGTGGGACCAGCGCCACGAGCGGGACAAGGTAACGGCCGCACAGAGCCCCTACCCCGGCCAGTCATCCTGTCTATGTCCGGGACAGACCGAGGGGAGGTTTACGGTTGTTCCCTGAATGTGTGCCCGGTTGGGCTTCTTGCTGCGGAGCCTCGCTGTGAAGCTGCGTACAGGTTCAAAAACAACTTTATTTATATCACAGGCTGTCGAATGACATGAGGCTACAGCTGGAGCCTGGCATGTTGTTTACTATTATAACAATAAACAAAATAGTTCAAATCAAGGGAAAGCAAGTAACTTAAAACGTACTTAGTGTAGTTTTGTGTATTACTTTAAACTGCTAACCTGCTGTTCAGATGTTGAACGTTTTGCTCCAGTCCAGTAGGCTACATTATTAGCCTGTCTAGTAACTTTTGTATACATTATACAAAAGTAACCATTGACAGGCAGTTATAATTGTATACATGCAAATTAGTTGCAGCCCTCTTTCCATAACGCATCACCATAATCCTATCATGTAATATAATACAAATTCAGAGTGTTTTTTTTGCAGAAAACCTACTTTGACTTTGATCCTTTAAATACACTCAGCTGAACATACATCTTATGGGACATAATTCACCGTTGTATATATTGTGTGTTGCACCACGGACCTGTTAGAGAGTGTACCGTGTTGTTGTATTAATTCTAGCTTGACAGTAGCAGGTAGCAGATGTTCCTACCTTTCTGTAAACGAATGGAAAATAAAGTGTGGAGTTCCATACTGAACACACCGCCTCCGACTCCCATTCATCGGCTCTACAATCTATACTTTTACTTTCAATTAAGGCATCTTACTTGAAAATGTCAGTATTTTGACATAGTTGTACTGTGACTTAACTCAGTAGTTGTTCACCACAGTAGAAATCATCCGATCAAACATGGTTTTAAAATTAAGATATTTATAAACCGGTATATCACAATATGGCAAATGTTGACAGAAGGACACGTAAAGTAATTGAAAAGATTTTTGTAACAATTGTTTTCATTGTTGGTAATTTTGCAGATCAGTTTTTATTAACTAATAACAAATTGTGTGTTTATCAGATGTTGGATATTGCCCATTGCTGATTGCTTGTACTGTCGTCTTCTTGGCACTAAAACCGTTATCACAATTACTTGATGTAGTGTGTGTTTTACTGCTGTTGTATTTCAGTAAAAAAAAGATTTACTCTTCTTTCTCTTTTTGCTTTTAGTATGTTGAGAGTGACGCAGATGAAGAGCTGCTGTTTAACATCCCGTAAGTCCTGAAATCATCATTTCTTAAAAGAAAGTATTTTGAGATGGCACATAAGTTGTTATTATCATAAAGTGTCTATGTAAGTTGCTAACAAGGTTCTTCCTCACGAAAAATTATAAGAAGAACTCTATGATATTTGCTGTAATGTCCAATATGTTTGTGGTTGTTATTTTCATTTTCATTTTTCCCTAAGCCACCATTCATCTTCATGTGACAGCTTGTTGTCGTTCACAGCGTTCTATTTTGTGCCCTGAGGCATCTCTTTTGTCAAAGATAGCAGTGAATATGAATGTGTCATCTCTTCCAGTTTTACAGGCAGCGTGAAGCTGAAAGGCATCATCATCTCTGGAGAAAATGACGACTCTCATCCAGCTGAGGTTCGACTGTGAGTGTTCACCGCTTCTTTGATCAGGGAGATGCACCCATTGCCCTTCTTTCTTTCTAAGAACTATAATCGGCAGGATACACACACTTTAATGTAACTGTCTTTTATGAGGGACTGCAATTAAATTAAATGTTCATAATAGAACATCAACTATCAAATAACTTACATTTTCTCCAACACTGCACCAAAAAACAGGACCTTCTTTCTCTCCCTCTCAAAAGAATCTCAAATTGAAACTGCTCAAGGTAACTCGACAAATAAAATTCAACTGAAAACGAATTGAAGTAGATGAAACCTTTATAATGTTAGTTAATTTGACTGTCACAAAATATGAAATATGAGGTGCATAAGGTACGATAATATTTTATTGTCACTCACCTCCGACAATTTTCTTGCAACAAAGCTGCTTAATTTGAAACACCAACCCTTATTTAAAATGAGAAACAAGGAAACAGACATTCAACACCACACAATCACTGAAGACAACATGTTCAAGACTCTTCAACGTACATTTGATCTGGTCTTGAACTGTGAATTTCATTATTGGATTAACTGGTGCACAAATGAGTGTTCTAGTCTTACCACATAAAAATGTAGGACCCTGTATCTCTGTTTTTTCATTCAAATTCATATTAACTGGAGAGAAAATAGTTGGGGCATATCTATTAGGGAGGCAAGGTGGAACCAATCTGGATTTGAACTGGGGCCACCAGAACAGCCCCAATTTTGTTTATCACCATTATACCAAAAAAAAGTGTTGATTCAAAATGCTTTTAAGTTTTGAATCCTATTTATAAAAATAAATAAAAACCTGCTAGGAACTCAGATCTGCAGTCAATATGTCTCTCCATCTTCCCTCACTAGAGGGCAGTGATTTCATGACATTCTTTTTCTCTCCAGGTACAAGAACATCCCTCAGATGTCCTTCGACGACACTGGCAGAGAACCTGAACAAGCCTTCAGACTCAACAGAGACCCCACCGCGGAGCTGGAGTACCCGACAAAGTGAGAGCAGGAACCATGTTTAATCACCTGAGCAACTTTAAGCTTCTATTTGGTATTGTGTGGACATTTGCTGTGGACTTGTTCTTTAGTTTTCTGCTGCTTTTAGTTGTTGTCATGTTGGTAAGCATTCCCTACATTGTGGCTGCTAGCTGGACACTGATTAGCCTAACCAGCTCACTGTTGACAATGCCTGAAGACAAAAGACTGATTTCAGGAAATACTCTCTAAAATACTCAGTTGACAATACCCTTTATTGGCTTGAATGTTAAACAATTTAGTTTTTTTAACTTTCTAGGAAATCCTTAAGAGAATTTAAAAACTTTTGCTCTTGATTAATATGAAATGAGATGGGGATAAGAAATGGATGTAGCTTGGTATATAAGGAGCTTGATGACATGACAATGCAGTGAAATCCAATCTTCTGAATCCTGTTCGATGAAGCGTTTAAAGCACAAGTGGAACCATTTCTCAGTTTTCTTTCTGTTTGTCTCAGTCTGCCTCCCTCATATGTGTTCCTGTTCTATTTAAACACAAACTCCCACCAACGCAAACACTCTGTATGAACATGTTTTTAGTTTTTAGTTTGCAACCCATTACAAATGTCTGTCTAAAGTGTCTCTATTTGTTCAGGATCGCTCGTTTCTCCAACGTCCAGCACCTCTCCATCCACATCTCAAAGAACTTTGGAGAGGAGAACACCAGGGTGTACTACATTGGTCTGAGAGGAGAATTCTCACAGGTTAGTCTTGAAAAAGAAATGCTAAGACATGTTTTAGGGTGTAATTCTCTTATTGATCCTAAAAATACCTTAAAGTGCTCACAATAACGTGTATAATTATGTCTTGTAAAATGCCTTGTATAAACATATCTTATTATAGTGCATTCAATACTAAGCTATAGTGATTTAGCATAGTTTAGCTAAATTAAATGTTTGTTTATCCTTAACATATCTTTCTAATCAACAGGTTTGGTCTGTTTTTACAGTAATGTTTATTTTAATGTTGAACTTTAGACATACTGTTAAACTTTAGACATATTGTATCTAAAGTTTAAAAAAACAGCAACTTTTAAAAACATTATCAAACAATTATTTGGTGCCCCCCCCCCCCCTGCAGTAACTCTTACCCTTTTCAAGACCAGTACATTTAAGTGACAGTTTAATGTTTTTAAAAGTGGGGTTGTGTTAGGTACTCCATTGTCACTGTACTACTTAGGGTGGCAACTTACCTGACAAACACACTTTTTTGAGTTAGTTGACGGAGAGTATCAGTAGAAATCTGCACTTTAATATGTCGTGTAAATGGCCTTTTATGTTCAGAGAAATGTGTTTTCCCACTGTTCTATGGTTGGTTTTTCTGTATAACTTCATTGAAAGAAGATATTATTTGGACTCTTCTTTTATCCCCAGGGCTGCCGATTCTTTCCCAAAATGTTTAGGTATTTCTCTGGTGTTACTCCAGTTTCTCTTCCAGCCTACAAAGAGCCCTGTGTGTCCGTCAATTTTTTGCGATGCTGTTGTTGTGACGGCTGTGTTAGCTGTTCACAAAGTGCCTCTTTTAAATTAACACCATAGAGTTCATGTTGACTGTAACTTTATCAAAACATGACAGTGTCCTCCATTATCTTTTATGTTATTGCGTGATTACATCATGGGTTACCATTTTGCCCAACATTTCAGGATAGCAACAAACAACAGCTTGTCCAGTGGGTACAATATTTTCTGCTTCATTTTAGGTCTCTGTATCTTTGTTGTCTTAGCTACTCAGAGAGGTCACATATTTATTTGATATGGTCACAACAACCCAATATGGAGGAATTTGGGTGGAGAGTCTGAATCAGAATCAAAATCCTGTTCTTCTCCGACAGCAGGGAAATTGAGGCCCCGGCTCCACGGGGACGAAAACGGGTTGAATCCGCATATTTCTCATGCGTATAGCCCTCTAAGCTCGACGACGCCGTAAGGGAAACGTAGAAACAGACCCCGCAAACGACAATGGGTCCAAAGGTGGATAGATCTGGGAACGGAGCGCTCTGGGGGGGTCCAACGGGGCCGTGGAGTCGCCTATACGGTCATTCGTTTTCATAGCCCCGCCTCTCCCCGCCTCTCCCCCGCAGGGTTGCTATCGTGCTCCAGTCGCTACTGACCATGCTACAGTTCTTTGTGCAACATCTACAGGAGCTCCTCCTTGAATTCAGATTATTTATCTTTATCTCGATATGGACATAAACGCGAGTGAAGTCTAATCTGACAGGACGGAGACACGCAGCTCCTGCCGCTGTGATGCAGCGGGAGCAAAACACACACTTCAAGTCAGATCATCACCCTTAGCTATTTTAATTACCTCTCAAACTACCTAAACTAGTTATAAATATGTTCATTTTTACTGTCGGGTCACTCATTACAGGATCAGCTACTGCATGAGACAGACACTGACGCTGTCAGAAGAGAGGAAAAAGAGACAGGCTCCGTGTATTTTATGATTATATATCATTATATCGTCGTTATTCATTTGTTTTAAAGCTCAATAAATAACAATGAAGACCTTTGACCGGCACTTTTATAATTTTGTCCGGAAGATTTAAACTTTAACACACGCTGACCGGCGAAAAACTCTGCCCGGTTCTGTCGGACCCCACCGCGGAGAATACACAGAAGTGCAGCCATGACAACCATTCTTCTTCGCTGCTTTTGTGGAGGAAGTTGCTGCTTTTGTGGAGGAAGTTACAGCGCCACGTACAGGTTCGGCATATGTACTGCAGCTTTTCCAGCGTTTGGATGTAAACGGAGCCGTCTCGTGGAGCTTGACACAATCCGGTGTATATTGCGTGGGGACGGAAGGTTTTTTGCGGTTGCATTTGCGTTACTCCGATGCGTTTTGCCGTATTTGTCCTCGTGGAGCCGGGGCCTGAAAGTGTTCTAAAAGCAAAGGCACACTGCAGATGAAAGGCAAAATAAAATAAGTAGGATAACATCAAATGAAGAGGTGCGCCTGCGTGAATTAAAATAAAACATACACAACCACAGTCAAATAAGTAGCATAATAAAAGGAAGTGTGTCAGATGTCAGATAGTTAGTTAGTTAGCTGGCAAGTGAGTTAGTTAGTTAGCTAGATATTAAGCTAGTTGGTTGGTTAGTTAGTCTTGAAGATTCTCATGTTGAGTCACTTTGTTATGCTGTAATGGTTAACACACCACAGTGATTTAGCCCATGGTCTACTCATGTTCAGCCCTTGCAGTTGCAGCACACACTTGCTCTTTAGCTCACTTGTGTGTGAAGCAGCGTCCTTTTTTTTCCTCCTCTCTGACGTCTGTCCGTCCTGGGAGAGGGATCCCTCCTCTGTTGCTCTCCCTGAGGTTTCTCCCATTTTCCCCTTTTAACTGTGGGTTTTCTCTGGGAGTTTTTCCTTGTACGATGTGAGGGTCTAAGGACAGAGGGTGTCGTATTGTCATACTGATATTCTGTACAAACTGTGAAGTCCACTGAGACAAATGTAACATTTGTGATATTGGGCTATATAAATAAACATTGATTGATATTGACTGAATTGTTACCTAGGCCAAACACACCCAAAAAATGAGCAATGACTATAGACAATGACACTTCTAAAACAAGTACAAAACCAAAGGGGTCAACTCTCTGACATCACACTGTTTGGATCTTATGGAAGTGAGAGCCAAAAACTTGCACAATTGCCTCATATTGCCATAGGTACTGCCAAAGAGAACAAATCGAGACTTCAAATTTCAAGATTGTTACTTGACTTAAGTTTCATTGTAACGAATACATAAAGGAACAACCAGCTATGTTCTCCTCCTTAGCCCAGCCTTCCTAACCTGAAACTCTACTTGTATATCTATGAATGTTTCTTTGCTGTAAGTCAACATGTCTTTCTCTCTGTTTGCTTTTCAGGCTCACAGACATGAAGTGACAATCTGTAACTACGAGGCATCAGCCAACCCTGCAGATCACAAAGTGGAGAGCGTCATCCCACAAACCAACTTCATTTCCTGAAGAAGCTTCAGAGAGTGGGAAGAAAGAAGAGGAGGAGGAAGATGAAGAAATGTTTCAGTGGCGTCTGCTGACTGTCATTGTTGAAATTCAAGATGATTTCAGCGCTGCGTGGCGGCAGGTTGGTTGAGCTCGACAGGGATCGAGCACTGAAATCTGACCGCAGAGCTTCAGATGTGCCGGGAAGTGCCATGTAGTTGCTCTGTTTTCTATGGCAATAAAACAGCTTAATGTGGGCAGAAAGCTTAATAATAAATGCATGAAACATTTCACACGCAAAACGGTTGCTATCAGTTTAACCTGTATTCATGTCTAAAGATATTTACCACTTTAATCGGGTCACATCTATGAAATAAAACACAAAAGGCTGGAAATAAACAAAGTGTTGGCACTTTTTTGATTTGTGAAAAACTTTGGTTGCTGTATTCACACAGGTAGAAGTAAACATGTAAAGAAAGGTATTTCAAACATCTGCAGGAATTAAAGAATTCAGTGTTACACAGTCAGAAATGTTAAGCCACTCTGGATACACAAAGCAGGAAGTGTCGAAAAACTAATATAATGTCAATAAAAGATTATTTGAGTTCATTAAGCACTGTTAAATGTAACAAATACATTTACTCAAGTACTTTTCTTAAATACAACTTAAGTGTTTGTACTTTACTTATTTCCATTTAATGCCACTTTAGGCTTCTAGTCCACTTCTTTTCCAATTGACTTTGTACTTTACTTAATTTTATTTTAAGCTTTAGTTACTTTAAACACTAAATATTAATCAACTAATAAAGTATGATCTATAAAAGTCTGACATGGACCATTCTGCATAATGAGTGTTTTTACTTTTCGTACTTTTAATATACTTTGATGCTTTTACTTTCTACGAAGGACTTTTAATTGTTGAAGTAATATTTTTTACTTTGACTGGTAAAAGATCTGAGTACTGAGTACTCTGGACAGGCCAACACATCCACTAAGTAGTTGTCCGATAATATCGGCCAGCTAGCAGTTATGTGATTAGATCATACGCTAAATGGGTTTCCTTCCATAATCCAAAATTCTGTGTTTGTCTTTCCTCTGATTTTATCTCTGTGATGAGATGAATTTCCAGCAGCTGCATGGTGCGTTGACACAGTTAATTAAGTAGGCGTGGACCAAATCCAAGGCTTCCTGCAGTAAAGGTCCGAGCTGTGATTCACTTTATAGTACAAACATGTCACTTCCATGGTGACATTTGCCCAAATGCTTAATGGCATCAACTCCCTGAAAACAATCTTATCACCTAAACACTTGTTTATCCTTTGTTTTTCCAGCAAGGGGCTATGTCATGTTATGTTGTGTGATTTCATTGAGTAATGCAGTGTGTCATCATGCAGTCAGCACCAGGTTGTTAGTGCATTTATGGCAAATTGTATGATCAGTGTTAGAAAAGACCATATGTTAAAAAAGGATCTTTGAGCTCTATATTTTCTTTTCTTTTTTAAATAGAGCAAAATTATATAATCACTGATTTATAAATTATTGAATTTATATTCATATGTATTAATAAATGTTACATCGATTTTTTTTTAAACATGTTGTAGTCACAAAAACATGACCAAGCTATAACTAAATGTGAGTCTACATCACAAAAAAAATTAAAAGGTTCAATAAGAAACAGGTTACAAACCACAAATATTTCTTGCCATTTTACATATTGTACATTTTTTCAATCAAATAATTAAGAATCAAACAAATAAGAGCCTCGTATTTCTACCCTTGGTCATTCAGTTGTTTCCACAACCATGATGATCAGATGTCATTATATATATATAAAAATAAGAAGAAATGTGGAAGTGATAAATAGATTACTGCTGTTTTCAATGCATGCCTATTATTTATTCAATATTTTTTTCAATAGTGTCTGATTTATATTTTGAATAGTGGTTGGCTTTGTGTTGTTTCCTGGTCAATTTTCATTTACCAATGTAGTAGCTGCATAGCCGTCACATAAGGATACAATTAAACTTCGGAAATGGTTCTTAATTAATAGTATATATTATTTTGCAGATGTTTAACCTATATATTTACAATATAAACGAAGTTCATATTATAAAAACCATTAAAAAGACCACAATGGTAGCTACAGTAGGGCGTTGCTATGCGGTGACGTCCTGGCCCCGCCCCCTGCTTGTGTGCGGCCAGTACCGGAAGTTCCGTTCCGTCGCGAACTGGGAAAGCAAAGCGGTAAGTGTAATGCATTTGTTCTGCTAGCGGGCCTCGGATGTTCATTTTAATCCACTTTATCCAGGTCTTATTTGATTTTTATTAGAACATTGTGTTGCTTAAGGTGTCTTCTAAAAACTACCCGTGTTTGAGGTCCGAATTCGATTCAAAACGTTAGCGAGAGGTAAACTAAGAGAGAGACACCGGCAGGAGACAATACAATGATGTTAGCTAGCAGCTCTACTACAGCTAGCCGCGGTTATTGTGCAGTGTGTGTGTGTGTGTGTGTGCGCGCGCGCATGGTGTGTGTATGTGCGCGCGTGTTGGCCAGCTATAAACCGAGATTAAAGCCGAGCAATGGGAGAAGTGTTTTTTGGGGCAGGAGAGGCTTTGCAGTGCTGAATGCCATCACTACTAGTAATGAGGACGGATGGGTCGAATAACCATTCATTGTCTCCTTCCTCTTCGACACCCACACCCCTCGCTTCCTCTGCTTCAACTAAAGCTTTTATTTTTTTATATAACCGATTAATCCTTCTGCTTTCACTTTGTTCTCTTGACTGCGGTTTCTACATCGGCTAGTAGTCGCGCTATTAACCTCAAGCAGCAGCAGGCGGAAAGCTGCTGGTGGTGTGTATTAAAGTAGGAGGAACGAGGGGGGTGCCGTGCCTGTCACTCATTGCCGCATATTATCCTGTTTGCCACCCATCCGAAGCCATTGAGCCAAAGAGCTGTCAGAATGCAGCACCGGGTGTTTGTGTGTGCCTGTTTGACGACCTTACACACACAAACTGCAGCACGACTTTGTTTATGTGTGTGTGTGTGTTTGATTTGAATGTAATTGGAGTCATGCAGGATGGCGACTCCTGATGTGCTTTAAGTTGAATGCTGCAACACAGGAGGCTTCTTCCTTTCCTATCTCGGTGTTTCTGTCACCTAAAAGTATCACAGAGCAGTCATAAAGAGTCCAGTTTATTAATCATGTGACAATATTTCTATATCCTAAAAAAACAAGTATCACTTGACTATAGCACAATGTTTAATATAAAAAATACCAAGATGACCACATGAGTGACTATATCCACTAACATTTGATAATATCCATTTTCATTAGGGCTGCAATTATTTTTCACTATTGTTAAAAAATAAGAAAGAAGGCTCATCCCATTTTCTCCAAGTCCAGGGTGATTTCATTAAATGTCTTATTGTTCAATACAAAAACCTAAGATATCCACATAATTTAACGTATAAAAAATTGATAAAGCCACACATCTCTATTATTTATCAATTATCGACATAGTTGCTAATTATTTTCTGTTTTCGGACTGGTTACATCTCTATTCTTTGTATCAATCAGCTTTATCTCTTAATTCAACCTGTAACAGAAGTTATTAATGGGCATTTCAGGGCTTCGGTAGATATACAATACACATTTTGTTTGATAAATGAATAACCAACTGAGGCCTGAAATGATAAGTCGACAAACAGAGAATTAATGCCAGCAGTTTTGATAAACATTTGATAATTTGATTATTGTGTAATGGAACGGTTTTATGTTCATATTCAAGGCTTGTTAATTTTAGACTGAGTGACTGATTTATTGGACCATCAAGTCATATTGAGATCTTTCTATGGGATCTGAGAACTTTTCAATGCCGTCATAACTAGACCAATAAACGAATTCCAAACACAAATGAAGAAAATAACTGTCACAGCTCTATTCTAGCTGTTTACATGAGGAGAAGTTTAAAAGGTTCTCATAAATCAAATTGGCAACATGCTTCATTATTAATCTGTGAAGCATGCTCTAAATAAGCTCCTCTGCCCGTGAACATATATAGTTGGTCCTAGATTAGATTGACGTTGTGCTACACATCCTGTTTTCAGTTGTTTTGAACACCCAACCTGAATTGGACAAGATGCTGGTACACAGCGTGACACTGTTTTTAACCAGCAGCCTCCTCCAGAAGCATAGAGAGCGAGCCATTGTGTCTAAGCTCGCATTGAAAACCCACATGGTTATTTGTGCTGGTACTCTGGGTTACGGGTCACTGTGAACCTGCTAAACAATAACAGGTGGCGAGTGCAAAAAGGGAATAAAAGTGATTAATCGCCTCTTTGCATGTTCTGGCATGTTTAGAGAGCTTCTTCGAACACATTATCCCATGTTCCTGCACTCCTCCTCCTCCATCTTTATCTCTTACTGTCTTCCACTCCTCTTGTGGTCTACTATTAGTTATATTATCTAAGTGGCTCTGTCTGTTCCCATCCAGGGCTAAATTGCATTTATTTATACCCTCAGTTAGAAATTGGGGACAATGATCAACTTGTGATGCACATGTTAATCCCACAAAATGTGTCTAAGCATTTAGTTGAGATAAAAGTACTCGCATCTTTTACTTAAATTAAATTACCAATTCCATCATTTCCCAAATACCTATTTTACAGAAAAATGTGCCCAAATGAAAACGATCATATTGTTTTTGCAAAGAATAAGCCACTGTTCCTGATGTGTATTATTATATCTGTCATTAGTAGATCATAATACTTAAGCATCAGTATGTTGGCCTCTTAATGTGGAGCTCTTTTTAAACTTCTTTATATAATTATGTAGTCAATCTGGGTGGTCTACTAACTCGGACTCCCACTACTCTAAAAGGTCCCAAGATAAATGTGAGGGGTCATCAGATGGTTAATGATAGAGAAAAGATAAGAAAATGACAGAGGAAATCAGACTAATTGTGACAAAGGGCCTCAAGTAGACACATCACTTGTTTTATTCTGTCATTTTACAATTTATAATATGTTTTTTAAATGCCAAATCCTAATTTAAAAAAAGGATATAATAACTACAGCTGTAGTGTGAGATGTAGTGTAGAGCTGCATAATTAATAAAGATGTGATGGAAATCACAACACATAAAGGCAAAATATGTGAAAGTAAATGGCACAGAAGTCCAGGTCTACAAATGGTATTCTACAGACTAAATAAGAAATGATCTGAAATAATGAAACTATTATCCATTTCATATATACAATTATCTTGTTTAATTCCCTCTAATATTGTAAATGATATTGTATTTGCAATATCATATTATGCAGTCCTAATAGTGCAGTAAATGTGGTCAAGTATGAATAAAGAGAAGCCTACCATTGAAATACAAGAACCTTAGAATGGTACTTAAAGGGGTATTTTTTTCGATTTCTAAATGGCTCTTTATTATCGCAGTGTGTGACACTCCCGCCCACCCTCTCTTCACCTCACCCGGCGGACTTTTGCTGTCGGGCTCCTGATGCTCACAACATAGAGGCCGTCCTTCTACACACTGCAATGACTCAGTGCTGGAGGAAAATTGTCAAAATATCACGTTAAACTGACTGTAACACGAAAGCGTGCATGTAGAAGATGTCCTTGAAGCTTCACAATAGAAATGTGTACAGTTCTGAAAGACTGTTTCCTGTTGCTTCACTCTGCCCCGTTATTATTCAACTATTACTCATTTATCAAGGGTCTGGATGCAGGGCATTAACTGCCTTTTTTCGCCTACACTTAATCACTAATTCATCGTCCACTTCCCCAGGTTTTTGCTGAGATTATGACCTTCAGATGTTAAATTGTCACGTGCCAAAGAGCAAACACAAAGTCCACACGGGTGAAACTAAGCAGCATTTAGCTGCTCGGCCGTAGCAGCAGAGGAATTTTAACACACGTAGAGTGTAATCCTGCTCAAGGTTTACCCATTAACCTCTGCGTCTAGACATTTCAACGTCTCCCCGCCACCTATTTTCTAACCAGGCAGCATGGCGTCTGACCCGCCGTCTGTCTTGCCTCACTTTTCCCCACATTAACACAAAGTGAAAGGGCATCATGAGGAGGTTTTAGTGCTCCACTTTACTGTAAAGCAACCACCTGATCTCATGCTTTGTATCGATGGCTTACTCATAGCACAGGGATGAATGTCTGCAGAGTACAGTAGAGGGGAGGGGCTGTGTTACATTTAGTTAATGAGTCTCGCCGCCTGCTGACAAACACACACACCTCATGACTGCTGTTTGGGGTCCAGCTTCATTTTGTGTGTGTGTGTATACGTGGTATGTTCAGCTTTGTTGTTTCTGTCTGCGTACTGAATGGCTGCATTGATGACCAGCCAGAGTTGTAACTGACTGTGAGCTGGTCATTGTGTCCGTTAGGTCGTCTAAAACGACATGACGATACAACTGTACACCACACTGCCCATTACACCCTCTGCAAATAACCTGTTTTGAATAAGCTCCTCTTGTTTCAAACTTTAAACATCCTGGTTATTAGAACATTTAGTGCTTTGACTTTGCAAACAGCTTACAAGAAAGTAAGATGTAATAAACATGTTTATTCTTTAGCAAAAAAATAATTGAAAACAGTTTTTGTGCTTAAGGGAGCCCTGTTATACCCTACAATTTATATAGGTTTCTTATCGTTTTTCTAAATTATACAATATGACCAAAGTTATCATGCTTTCCATTATAAAAGTAAGAGCTGCATTTATTATTGTTCAATTGATGAACCAAACATGTATTTAGCTTGACCCATTAAGGGCAGCACTTAGGGATGTCCCGATCACCTTTTTTTGCTCCCGATCCGATTCCGATCATTTGATTTTGACAATCTGCCGATACCGATTTTTGCCGATCCGATCTTTATGCAATGCATTAAGAGAAAAAAAAGGTAACAGATAACGGCTGGTCATCCAACGCGATGAATTCAGCTATCTTGGCTGTTATTTTTTTGGCCTTTTCACTGTTCTGGGGCAGTTTCTCTTTCCTTTTAAAAGTCTCTGAAAGTGTCGGTTGTTTCAGTGCCGTTACCTGAGTGGCCGCTGTGTACTCGTCGTGTTGTTGTTGGGTGTTTGTATTAGATTGGTCGTGTTGACCGTAGCTCTGTTCTTTCCACCACGTGGAACCTCCGCCTTGCAAACATTGCATCTGGCTGTTACACTGCCTTCGCTTTCAATTTTATAATACTTCCAAACTCCTGACATTTTCTCTGTCCCGACTCCTGAGGCACCAGCTGAACGTAGCCTCTTGTTAGCTTATTGCTACTATTAGACACTGCGCCCTGCCCACTCTGTTGCCAGATTTGAGAGAAATAAGCAACCAGGTCTATGAAAACAAGCCCAAAAGAAGCAACACATACATGATGTTGTGTAATTTTAAACCAAAACTAAGGCCTCAGGATGACTTTAAGATGTGAACATGGTCATTTTTGTTTTGTAACATTAAATATAATAATTTAAAAAAAAAATTCCGATCCCCGATTTTTTTCTCCCGATTCCGATCTTTTGAAAATCACGTGATCGGCTCCGATCCCCGATCACGTGATCGGATCGGGACATCTCTAGCAGCACTGATATAGATACTATGGAAAGTAATTTGCTTTTTACATTAAACTAATACTTTTATCCATTATCATGATATAGATCAAACATATTTGTTTTTAAGACTTGGGACTACGAAATGATAGGTAACTTTTAGGTCAAAAAAATCTATTTGCCAGTGTTTTTTAGTAGATTAATTATAATCCCCTAGAGGAGGTCAGGTCCACCACCCACTTATAAA
Source organism: Trematomus bernacchii (assembly GCF_902827165.1). Classification (NCBI taxonomy): domain Eukaryota; kingdom Metazoa; phylum Chordata; class Actinopteri; order Perciformes; family Nototheniidae; genus Trematomus; species Trematomus bernacchii. Next base: position 18,828,587 of record NW_022987564.1, on the reverse strand, counting down.
AAAAAAAAAATAGCACTTTACCCCTGCTTACACCTATATGCCGTGATCTGATTATCGAGCCTTCACTGTAACAGTCCACACTGTACACTGTGTATATGCGTGTGGATTGTTGCAGTAGAAAATTCCACTGTAGCGCCCGGGACATTAATGGGAAACCCTACATGTTTGAGCACCCTCTATGAAACGTCAAGCTACCCCACAGCACCCCCAAAAGAAATATCTGGCGCCGCCACTGCTTGTGTTGCAGATTAAAAACACAGCAAATAAATAATGTTGGTAATATGTATAATCAAATGAATCAAGTTCCCGGGGCTGATTCATTAGAAGAAATGTTGACTGTTGATTAGCGTAAAATAATATATTTGTATTTTTTAAATCATTTAGCATCCAGTAAATGCTCCTGTAGATAAGGGTCTAACTAACCTCCCTAGAACCACGTGAATAAAATATGTATAGTCTGAACTGTAAGTGGATTCTTTAATATCTGTCATGTGAATAGTCTTATGTTTAATATGTGCAGTAGGCTCTTGAATTATGTGGACATTTAGCAATTTGCTCTGAAATGTATGAGTTAAAAAAAAGCTCTTTGTTGAGTCCTAATGCACATGACAGCATATTTCTTGTGTGTCCACACTGTTCGCACTGAGCTGACCCTTTTTCTGTCTTCTCTTCTGCCTGCAGTACCTCTCACAGTGTATGTGTGGCAACAACATGTCTGTTCCGCTGCTCGCCGAGGCTGTGACGGTGTCTGGGATGGAGAAGGAGACTGCGGCGGTGAGTGGAAACTGGAAAACTTAGCGTATTATTACTCGGAGCATCTTACAGTCACTGAGCAGTTGAGAGCTGGTAGAGAGGAGATGTCTGGGTGACTTCCAATACTAGTGCCGCTCCATTTAAAGTACATCAGACAGTCATTTTTAAGGGATATTAAAACCAGTACTTTTACATCCAATCCTCTATACTTTTGGCTAGAAGATGAGCCTTTTCTCATGTATCCACATGTGTATAATATCCCTTTATTTGCCTTTCAGACTAATTTTATCGATTGACTCATTTGATATCAAACAACGCAATAAAAAATTAGGAAAATTAAACTCAAAGGAAAAACAATTAAATAAAGATAAATCCACAATAGAATAAATTATATATTTTTTATTAAAAAAAGAAAGACAACAAAAACGATATATATAGACATTAAGGCCTAGTGGAAAGCGCTTGAGAATAATATGGTTTTAGTCTAGATTTAAAAACTGAAATTCCTAAGTGGAAATATATTGTTGTTCGGAGGCAAACAAATAAAAAACTACACTGTATTTATACTCATTTATGAAAAAGATTTGAGGAATATTTAAAATTGGTTTGACACTGTCATTAACACTTGGTATTAAGCTTAAATCTGTTTTAAGTAAAACAGAGATTTTCATCACTCCGTTATTTTCTAATAACTTGTTTTGCTTCTTTTTTTTATATTATCTTAGTGATATGACTTGATATTTTCAGTCTATACACTTTGATTGTAATAGTTTCCTTAAAGGTGGGGTAGGTAAGTTTGAGGAACCGGCTCGAGATACACTTTTTGTTATATTCCATGGAATGCTCTTAACATCCCGATAGCAATGAATATTATATTATATATATTTATATTATATATAAAAAGTGAAAAAAAGCCGGCCCGGCTAAAATAACTGGATGGCCTACCTGCCTGTCAGCCTTCCATCTGTGCACAAACTTATCTTGTGCCCTCATTGGTCATGTGCGCGTTCGTGTGTGTTGGAGGAGGAAGTAGCAGATTTCTTCTGGCTGTGTATTTTCAAATTCTAGCGCACTCGAGCTGGTTTCTCCAAAATGACCTACCCCACCTTTAAGTATAATAAGCATTACTCTCCAATTGTTGAATTTTCAAATCGGGTGCAAAGCGCAGAATTTTGGATAAACTTTAAATAATGACAACTGGCAACAAAACGTCTGGTCAGATATTGCCATCAGGTTGTTCCTGACACTCTCAGTTTACATTTAACATCAGAGAATTGCTTCTTCCGTTTGATGATAAACAGGGTTTTGTATTAAAGTATTTGAAAATGTCAGAGTCCTTACCCTAACGTAAAAACACGATCCTTGGTTTGAAAATAACACGTTAAAGAGGCCCTATTATGCTTTCCCTTTCCTGTAGTGTGTTATTTAAGTCTTTTTGCATGTAAATGGTCTGCAAAGGCTAAAATCCGGTAGTTTCTCTCCCCCCCCCCCCCCCCCTGCATGAAACGCCTAAATTGGACTCCATCGTGTACTTCGGTAACATAGCGGCATCATTGTCACACTCACACTTCTATTGGCAAGCACATCTCTAAGCTGTTGACCAATTGCAACAGAGCCTGCAAGCTAACCAATCAGAGCACTGTTCAACTTGTGATTGTTGCAAAGAAAGATTAAATCATGCCGCTGTGATATCTTTCCTTGGTTGTAAAAATAAGCGACAGAGCATTGTTATAGCATCTGATAAGCTTTCAAATGTATAGATCTGTTACTCAATCCTGTATCCTGGGCTGCATTGGGTCATCTCACCTGAAACCATAGTAACTAGCCGCTAAATGCTTTTAGTTAGTCATCATTTCTTTCTTCATTATGTAATTAAAGTTTGATTACACTAGTTTAATTTGTAAAGGCTGCAGTAAAGGATCATTAATTAAATAATTGATGCCGCACATTTGCGACATTTATTTTACATCCTGGCAGGGCTTTTTAAAAAAATGATCAGGACATAATTTCTCATGCGAGAGTGTCTGAAAATGCAACACCTGTAGCAGGCCGTGTAACAAGCACAGTACAGGGAGCACACATTCAGATGCTCAGCTGGATCTGAGTGTAAAAAGGATCTGAGCCGTTGTCAGGTACGGAGCGGGCATTTGTTGAACACTACAAAGCCGCGCTCCCCTCAAACCCTACATGGAAGAAATGTGTTTTGATCTGAGCAAAGACAGCTGAGTCTCTGATTTTCAGCCAGCGAGCAGGGAATTGCCAGATTTCTAAATTGTTGTTATTCCCTTTCATGGTTTCTTTGCGGGGAGCAGCGTTTGTGGAAACTGCCAATGAGGCGGTATCGAGGCAAGAATTGTAGATTGGCACCTGATTTTCTCTGTTTTGGAACAAAAAGGCACACTTACCACTAGTACATTGTGGACTACAAGATAGATGTAATGTGATTAAATATCTCCAAGTTCAAAGAGAGTTTATTTTGGGGTTTTCCCTCCAGCAATTAATGTGTCAGAAGTGAAAAATCCCTATCAGAAACTTCTCAGTATCTTTGTATGTGGAGGGTTTGTATGAAAATGCTTAATTTGATCCCTTGTGTTTTTTGTAAGGTTAGTCATTTGAATGTTCTTGTTATCATAATCTGGTGTTTCATCAATCCGTCTTCATATGATCTGTTGTCTCCTGTCGTCTCACAGTAGATGTCGAGCGAACCGGAGCTAGATTGATTTAAATGTGTGGGGAAATTAAATGTTTTTTTCATTTTGCTATGAGAGACTCTTTCGAAAACTTCTAAAAATCAATAGTTTCGTGCTGCCGTAAAGTCTGCAATACATCAAAAGCAATCTAATAATGGAGTAATAGTGTACATATGATTATAAAAAGAAGAAGCAAATCCTCTTTTCCAAGTCTTTATCTGCTGTAAGAAAGGATTAAAAACATTGACAGTTTAACATTTTATTTTATCAATAAATAATTCTGTTAACATTATGTTTCACATTTGCTATCACTGGTCAGCTGTTTGAACCTCAATGAAAACATAACTAATGTTCCCTGTTTCTTTGTGCATATTGTCAATATTTTGGAGTCATAAAGTGTAAAGAGAATGTTCTAACCAGCTTTCTTCTGTGCTGCAGGTGATATTCCTTCATGGATTAGGAGACTCAGGGTGAGTGATGTTTAGTTATTAAAGCAGCCACTATGAACAATGTAATAAGCCTGTTTTCTAATTGACTAGTGAAGTGTGGTGTTATCTTAATGAATATCTTAATACTGTATCTTCATTCATGTAAAATGTGTCCTATACAAGAAAGACAAGAACTACTAGCTTTGTGCATCAGATGAATTTGGACGTCTATTTGTTTATTTTTATTAAACCGGCCCATGGTTGTTATTCTACCTGCCGGCCAATATGCATAGAGTGGTTTGGTGTTAAACATTTTAATTGATTCCCTCAATCATGTAGTTTGATAATAAACCACTGACAAAAAAACATGAATAAATGATTTAAAAGGCTCTCAAACCATCACTCCATGCTGGGTGACTCACTTACACAGATGTTCAATTGTGTCAATAGAGATATAAAAAAAACTCCTTTGGTGGGTGTTTTTCTCTAAAGTGCTTAATTCAGGGGTCTTAAAAAGTATTAAAAGTTGATAAATCAATTTAGCGAAAATTAAGGCTATTAAAAAGTATTAAAAAGTATTAAACGGCATTTTCCAAGGTATTACATTTTGTAGCTTGTTTTCAATGAGTATATAAATTGTCCAAAGAGGTTGTATTCTACAGTCTGCCTGAATGTAATCATTGCGTAGGTGTGTAGTGTGATTCTGTGTAGTTTATTCATGGCATCCTGTTGGATTTGACGTCATCTGAACAGGACATCGCACGCTCACTGCTTGATAGCGCGCGAAGGCCCGTTTACGCCGGTTGTTAAACAACATCGTTATGGGGAAATGCAAGTTTGGGTCCAACTGGTTGGAAGATAAGGAGGGAGGACAATCAATACTGTTGTATAGTAAATGTGAGGTAAAGTGTGTCGCCAATGTAACCGGTTCAAACTCGAAGTGGCGATGAGGTCTTAAAATGTATGGAAAGGGTCTTAAAAAAGGTCTTAAAATGCATTACATTTGACTTCAGGATTCCTGCATATACCCTGTTAATTGTACCTCAAGTGCAAATGAAGTGTTTTTTTATTTGTAGGCCATATACAGTGTTGTACTAAGTTGTTACACATTCTGGTTTTGATACTACCTATCTGTTTCTCATCCAGCTTCAGCAAAATAACAAATTCTCTCTGTTTTCTTTTAGGCATGGGTGGGCCGACACTTTGACGGGGATCCAGCTGCCTCACGTCAAGTTCATCTGCCCCCACGCGTAAGTCTTTTTTTTCCCTTCTCCGATATCTTATTCTGCTTCTTTTTGTGGGCTGGAAGGAATTCTTACATAACATTTTATTTTATCAATAATTTGCATGATTGTGTGAATAAAAACACAATTTCCATCTCTATTTTAAAGCCAATTTGCGCTTTAGGTCAAACAATGCACTTGCGTTTAGCTGCAGCTGGACTCCTAATCTGAGATTCGTGTTTTCATTTCTCTCCCTCCCTCTTTGCCCCTCGCAGGCCCCCGATTCCCGTCACTCTCAACATGAATGCGATGATGCCCGCGTGGTGAGTTGGCGTGATGAAAACAGCCTTTTAGCCCAACACTGGATGCTATTGTTTCCGTGGAAACCACAATAGGCTCCCATAATGGCATTGACAACAATGCGATTGTATCTTTTGAGTTCCGTTCAACGCTCGTCTCTTCCTGTGTGCAGGTTTGATCTAAAGGGTCTCAGTCCCGACTCCGCGGAGGATGAATCTGGAATCAAGAAGGCAGCAGACAGCAGTAAGTTTAAGTGTGCACTGTGATGTTACATGATTAAAACACACAAACTGCGTCCACCTCTTCATGATTGACACATTTTCATCACATCTTTACAGTACACCTCTCACCTGTTAACACTTATAAAACTATATAAAACAAATTCATTTCTGACCCTTTGTTTTCAACCTTGATTTTCTAACTATCAGAAATGTTTTAAAGACCTGAGTCCCCCCCTGGTGGTCATAGAGCATAACAACACCTTAAATACAGTGTGACAAGGAAGGGCAATCTGCAGGGCCGCCCCTGGCCAACTTGTGGCCCCACGCAAAGTTATATGAGGCCCTCTGTGTCGCGAGCGTCTACGGGGGGGGGGTGCTAGTGGAGTCTGCGTGATCGGCCTGTAGGGTGAGGCGGCCCTAGCAATCTGCATTATACATTAAGGGTTCACACAGAGTCTTGAACATTTGGAAAATGCTAAATTTGAACCAATAGGTTTTTTTAAGATTTGGAATATACTTTAATTCAAATATACTTTCTAAAAAAGCTTGATCTGCACAAAAAATGCATAATGTGGTGCTTCATTGAAAGAAATCACTCAAATAAAAATATTTAAAATGAACAATCCCGTTTTCATGTTGTCTCATAGCAATTCATAAAACGTACGCCCGGAGCATATCCTAAACGAAAAAGTAAAAGATATAAACGCGTTGCCGTGAGCGCTAAACTTCTCTATTGTAAATATTCTTCCTGGATTATCAGAAAAACTGATATTTATATAATCTTGAAAAGCTTTATATCTTTATATATATTGAATAACACAAATTTGTTCTTGCTATCTTCTAGTCAAGGCCATAATCGAACATGAGGTGAAAAATGGGATCCCCCCACACCGTATAATGCTCGGTGGCTTCTCTCAGGTTGGACTTCATATCTTACCATGTGTTATATTCCACAAGAGAAATATCTCTGAATCAATGTAATAAGAAGTGTGGATTAATAACGCTCTGCTTCCTGCACCCCTCCTCAGGGTGGAGCCTTGTCCTTGTACACCGCCCTGACCTGCCAGCATCAGCTGGCCGGCGTCGTGGCCCTCAGCTGCTGGCTGCCGCTCCACAGGAGTTTCCCATCGGTACAGTTATTACCTATCATAATGGGGAGAGGTTATGGTTCTCTGCCTCCTCAATCCAAACTTGTTTAATTGGCTTCTTTATTTGATTTTCCTAGCATTTGAAATGTGTTTTTTGTGATTTTCCAAATATTCTCATTGAGTCAAAGAAGAGTGTTAATGTTAGGGTTTGTATTTGTACTAAATAAATACAATTATTTGTATTTATACTTATGTATGTAAAATCATGTTGATGTACAGAAGTAAAACAGATTATATATATTATAGAGGTTAGTTTTTTGACAGCAGTATCAAACATAAGCAAAGTAAAGGGGAAAAAAAGAAAGTGCAAGGAAAATTTTTTTAGCAAAAGAATGTACTAGGATCAAATAAATATTATTTTAAAAGGTATTTCTTCTTTGTACTTTGTTCTCCTAGTTTTTCACTGAAATGATCAGAATAAAGAGAAATACTAAATGTAATACAATGAGACCTATACAAATAAAAAGATAGATGAAAGCTGTGTGTGTCCTGCAGGCTTCCAGCGGCCACAAGAACCTCCCCATCCTGCAGTGCCACGGTGAGATGGACGGCATGATCCCAGTGAGGTTTGGTGGCATGACGGCAGAAAAGCTCAAAACCATAGTCAACCCTCAGATGATCACCTTCAAAACCTACCCAGGGCTCTCTCACAGCTCCTGCCCTCAGGTGTGTGTGTGTGTGTGTGTGTGTGTGTGTGTGTGTGTGTGTGTGTGTGTGTGTGTGTGTGTGTGTGGTGTGTGTGTGTGTGTGTGTGTGTGTGTGTGTGTGTGTGTGTGTGTGTGTGTGTGGTGTGTGTGTGTGTGTGTGTGTGTGTGTGTGTGTGTGTTGTGTGTGTGTGTGTGTGGGTGTGTGTGTGGTGTGTGTGTGTGTTGTGTGTGTGTGTGTGTGTGTGTGTGTGTGTGTGTGTGTGTGTGTGTGTGTGTGTGTGTGTTTGTGTGTGTGTGTGTGTGTGTGTGTGTGTGTGGTGTGTGTGTGTGTGTGTGTGTGGTGTGTGTGTGGTGTGTGTGTGTGTGTGTGTGGTGTGTGTGTGTGTGTGTGTGTGTGTGTGTGTGTGTGTGTGTGCTGTGTGTGTGTGTGTGTGTGTGTGTGTGTGTGGGTGTGTGTGTGTGTGTGTGTGTGTGTGTGTGTGTGTGTGGTTTTTCCTTCTCTTGCCCCCGCTTCCTGTTTCCACCGGTCTCTCCAGTTGTCCCTCTTTGCACTCCCCCCCCCGCCGCCTCTTTTCCTTCCCCCCATGTTTCCGCTTTCTCCCCCCACGTGTCCGATTCAGGGCCTTCCCCGCTATTCCTCCGCGCTCTCTAACCATACAGGTTCACCCAAAATTGTCTTGACAGAAAATAAATTCGCAATTCCAGAAACCTGAAATATTCCCTCTCTCTTTGCATATTTGTTGAGGCCTTTCTCACTTAAGTCTGTCTTCAATACAAACGTTTTCTTGTAAATTCCCATGTTAATGCTTTTATTTCTACACAGTTGCAGTTAAAGATAGGCTGCACTTATATTTTAAGTATTACACTATTTGTAGAATAAGACTCTATTGGTGGTAGGATTGTTTTTGACTTGTGTGATCTCAACATTTCCAATAACCCCAGAGTGTTGTAAAGTCCCAAAGGGAACAACGTGGTTTAATGCAACCAAATATTCAGCTTATAGCAACACAAATTGTTTGACGTTTAGCCTTAAAAAAAACTAGATTTTCACTGAAGATAACAAAAGTTGCTCTCCAGCTTGCACAATATGTATGTATGAGATATAGATATATATATATATATATATATATATATTATATTATATTATATTATATTATATGATATAAATTGAAGTAGAATGTGCACACTTGTACTTTAACTTATCAGAATCAGAAATCCTTTATTAGTCCCACCAAATGTACAGTTTTACAGCAAAAAGTGTCATAGCAGGTAATAAAAAAGGCATGAAATAATACAGAATAAGCTAACTTAATAATATAGAGAAGAAAAGCACACATTGGTTATACTAGAACAAAAATAAAGACAAATAAGTAGGTAGGTAAGTAAGTACGATTCTGATTTAATTTGGCAGTCTAGCTCCAATCCCAAAATTATAATTTTTACAACCACAATAATGATGTCATAAAATATTTGTGAAACATCATTTAAACCCCTTAGTCGAAGCCTTAAGCGTTAAAAAAAATGGTTACACTTCATTTAATTGTTCCAGTAAAAGTATCATCTGATTAATTTCTTCACTGTACCAACATTTTCTTTGCTCTCTTGCAGGAGATGGCGACTGTAAAGGAATTTATCGAGAAGTATATGCCCCGAGTCTGACCTCACCTCACCCCCACTGTGACCCTCTGAGACACTGACCTCTCACGCCTGATCCGCCATTCTCCCACAGGAAACAGCCATGAGCACCCCCTCTTCCACACACATCAGCAAGATGACAAACACGCACACACATTTAATATTGATTTAATCCATACTGCTACACATAACATACTTCTCTCAAATGCAGTCCTTCAGACACTCATACTGAAAATGCACTGATTTATTCTAACATTAATAAGTGCTAACACTCACAAGTCTTAGCCTTTCGGAGGGAGAATACTAAACTCACATGATACATTCCCTTTGGTTTTATTTTAACCACCTCTGTCAGTCGCTTCCACACTATCAAATTTTTACCTCATCTTAACCTCCAGCTGTCACATCCTCTTTTGCTTTCGGTCTTTCGTTGCTGTGTCAATATGTAAGACATTGAGTCAGATAAGCAGGTTAACAGCTACATGATTCTGTTAGCCACCATGCTAAGGCGCAGTCAGACCGAATTTCACTTCCCAATCATTTCCACACGGAATGGGATGCAACACATTTACTCCTAGTCAGGAATTTACCTTTTTCCTTTGGTTCAATCAGATTGAATCAGCAAAAATATTATCTGTCCAATGCACAAGTTTAGGAAAGGGGAGTTTATTGTCTTGCTTAATAAATGCATGGTACAATACTACAATCAGAGCATAGATAGAAACAAAGCTAAAGACCATTACAATGTTTGATAAAACCCTGCCCAAGCTTTTTCCTGTCCCCTCCTACATTTGTTGTGCTACACCACACGAGTACATTTGGCCAGATTAAATAAATTCAGCCATGTGAAATTCTGTCCAACTACGGCTTTGCTTCAATGTCAGTCCCACAGAATCTGGTTTCCATCCCACCACACAAATTCTAAACAGCAGCCTGTCCGAGTCTTGCATCACTAACCGCGTACGGAGGCCCCTCTTGAGTAATCTTTAACAATCATACACGAGGGTTTTACATTCCTTTCTTTTTTTTAACGGGTGTAATAGAATATCTTGAAGTACATGAAGAAAAATCCAATTGAAATAAACCAATCAATCCATGCTTTTGCCACGCTGTGCTGTTTATTTCAAAACGTCCACATCTGCATGTTAACCTATTTCTGCTTTCTGATTATTATTTTTATTACCTCAATTGATTACAAAAATATGTAAGATTGTAGGTATGAGTTGCATGAAATAAAACATCGCTCCAGATGTTTGCTGGCCGGCACAGACTGCACACCAGTGTCGCTTCACTGTCCCACACACACACTTTTTCCTCAAACATTCTCCCCATTCAAGTGTTCCTGTTTCAGCATCTGCCACCCACCACCCTCCTCTTCATCAGTCCCAGTGGATTTTCAAAGTTCTTTTTGTGTTTAAAACCCCGGAAAAACCTGCTAACTATATCTTCTTCCACAACACCGCAGCAGTCCAGAGTTTTAAACCGTACACCTTTTTTTTCCTAAGAAAATATTCACTTCCTTGCTCCCTGCTTCGCCAACACACTGTAACCCACTAATATCCCATATAAGGTCAGATTTAAAATGAATCCCAATGCTATTATAGTTAACTTCTTAAAAAATAAAATGGCTATACACTGGGAGCTTTGGCAAGAAGCTGTTCCATCATAACTGAAGGGTGATTTTACAAATAAAAAACAGTAAACCTTGAACATCGTGTGATCCTTGAACATAGGAGTGTAACTCTGAGGAGTTTGTGCTTAAAAATATATATATATCAGGTGTTCTGCATTTTCCTTTGTGAATGGTTATTTTGCTCCTCATGATTAATTGTTCTTTGTTGGTGTTCTTCACCCTGATTTAACAAAAGAAAAGGAAGGAACACATCTGTTTGATTGTTGTTGTTGAATCAGTGAATGTCTCTTCCCCCGTCGAGTCCTTTTGTTTTCCTGTGACTCTGAATCTGATGCAGCCCTGCCTTCATTCTACGTCTCTGTTTTTAGTTTCTTCTCTTTGACACCTTTTTTTGTATTCATTTCTTACACTTCCCCTGTGTGAAAAGGTCTTGTGTTTTCTCTCCTGGGTTGTATGTTGTCATTGGTTTTTACTTTCATGTTTTTGTTGTTTATTTGACTTATGTTTTGTTGCGTTTTGTCGCTGTTGTCATCTCATCCTTTTATTGTTTGTTTTTAATTATAAGCATTAAAAAAACATGTTTAGGTGAGACATGATGGTCTCCAGTTTTTTGGGTTTTTGAAACACCTGTATGCGGAATAAATGACAAAAAAAAGATTTCTTTAGAGTTGAGTGTTTTTCATTCTCCGTAGCTTGATATTTCTGATATTTTTCGTGAGATACATAAAGACTGATCACTAGCAGGGATTTCTGTTGGTCAAAAAAGTACACAAGGATTGACAGACAAGACTGTCTGGGTCCAAACAATTATAATATACATTAATAGATAGACTTAAACTGATAATAAATGTAACTAGTAATGATTTGTTGGTCCTTTTCAATGGTAATACAGTCAGTAATGTTTGTATAATGCAAAATGAAAATCCCATTCAAAATACATCCAGAAATATATAGGCTACATCTGTTGTGAGAATAATGTTGATTCTTTTTAGCCATGACTAAATACCTCTACATTTAGATGATAGTTTCCTTAATAGGTATATTGTGTACATGTTCTACTTTAAACAAAAAAGAAGAGACAGAGAGGTTGGGAAAGAGAGCTGAATTAGTTTTTTTTTTAGCAAAGAGTCAAATGAACTGATGCTTCATAAGACCCTGAACACTCCCGGTCCCTCCTTCTTTTTGGAAGCGGACCAATCAGCGGCTCGTGGGGGTGGGGGGTCGCTCTGCTGAAGAAGAAAGACTCCTCCCGACACACACAGTCGTCAATCGCCATTTTGAGGTGCTCGACCTGCAAACATCGGCCGAACACCGTTGTTACGCAGCACAGTTGAATCCATTTTTGCATTTTAATCATAGTTTTCGCTAAAATAAGGATCAATGTCTCGATTCAACAATAATCGTGGCGGCTTCGCGATGAATCATTTCCAGCAACGCAGAGGAGGCGGTGGGCCAGGCGGCCCTATGAGGGGTGGGATAATGGGAAACCCACATTTCAGGAACCATCCTTTCCAGAACCAAAATCAGAACCAAAATCGGAGGGGAGCCAATAATAACTTAAACAGACCTCCCAACCAGGGGCAAAATACCCCACAGAAGCCGCCACTTAACCAGTCGCTGCCAATTATTCCTCCACCAACTCCTGGCCCAGCTCTCACTATGAAGGGGCCGATGCAGCAGATTCAGAAACCGGCACAACAGCCCAACGCAACACCAGAAAAGCAACCGGAGCCGAAACCGGCAACCCCTGCACCGCAACCGAAGATTCAGTCACCTCCTCCGAAACCCAACATCACTTCCCCTCCTCCGAACCAGGCGAACAAGAACCAGAACCAGGAGCTGAAGTCACCGGTAGTAAACACTAATGGACAGAAGCCGCCTCCGAACCCGATCCCAAAGCCGGGGCCTGTACAAGGCCCAAAACCCCCCCAACAAAGTCAGAGGTCTGGCCCAAACCAAGGCAATAACGGCCAGCGAGCAGGCCCTCATCAAGGCCAGAGGACAGGCCCCTTTCAGGGCCAGCGGACAGGACCCCCGGCAATGAGGCCCAAACAGGACCAAGTCGTAAGAATGTGCGGAAACAACGACGGCGCCGAGACCGACGGCAGCCATGATACGGTCAGTGTTATTTTTAATAAATGTTTTACTGTGAGTCACGTCGAGTCTTTGTTCGCTAACGTTAGCTTATTCAGTTGTCAATGCGCTCGATAAGTAATACAGTGCAGCCCGAGCGGGCGGGGGTTTCTCTCCTATCTTAACTATTTCCAGTATTCAGTCGTCTGTGTCTGTTCTTCGTTTTTGTAAACAAGAACACTCTGCCGAATAGTTATTTCTAATGAAAATAATTAATTATCTATTTTAAAAGGAATGTAAAATGATAACTGTACACGCGGTGATTCAAATCATGCGCACCCTATTGCATTCGCTTTAGCTCTCCGCCATCTTGTCTACAACACTTGGGCCTACATTCACAAATCTCTAAATGTGTTGCTTGTGCTGAAACACAAACGCACCTCTGTTTATTTAACAGCAATTACAATTTCCTTTGTGCCACATGTCCAGTACACTAGGTTATAGAAAATTGACGTCAGAAAGTCAATCATGTTTTTCCGTCGAGCAACAATGGCGAATGGGGGATGGGCTGCTCGCCTGGGGATACACCCATGAATACAAATTACGTGACTGGGCAAGCAAAAGCAGTCATGTCCGAGCACAATATAACCTTTGTTTATTGGAATTTTAACTATAAACTATTTCAGGGTGTAGTATTGTAGATGGACAACTAAATATGTGTATTGTTGTATCGTCGACAGTCGTTCAAGGCGACCCTCTCCATGCTGCTGAAGCCTGGCGAGAAGACGTACACGCAGCGGTGTCGCCTGTTCATTGGAAATCTCCCCAACGACATCTCAGAGGAAGATTTCAAGAAGCTGTTCGCAAAATATGGTGAGCCCAGCGAGGTCTTCATCAACAAAAGCAAAGGCTTTGGATTCATCAGACTGGTAAGACATTATATTCTTATTTGTTTCAGAAATAGTCAATGAAAGGGCAGGTGATTGTGGAGAAAAGCTGATTCAAAGTTCCTAATACTAATCTTACATTTTGTTTCTTGTAGGAGTCCCGTGCACTCGCAGAGATAGCAAAAGCAGAGTTGGATGACAAGCCGATGAGAAGCAGACCTCTGCGTGTTCGATTTGCCACACACTCTGCCGCTTTGTCTGTGAAGAACCTGTCACCATTTGTTTCAAACGAGCTCCTTGAGGAAGCCTTCTCACAGTTTGGAATGGTTGAGCGATCCATTGTCATCGTGGATGATCGCGGACGCCCCACAGGCAAGGGAATTGTTGAGTTTGCCTCCAAACCTGCCGCTAGAAAGGCATTGGATCGTTGCAACGAGGGTGTCTTCCTTCTCACCACGTAAGCATTTTTTATGTTTAATAAAAAAAAAAACATTGTGTGCTTTTATTATGCACCTCACTAAGTTAATGAAACATTACTAATTTCACTTTATTGTTTCACCCATTTAGGTCCCCACGGCCTGTTGTTGTGGAGCCTCTGGAGCAGTATGACGATGAAGATGGTCTTCCAGAAAAACTAGCACAGAAAAACCCCAGATATCAAGCGTAAGCAAGGTTCAGTTCGTCACAAACATCTGCCTTTGTATATAAGTGATTGCTAAGTAAGGTTGATGCGATTTTGAGTTGAATAACGCTTAATTAAAGAGCCTGTGACACGAGTTTCCCCCATCATCCAAACCCATCAATTTTAGTAAATATTGTCCCCTTGAAACTGTTACTGAACTGATTTGGGATATTTGTACTTTGATAACCATTAATCTCCCCTTCAATGTTGACCATATTCTGGATCTTCTCGGGGGTTCTTCAAATCCCGCCAAATTATGTGTGACGTAATTGCGGGCCAAGAGCTCCAGCTGCACCGTTCCGGATCCCAGCATCTGCATGCAAAGGCACGATGGCGCACACAGCAGCAAGTTCAGACAGCGATGACAGTTTAATTTTGAACGTGTCTGAGAGCTCATATGAGGCTGAAGGATCGGAAAGTGATAGTCATGACATCGTAGACGATATTGGCTATATGCCCTACAGATTCGAACCATATGCCTCTGAATCGGATGAAACTAACTCCGAGTCGGACAGTGGAGACGACAACCTGCCCGACGAGAGATACCTCTCGATCTACAACGCATGAACATTTTTTTTATTTAGCCTTTATTTATACAGGTGTAAAATCTCATTGAGACACAAGGTCACATTTTCAAGAGAGACCTGTCAGTGGTAACACTACCACACAAAGTTACAGACCGATAGGACACTAAAGACAGAGGCAACACTAAAATACAACAATGTGGAATGGTTTGTAAACTATTTATTTACGGAGTTTGACTAAATAACGATTCTGTTTGCAAATAATGGCAGTGGACACTAATCAGTTTATGTTTTATCTGTTAGAAGTTTAGGAATTAGGTGCGTCAATATGGGCGATAATACGGTCATGTAGCCAGTGGCGGACTGGGACTAAAAATCAGCCCGGGACTCTCGACCGGCCCACTTCGGTACCGCTAGTAAATTGTCAACGGGGGGAGTGGGGGGTGTGCTAGTGACTTATCCGACCGGCCCACTTCGGTACCGGCCCATCGGGATTCGTCCCGGTGGCCAGTCCTCCACTGCACCCAGCCCAGCCCACGTAAACTGTCAACGGGGGGAGCCTCGCTGCGGGGAAACAGTGGACCTAGTGTCCCGATCGGAGTGGGAATAATCATAAATCATAATCCGTGCATTTTATCCATTCATTTCCCCAACATTGTGGTAAAAAAAACACGTTTAATCCACGTTGGTGTACTAAAACTACAAAAAGCATCGGTTTGTTTTTTCATCAGGAAATGCAGACCGGCTCAAACAAACGATTTTTAATCATCATCCTCACGATCATTTAATGTATCATATGTTCGCCGAATTGACATGAAAGCACTAATAAATGTAGTTTAATCCACTTGAGTTTACAACTACAAAAATAATCGGTTTGTTTTTATATCACATCCGACGGGAGGAAATTCAGCAGCTCTCACTACCGATTTTTAATCCTAATTTAATCATCATCTTCACCACGATCATTTATGTTTATGTTCGCCGAATTGACATGAAAAGCACTAACAAATATGAATATACTGTAGTCAACTTCATTAAAACGTTATTAACGTGCCTAAACTCAGTAATTCACCATTTATACGCATGACAACACACTTTGGCCGTGACTTCCGGCTTCCCCCAAAACTTCAAAATGAGTCGAAGGAATTTCCCCGCGATGTTCGAAATTATTGATATTTATCGGAACGGTATCGCACCTTCTTTTTTAAACTGACGGTTCGAGATTACTAGCCCAATATTTCATTGCACAACAGTTGTTGGGAGGCTGTCACAGGCTCTTTAAGGCGCCGTTTACACGAGGAGAAAACTGCTTGTATCTGCATAGTTTCGCGTGCGTATAGCCCTATTATTTACACGAGGCCGATAGAAACTGACCCCACAAACAATAACGGGTCCCAAGGTGGATAGATTTGCAAACGAAACGCTCTGGGGGGGTCAACCGAGTCCGTGTAATCACCTCGATACGAATATTTCCTGAAAAAATAACGATAGCCCCGCCTCTCCCCACCTCTCCTGCTCACTGCTGTAGCAACTATCAAAAATAGCTGTGTTAATTAAACGCACAAGGGGTTCTTGAATGAAATAATATTATAAAAGGCAAACCAGAATAGTTAACGCCCAATATACTCCTTAAACAAAATAAACAGAGTCAGATTTCATGCATTGATCCATTATATTGACAAAGGAGGATCTCACCCGGTGTTTGTAGAGAATATCTCTCTCTTTCTGAGCCGTCCTCTCCACGGAGACGTGCTTCTTAGTCAGGATGCAATATCCACAGATTCGGTTTGTTTCAGTTTCGGGGCTTAAACAGAAGGGTAGCCATGGCAACATTGCAGCGGGGCTGCTCGGTTGCTCTTCTTCGCGGCTTTTGGTGTATTTTGGCGGAAGTTACAGCGCCACTTACAGTCCCAGCATATGTACTACAGCGTTTCCAGCGGCCTCGTTTGAACAGACGCGTTAAATGAAACAAATGCATGTGAACGGAAGACTTTTTTGAATACGCATACTGTGCATAAACGCAAACGGTCCCGTGTGAGCGGGGCCTAATGGCACGTTTCCACTACAGCCCGCAGCCCGGTTTAAGAGGGCTGTGACGTCAGCGGCCCGTCTTTGGTTGCGTTTCCACTTGGCCTAGTACCGGCCGGCGGGTCCTAATTCAGTTTTTCTGGCCTCATAAAATCGTGGGGCCAGGGCAGAGACAACGAGGCTGAGTATGCTAAACTAGAGAGAGCGTCGCTGGCAAGGGGGCAACAACTACAACAAGATGGACATATTTGACCGTGATTTAATTGTAATACACGTTTCAAAATGATGCCGAAGTAACAACATACTGATACCGGTTAGTAAAAACCATGAATTAATGCTTTGTCAAGTCTGCAGACAGACGGCAGGCGAAAAACCTTTTAAAATGCGTGTTTTCTAAATGGAGATTGGCTAAGCTAACGCAGTATATGCCCCGACCGTCCACACTCACAACAACGGCCTATACAGACATAAATAAAGCAGCGACTGTATTCGCCATGACACAGGCAGTCTGTGGTTTGTACTTGTTTAACTTTTGTCTAGTTTCTGAACATATATGAGGAGCTGTGAGCTCTGAGTGCTAACAGCTAACGGCTGTGTTGTTTTTCTGGGGTCCTCTGAAAATCACGTCACGGCTCCGCCTACACTGCGTTACTATAGATACTGCCCCAGTTCCTAAACTGTAATGGAAATGCGCCATAAAGTGAGCCAGTCCTAACGAGGCCCAGCCATACCGAGCGAGGCCGTGTAGTGGAAACGCGGCATTAGTCTCTGCAAGCATCTCTATGCTTATTTGTATGCTAAGTCATTGTTTTGTGAGCAGCAGATGGTGTGATGGGGGTGGGGCTGTGGTTAAGGTATTGCAGCTCTTAAAAGTCAATGTTCTGTGTAGAGGCAGATGGTAAACTGACTGAAGGGGGGAAATAGCATTTTTCTGGCAACATTAGGCGCGTTCACACCGGAGTACTTTTACCCCGTACTTTTCCCGTTTAGTTCCGTTAGTACCCCTGATGTTGCGTTTACACCAAAAAGAGTACTTAGTGCCCTCATTTTCAGTGCCTGCTAGAGAGGTGGTACCAAAAAGGTACCAATTTCTATTGGCTGGGCGAATTGCAAACCATGCCCCGTAAAACTCCCAAAAAGTTTTGTGAAGCTGCCATTTTATTATCCTCGCATTAGCATTAGCCTGGGAGTCCCAACAGCTTCTACTGAAGCCAGTCCCCAACTCCGGGCACTTCGGGTGGCAGTATACGCCGTGAAGTTGTTTGCGGCCTGCCAGTAAACCCAAAGCAGAAGAAGACTAAGTGACGTCAGCGGCTCATTTGCGTAATCTTCCCTCAGGGAAAAGTACTCCGGTGTGAACGCGATTGGTACTTAGTGCCCTGGGGTAATAAGTGCCGGGGGCACCAAGTACGGCAAAGTACTTGGTGTGAAAGCGGCTATTGCTCACTGTAGGACAATGGCTGCAAATGAAAAGTTGATATCACGATGCGGTCCAGTTTTAAATCGAGTGTTACTGTTGGACTGTATTGAGCAATCTTTGTTACAATGGAGCATATATCAAGTTCTTAAATTACTCTGCTTTAGTAATTCCAACTGGAAGGGTATACACAGTTTTATGTTGCGTATACAATCATGTTAACCTAACAATTTGTACATTGTGTTGATTATTTCTATAGAGAGCGTGAGGAACCTCCTCGTTTTGCTCGTCCTGGTACTTTCGAATACGAGTACTCCAAGCGCTGGAAGTCCCTGGATGACATGGAGAAGCAGCAGAGGCAGCAGGTGGAGAAGAACATGCGCGAGGCCCGTGACAAGCTGGAGAGCGAGATGGAGGACGCCTTCCACGAGCACCAGGCCAGCATGCTCAGACAGGGCAAGTGTAGTTGTATTTTTACCAGATGAGACAAGATGGATGTCCCACTTGAGATGTTCAATACTTGAAGTGCCACAATTAAATGTGTTGATCTCACATTACCAGATCTGCTGAGGCGACAGGAGGAACTGAGGCGCATGGAGGAGGTGCACAGTCAGGAGATGCAGAAGAGGAAGGAGATGCAGATCAGGTATTTATTTAATAGAATTCGGTTTGCTTATTTAAGGAAGGGGTTTTTAGCCACTAGGGCAACTTAATAAACACAAAATAACTTTCATAATTTTTTCATGTCGATTTTTCGATGCAGATTTGCTTATATTAATAAACTAAAATCACACTATAACATTTTTTGTTTGTTGATACAGACAAGAAGAAGAGCGTCGGCGGCGGGAAGAAGAGATGATTCGCAAGAGGGACATGGAAGAACAGATGCGTCGCCAGCGTGAGGAGAACTTCAGGATGGGCAACTTCATGGATGTAAGTTAAACTGGTAAAATGTAAAACTGATACATTCCGCAATGAAGCAAAATATCTCATCAATAGTTGTCTGGTTTAATATATATATTTTTTTTTTACAGAGGGACAGGGAAATGAGAATGAATCCTGGCATGAATGGTAAGTTACTTTTCAATAATTTAATTGTTGTCACTTATTCAAAGAGAAAAATACTTGGAAGAGCCGGTATGACCTTCACCCCTGTAGGAGGTCCACCTTCAGAAGTCAGCCTGCCTGATTCTTGAGCCTTTTTGGTCATTTGAGACTATCCAGAGCCCCCTTGTGTTAACCAGTTAAACGCAACATCTTGCAAGAAACAGTGTCTGAGGGCTTCTTAACATTTAAACAAACTATGTTAAATAGTTTGTTAAATGTCATACCCACTTAACCTGTTAAGCCCCAAAGACCCCGCCGGCGGGGTCTTAACAGGTTTTTTTCACGACACGGTGGGTGTTTCTCAATCGCGAGTACGCTTGCTTGGTAGCACATGTCTGCCGAGCATCTTGCTTCAGAAGCGAGGCAAGAATACTTCCTGGCATTTGGAAAACAAAGAGTGGAACAGGCTAGCAAGTGTGCAGGTGTGCGTCATATGAGAGGCCCCGCCTTACATTTTCCGCCACAGATTTGGGGAAATTGGTCCGTGCGCAAAGCATTGTGGGGATTTTAAGACCGCGGAGTCTACACATGTGCAGCCTCGAAATTTCTCCTAACGAAGTACGCCGGGCTCGGTAGATTTCCAAGTATGCTGGAGATTGGAACAGTACTTCGGCGGCACTCGATGACGTAGTATGCTTGAAATAGTGGCTCTGCAGCAGCTCTACTCGCGATTGAGAAACACCCTGCGTCTCAGGGCTTCTTAATATTTAAAAAAACTATGAATGTGTCATACCCTCCTAACGGGAAAAACTCAGCTAACTGATGATACGAACCATTTTTACCGAAACAAAACACAAGTCTCACAAGAAGGGTCTAAATGAGCCCTGAGTGAAAACATGCTAATGCACTTAGCACAAAACTAGGTATAAATCAATCGATATACTTATCGGATCTGCACAAACAAGCTTAGCTAACATGCTGAGATTCCACAGATTATAGAAATATATAAGTATCATCACTGAGCGATCAGAACTCGCGACAGGGGAAGCAAATAAAGACAACACACGACGTAGCTTTAGGTAGCAAAACACGGAGATATGCTGACCTTTAGCTGTTATTCTGATCAAGTTGTGTTCAATGGCATTAAAACGAGAAAAACACGGCTGAAAGTTAATCCATAGGTTAATCCAATGTGTCTGTGTCCCTTTGAAAAAATTATTGATAATCCATAATTCCATTTTTATGTAAAAATCGGAGAATTAATATTAGCTGCTAATGGTAGCCACCAGAGTGTATCGCAGCTTCCGGTTTTGGCTACACGTCACTCTCACTCCTTATTTGGTAACGTGTATGTGGAACTTCCCCTCGATTCCATTGTTTATCATCAAAATCGACCAAGGGGGGCCAGAGATAGGTCAAATCCACCCAAATGACCTCAGAAGTGTTTTGCTAAACCTCTCTAAAAAGGTCAAATTTCACTTGTTTTGCATCAATCTTGATACAGGGTACTTATTATGTTATAGTTTGGATTCCTAAAGCTTTTAGTCTACTATCCCATCATTCAAGGGTGGTTTCCACTAAAAGTAATGTTGTTTTTTTGGACGGACACAATAATTTACATTTTTTTACTATGTTCAATCTGAATTTACTTTAAAATAAAAAAAAATCTATATTGATTCTGACTCTTTTTAGAAGTGTAGTTATGTTAATTTGTTCTGGGAATGTCATTTTCGAGCCCGAGACCTGGAAAACAGGCTTGGGGCATAACTGGTTAAACGATACATCTGCCATAGTAGTATAACTTGCCTAAGTCTGCTTAATCACCTTTTCCATCAAAATGCTACATGGGGACCGTGTCTCAACACATTTATAAGGATGTGCAGAGTTTGTATTTGACTCGTGTTGTTTCTTATAGATATGCCATTTGGTGGAGCCAACCAGAAGTTCCCAATGGGCTTTGAGGGACAGAAGGGACCAGCTGCAGGAGGCCTGATGGCCAACGAAATGGTAATGTATCCCTCTTTTTAGACGAGTTGTCGGTCATGTCGTTGTTGTGTACGCCTCCTTTTTTTTGTTGGAGGGACTCCCAGCTGATCTTTCTACATCAAGGCCAGCTGGCCAAGCACGATGGGAAGTTATGAATGACATGTGCTCCCAGCTGTTTTCGGGTGGCTTGCTGGTTGTTGTATTGACAGATGTGTTGCCTGCCTGATTTTTTTTCAATGGTAAGCCAAGCCCCCTCAGTTACCTCCAACTGGCTCTTACTGCTTTTCAGCTAGGAAACCCGTCAACCTGCACTAAATCATAAGAAATTGCATTATGATGTGCTGTTTGACAGCGAAAAGCAGAACTCAATGGAACTGCTCTCTCTTATCACAACATTTGTGTAGTGGACTGCTTTTGCAAGCCCTGTCTCATGTGAGCTGGACAGGCACCTTTTCACCAGAGGCAGTATGTCGTCTAACTGAGATTTTTTCCCTTAACCTTTGCCAATAGGCCGATTATGTGAAGAAAAAAAAACTTTTTTCATACCGAGCTATCCTTTCATGCATTGTCTGTAATAAGAGGAAGTTATGTTGTATATCAACAGGCTACATGTATTTGAACTAGGGTTGGGGTGTTGTTCATCTTCTCGACAAGCAACCTTTACTTTTCTCATAAACATTTTAAGTGATTGAGCATTTCAAATGCTTTTAGTGCAGGCTGACGGTATAAGGTATTGAACCCGGAACACAGTATTGTAAATGGATTTACAGCAGGATTAATTGATGGGGGCAGGCAAGACCTTGTGAACATTTGTGTTGAGAAGGGGTATTTTTGAATACTGACAAAGATCTTGATCTATGTTTCTGGCAGAATTGTAGTACCAATAGGCGCTTTCACACCGCAGTACTTTTCCCACAAAGGTTCATCAGAACTTAGTTCATGAGAACTAACTAAGTATAGATCGCGTTCACACCGGAGTAAGTCCCTGGGGGAGGATTAGGCAAATGAAGCCGCTGACGTCACTTAGTCTTCTTCTGCTTTGGGTTTACTGGCAGGCCGCAAACAACTTCACGGCGTATACTGCCACCCGGAGTCCCCGGCCGGAAGTCCCCGGAGTTGGGGACTGGCTTCAGTAGAAGCTGCTGGGACTCCCAGCAGCTTCTACTGAAGCCTTCAGAGTAAATCGCCAGAACGCCGACACCTCCTCATCTCCACCGCTCCCATGTCTTTTTTTGTGTTGCCATACGTTAGTCTCTCTGCGTTTGTGCACTGGGCTAATGCTAATGCGAGGATAATAAAATTGCGGCTTCACAAAACCTTTTTGGAGTTTTACGGGGCGTGGTTTGCAATCCGTCCAGCCAATCAGAAATAGGAACCTTTTTCTCCCACGAAAGTCCCTGCTCTCTCTAGCAGGGATGGACATTTTAGTTCTTGCAACATTTCGGAACTAAAGTGGGAAAAGTACTGCGGTGTGAACGCGCCTAATGTTAGGTTGGTTTCTGGATAACACCTAGGTATGGATATTGTTTGGATTATATCACAGCGGATTCTGTTAACGATACTTTTTTCAGTTAGTTTCTTAATCAATACTCTTACTGGTTCTTTTCATTACTAAATTATACCTTTTTTTCATAAACTAAATCATTGAGAAGAGGATTAGATTTAATCCATATTTTAATATCTATATAGCTATGGATCAAATTTAAATGTTTTTGTACCGCAAACTCTGGAAACAAATTAAAAAAACATAAACGAGACGGCCTACAGGGAGGAGAACTGCGGATACATTTACAAATTCTTTCGATTTGTGACTCAAGCTAACAGACATCACACAAATAGCTTGTTTGTAACAATTTTCCATTAGCAAATCTAGCACGTTGTGTTTATGTAAAGCGCAGGGGCTTAAAGACTGTAGTCAGAGCAGATCTATATCTATATTTTTTTTACATCTATGATGATTGAAAGTGTGTATTGCTTAACTTTTGGCTTTGTACTCTCAAATAGGACTTAGTGAGACAAACTCAGGCATTACACAACAAAGAGAGAAAATGATGATGTGATAGATTACACCAGAACGTTTTAAAATGCCAATAAAATAACTGCTTAAGTTAGAGTTTATTGATACTACTACTTGCCTTGTGGAGCATTTAATAACAGTTTTCGCTGCCCATCCCGAATTACAATTGACTTGTATACAACCATTTTCTGTTCAACAAACATTATTTGAAAATAGTTTTTCCCATTTTGATAAATCAAATGTTGTGTTCTCATGCTAATAAGAGCATCCGATAGTTATCAATTCTTGCTTTACCTTTAAAGCATGATTTTCCTTGGTGGTTTTAGAAAAGGTTTCTTATGAATTGAAAATGTTGTTGAAGTTTGGAAATGCACCATTCTCACAATCCATGAAATGTTCACTATGACACTATTTAATAATTATGTCTTAATGTAAAGCTCCGTATAACATGACGTCTGATCAGTGTTATTTCCACTAGAGTACATACTCGTAATCCACTTTATTACTACATCGTTGTGTATGTTCTGTTTTTACCACATTCCAATGTAGCCTTGTGTTGAAAAAATAGCCCCCTGTGTTGGAGTTTTTAGCTTTTGAGACTTTTAGTCTTTTCACACTATTAAGGTTTCACAGAGTATGCCAGCATTGGCATATCATGTGCATATTGTTTTCCTGTTGGAGAAATGTCTTGTGCAATGTTTCATTTTACAGTGGCAATATTCTACACATGCATTCCTGATGTAGTCCTTGTACTTCACAGTCTGGTCTCGTCTGGGACCATAAGTCATTAATGATTTTTTTTTTAAATTGCAGTGCCATAAGAGGTGCTGTAATAGCAGGACATATGTAATTTCTGCTCATCAAACCACATATAATTTAAGAAAACGACTTACGCCCGCAACAAAAAACAAACTATAACATTTATTTTATTGAAAGGCCTCCAAGGCGTTTTCTGTTGCTACATTAAGTTACCTTAAAAGCCAATTGTGGGCAGCATTCACAAAATGCTAGACCTACGGAGTAGTAAGACTATGCTTAAGGCTGGTCTTGGCATGCACTGGAGAGACCGTACTAGGTAGGCACTGACTAACGAAAGCATTACCCTCTCTTCCTTTTCTGTATGTAACCTGTGGCACCTGTGGACCTTCATATTGGAACGAACCGTTTCTTCGGATGTGTCTCCTGCTGGTTGTGTTGTAAATCTCACAATATAAAACAAATCACCTTTACTACCGTACCATTTATACACTTCCATATGGACATGAACTTTGTGCCTGCGCACTAAACAATTACTTAACACCCTCTCTCCAATCTGCCCACCTGGCAAATTAAACCCAACAGCGCAACGAGCGCTTTGCCCAGGGCGGTCCTAGGGGAATGGGTCCTGGTACCCCCGGGTTCGGCAGGGTCCGTGAGGAGTTTGATGGTCCTGCTAAGAAACCCCGTTTTTAAATGCTGCTATTTGAAGCTTCCAGCAGCAACATTTGTATAGATTCTCCACCACAAACTTGTTGAGTCGCATTTCTTGTATTTAAGTTTAAATTGTTGCTACATTTTAGCCTGACAATTTACTCATTTTATGACAAAGTCAATATTTTCCTTTTTTTATTTTGTATTGTCAGTAGTATGGAAAGATGGAACACCCTCGTGTGATCATTAGCTCTTTCTGACACATGTATACTTTTCTTTTCTAGATGTATTATGCTCTGTGAGTCGCCGTGAAGTGATAACTGTAACACTTTTCTCTACCTTCTATGGCTGTGTTTTGTGCCATACATTTGGAGTCAAAGCATGTATTATAATAAAGAGACATTGGTTCTGTCCGGCAAAACGTTAACATTTATTCCTAAAAGTTGAAACTATAAACTTATATGTTCAAAAGCAACAATTTACTAACAAATAGTTGTTTGTAATTGACGTGGCTATTTCTGCCACGATAGGTCTTAAAGGGTCTATGTGTTATCTCTGCCGAAGTCCTGAACCTCAATCGCTCAGCGACGCGTGGCTCCTCCTGATGCATATGCTGCAAATTTCCCTGCAGTCTTTTGCTTGTTTTTTTATTCCCATTAAACTCAAAGAACTAGCTGACACTTACAATTTGCATTCCTGATATGAGTGTTTATTAGACTTTTATCAAATAATTATACTAATCTAGCAGTGACATGTCTTATTGGTAAAGGGCTTGGACATTTGGCATCTGCAAGTCTAGACTGCATCAATGTCTTCGAACTGTATAGGAGACACAATATTATGAATCCATTTAAATATACCTCTTTTAATTGTTTCTCCATATACACTGCTTAGTGGCAATGGAGGTCTCCGCTCTCTGTTTAGCATGTTCCATTCACTGTTATTCAGTAACTCTTCTTTTAAAGTCATGTTTTCGGAAAGCAGAAATACTACACATAGATCCTTTAAGAAAGACTTGTTTGGTGGTTGTGGGTAGCCAAGTGGACACTCGTCTTCTTATAAATACAAATGCTTATATCAGATACTGAGTGACTTACAGGAAACGTTAGTGCATCTTTGGTGCAATTTTTTTAAGCTATTGACTACGTTTACATGCAGTCGAATACAATATTTAAAAATGTAAGGATCACCATGCTCTCCTCTTTAGTTGCAAACATTTGATCAAAGTGACTGTTGGCCTCTTCTTGGTAGTAAATGGGTTGTTTTTGAGAGCTCATTACAATTGAACAAAACAATCCACCAAGTTGTGCATTATGCTTTTAAATACCCCCAGTCTGTGTTGGTAATTTTCTTAGTCAGCGGTGAGACCAATATAATGATGCACTTCTACTACTGCATTGTACAGCTCAACAATCTTTGGTTTCCATTAGAAAAACTTGCATAATTTGTTGGTACTCTTCAGGTGAGATTTCAAGCAAGCTAAACTTGCAAATTAATATGGGAGCTCAAACGCTGCAGACCAATGAGAAAAAAAGAAAAAAAAGCCAAGCTACTGTCAATAGCGACCCCTATTTTATTTGTATTGACTCGACCAAGATCACAGAGAATGACCGCCCACAATATAACATACCTGCATCTAAACGTAGTCCTAACCAGTTCAGTCAAATAATTATTTTTGGGTACAGTTATCAACATCTTCTATGTTTAAGAAAGTTGAACTAATTTGTATGTTGATACCATAGATACAATATTTGTTGACATAAGTACATGTTATCAGTCTGAAAGAGCTCAGTAATTAGTAAGACAATATAAAAGTAAAAAAAGGCTTCCCCCTAATTAACATAAAACAATGTGACTGACTCTTTTAAATGCTTGCTTTTAAATATATTTCCAATATGATTCAAATATTTTTGATTTGAATAGTTACATGAAATTAGTATAACACGAGTCAGCAAGACAGCCCGTGTTGTAAAATCTTGCACTTGTTGAAACTTGTGCAAAAGTAGAAGGTTGCAAAGCATGTATTGTCCTGTAAGAAGACGAGAATGTTTTCCCTAAGCAAGGTCGACTGCATTGATGTGGTTTGAACTGCAGTTGAATACCGGGCCAATGTTGGCTTCATCTTCTACTTTAGGTTTCTAACAAGAGATGGTGATATTTCACATTCTCCAATTTGGGAATTCCCTTTTTACATCTTGTCACTTCGCAAAAGGTCACAATTCTTTCATTTTTTTTATTTCCTCAATTCTATTCAATGTGTTTATTCCTACTGCTTCATATCATTAATTGGGTGACATTATCAGGAGCCCATTTACAGCACCGTTTTGCATTAAAGGAGACAACGCGTGTTAGGCTGTAGTTGCATCAATGTCATCTGTTTCAATATTGTAGGATGCAGGATGTTTAAAAAAAATAAAATACAATCTTATTTATACTGCCTTATAGCTGCCTTGTGCCCAGTATGAGGAACCTATTTGAACTAGAGGGCCCTTCTAGAGCACGGACCTCCGCCAAGGCTCAGCCGCTTCAAAATGTAATGGTTTCTTCATTGGCCCATGCAACACCCTTCCACCAAATGTAATGAAAATTTGGCCAGTAGTTTTTTCCATAATCCTACAAAGAGACCAGACCGAATCCTTGGCGACAGTAACAATGAGGTCTATAACATTTTAAAAAGAGCCTGCTTTTAAAATTAAACATCAAATTATTAACATTAACATTTTCTATCATCATTGCTATAGTCTTCCTGCAACTGATATTCAAATTATAACTGTAATGCCCAATCTGGACCCTCCCCATGAACCATGTCAGTACCTGCTCTGAAGTACATTGACATCACGCTGGCATCAAATGGACACTGGCTTGCCTTTGCAAACATTTCTCAGAGTTGTGTGATAGAAGGAGATGGGCTTTAAAAGTGAGTGTAAGTATTTTTGTATTAACTACTTCTTTTAGGATTTAACTGCTAAGTATACTTGTTTCATCGTACTGTGTTTTTCTGATGGAAATTGAGCTCAGAAATTAAGCACTTTTTTTTTTTGGCAGTGTCTTGATCAACAGTCTTTGGTACTGTGCTCTTTTTAAACCGTAAACATCCACTGGCTGACTTAAGACAACATTTGGACTTATAATTGGAGGACCACAATTCAGTGGTAGTTCTTTTCATTTGCCTTTTTTATAGCTGCAAAAACATTGAAGTATTTGAGACGCAAGGAAAGTTGAAGGTCCTCATGCAGTGTCAATTTACTCTGCACAATAACCAGCACTATAAGGGCTTTGTGCATTTCACACCCTTTTTTTTTATCGAATTAGTTTTACTTTTTGATTATGCAGAACAATTTCGGGGCAAGTGCATGATTTATCCTTCCCCAAGGCTTTCCTTGTCAACAACAAATAATTTAGTTGTTAGTAAATGCTCAGACCTCTGCAAATGCTTTTCCAAAAGCAAATGTTGTATCCAACCAGTTATTTGGATTTGCCAATGCTGCTGTCATTCTTAATCTAGACATTCTGGCATATCCCTTAACCCTCCGACATTTCCAGCAATACGAATAACCATTTTTGCCAGGTCTGAGTAACCCTCTCTTGGTCCAATAGTAAAAATTAAAGATTTTAAACTGAACCTTTTATTGTTAAACACTTTGACATTGTTTTAAAATGGCCACTTAACTGAGCCTTATCATTTGTAAGTGGTGACATGTCTTAATCCCCTTCCCACACACTTTTCAGAGCTTTATTCCCACAACAGAAAAAAACCTATAATATTTGGATACCCATCATGTCCTTCACATGTTTGCCCTGCAAGAATCCCTAGTTAATCCTTTCCCTTCGAGTGGCATCTGAGAAACCTGAAAAACACACCGGACTACGGATACTTGGTAAAATAATTGGATAACAAGGATTGTTCATCTGTAATGTTACGTGTGTTTGTGTTATGTACATTTTTCTTTAACAGGTTTGACCAGCTTTAAAGATTGTGGACTGTGGAGGAGTTTGTGGCTGTATAGCGTGGAATCAAAAATGCTTTAGGAAAAAAAAGTGACACTGGACCCGTGTACAAATGTACTTAAGTAAGACTCACAATAGAACAATGTAAAAGGGAAGAAAATCAGGATGCTGACATGTTAGCCTTTGAGCGATGATGCTCATCTAGCTTTGTGGCAATTCCTTTGACAACAATGGATACTTGTAGACATAACTACCGTTAAATTTATGACAACCATGACAGAATTGCAACTTTAGAAATACATTATTGATTTTTTCTTTTTTATGTCAGTCAAGATGTAAAAACAGTAATTCTGTCTACAACTTGAGGGTTTTTTTTATTTTTTAAACGGCAGTAATTAAGTATTTATTTTCTCATATATTTGAAGACATACTTCTAACGTTTTCCCAGATTGGTGTTGGTTAAGTTAAATTAGCTGAAGAGAACCATTCCAGAAAAAGTTCAGTCTGGATATAGTTTACAGCAATTGTCTTTGAAGATTAATGCTGAGTTTTCTCTTTTTTGTTTGTTTACAGTCTAAAACTAATAAAAAATGCAACATTAAACTGTTGTAAGCTTTTAAGGGGATTCTAAATTAAATGTTTAGTTGCTTGTTTTTTTATTTAATTTCTTATTATAATTTGTCAAGCTTACATTTAGATTTTTTTGGGGAATTAATTACAAACTAAGTCCATTAATTTGGAAACTTTAGCACAGCAACAAAGGATTCAGTTTTGTAGTCTTTGGTAAATATACAGTCCGGTGTGTGACTCAATGGACAGATGTTTAACCAGATTTTCTGGGTTAACTTGACCTCTGGAATCCATTTGTCACATTGAATGGAAAAACTTTGGGGGGGGGGTTGGCGGTGCACAAGTGAGTTGGTAAGACAATTAGTAAGTATCACAAGCATAGTAAGTAAAGAAACATGAAGTTAAGAAAGGACTTTGCTAGTTGAACAGAGACGTTCTGCTCTTAAAAGCATCTGAACATCCTGCAACATAGTACAAGTGCTCATTGAAGTGACCCAGGTATACCTTTTAAATCTTTTGATGTTATGTCTGTGTGTTGGTGTTGTGTACAAATTGTTTTTCTTTGACAGGTTTGACCATCTTTAAACGTGTTGGACTGTGAGAAGGAACTTTCCAAAAAGAGACCAATCTGTAGCTTCTTCGCTTTTGATAATGAAACCTTAAGGACCAAATAGAACTTGTTTTTGAAAGACTTAGATCAATGTGTAATCATGAAAGGTTGCGCTTTGCTCGAAGCTTGTGAAGTTTGAAGATGGAGATTTTAACTTTTTACCATCCTTTTCGCACTAAAACCCTAAACTGCCCAGGTTGCAGTATATTTCCCCATAATGTGTTGATGTAGCTGAAAAGAAAAAACATTGACATTTTTTGAGAATAGTTATTGTCAATATCTGTCTATAAAGGCATTAAGTTGTTTTTACAGACTACACAGTGACTTGATTTCAGGTGTTTTGGACAGGGTTTTCTCTCATGGCCAACACATTCTGACTTTATTATTTATGTCAAGATCTTGGCAATATTCATCAAGTGATGTTCTTCAAGATTTGTTAAGTGTCGCCAAGCAACGAACTAATAAGAACCCTTGTTGGAGTTTAAAACTGGAATGTGTGTTTTTACCAACGCACTTATTAGCCTTTGCTAGTTGAGTAAAATGGTAACCAGAGTTCAGAGTTAACCTTTATTTAACACTAGAACCGCCAGGGGTCGCTGTATACCTAAAACTGCCAACGGGTAAAATGTACCCGCTATTAGAATGCATTGATTTTCAAGGTACAATGTTCTTTTATTTATCATACTAGAACACAGGGTTAACAGTGAGTTTTGATCGCACAGTGATGAAACTTATACCAATATAATCTGTGGACTCTCAGCTTTCATATGATATCTGAGTTATACGAGTTTGTGCAGATAGCATGAGGTATAAAATATCGCTAAAAGTGTCTATAACTATCTATAACCATCTATCTAGCTCTCTATATCTATAAGGAACCGCAGTAAACAACAGGCGTTGCTATAGCAACACGTCATGTTTATGAGCAAGATCAATAGCGCGAAAATCACTGCATTTTCTACAAGGTAAATATTACCCGCTGGCGCTGAAGGGTATAAATGGCAATTTTTTTGGGCCACTTTTTTCACTCCAACTGACCATTGACCATTTTTAACAACAGAGGGTGCTACATAACACACTTTCAGGAAAAGTCACAGACTGGGAGACATGAATATTTTATTGAAAAAAAGTTACATACAATCAAGAAACAGCTGCGGGTAAAATTGACCCGTTGGCGGTTCTAGTTAAGGTTGTTGCCAACCACATTGATCCAGGTACACAAAGTATATTAGAATTTCAGAACAGGGACTAAGTGCCACCCATTTAGATGGCATTGTGGTAGTTCAATCAACGCTATGGCACGATATTGTCGAGATTGATACAATGTGGACCACACTTAGGAGAATACACAGGAACTATATTGGATGTTGAGATCTGGATGTGCCTTATTATCAACATATTTTGACTGCAACATGGAAGCAAAGCTTCGACAGAGAATTTCTTTGTCAACTGACTTAAGTAACTATAGTAAAGAAGTTAACATGGACATCCCATAATGCAACACATTTTCGCATAGCTTGACACTGAAATTCCTGAAGAGAAGGTATCAGTTTGTTTAAAGGACTCATGCCTTTCCATCCCATTATCACCCATATTCTAATTTTTTGGAAATCCCCTGACTGCTGTTGGAAAAAACTGCACTAGTATACCTGACTGACCTCCCATTTACCAACCGACCTGAGGCAGGAAGTCCCGTACACCTAACGGTTGAAGAGAGGATGGCGTGTTGTGTGTGTGTGTGTTTCGTGTCTTTGGTAAAGTGAGTGGTGTGTAGCTGCTGTCAGCCAGCTTGTCAGAGACAGGCTGCCCCAGTCCACAGTAGAGGCTCTTCTCTGCAGTTGGGTTACATTGACGATGGGTAGTTCTGCAGAAGTCAGTGGACAGTAAAGCCTGGACTTGTTTGCACTGCAGCCAGAGGTATGCTTACACAGATCAGCTGAACAAGTAAGGTAAGTGTTCCATCCATGTTTATAATACCAGATGCAAAGTTCTCCCATAACTTAACTCTTCTCTCCGTCCTCTTACACCACGTTGCTGTTCGCAGTGACGCTCACAGGGCTTCTGGCATCACACTTGTAAAGAATGGCATCACAGTGCAGATTTCAGTTTTTCAACCTTTTTGTGTGTGGATGTGGTAACTCATTGTAGACCGTGCAGTGTGTATGGTTGTAGTACTTTGGCTTTTCTGTATGTATGCATGAACGGTACTATGTATGGACTGCTGAGTCGATGGTTCAACACTACAGTTTCTAAAAAAAGGTGTGCTGCTGTCAGTTTGTGAGAACATTGCTTGAATACTTCAAACAAGGTGAAAAGTATTAGAAGGCTTAATCTTTTCCAAATAAGTCGGCCTATGCTGATTTCTTAGGTCATTTTTGCAGAATGTTTTCTGCCATATTAAAAACCATTTAGCTTAAAGGGGACCGATCATGCAAAATGCACTTTTGTACGTCTTTTATACATGAATATGTGTCCCCGGTGTGTCAGGGAACTCGCCAAGTGTCAGAAAACACAACCCTCTCTTTTCCTCCATACCCAAATCTCTAAAAACGGGGCTGCAACGGAGCTTATTATTATTTGAATTTTTCTGACATCAGAAAAGGGGTGCTCCGCCTATATGGGCAACTCTCCACCTATCAGGGGAATGAGAGACCGCTCGAAAGCGCTGGAGACGCTGTAGTACATATGCCAGGCCTGTAATGGCGCGTTTCCACTACACGGCCTCGCTCGGTATGGCTAGGCCTCGTTAGGACTGGCTCACTTTATGGCGCATTTCCATTACAGTTTAGGAACTGGGGTAGTATCTATAGTAACGCAGTGTAGGCGGAGCCGTGACGTCATCTTCAATGAGAACCCCAGAAAAACAACACAGCCGTTAGCTGTTAGCACTCAGAGCTCACAGCTCCTCATATATGTTCAGAAACTAGACAAAAGTTAAACAAGTACAAACCACAGACTGCCTGTGTCATGGCGAATACAGTCGCGGCTTTATTTATGTCTGTATAGGCCGTTGTTGTGAGTGTGGACGGTCGGAGCATATACTGCGTTAGCTTAGCCAATCTCCATTTAGAAAACACGCATTTTAAAAGGTTTTTCGCCTGCCGTCTGTCTGCAGACTTGACAAAGCATTAATTCATGGTTTTTACTAACCGGTATCAGTATGTTGTTACTTCGGCATCATTTTGAAACGTGTATTACAATTAAATCACGGTCAAATATGTCCATCTTGTTGTAGTTGTAGCCCCCTTGCCAGCGATGCTCTCTCTAGTTTAGCATACTCAGCCCGACTCAGCCTCGTTGTCTCTGGCCCTAGACCCACGATTTTATGAGGCCAGAAAAACTGTGAATTAGGACCCGCCGGCCGGTACTAGGCCAAGTGGAAACACAACCAAAGACGGGCTGCTGACGTCACAGCCCTCTTAAACCGTGCTCCGCGCTGTAGTGGAAACGCGCCATAAGTGGCGCTGTCGTCTGCCACAAAAGCAGCGAAGAAGACTTCTCACAGAATCAGGGCTGGAAAAGAGCAAATAGAGTGAAATGAGGCATGGCTAAAATGCATGATCTGTTTGGTATTTTGGAAAAAAAACTTCAGACATGTTTTATATAGGTGTGGCCCTACAATATATGTTTCAAATATAGCATGATAGGTCCACTTTAAGTAACAGGCAGGTTGTGTGCAACAATGACCAGAAATGAGTCAAACTCAAATGGCATTCATTTAAAGGCTTTCTGGGTAGCTTTGTCTTTGTGCTACACATCTTCTTTCTTTTTTTTTTTACATCTCACAATCGTAGTGCCGAGTGGACAGTTTGCAGGCTACTTTGTTTCACATGAATTTACCTTTAGTCCTATTGTGATTCGCAGAACCCGGGTCGATAATAAAAACTAGTTTTTAATGATTTACATTTGACCAGAGCATCTGTTGTCACCACTCCTGACTCTCTTCAGTGTAAAACTATAAACATTAATACTTTGTGGTACTGGGTTGGGATCTTTGCAGCTTTGAAGTGAAGCACATACTGCTGGGTTGCTCTGGGTGGGATTGTAATAACATTTAAATCCCTTTGTCATTCTGTTCCTCCAGTCTGATTCTTACACAACAACCTTCGTGACTTACTGTTTGTGGGCGGAGAGTTTTATTTTTATCTTGAGAGAATTGTTTTTCAAATTCTCACTAATTGACTCATTTTCTGATCTCATGTTTATCCTTTTCTCTTGACTTTCCGTACTGGTGACACCAGTGCGTTATTCACAACAGGTCTTAAATATATACAGAAAAATGTATTTCTTAAATATTTTAGATTGTCTTGAACTTGCAGATACACTTGCAAAGTTAAACTTTGCTTGCAAATGCACAGAAATATTGTATGTTAGATACATAAACATTTCCATTTTTTACACATAATACATATGGGTACAAATACTACAAAAAACCTGTAATTAAAATGGTGCTAATGAGATGTCTCTTTTAGAAAAAACCTAACTTATATTAACATTTGCCGCCTACATCATAATTAACTAAATGTAACATTTACTTCCTGTTTACATCCACCAATGCATCATGGGAACAGTAGTTTAAAAAAGTACAGCTTTATTATCCGTTGTTTTGATTATCAAAGGTTTCACTATTTATTTTGGGTTACGCCAATAAACACTTTTGACAGTGTAATGGGGCAATGCCCCTAAAGAAAACTGGTTAAAAAAAAATATATCTACAAACCTTTTTTGACATTGTCTTGAAGGGACGGGAGGATGAACAGGAAGAGATGTAATTCTATTGTGACAATTTGATTTTGCAGTAGTGCTGGACTCTTATTGCTTTCCTTTCTCCCTCAGTATCTCTCACTGATGATATCTCACTTCTTTTTGAATACCATTTACTGCCAGTGTCCGGCCGCTCATCGAGATACACAGTACATGACAACTGTGGCATTTTCCTTTTTGTTGCTTGTACGTAGGAGACAAAATAACTGTTGAGTTATCGCTTCTCCTTGATCAAGAAGGAACCACACTGTTCAGCTAATGCCGTGAATCAAGCCCCTGGAGGCTGCCGAGATGTATCTGTCTGCACTGTGATCCATTTTCTAACCATGTCCTCAGTCCTGATTGGCCAAAATAATCTCCATGTCCTGTCAATGAGTGTGATGCCAGAACAACCCTTACGGCCTCTAATGGCCTCAAAGTCTGCACGACTGACACTGAAAATGTCTTCTCTCTATAAGCCTTGTGGTGTAGCTCCCAGCTCTGTTTGGGGTTTTTGCAGTAACACCCCGGATGTGTCAATATGAAGTTCAGCTTCCCATGGCTTTGTAACAGAGTTTCCCAAGGTTTGCAACAGACCTGAACGTTGTCATGATTTTGTCTCGACTGCAGTTTCTAAACAAAAGTATCTACTTCAGGATGCTGAGATGCCTTTCTTAAATCTGTTGTTTACTTGTATCACTCTCTCATACAACATATTTGAACTTTTTCTCACATTCACATTTAAACTCTAAATGCATGTTTTCATTATAACATCATTACTTGTATTTACAATTAAAACATTGAGTCACTGCACATACAAAAACATGCAAAACACTTATAGATGCTCAGGCTGTCTTGTATTTATATTTTTATTCTCAAATGTGGCAACCTCAAACTGTGTATGAAACAAGCATTTAAAAAATGATGTTGTAAACCTGCTGAGCAGTTCACTACTCGGCTCTCATTGTTTGTTTCTCGTCACAGGAGCCTCGAGCAGCGGAAGGAGGCTGAGAATCCACGCTGTTAAACAAAGGTGAGATCTACAGTGGTTAGTACTCTGCAATTTGTTGGGTTTGTGACAAACATGTTCAGTGCATTGCCTCGTACGCATAATACAGCAAGTCTGCCCCTGTTGAAAACCAGGAAAATCAAATTTTCTGCCCACCCTTCTCCAAATGTATGTCATGCATACGGTGGTGCAGGAATGAGTCCTTAAGCCCGGAAAAGAGTTAGTATTTTACCATTTCCGGGTCCCTTGTCTCAAAGTCAATGTTTTTTTGCCTGAAATAAGGTCTGTGGTCAACACAAGCTTAAGAGAGTTTCACATTAAAAAACGTAAAATACATCCGTAAATACACACACTGAACCAACTAAAGCTCCAGTGAGGCTGTGCAGGGCATTTAAAAAATACCACAAATTGTTGTGTTATGTGTAATAGTTAATTAACAGTTGGTCTTGTCTTTTGTGTCTTCCTGTTTTTTTTAGGTGAAATGAAGACTTATGTGTCAAATGCCAGAGCTGCAGGAGAGCTAATGCACTGTGTGCGGACGCCAGGATGGCTTCCATGTAAGTTTGCAGCTTACCATTCAGACATTTATTATTTAATATCTTGTTACTTAAGTATTCAAGAAAATAAATCCAGAATAATAATGAAAAAGATGTGATGCATTTAAAATCGCAGTTTACCTGTTGAAACATGGTTTCAGTTTTTTTTTTTTTTTTAATCTCTTTCTGCTTCTCCCTGTCAGAGCTGCGGGTGGAGCGATGCAGCACCAGGAAGCATCCAGCAGGAGGCCAAGCAGCCCGCAGTCCAGAGGATGGATGCACTGTTTGTTTTAAAAAATAAAGTGTTAATAAATTATATTAACCTGACATTAGTGGTTTGTTATTTTTTTACAAGGCATATGATCACCATATTGTTGGAGTTATGAGTCCATTTAAACCTGTTGCTATATTGACAAATTAGTAGGAGTTTGGATAAGAACCATACTACATTCATAACAAAATTACATATATTCAGTCAACATTAAGTTGCAGCATATGAAGCCTTTCAAATAATTGATATATAATCAAAAAGGAATATAAAAAATAGCTTGATAGTCTTATCGATGCATCTTTACGACTGATTAAAAAAAAATGATGCTGTATTTACACCGTAGACTTTCTAATCAATACACTTTTTTTTTTGTGCAAATATATAAGCATGCATGTTAAAGTACTAAACAAAAAAAACATACAATGAACAAATGGATACAACAAAACGTTGAAAGGGTTTTGGAAATGTACTTGACATCACATTCACTGATTCACTACATTTTTACCCCATACCAAAGGCTGAGCCGGTTATTAGCTTCCTCTTCAGTTTGCTCGCTGACCTGCCTCAGTGCTCCTGCCCTGAACCAGCCAGTCACAATTAAAGATAAAGGTGCAAGGTTTCCACTGCTGGATCACTTGTATCCTGAGGGTTTGGCTGTCAACCCTGGAGGAGGTCCAGCCCGGAGAGATGAAGGCGATACGGAGTCTGAAGCTCAGGAGCCCGACCCAGGGAGGCTGGATGTGGGTCAGTTTGGTGTCGGCTCACCTGAGCTGCTCTCTGGTGTTATAACGCTCTGTTTACAGGCTGTTGGCAGCCAGAAACACAGACAGGTGACAAATTAAAGGAAAAACCCGGAAACTTAAGATGACACTATCCAATGAGTGTGCTAAAGTGGTAATGTGCGGGAAATGCACAATTTCTCAGTAAACAAGAAAGCTAACCGCTTATTTTACCTGATTGTATATTTATGGCAACCCATTTCAGTGAATAAAAGAAATAAGATGAGCAATGAGATCATAAGATGGGGGGAAAAAATCCCAATAGTATATTATATATATATATATATATATATATATATATAGTCACTCAATATTTAGACCTTCCAGGCCGCCATATCATATTTTAGAGACAGTCATTCATATTGTGATATGACATTCTATTTCGAGATCTATTAACAGTACATTTTTTCATCACATTGGCAGTAACTAACTTGTTTCCACATAATATATTAATATTTCCTAATAATTTAGTAGGAAGTTACCTGGAAAGAGCAGTCAAAAGCTAATTTAGGTTAATGAATGACAGTGTTCAGTTATTGAAGCGAATTCATCAAAAAATATTGCTACACATTCTTTGGCTGTAAAATCTTTGCATGTACTGTACTTCCTGTAGTGAAGAAGTACACCATGGTTTACAATTATTACCAGTGTTTGGGAATCCCTAAATAGGTACACATTACATTTCTTGCTAATAACTTTAGAGGCTTTGAGTCAATTCTCAGCTGAGCCGATCTGAGTAGATTATATTATTTTAATCGCTCAAAACTCTACACAACCGACTAAAGAAAGGAAATTGGCAGAACTTTGTGTCATGTTTTATTCTTTTAAAATAGATTAAAAAACTATAAGAAATGCAGGCTCTGTGAACCTTTTTAATGGCATCTTACTTTCACTTATATCATTTCTAAATTATTGAAAATGTTGCATTGTTATGCATTTATAAAGCTCTGAGCTACTGGCGCGTTTCCACTACAGCGCGGAGCACGGTTGAATATGAAACAGTTCTAGGGTTAGGGTTAGGACTGTGTTTGGTTTACACTGTAGCCTACCCGAACGGTTCCCAGTAATTACAAAAACAAATAAAGAGTTTATTTGAAGTTCATTGTATCGCAGCTACGTTCATCCTGTGTGTTTACCATCTGTTCCCTGCGACTGTAAGCCGACCTGGTGCAGAGGGAAAGGGAGAGAGGTAAAGTCGGTGCTGTCCACCTGACCAGCTCCAGCCATGCATCATTAATGGACATGCATCATTGATGGTGTCCGCTGCCCGCAGGTGGAGTCGTACAATCCCCTCTACATTCACCCCCCGGGGCCCGTACACGACACACATGTAGTACATGCACCACATCTAGGTCTCTGCAGCAGTCCTCTGTCTGTTGGATCTATATTGCCTTTGTCAGGGCCGTCCATGGTTTAAATTATCAGGACATTTTCAGATAAATTCTCCTCCAGGTGAGACACAAACTCAGAGACCAATGAGTGGCCCCGCTGAAGCTGCGCCCCAGGCAGCTGTGCTCGGCCTGGGTTTGGACATCAGTGGACGCTGGAATCAGAAAGCCACGAAGCAGAGCCGAGCTTTGGTCCAGACCTACCTACTTCCGAGCTTTGTGCACCCTCCACCCACAGCAGGAGGAGGCTGGGGGGCCAGGACCCCTCTCCGTCTGCCTTCACTTACTGCCCAGGGGCCCCGCAGGCCAAGCATAGCTCGTCTTAGGTAAGCAGCACATCACACTTTAACTGAAGGGCTGGATTGGTTCAGTTTATATATAGCCCCAGTTTGCTTCACATTTGTCCAGTTGCAATTTCCTAGAAAGCTCGAAAGGACATAACTCCAAACTCATCTTGCAAGACATTTGAAAAATAAAAATACGACACATTATTCCAATGCTTTGTTGATTGTCACATAGTGAGGATTGGATCAATATCTGCAAATTAATAACTGAAAGCCACTCATTTGAATATTTTTAATAAAATAAAGTATTAAAAGCAATGTTTCTTATCCTATAATAACAGCATTGCCAGTAAACTGCTATTCATAACAGTAAACAACAACATAACTTAAAATAAATAGCAATTTCTCATATCCTTTTCAATGAGTAGCCTACAAGTGTTAAAACAACAAGGTGTTATTTTAAGTGGATTATCATATGACTTTAGAGATATTTGGTGGATTTTGTAATATTTAAACAGAGCCAGGCTACCTTGTTCCAGACATTAAGCTAAGCTAAGATATAATAGGCTAAACTAAGATAGAATAGGCTAAACTAAGATAGAATAGGCTAGGCTAAGCTAAGCTAAACTTTCATAAAATAAGCTAACACAAGCTAGGCTAAGATAAAATAAGCTAGGCTAAGTGGCTAGCTGGCTGGCTCAAGCTGCATAAGGACATACATGAGTCTTCATCTTCTCATCTAATTCTTGCACCGTATTTCCGAAAATGTCAAACTATTCCTTTAATGTAAATTAAAACAAATGTTGTACTTTCATGCTCAAATATTAAGCAATTACTTATCAATTTAACTGTGTATGTTAACTGTATCCTTAAGTTGTTTTTTATCCACAACAATGACAGAGAAGCAGTCTGAGGCTCCTTCCTCCTACGATGTTCATTAAATATGTATACAAAAGGAATAGAAGAAGATCATGAAAGTAAAAACAACAATGAGAATCTGAATTTAAAACAATTTTTTAAAAGGGAAAAATATACAATATAACATATAACAGTAAAATATTACAAAAAAGTTAAATGAATTAGACAGGAACATTTTACTACATTAATAAACTGAAAAAAAGGAATATAGTGATAGCATGTGGTATGTATATA
Source organism: Trematomus bernacchii (assembly GCF_902827165.1). Taxonomy (NCBI): domain Eukaryota; kingdom Metazoa; phylum Chordata; class Actinopteri; order Perciformes; family Nototheniidae; genus Trematomus; species Trematomus bernacchii. The sequence continues at coordinate 18,788,548 of NW_022987564.1, read as the reverse complement.
AGTATAAATAGATTAGTGTCATGATAGACCAGTATTCATATCATCTTTTGTTTATATTAATTTTTTTGTTGAGTCCCTTCCCTAAGGCCGACATACAACAGTTAGCACTTAATTTGAAGTAATATATGTCCAATGTGTATTATATAATGATAGAATAGCATCAAATTATATTTAAAAAGGCATAGCCCTGAGTCACATCAGTGTCAGTGATGCGGCATGTTTGAATGTGATTAATCCCCTGTATGTCATCTCCACTCTCACATCTCCACCGTCTCTATTCATCTCAGCAAAAGTGCCTGTCAAACGTTCAACGCTTGACTGGAATTACAGTGTAATTGTTTCCTCTCCAGTCCGTCCCAATTTGATAGCAGATAGTAGGCCACCTCTGCGCTCCCCCCTGGTTTGCTTTGACTACAGAAGGCCAGGATACAGTGTGTCATAAATCTCAGGTGTGGAAGCTGATCTGTCTCCTGATGCAGCTTAACTCAGAGGAGGGAGAAACCTGAGTGACCAACGCACAAACTTTAAGCTCTTAAACACACACACACACACACACACACACACACACACACACACACACACACACACACACACACACACACACACACACACACACACAGCAGGTTTTGAATAATCATCAAACTGATGAAGCGTTCTGTTGTTTGAACATTCCTATTTGTATTAGTGGCCCTGACAGTGTCTTTCTGTGAGTCAACCACTTTGATTCAAACTGGAAAATACTTCAAGAACTATTTCATAGACTGTGTTCAAATTTGGTACATATTCATGGTCCCCAGAGGATGAATTGTACTGACTTTAGTCATCCTTTAACTTTTATTCTATTGCAACTATGAGGTTGACTTTTGTGATTTTGGCAAAAATGTCTCCCTACTTATTGGACTGATTTTGATGAAACTTGATTTAGACATTTAGGGTTCCCTTAGGATGAGTTGTATTCATTTTGGAGAACTTACATTTCAATTCAGTGCCATCCTCGGTTCGTGACCAATTACCAGCTAAACTAATGACATTCCTATTAGCCTCAGTCATCGTATTTGTTAAGTGCTAATAGCAAATGTAATCATGCTAAAACGCTGAAATAAGATGACACATGGGAAAAACATTACAACTGCTTAATATCAGAGTGTTATCAGAGCAACAAAGACATGGTTTTGCAAGTCCACAATTTTAAACTTTAGGTTTCAAATCCTAAACAAATCAAATTGCAACTTATCTACAATTTGTTTTTTTGTGGACCACCAGAAGGATTTTTCCAACTGCTACCTTCAGTCATGTGACATTCATTTTGTATGGTTCTTTATTGAAACTTGATTGGTTGCCTGGTTGAACATAATGGATCTCTTGCTGGGATTGAGTAGTGGGAAATTAAGGGAAATTATTAGATTTGGGGCTTTAAGTAAGGTATTAAGTATGTTTTAGTCAAAAGGCTCAGGTCCAAGGGAAGTATCAAGTCATTGGTGTTACAATCTTTTCGGATTTGGTCAAGTAACATTTTAAGTCATCGAACTTGGTAATGAAGTCTGCTTATTATTAAAATATATTTCTAAAAATGTTTTTTCTACTTAAACTTTCATTACTGTCTCCACAGCCTCAGTGAGCCATCCCTCCTCACCCCACATGAAAACGCCCTACTCGAGGGATTCTCAAACAATCGTCGCCCAAGTGTTTTCAAAAAGGGCTCTGCACCTCCTACTCCGTTTTCCAAGTCATCAGTCCTGCTCCCCTGCAAGACCTGCCTCACATCTGGGACCAGCAAGCAGCAGAACCACCGGCAGGTCCAAAACTGCAGCAGACCGGCCTATTTCCACTTCTCCCAGGCCATCCAGCCCGGCTCCAAGCCAAGACCAGTGAGGCGCCATTCCCACAACCCGACCCTGAGCGCAGAGATGGAACAGCAGGGTGACCTCAGACCTTTAGTGATGCAGTATCGCAACTCATCTCCTCAGGGAGAGCCTTTGTATGTCGTTGGGAAGCCTTGTCTCCTGAGCAGCAGTGAACGCCCGGCTCGTTCTGCTGCCGCCGGTCCGGCCCGCACTCAGCTTCATGTGTTCCTGCCCACAGAGGCTGAAGGAGAGGAGGTGGAAAGTGAATCTGTGGATGAAGGCTTCATGGATGAGTTGGACAGTAAGATAATTTCTCTCAAGCTCCAACAGGGAGCAGCAAAGACTCTCACTTACTAAGGGTTCTTCCAATATTATTGGTCTATATTCAATCTAAAAAGTTTGATAACAAAAAGTGTTTCTGAAGTGAATTACCTACCTAACTCAGATTACCTTTAATCTGAGTTGTGCGTCTAGTAGTCCCTAAAGCCCCTTTTACACAACCTGTAAAGCAGGTCACCTCTCCCTACACGCAGAACACGCAGAGTGGGTAAGGCCTCATCTTGCGCAGTGGGCCTCATCTTATGCGCAAATGCGGCGCAATTATCCACGCCAGTTTCCCCGCAGCGAGGCTCCGGGGCAGCCCTGCTGTAAAGGCTCACTGTTCTGTGAAAAACGTATGGACATTGAATGGAGGTGCAGGCACAATTGTGTTACACGTCACACCAACATGCTATCTACAGTAAAATCAAAACTAGGGCTATATTATGGTTAAGGCCTCCAATTATGTGGCAGCATGTTTATGTAAGGCCCTGCCCTGCTTCAACATGGCATTGACCCTGTGCACAAAGCCAAGACCCGTTTTTTGTTGTTGAGTTTGCTGCGGAAGAACTTGACTGACCTCAATCCTGCCCAACACTTTCGGGAAGAAGTGAAACACAAACTGCACAGACCTCATTATCTAATCAGTGTTTTTTATGTAATGATTGGTTGTCCACATACTTTTGGCCATATAATGTCTTTAAATGCAGCCTGGTCCAAAACATCTATTTATGCTTTGGCCTGTAAAGCAGCGTTCAGTTATTATGCTCCAAATATCTGGAACAAACTCCCAGACACCTGCAGGTCCGCTGCAACTCTTACTACTTTTAAATCCAGGCTGAAGACTTTCCTTTTTGCCGCTGCTTTTAATTGAAACTGAGCGGTTGTGTTTCGTATTTGGTTAATGAACATTTGGGGCTAGTAACCCCAGGGAATCAGTGTCTGGGGACTTTGTCCTGGCTGATTTACTCTGTGTATGCTGCTCGGGACGTATGTGCCATACAAGCGTACACAGCTCATGTTCGGAGAAACCTTAAAGAAAGGCATCGGTAAAATGGAACTTCTGTGTGAACTATTCATATATTAAACTGCACTGTAACTTTTTATTCATGTACACTTCCCTTGTAATGCACTTACAAGGTTCATGTACTTTTTATTAATGTATTTTTTCTCTTAATGTTTCTTTTATTATCTTTTCTTTTTAATTACTCTTTTTGAATGCCTTTGTCTGAATGTCTTTCATTTTTGTAAAGCATCTTGAATTGCCTTGTGTTGAAAGGTGCTATATAAATAAACTTGCCTTGCCTTGCCTTGTAGAAGACAAAGCACTGAACCTCGGAGAGAAATCAAAAACATGGAAGTCACACAGTTTAATAAGCTACTTTAAAAATGTAAATATGCCTGTGTATATAAAATTGGTTTCTTATTAGTGTAACAAAAACAAGTTCTTATTATGAAATAGAAAATAAAATGGTAGCAAATGAAAAGCATAAATTTCATATATTATTCACATGAATGTACAAACATTTTCATTGCTACCTTTTTAATGTTGAAGTCAAGAGCTTGCACTAATCTGCATATCATAAGGATATCACTTTCTGGAGAAAATATGTCATGAATATTGATAAGGAACAAGTATTTTTGTTGGTGATTTGCATTTGGTGATGAGCTTGTCTTGATATATTGGAGTTGGTTTGTTGTTATGTGCATTATTAATGTTTTTTTTTTAAACCTTAATTAAACATTTGGATAATATACAAACATTATCATTGTTAAACACATATACAAAGTTTGCAAGCAACATAATTGAACAAGGAGAATACGATACAAATAACCATAATAATCTATCTAATTCATCATATGATGTTTCCAAAATTCAAGTCATGTTTTAGACACGCCCCGAAATAAATACACGCTTTTGATTGGCCCAAAGGATATAAACATTAATGGCGTCCTTCTGCTCCAATATCTTCTCTTCTTTCTATCCATGTTGTTAATGAGCAGTATTGAACTATTAGAGAATATTACTATTTGTTATATTTGGTAGCTGATGGATAACATAATATGGTCGTTGCTGTTCATATCCAAACTGTAGTTAGTTTTTCACCCGAACACTTGATCCTCCATGAAGTGTTGCACCTATCCGACACCCACCGCCGTCCCGTCCGCTAACCGTGCTCCAGAGCAGACGGTGGGAGCGGGACCGTCACGGCATCGGTAAGCAGGGACGTGCACTGACATTTTGCTCTAACAATTTACTCATACTGTTAAAGTTTGTGGAGGATGAGCTCATAATCTCTTTGTATGTTTTCTGTTCAAAAATCTTAATTTGTAACTAAACTGCGAGATTTAAGTGGTTGTAAAAAGTACAATATTTCCATCAGAGATCTAGGCTAGTGGAGTTAAAGTAGAAGTTGCATTAAAATAAAAGACTCAAGTGAAGTATAAATACCTCTAAATTGTACTTAAGCATAGTAATTGAGTATATGAAGCATACTGAGATACATTCCACCATTTTTGTTTCAAATAAACCACAGGTTGCGGTCGAATAGTCCATTTAGCTTAGGAACCTTCCTAACGGAGTGAAATGACCCGGAAGTCCCTCAGTGGCAGCCATGATAAGTGCCGTTCGAATTCTCTAAATGAAAGGAAAGGAGGTTTCAAACTTCCTTTATAACCTCCTTTAGCTTAGGAACCACTGGACCTCCCTAACCGAAAGGAGAGGAGAAAATGCTGCCCCACAATGCCTTCACGGAAACAACCGATTATGAACGAGAAATGATATCATGAAAGTTACGGTGCTTATTAAGCATTTTAAAACGTATGTGGTAAGTTGCCAAAGTGCTTTGTTTTGAACGTTCATCAGTATTATAATCAAAAAGAGAAATATGAACGTTAGTTTTTACTGAAATGATCAAATAAAGTCAACATTTCACAGTCTTTACTGAGCTGTGTGGGGTTTGTTCAACTTTTAAAAGATGTTTGAATGGTGATATACACAGTGATAGATGTTAAGGACTAACGTTTATAATAAATACATTTGTATTGATTTTAAGATTTTTTCATAGTTCATACAATCATACGTATTGGGATCATTTGTATTAATGTGGACCGGAGGGAGAGGGTGACGAGCATACGTTTCACTTTCCTTTTTTATTTCAATTCCAACTTTGGTCATGAAGAATATGTTTCTCTGTTGTCCCCGTTCATAAAGCATAAAACAACAGCATCAGAGCACGGTGCAGAGTCTCTAGATGAGTTTACAGTAGTCCCTCGTTCTTATTAAACATCCATGTTGTAGTCCGCTGTATAGAAAACTGTAGTTTCCCCACAGCAGCAGACGCACTTTATGACGTCCGCTGGAGCATCATAAACACGTCGGATAGTGAAAGTGCAGTCGGATTCTCTAAAGTACCGCAGTCTCTTCTCCTAAGTCCTTTTGAATTCTCCTATCCACTATCCCTTAACCCCATGACGTTTCACTCAGAGGTCAAGGAATAGACGATAGGGTTAGAATTTAGGAGCTGATTTTTGGATTATTCGACCGCAACCATAGTCCCCTTTTCAACAGCAGGAATAGCCTACAAGATGGCGTCTATCAACTTCCGGCGGGTGGGGGAGTGAGGGCGAGTACTTCCGGTTTGAATACAGAGTTTTGACAGTTTGTTTTGACATAGACACCAAGAGCAAGAATGAGCGGATTTGGAAAGGTTAAAGAAAGGCGATTGGCCTTCCAGCGGGTAAGAAAGTCGGCACTACATTGCTGTGTACCCCTTTGTACAAATTCGTCCCGTTATAATCGGGAGATAAGTTTCCATTCATTTCCTATTGATGCTGAAGTAAAGGCTCAGTGGCTGATCAAGGTCCGTAGGGACAATTTCAGCCCCACAAAAAATACCCGTGTGTGTAGTAGGCATTTTCGACCAGGAGACTTATTGGTCACAGCTGGAGGACTGAACAGAGTACAGAAAGGAGCTACACCTGTTCTCTTTGCATGGAATAACTACGAGCTACCTACACCAAGACGTAATGTTTGGGAGCGTCGGCCGAGGGCAGAGAGTCCCACCCCGGACTTGACAGCTGAGTACGAGGTGGAAACAGTTGCGCCGCCGGATCATGACTACTCTTTAAATCCAGCGACGGCAGTGATGGCAAATCAGGTGGCCGACGAGAACGAAGCCTTGAAAATGCAGGTTAGGGAGCTTTACAAACAGTAACGGGCCGTCTCCACGGCAGCGTTAAAAAATCTTGAAACGCTTCTGCCCATTCACTTTGAATGGGGTGACGTCACTTTTTTTCGCTTTCGCCGAAATGCATTGTGGGCAGGCGAGCGGAGATTCTCAGGATTTTCAAGATCCAAAGTTGAACAATGTTCAACTTTTGAAGCTGAGGAGGAAGCGTCAGCCAATCAAATCCCGTGTACGCAAATCTGACAGTTCAAGCTCTAGCCAATCAAACGGCGTGTATGCTGGGAGAGATATCCCGCAGATCATTTCCTCATATTCCAAAAAATGGAGGAGAAATTAGCGGTAGCGAATCAATCACCCGGTGCTTTATGACCAGACCTACCGGGATATAAACCGGAGGAGCCAGGCATGGAGGGAGGTGGCAGAGACAGTGGTATGTTTTCGCCTGTTTTGGGGAGTTTATATCCAGTTTACTTCGGGCTTTTTGGCTTCGTATGTCGCGGGCGGGAGATTCATGTGATTGGTTGATCGCAAAACAATCCCCAAGCTTCAGATACGCCCACCTCCAAGATTTTTTTAACGCTGCCGTGGAGACGGCCCGTAAGAACACATTTTTGAATGCCAATATTTAAATAATAATAATTTCAAATTGAGGCTTTGTAATTATTATTATTATATTTATTATTATCAATCATCATTATAATTATTATAATAACTTAAAGGTGGGGTAGGTAAGTTTGAGAAACCGGCTCGAGATACACTTTTTGTTATATTCCATGGAATGCTCTTAACATCCCGATAGCAATGAATATCTTACGTGCTTTGACAAAAAATCCATAAAAAAAATGTCATCTGTGGAAGCCGTAGTACTGTAAAAAGTACGACCAATCATTTTAGCCGGCCCGGCTAAAATAACTGGATGGCCTACCTGCCTGTCAGCCTTCCATCTGTGCACAAACTTATCTCGTCCCCTCATTGGTCATGTGCGCGTTCGTGTGTGTTGGAGGAGGGGCTCTGTAAGGAAGTGGCAGATTTTCTCCGGCTGTGGGTGTTTCTCAATCGCGAGTAAAGCTGCTTCAGAGCCACTATTTCAAGCATACTACGTCATCGAGTGCCGCCGAAGTACTGTTCCAATCTCCAGTATATTTGGAAATCTACCGAGCCCGGCGTACTCCGTTTGGAGAAATATCGAGTCTGCACATGAGTAGACTTCGCGGTCTTAAAATCCCCACAATGCTTTGCGCACGGACCAATTTCCCAAAATCTGTGGCGGAAGATGTAATGCGGGGCCTCTAATATGACGCACACTTGCTAGCGTGTTCCACACTTCGTTTTCCGAATGCCAGGAAGTATTCTTGACTCGCTTCTGAAGCAAGATGCTCGGCAGACATGTGCTACCAAGCAAGCGTACTCGCGATTGAGAAACACCCAGAGTATTTTCAAATTCTAGCGATCTCGAGCTGGTTTCTCCAAAATGACCTACCCCACCTTTAAGTTAAGTTTTTTTTCAGCTCCTGCTGTTTTCCCCTTCTTACTCACATGTTTGAATGTATGAATGTTTCACTTGGTTACTTATAGAGTATGTATGACATGTGCATTGTGCAATGTGTTCAATCAATAATATAAAAAATATATAAAATCATGATGCTTCCCACTCCGGTACAGTAGGTGGCTGTATGCCCCTAAACCTTGAGCTGCAGTCTGAGTCTACCATTAAACCTCAAGGAAGCAAAACACTGCAACGTGATAGACTGGATGCAACATATGTACTAAGGGATCATATTAAAAGTATTTTATGGTTGCAGAGTATATGTAAACCACATTTTTAAACGCAGATACTCGCATATTTAGTTGCAAAACTCCAATTTTGGAGCAAACATGGCGGCTACGGAAACCGGGGATGGACACCCACTGCTCACTACCAATCAAGTCCCGTATGCCAAGAAGCTGGCGCGCTAATACGCTGCACGTTGTTACGGCTGTATACATTATATACATCCTCATAACGTTGCTGTATGAAGAAATTAATACAACATAACACAACTAGAAAAGTTATTTCATTAGCAAAGCGGTTAGTTATTGAGCTACTATAAGGCTAGCTCACTGTGGAGGACTACGGCAGAAACGTGTGCCGACCATGGTGCAGACTTGTAAAGCAAGCTAGATTAGCTTAGCGACTGGTGAGCTAGTTTTTCTCTTGTTTGCAGTTCATGTGTTTAGTCAACACATCATCGTAACATGGCCACATCCAAGGAAGCGTCTCAGGAGGTAATAACACCGCTGTTGTTGTCTTAACAGCTCTGCAGCAGTGATGCTAGCTGTGTTTACATTGCATTTGCAGCAACAAGCTAACTGTGTTGTCGTGTTTGTTGGCGAGGAAGCACGGTTAACACACGGCTGACTGGGCGTGCTAATGTCAGGTTACATTTCTAAAACACGAGTTCTATAATAACTATATTTGTTATGCATGCATTTTGGATATAATATCTGCAACCGTAGTTACACTGGTTGTGTTATCAGCTAGTCGGTATATTTACTTTTTTCTTTCACTTTTTCCTTTTTTATACATATATTGACAATACAACTTTATGAATGAAGCACATGTCATACAGAGTGTGTAGTTCAACAAGTTTTACCTTAAACTGAAGATAAGAGGGAATAAATGAAAACATGCAAAGTTGAGAAGTTCAAACATTGCACTATAAAACCAAGCAATCCAGTGCATAACAAAAGAGAGGCAGCAAATAGCAAGAACAGATATGATAAGGACAATATAATGCAAAACAGATGTGATAAAAGCAAACATTCATTAAAAACATTTTTGAGAATGACCTTTAATAACAAAAAACATTAACAAAGAAAAGCTAGTCAAAAGTATCATTGTTTTAAATGGAGGACAAGAAAATTGATTTTTCCAATTGATAGCTTATCTGATAAACACTTCTGATTGATAATTTCTAAGTAATTACGCAACATTCTATACTGATATGTGTATGACTTATTTTCAATAGCATTGCACATAATGGGAGGTTTTTGTTTCTTTCACAGGTAACAGACGGAGAGTCTATGGAGGCTGTTTCAGAGCCAGGATTTTCTGCAGATGTTGGAGAACCACAGCTTGTTCACACAGCTTCTCAACAACTCTCTGAACATGGAGAGGAAGATACCTTTGTTGCTGCTCAAAAAGAAATAGAAATTAAAGAAATTGAGCATAAAGAGACTTTATCCACTGAAGAGACAGTCAGCACAGTTATGGTTCACAGTGTTGGGTCAAATAGCACATCAGAGACTGAGAAAGAAGAAGGTAGTCAGGTGAAAACCGAGGAAGAGTTTGAGTTGAGCTCAGAGGAAAATCCTGCAGAACCTGATATGAGCAAGGATACAAATATGCACAATACTGTTGAGAAGATAACAAACTTAAACATGGAAACAGACATGGACACTACAAAGGACAAAGGCACTCAGCAGGGGTCACCTGGCAGTAAATCCAGGGTTCCTAAAGCAGAGGACCTCGATGAGATGATGGACATTGGTACAGTAGATCAGGGGGAACAGGAAGCTCAGATGAAAGAGGAGCAAGAGAATCATTTAATGGAGGAGGATTGCAGCCATTCACCTGCCATTTTTCATACAGGTAAAGTTAAGCAGAGTACACTTTTTATCACAGTTGTTTTCTGTTTCATGACGCAGACCTTTCAATGGTGAAATAACGTGCTCCTGGGTAGTCAAATTGGCAGAGGATGACAGGTTGTTTTTCCTACTTTGGTGTGTTCACAAGCTTTAAGTGTTAATCTGGATACATGGACGCTTAAAGAAGATTTGTTGTATTTTATTGCTCAGAACTCCTAAACAATACATTGATATCAGTTTCGGAGTTGTTCTTCCTTGACCACGGCTCCATTCTTTCATCAAGTTTAATGAAATTTGGCAATTTTTTCTCTCCATAATCCTGCTGACAGATAGACAGATATATACACCTTACTTCTTTGTAAGTACAAACGAGAGCTAGAGGAGAGTGGTAAATCAGTTTTGTCACCAGTGCCAGGTTCAGCCACAACCTGTTAAAAAATTCTATGATGCATGACTTCCATTTTTCCGCACCTCCGAGCTTCAGATTGATGAAGTTGTTGGACCTTTTGTAGCGAAAGTTCCCAGGAGTGGATTTAAGTGAACAGGTTAAAAGGGTGATCGCATTGTTTTCAGTGCTGCTTATTAAATACTTTATACATTCTTATTTATCGTCCAAACATTTTGAAACATAGCAGCATCTTTCTGAGAAGGTAGACAAAGCACTTTATATCAAAATTAACCTGCACTAAATATCAATATCAATAAAATGTGCACTATATGCAGACAGGACTTTCACCACAGTGTTACCTGCATATTGTAATGTGTATATATATATATATATATGTAACCTTTATACATATCTGTATATACTGTATGTCCATTCACCTTTTTGCTATTTATATTTTATTTGTTCTTATTTTATTTTTATTCTTATTATTCCATGTGTACTATCTGTGTTTCTGTCTTATTCTGTTGCTGCTATAACACCAGAATTTCCCCTACGGAGATCAATAAAAGCCCTTTTTATCTTATCTTATCTTATCTTATATCATCCAACTAATTTTTTTTTTTTTTTTAAATGTTCCCTCACATCCTCAGTGTTAGACAGTGATGCTGTTGAGGAGGAAGTTGATGTGAAACCCCCCGTACTGCCCCCACCAGAGGAGGAGCAGGTGGAGGACGTGAAAGTGGCTTTAGATATGCTGAGGTCCAGCTCGTCTCCACCTCCTGAAGCCACGACAAGTACGGGTAAGTGTCCTCAGGCCCTTTCTCATTTCACTAATTTCCACTCCTCGAATCCTCGGTCCTCCGGTAGTGACCCGGAAATGGATTTCAGCGCGCCATGTTGAAGGACATCTAATTTCTCTAAATGCACATCAAGAACCGAGGATCGAGCATCAAGGAGGCTCTCAGGAGGAGCTATAATCGAGGATACACTGATGGGTCCTCTGCGGATCATCAGCGGATGTATTTCCGACAACAGTGATGTTTCAAAGAGTTGTGACGCACAGCCGGACTTATCTCAGCCAATGACAGCTCTGCATGCATCCCCTGGATATTATTTTATTAACTGCTTTAATCGCGACGCAATGTTTCCAGTGAGAACAGCTGTGAGGTCCGTGGCGAAAGCAGCGGTGTGTAAAATATATATCACTCAGTATAACAGGCCTACATTACTCTCTTTATTTGTATGCTTTAGTTTAGTCGATATCTACAAACAAAGAGTCGATATTTTTCTAAAACCATTTAGTGCTTCACATAATAAAATACACAACGGCTGTATCCTGATATATATTATATGCTTTAGGAGCTGTAGGTGCGTGTTGTACACAGGGGCGCACCTTTGCGAACAGGCAAGGTAGGCAACTGCCTGGGGCCCCGGACCAGAAGGGGGCCCCCAAAGAAGGTAGATTAAGAAGGTCCACTGCAACGACATGTCGGGTAACCCCCTCAAGTCTCTGATAGTCTTATGTTATTATGAGAGTGCTCTCATACTTATTTGAATCAGAAATTGTATATATTTATATAAATATATATGTGTGTGTATATATGCCTGCACCTGTAGCCTGTTATTGTCTCATTATACCGCACTGTGAATGAATTAAAAGTAAATATATAAGTCGTCATGAACACAGTTCTGTCCATCAGACAGAGGGCTGCTGTGCCTCCTGTCATCATTAGTGGACGTCTCTTTAAAATGACCGCTCAGAGGAGATGATTTCTCTAACCGCCTGCTCCTTCCCCTCCTCGACTCCTCCGCTCGCATCTCCTGTGGGCGGGACTAAGACACGAGGATAGGAGTCGAGGAGGGGAGTCAAGGAGGGGAATTAGAGAAATGAGAAAGGGCCTCAGAGCATGGGGTTTGGGGTCAAATTAAGTGCATTCATGATTAACGTATACAATTCTCATCACACTTGCAGGCTTTTACCAACCAGTGACGTTTTCTTGTTACTTAATTACAGGTCATAAGCATTCCACAAATAAAATAGAACTAGCATCTTGATGCTTCCTTACATCCTCCTGTCCAGTTGTGTTTTCATTTTGATTTTGGTTCAATCACATACTTCATGATTTTGTCTTTTATTTGTGTGTCACTGTTGCAATAAATGGATTATTGCATTGTCTATATTACTTAATTTGAAAACGTATTCACATAGTTAACAAATCAACATGTTGCTTATGTTCTTGTAGGAAGGGACATATCCTCACCAGCGACTGAAGTGAACGGGATAAAAGTCGTTAACCTGCCGATACCAAGATTAGACACTGTAAGAGTAAGTAAGACAATCCACTTAAATGTGTATATGAAAACCAGTCCATAGAAACACATTGGATGTCATTTTACCATGGATGTTTAAAACAACAACAATAATTTTCTTTTGTGTTCCCCTATTGCAGGAAAATGCTGCTGACCAGCCAATCAGGTCGTCTCCCTCACCACCTCTGGTCAAGGTGAAGGATGAGCCCATAGATGAAGATTATGATCAAGCTCTGATATCTTCCACATCCACTGCAAACGTGAAAGATGAGCCCAATATTGCAAAGGTAGGTCACAAGCCTTCTGATGGCAGTTTAATGTCTTAGTCTCATATCTGAATGGTCATAACAACAATTTTACTTTGTCTGATCAAGTTTTATTTACTATGAATGTTAATCTTGTAACATAATGGCCATATTAGGTGGAGAAAAAAAACCCTCTTACAAGCACAGCAATAATCTGACACTCTTGCCCTAAGATTTTAATCACCTGTGTGGATATTTGGATCCCTGTGCCAACTCTAAAAATGCTAAAGTTGAGTTTGATTAACAGGTACATTTTAAACGTCTCAAAATAAAACAAATAACCTTTCTACATTTTTTTTTTAGACAAAAAAAAGTGAGCGCATTTCTAGTCCTCGTATATAAAATTACCCCCACTTTTTCAAATGGAATACCCAGTAAAATGTCAAATCCCGACTACGACTGAATCCTTTTTCCTGTTCTGTTGTTGACAGGAGGACCTGAGGATCGGATCGGTCTTCTCTGTGACCCCAGCTGCTGAAGCTCAATCGCTGCCCGTCGTCAACCCCTCCTCCCTGCACATGTCCTGCTCCAACTGCAAGTCGAGCCTGATCAAAGGACAGACTGCTTTCCAGAGGAAGGGCTCCCCCGCCCTCTTCTGCTCCACCTCCTGCCTCACCACGTCGCTCCCCGCAGCCAAAGGAGTCACTAAGGTCTGCCACGACTGCCAAAAGTGAGTTAGACAGAAAACAGTAACTTCTTTCAAAACTAACGACACTTTGACACAATTAATATTAAGGGGACTCCAGGTTATCATGGTAAAAATGTTTTAGCAATTGATATCACCTTAAAACTTTCACAGTTTGTTAATTACAGTAAGACAATCACTTTCTGTTTCTCAAGCTTTCTGAAATATCATATTTAAATATGCAAATAAGGTATTATCTAAAGCTTTAATTCAATTGTGGTGAATTGAAGAGGAAACCTTCAATCACAAGTAGACAATGCTAAAGCTAATTGCGTTTGTTGGATTTGTTCTTTTCACTAGTGAGATGGAAGACATGTTATGGAAGACCTATCTTAAAAATAAACTTGTGCTTATTTTGTGAAAGATCATGACCCAAATAAACTATAACTGAATGTGTATCTCTTATTGTTTTGACCCAGGTTGATATTTCGGCCTCAGGACATCATCCTGGCTCCAGATGCTAGTGGCAGCGTGAAAGAATTCTGCTGTCAGAACTGCCTGACCAGCTTCAACTTCAAGCAAGACGCCATCAAAAAATCATCTCAACCAAAATTAACCCCGTCACTCTGCAGCATGTGCAGCAGATACTGCATCGTAAGTCAAACACAACAGTGCTCATACTCAATATTATTTGAATTATCTATTGATCTGTTGTTTATTTGCCTGATTAACATATGAATAGTTTGGTCTATAAAAGGTCAAAAAGAGTGACGAATCAGCATTGTAGTGTCCCAAAGTTCAAGAACAAGTGTCTTGTTTTGTACATTTGTAAAGAATACTGAAATGATTCATGTATTATCAAAATGGTTGCTGATGTTTGTGTCCAACCCCTGTTGCTGGTCAAAAGGTTACAAAAAACAGTTTAACATTTTGTAAGAAAAAAAAAGGTTGCTGATTTATTTTCTGCTTATTTTCACAAATAATAATTAACCCAGATATAATCTTTATTTTTAAAGTAAGGTTATTATAAACATTGTGCAACTTTTAGAGAGTAAATCAATCTTTGTTTGATTTACAGCATTAAGCCTCAAAAGTCATCTGATATCTGATTATTGAACAATCTTGAAAAAATATTTCTAACAAATACAATTTTGAATCCTGCAATTTCAGCTTTAACCCTTTAACAGCCAGCGCCACCATTTGGTAGTGCACATATTGTGTCTTGATATCTTATTGAACAAGTTTAACTCCATCTGATTCGGCCATCTCTACCATTTGGTCGACATGTTATGCACAAAACAACCTCTAGATATCACTGTGGTTCGAACAGAATGCCCTTCAGCTAGCTTCCAATAGGCGCATTCACACCACAGTACTTTTCTCACAAAGGTTCATCAGAACTTAGTTCATGAGAACTCTTTAGTTCTCACTAACTAAGTACAGATCGTGTTCACACCGGAATAAGTCCCTGGGGGAGGATTAGGCAAATGAAGCCGCTGACGTCACTTCTTCTTCTTCTGCTTTGGGTTTACTGGCAGGCCGCAAACAACTTCACGGCGTATACTGCCACCCGGAGTCCCCGGCCGGAAGTCCCCGGAGTTGGGGACTGGCTTCAGTAGAAGCTGCTGGGACTCCCAGCAGCTTCTACTGAAGCCTTCCGAGTAAATCGCCAGAACGCCGACATCTCCTCATCTCCACCGCTCCCATGTTTTCTTTTGTGTTGCCATAAGTTAGTCTCTCTGCGTTTGTGCGCTGGGCTAATGCTAATGCGAGGATAATAAAATGGCGGCTTCATAAAACCTTTTGGGAGTTTTACGGGGCGTGGTTTGCAATCCGCCCAGCCAATCAGAAATAGGAACCTTTTTCTCCCACTTATGCCGCATTTCCACCACACGGTCGGCCTCGGCCTCGCTCGGTACTGCTAGGCCACGTTGGGCCTTGTTAGGGCCGGCTCACTTCATGCTGCGCTTCCATTACAGTTTAGGAACTGGGGTAGTTACTATAGTAACGCAGTGTAGGCGGAGCCGTGACGTCATCTTCAATGAGAACCCCAGAAAAACAACACAGCCGTTAGCTGTTAGCACTCAAGCTCACAGCTCCTCATATCTGTTCAGAAACTAGACAAAAGTTAAACAAGTACAAACCACAGACTGTCTGTCATGGCGAGTACAGTCGCTGCTTTATTTATGTCTGGAAAGGCCGTTGTTGTGAGTGTGGACGGTCGGAGCATATATTGCGTTAGCTTAGCCAATCTCCATCTAGAAAACACGCATTTTAAAAGGTTGTTCACCTGCCGTCTGTCTGCAGACTTGTCAAAGCATTAATTCATAGTCTTTACTAACCGGTATCAGTATGTTGTTACTTCGGCATCATTTTGAAACGTGCATTACAATTAAATCACGGTCAAATATGTTCATCTTGTTGTAGTTGTAGCCCCCTTGCCAGCGATTCTCTCTCTAGTTTAGCATACTCAGCCCGACTCAGCCCTGTTTGTTGGCCCCGATAGAACCACGATTTTGTCGGGCCAGAAAAGAGGTGAAAAAGTACCCCCAGGCCGGAACTAGGCCTAGTGGAAGCGCAACCAAAAACGGGCCCGGCACGACACGGCACGCTTAAACCGCGCTCCGCGCCATGGTGGAAATGCCCCATAAAGTCCCTGCTCTCTAGCAGGGATGGAAAAGGGGGTAAAAAGGTTCTCATTAACTCATTTTAGTTCCGAATTTTTTTGGTGTGAACGCAACATTTCGGAACTATATCGGAACGAAAGTGGGAAAAGTACTGCGGTGTGAAAGCGGCTACTGAGAAAGTTGGTATGCTAAAAATCACTCCTGAAGAAATCACTCTTTTTTTGGTCAACTTTTGTAAGGTAAGCATATCATTTGATATATTTTAGTGTCAGAGCACATACAGAATTAGATAACTTGATGCACAAACAAAGTTTTAACAAGGGTGTAATTATTTTTTTGAAAATATGCTCAACCAACCGTTCGAATTGGCCTTTTATTGTAAAACTAGCAATATGACTTTTTCAGAGTTTCAGAGATGTTTTCCAAATATGGTGAATAAATAGCTAGATTCATGGTAATATTACTAAATCTAGTACTGCCTTATGAGTTTCAGAGTGAAATAGTAATAATAATTTATATAGCACCTTTCATGCATGAAATGCAGCCCAAAGTGCTTTACAAATGTAGCTAAACTTACAGTAAAGAGCTGAACTGAGCTCACCTTGTTGTATATAGTTTTTTTTGTTTGATGTGCATTCATAGCTAAGGCCTTATAGAACAATATCTAACTTTCAATAATGTTCCATCTTATTGTTTGTAATGACAGGGGTAAACATATTTCTAGTATTATAATAGTACATGGTTTGTAATTGCGATTTTCTTTCCGTTTTTATAATTGATAGATGGACGCTAACCGCTTTTATGGAACAAAGCCCCGTAATCTTCTGGCTCTGATACCAGAGAATCCCCGAGATTCTGACGCAGAGAATCTCAGTGATGATGATAATGAAATAGATGATCCAGAATATCTGCCCACTCTCGAAGAAGTGTGTCCTTTTGAATCTGATAATGCGGAAGCCTCCACAAGCACATCTTCAGCACCACCTCCCCGGAAGAAGAGAAGAGGGAAAAACACCCTCAAAGTAATTTCCATGGAGGAGCTAGAGGAGATCCCTGGCCCACAAGAAGGCACTGAGAGAATCTGGAAGAAGGAAGACATAGAGCAATTCCAGGTTCCTGATTCAAGGTTTGAACCCCCAGATGAAGTAAAGACACCCTTTCAGTACTTCAAAACAATCTTCACTGACCAGATGATAGAACATATCACTCACCATACCAACCTCTACTCTGCCCAGGAGTTGGGAGACCCGATCAAGACGAGCTGTGAAGAGATAGAAGATTTCCTGGCAATACTACTCTTCATGGGTGTTTTCCACTTCCCAGCCATGGAAGACTACTGGCACGGAGCGTCACGTTTCAACTTGATTGCTGATATCATGTTGAGGAACAGATTTCAACAGTTACGCCGGTTTATTCATTTTAGTGATAATCAGCAGTTCAATGACAGCCCAGACCGATTCCTCAAAATCCGCCCACTCTTCGAGATGCTTCGTAAGCAGTGTCTCAAGATCCCTTCCACCTACAAGCAGAGTGTGGATGAGGTCATGGTGGCATGTAAGGGCACAAGGGCTGGCAATCTCTGCCAGTATATCGCCAACAAGCCAGACAAGTGGGGCTTCAAACTGTTCTGCCGGGCCAGTTCCTCTGGGATCATTCATGACATGCTGCTCTATCAAGGGGCGTCCACGTTTTTCAACGTTGCCCTAAGTGAGCAGGAGCAGAAGCTACTTCTAGGGGCCAAAGTGGTGACAACGCTGTGCAAAACCATAGAACTGCCACGGCTTTCAATCGTCTTCTGTGATAACTACTTCACCAGTTTCAACTTGATCCAGAACCTGCACTCAGGACTGGGTATCAAGTGCATCGGCACTGTCCGACAAAACCGCAACGGTACAGCTCCCTTGATGACAGACAAAGAGCTGATGAAGAAAGGGCGTGGAGCTTTTGATTACAGATCTTCTGAAGGGGTCGTCGCAGTCAAATGGTTTGACAACAAATGCGTCAACCTTCTAAGCAATGCCTGTGGGGTCGAGCCTGTTTCGACTGTCAAGCGGTGGAGCCAAGAGGCCAAGGCAAAGATTCCCATCCCATGCCCCTCACTCATTCCTGCCTATAATGAGCATATGGGCGGGATTGATCTTTCCGACATGTTGGTCCACCTATACAAGACCCCAGCCAAGGCAAGGCGATGGTACTTTCCCCTGTTCGGATACATGCTTGACCTATCTGTCTCAAATTCCTGGCTGGTCTACAAGAGGGACTGTGGCCTGCTGAACAAGAAACCCATGCCTCTCAAAAGGTTTCGCCTGGAGGTCGCCCACAGTTTGAAGCAAGTCAATAAGCCAGCCAAAGTCGGAAGACCCCCCTCCTCCTCACCACCACCCATGTCTCAAAATAAATACTACACCAAGACAGCTCAACAACCACCACCAAATGTGCGCTATGACAACTGTGGACATTGGCCACTTCACAGTGAGATGCGGGGCCGGTGCAAGGTCTGTCCAAAGGGAGTGTCCAGATGGAAATGTGGGAAATGCATGGTTTTTCTGTGCTTGAATGCTAGCCAGCAATGCTTTGTAGTATACCACAAAAAATGGTAATGAATCTAATGCCCCAAAAATATAATTTGTGCTGTTGCACACAGATGAGCAAGTTAGGCCAACACAGGATATATACTGCGGGAAACGATATTTCTGGATGTATAACACATGTAGAATTCTTGACAATAAAGCTGACTTTGACTTTGACTTTTGACATTTGCTGTTAGGCCAGTTGTTTGTTGTTAGGCCAATTCAGCATATACAGTAAGATGAGCAAGTCCTTTTTTATTATGAAAAACACTTTTTCCATGATTCCTCATACTGGTTGTATGTATTGTTCATCTTCCATAAAAGAAAAAAATGTGTTTGTTTTATTTGAGTTTGATGCATACAAATACTGAACTGTATATGATGCACTTTTACCATAGAAGGCCACCTCGACCAGTTGGTAGAGGCTCATAAAAATAAAACTGTGGTCAGTAAAAAAATAAAAAATTGTTTGTGGTTATTTGTGTCCCATTTGATAAAGAAATGCAAAGAAATAATTTTTCCATAACTTTTTTCTTGGTCTGGCAGCCAGCGTTTTCTGTTTTGTTATAAATCAATACAAAAATCCTGGAATTTCAGTATTAAATACAAAAAAAATGTGGCATCTTCAGTATTAAATTAGATTTGAAAAAACCTGCATTGTTTAATGTTACACAAGTAGTACAGAGAACTGCTGACCCTGTAACCTACACTTTCTGTAGTGACAGGATTATTTTCTGAAATAACATCCACTTTGTCCTCCCTCCTGCAGAGCAAACATGAGGTGATCCTGAGCGGTGCTGTCCACAAGCTTTGCAGCGACGCCTGCTTCAACCGTTTCCGGAAAGTCAACAAACTTTCCATGGCTGGCTGCGAAAACTGCGGCTCATACTGCCTCAAGAAATCGCTCATGCTGAAGCTGAAGGACAGCCACAAAACTTTGTGCAATGTAGAGTGTCTGGCCAAGTACAAAGAGGTATGAATATGACTTTCAGGGTCAGACTGGTGCAGAATATGGCAAGGAGGTCATAAAACTGAATATTCAACAATGTATTGCTAATCATTTGTGGTGTCAAATGGTAAAAAAGTTGATGTGTAAATATGTGAGAACAGATTTAAACAGTTTACTTAATCACGCTACAGTTTGCTTAGCGTACTAAGGCTACATACATTAACTAAGTGACACATTTACTACTTTTATTTAGCAGATTTTGTAGTTATAAACAAATGTGGTTCTTTCACTACTTGCAAGAGGTGAATTCCAGAAACCCTCGTTATGAGATAAACAACACATTTAAATATTACAGCATGGCTAAAGTGTGCCAAATATATAGAGACCCTCTAAACAATAGAGCACATTTACTTACCCAACTATATTAGAACAACACCCGGGGCTCCATGTTTTTCTTGAATTCTTGTTACCGTCAATAGTGAATTGCTGAAAGTAATGCTGGCTTCATTAAAACATTTTAATATATTTTTCTGTATAATAGAATATTATGCAATAACCTTTATTAGAAGAGTCACTGGACAAAACAAGACAGTCTGTGCTTATGTTCAGTATGAGCTACAGATGGTCTGATCCGTACAGTGTGAGCATCAAAGTTGTGGCCTGGACACGCAGATTTAAACATGTACTTAACACAAAGCAAAAGATTGTTAAAAGTCCTCAAATGTCTGTCTTGTCATTTCATAACAGAACACTAAGACCAACCAGCCCTGCGTGATGTGTAACACTACCCGGCCGATGGGAGAAATGATTCACAACAAGAACAGTGACAACTCAGTGAGCCTGTACTGCAGCAGCAGCTGTGTGATGGCTTTCAAGGTCCAGTCCGTCAGTGCATCAGGTACAAGAAGTTTACAAGACAGATTTACTACCTCGCTCTTGGCTGCTTTGATGTTTTAAAATATTTGTAATACTCTTTCCTTCTCTTTTTTTGTAGGTGCTCGGGTGAGTTGTGATAATTGTGGGAAAAACACAGTCCCCGCCTACCACCTGGCCATGTCAGATACCTCCATCAGGAACTTCTGCACTCTGCCTTGTGTCATGGCTTTTCAGGTAATGAGGTTTACTTATTAAATCACACTCTTGATTATTGTTTACATAGTAAATACAAATTTAGAGCAGGGCAATATATCAATATTGTATCGATATTGTGATATTAGACACATAAGGTAAGATATCGTCTTGGATTTCTGATGTTGTTATATAACAAGGTTATTTTCCGGGTTTTCAAGGCTGTATACTGTAACAGCAAAGAGATGTCATTTTCTGAATATTCTTGTTCTTGCGGTTCAATTATTTGCATATACGCACTTAGCCAATATATCCACACAACTAATGGTTATTATCACTACATACAATTCTTATCCTTTGTTGAAAATGTGTAGTTTGCTGTTTTGCTCATTAATTACTCTGCCTAGAAACTCTACATGAATGAATTTTCACTCTTGTTTATTGTTTTCTGTGCCATAGGAAAGGTTCAAGAAGTCCCAGACACAGGTGAATATTTTTACCAAGTTGCCTGTCGGATCACCCCAAATCCAGATCACCTCCGCCCAAAATCAGCAAGAAATCCCCAAAGCACCACTGAAACTGAACTGCTTCCAGTGTGCCCGCAACATACAATCTCTACCTGAAGTCATCCAGATCAAGGTAACAAGGTTTTTTTTGTCAAGGAACCACATTTCTCCACTTTGAAGGTTGGATGAATCTCATCACACCACAGAAGCTGGCGGTAAACAGGAAATGCAACACGTTAGTGAGAAGGTGTAACAGTATTAATCATGGACAAATCCCACATCTGTAGATTTAATTGAATTCCAAGTATGTTGTTTTCTTGTAAATAGGCCCAATCCCTCTTGGGATTCCTTTTTGCTAAAACCGATAATTTGAACAGGTCTTACACTGCCTGTAAAATACACAGAAAGTGTGGTGTTGTAAAGATTGCAATGTTGGATAAACCATACATCATAATCCTGAAGAATTTGAAAAAAGTTAATTTTTGTATCTTATCCTTGACAGTTGAGAACTTGATGTACATACTGACATGCCTAATGTTAATACCTCTGTGTGTGCAGGACCAAATGGTTTTCGTGTGCAGCATTGATTGTGCTCACGAGTTCAAGAAAGACAACAACGTGACGAGCCTGTGTGAATACTGTAAGATCGAAAAGATCACCAGAGACGCTAAGAGGATAGACAACAGAGACTGCTACTTCTGCAGCGACGGTAACCAGACAGATGGAAATATATACATACTAAAAATTGCAATAACTGTCTGAAACGATTTTTTTACATACTAAGATTAAACTCTAGAATTGTAAACACTGACACAGTGGCACCAGACAGCAACAATATGGAATCTTTCAGGAAACTTAAACTGGGGAGAAGCTTTTTTTATATATATGTATATGACAATTTTCTTTTACATTCTACAGTCAAAAATATTATAATAGTATTTGGCTAATTTAATTTCCTGATGACAATAAAAAACACATTCAAAGAATATAATTATGTACAAGTTGTGTTGTATATGTTTAAAGAACACACTTGATGTGATAAAGCCTCCCTTCTCCTTCCTCCCAGGATGTAAGCTCCTCTTCAGACACGACCAGACTAAAAGCTGGGGGAAGCACTGTAACTCCTGCGCCTACTGCTACAGTGTGTCCAAGGAGCTGGTGACGGCTCAGTACGGAGGCTCCACCGAGGAGTTCTGCTCTGACGAGTGCCGCTCCAAATACACCATGCTCTTCTGCCACGTAAGCAATGCAGCTTTTAAAATCATAGGTGGAAGAAAAAAAAAATGGATCTAAATGTTTATTCACTGTTTCTCTCTCAGGTTGCAAAGTGTGACACCTGCGGCCGCAAAGGGAAACTGAAGCAGAGTCTTCCCATGCTGGGAGAGGTCAAACACTTCTGTGATCTGACCTGTCAGCTGCAGTTCTGCTGCGATAAAGTGGCCACGCAGGGAGAAATCGTCAAAGGTGTGGAATTATTTTTGCCGCTCAATTTATTTTCCTCTAATAATGTTTTTTTAACATACAGTATTGTCCCCTCATTTGAAAAAAAATATTGATCTGATGTCCTTAGAGGAAAAAATGCCCACGTAAAAAAGAAAAAGGTTACAGTAATTATTACATCAATTATTCCTGACACAATTAAAACATTTTATTCTTTTTTATTTTAATTGAATAATGATGAATTTTAATTATTTTCTGTGTACTAAATCCTATGTCGCAGTCTGTCAATGTTTAGTAACATTGATGGTTCTGCATTTTCATTTTTTAATTGGGCAACCAAAACATTTGAATCTATTTGGCGCCCATTATAAACTATTTTCAGCTGGTGGAAAATAGTCAAAACTACAACTTTGAAACCATATTCTAGATTTAAAACCTGTTAAAATTGAATGCGTGTTTTTTATGCTGTTTTAGCTGTCAAAAATAGTAGTTTTAGTAGGTTTAATTTGGCAAATTTTTGTTCTGTATTTTGGCTACACAATAACAATACTTTTTATAGGATTGGAATTTGAAAAAATAAAAATAAAAGCATGCGCAAATGAATAAAAATGTTATGAATTGTATTAGCTATATATCCCACTGGTGTTTTCCTACTTCAGGTACAGCGGAGGCCACACCCGTCATCGCCAGTGTCATCTCACTTGCAGGACCTCCAACAGAGAAATCAAACGCTTCCAACAGAACTGTCCAGACAAGTACACAACACACAAACACAGGTATTTATGAACTATATTCAAACCTATAAGAAAGAAACATGCTATTTCCTCATTCGATTATTTGAATGTGATGGTTTCTTACTCTGTCATTGTCTCAACAGGCACATCCTGTCATCCCAAGAGCTTTGGAAATGTAAGTTGTTGTATCTTATATGTATTTTGAAGTATTTTTATTCTGGAGTTGTTACTATTTATGTACTTCCTCCTTCAGTTTAGTGTTCAGACGGATACAGTGAACGTTCCTTCTCCTTCCCGCCCAAAAATCCTGAAGAACAAGGCCGTGCTCTGCAGACCGCTGGTGCAGAACAAAGCGATTTCCTGTAAGACGCAGACAGCCGATGTTGAAGCACAAACGGGTAACTACCAAACGTTGTTCCTATTGTAACGACATCTCTGCTCCATAGTCAAACAAATAGACTATACACCAATGTCATTGCTGGTTTTTGTATGTAATGTTTGATAATCATGTCTGAATACGTAATAACGGTAGCAGACCTTGAGTTGGAAAACTTGAAGTTGTTTATGAATGTTTCTACAAATGCTTTAACTCTCTGCAAGCATATACTTTAATACAAATCAGTATTTTAATAAAAATAAAATCTTAATTAGAGACTGTTCTCCTGCAGAAGGCACCAACTGGTAAATCTAAAACTTAAAAAAACATATTATCCATTTCAATTTTCTGTTTGTGTGTGTATTGGTTTATACATCTTTGTCTTTACATACCCCTACAAATATTAAGCAGTGTTGTTTTGTACTTAATAGCCTACAATGAAATCCTTATTTCCTGATTATCACAACTTTTGAAGGCGCTGGCCCGAAACTTCTTTATTGACCTATCCCGTCTAATTTTGATTTTACAACTCTGACATTGTCTTTATTTTCCCCCTCTCTACAGACGACATCTTTCCTAAAATCCTGATCGTTCCCGTCCCAGTGCCGGTGTATATTCCTGTACCCATGAATATGTACAGCCAGTTTACCCCCCAACCTGTGGGGCTGCCATTACCAGTATGTCAAATTCATTTAAAATAATTATTCAAAAGTAGGTGTAAGCCATCCTCCTTACAGCCCCTCACACTCTGTTACTTCCTTCCTGCCTACCCTAGGTGCCGGTACCCATGTTCCTGCCTGTGACATTGGACAGCGCTGAACGCATCTTAGAAACCATCCAGGAGATAAAGCAAAAGATCCCGTCCGACCCCTTCGAGGCAGAGCTCATCCTCATGGCCGAGATGGTGGCAGAACAACATGAGAACAGCAACAAGGAGGAGAGACCAAAGGAGAAGGTGGCGGGAAAAGACAGAAAACAAGTAACTGCTCCAGATGGTAAGAGAGAACATTTTGAGGTTTTAGTTTAGTAGGAAACATGAAAAGAAAGAATGGCATTAGGGAACTCGGATAATCAATCTAGACAAGGGTAAAGTCACTTTTTAGCAGAGGTGGGAGTAAGTCCTACATGTGCAAGTCATGAGCAAGTCTCAAGTCTTGACCTACAAGTATCAAGCAAGTCCCAAGTCACTGTGGTGAGAGTCAAGCAAGTCAAGTCAAGTCATTGCTCAGGTCAAGCAAGTCAAGTCAAGTCATACGAAATTCTGATGAATAAGCCCAGTTTCCGCATTTAAATCCGTTAAAAGACAGTGGTTATGAAAATGGATTTAACCCACACTATGATCTTCATTACATACACAGTTAATCATTTGAAATCTAATTTAGACCGATGACAATCATATTAGATTCATATTAACCCTAGAACTGCAGACAATATAGCTAGGACTCAATCAAAAAGTCTGTTAAAGGCAGAATTCCAGGTAAGAAAATCATATATGGCATTTGCCATTACACATATTTAATTTAAATGTCTGTTAACACTAGAACCGCCAACAGCGTCAGCACCTACATAGATATCACTTTCAAATCATTTAATTTGTTCCTCTTCATAATTTCCTTATGAACTAAGTAGGACGATTTAAAACTCAGTTAATTGGGTTCATTTAGAAATTGCTTCAGTTTATCATCATAACAGATCAAAAAGTTCAGATTCATTTTACAATAAATCAAGGAATGATGCACTTCTACAAACAAAAACAACATAATTAAAACATTTAAACAAACTACTAAAAGTAGATGAACTACATTATTCAAAAGTGTACATTAACTTCTGAGAATAACACAGGGGAAATAAACGAGGCATCTCTTTCCCTCTCTCTCTCCCTCTCCTGACAGCCCGTCAGTATCGGGGTTAGTACAAATCAATCCCTTGGCGGTTCTAGTGTTCATTTACCGTTTTGTCTTCTCTTTGCAATGCTTAATCAATTTTAAACCAAGTCTAACGTAGCTTAAACTTAACGTTAGCTTTCTAGCTAACACAACACATTCACGCACCTTTCTCTGTGTTTTTTTTTGTAGTGACGAATGAAGTTGGATGTTGTGGTGGTCGTGTCACTGATCTTTATGCTGCAGACCCTGCATACCGCTGTTCTCTTCTTATTAGCGTCATCGACAACATAATCCTTGAATCCAAACTTCACTATTTTTGGAGTAACGCTAGCCGCTGCCATGTTAACTGACACTCCTGCCGTCTAGTGGGTTGCCAGGTTTGCGCGCATGGCTCTATAATCACCCAATCACGTTTTTCGAAAAAACTAAACGTAATATATCACTACAAAAACAAACGCAAATATTTAATTTTAAAAAGTCAAGTCCTTTCAAGTCATCTGTCTCAAGCTTAAGTCAAGTCTCAAGTCATGAATACCAAGTCAAAGTCAAGCCAAGTCTTTTATCAATGTTAGTCAAGCAAGTCTGAAGTAAAAAAATATGCGACTCGAGTCTGACTCGAGTCGAGTCTGACTCGAGTCAAGTCATGTGACTCGAGTCCCCACCTCTGCTTTTTAGACATTGAATAATATATAATATGAATGAGTTGCATCTTTTTTTTGTATATAACATCTTAATCTACAGAATAACTACAGCTTCAAGATCAAATGTAGTGGGGTAAAAACTTGGGGGTTAATACTCTGGAGATATCTAAAAATACTTTAGTAGGAGCACAAGAGCAAAAGACACTTTTTTTACGCTGCTATGGACAATCTGCAATAAATGCACATTTTATGGACAATCTTGCACCAAAGATATTGATATTGAAGTGACTGTTATTTTGTATATATTGATTGTCGTGTTTTTTTTATTTATCTTAATGTGTGCATATGTGTAAATGTGTCGGTTGATTGTGTATATAGGATATACATATTTTATACATATTTTTACACATAACTGTATAATTTTACATTCGGGATTGTTGGAAACGTCATTTCGATCTCTTTGACTTTGACTTGACTTTTGATTTTAAAAATCAGTAAACTGGCAATTTTTCAGGATATTATTCCAGTGTACGGAAAAGGAAAGAATTGCGTGACTCTCAAAGATAATGAAATTCGAGATAAATGTGTATCCATTACCTGTCGCATAAAATTATTTCCCTTTTAGTTTGATAAATATCATGTGTCACACTATATGAAGAGTTCCTCTCATGTTTATTTCACAGATCACGCCAGTAACTACAGTGATGACTTAGACACAGAAGACTTGGCAAGTTTTCTCAATAACTGGGAGGAAGCCTCCTCTGATCCAGCTGTCAGGTCTCCCAGTCGGCCGCACGCTCACGAGAAGCTCAACCCCGTTATAGGCATTCCCCTGGGCCTGACCAATGAGCCTTTCCCCGAGCCCAACCCTGCCTTGGACATCGAAGCAGACTTCACTGTCGGTGAGGTTTGCACATTTATGGCATGCGACAACATTTTAATTTGATCTCCCCCTTGTCCTGTGTTTACAGAGGGTAGTTGAAGTGCTTGGGAAAACACATCGTTTGGTGGGCATGTCTAAAGTTTCATTTGGTTTTATTCCCAGAAATGTTGGAGAAAATTGCCCGTTTAAGAGACGAGTCCAGGCGCACCCCGAGCCCTCCGCCTGCTACTCCAAGGCGACGACAAGCTCACAGGAAAGCCAGAGAAAAAAGGGTAGGTGCCTGGGGAAACAGAAAGGAGGCTGCTTGTGCATTTAAGACAAGATGGGATTGTACTTAAATGTGTAGTTAGACACTGGGAATACCTACTATATGGCTTGTTGTCTCACCCTCATTGTATTTATTTATTGGAGTCAATCTCTTCTATGTCTCCATTTTGTCTAAGGGTCGTAAGCCAAAGCGCTCGTCTAAGACAGCTGAAGTGTCGACTCAAAAGGCCGAGGCAGTAGAGGTCCCAAAACTGCAGAGTGAATATGGAGTTGAAGCCTGGAAGCGATGGATCCAGAAGAGGCCAGCTCAACCCAACATGGAGAAACCACGCTTTGGTTGTAAGTCTGGAAGTAAAGTAAATACAACCACTAAAGCCGAGACTGATAGTTATTTTACTTAACCTGATAATGCACTAGTGTTTCCATCGAGTGAACAATATTATTTTTGGAACACTCAAATGCCAAGAGGGAAAATCCAATTGACTGAGCCACAACAACAAAAAACCTTGATGGTTGTTGTCTGTGAGAATTTCAAAAGTTTTTTGACATGCTAACAAAGCAGAAAATGATTTTTTTAATTCTGCTAAATATAAGGATTTCCTGCTTTTTTTTTTTGACTGACCAAATGTCTTAAAAGTAATTTAAAGACACCTTTGGGTTTGAGAATCTGTGATGGACATCTTCCACTTTTTTCTGGCATTTTATAGACCAAACGATTAATTGTCAAACTAGTGCAGATAAATACATTAAAATAATTGTCTGTTACTGAGCTAACTCACAGGACATAACATTTGTAATCTTGATTAACTATCCATTTTAAGTTAAACACATTTTCGAGGCCTCAAGTCAATAGGTGCGTTCACACCGCAGTACTTTTCCCACTTTAGTCCCGAAATGTTGCGTTCACACCAAAAAAATCCAGAACTAAAATTAGTTCATCAGAACCTTTTTACCCCCTTTTCAGTCCCTGCTAGAGAGCAGGGACTTTCGTGGGAGAAAAAGGTTCCTATGTCTGATTGGCTGGGCGGAATGCAAACCACGCCCCGTAAAACTCCCAAAAAGTTTGTGAAGCCGCCATTTTATTATCCTCGCATTAGCATTATTAGCATTAGCATTAGCATTCGCCCAGCGCACAAACGCAGAGAGACTAACTTATGGCAACACAAAAGAAAACATGGGAGCGGTGGAGATGAGGAGGTGTCGGCGTTCTGGCGATTTACTCGGAAGGCTTCAGTAGAAGCTGCTGGGAGTCCCAGCAGCTTCTACTGAAGCCAGTCCCCAACTCCGGGGACTTCCGGCCGGGGACTTCGGGTGACAGGATACGCCGTGAAGTTGTTTGCGGCCTGCCAGTAAACCCAAAGCAGAAGAAGAAGAAGAAGAAGAAGAAGTGACGTCAGCGGCTTCATTTGCCTAATCCTCCCTCAGGGACTTATTCCGGTGTGAACGCGATCTGTACTTAGTTCATGAGAACTAAAGAGTTCTCATGAACTAAGTTCTGATGAACCTTTGTGGGAAAAGTACTGCGGTGTGAAAGCGCCTATTAACAGCTATTTGAAAGCCTTTGATTTAAAGCCCCTCTCTTTGACGCCACATATTTCATATTTCAGGTGATTGGTGATTGTTTTCACTGTGACATACTCTCTTATATACTATCTTTTTGCCCATGTTTTTTTGTTAATATCTTTTTAAACTTTGTTCATTGTTGACTGCTTATATCTTGATTTCAGCTCGCCCGATAGAGTTGAAGGAGGATGTTCTCAGCTGCACCACGGCTGAGCTGAGCTACGGTCTTTGTTCTTTCATCAGTGAGGTGAAACGACCCAATGGAGAGCCGTACTCCGCCGACAGCCTCTTCTACCTCTGCCTCGGCATTCAGCAGGCAAGTCATAGGACACTCATGGAAAAATTTGACCAAACAGCTCAGAATGTGTCTAGTTGATGAGGGTTTATTATACACATTTTTTTCTAATGGTAACAAAGCTTAAATAATTTATTTTTACTTCTTCACAATAAAAGCACTTGTGTTCCAGCTCTGATTTCGTTCTCGTAGGTTTTTAATCTAATAATGAAACTAAATAAAATCACAAAAAGTCAAGAAAGGTAATATTCGTACATATATTCTCCTCATTCAATGAAATGATATTGACGCTTGCTTGACTATTCTCATTGTGCTCATTGTGACCCTGGAACCGTTCCTCTCTCCTCAGCATCTGTTTACAAACGGTCGTGTGGAGAACATCTTCATGGATCGGTTCTACAACAAGTTCGCCACAGAGTTCACTACTAATCTTAGACATTTTAAACCTTCAATCACAGCAAGTGGTGAGTTATTCATGTTCTTTCAATTTCTGTCAATATTTCCGTTTTTCCTGGTTTGACACAAACATGTGATCAGACTTCTGACAGCCCTCCTCCCTCTCTACAGGTTATATCCATTCCCGTGTAGAGGAGGAGTTTCTCTGGGAATGTAAACAGCTGGGGGCGTACTCCCCCATCGTCCTCCTCAACACTCTGCTCTTCTTCTGCTGCAAGTACTTTGGCTTCACTACGGTGGAGCAGCACCGCCAGCTGTCCTTCGCCCACGTCATGCGCTGCACCAAAACCAACCATGACAACAGCAAGAACACCTTCCTGCGCTTCTACCCCCCAATATCCATAAACGAGGCAGAGGCAGAGCCAGGTACCAGAATGGCCTAGGGTTAAAATAAATACCTGTTTGTTCCATTCCACTATGTATTTAAAACATATTTGAAAACACCTCAAAAGTCTTCCTAAATCTTAACTTAACTATCACAAATTTGGTGTTTTAAGAAGTCTTTGAGAAAGTCAAGCCATTATTTTGCAGTCAAATACTGCATTGTATAATTAGTCTTTTTTTTTTACAGAGTTTTTCATCCTGTAAACATTTTTTTTAAACACTGCAGACAGTATTATCTTTTGTAAAAATACATGGACGTTTTATTTCAAAAGTTAATCTGTGTCTATTGTTAGTTTAGTTATATAGTGCAAGTTGAATGGCTGTAGATTCACATAACTGTAAACATCTTACTGTTATTCTAAATGTATTTATTAATAGTATTTTTAACCAGCAGGTACGTGTTAAATCCAACTTTGGATGTATAAATATTGAAAAAGTTTGAACTGTGTTTGTGTCCTCTCAAGATCCAGAGGTTCCAGCTAAGAGGCGTAAGGAGGAGGAGAGTAAAGAGGATATCCTGGAGATGATGGAGAACACAGAGAACCCTCTCCGCTGTCCAGTCAGACTTTACGAGTTTTACCTCTCCAAGTGGTGGGTATATTCCGTTACCAAACTACTTACAGCAGCCTGTTTCAATTATAAAATGGGCACCTGCCTATTGTTTGTATAGGAACTTGAAAGAAGTGAAAAAATGCTGTTCACCATGTTGATATTTTACAATTGTCTTCCATCCAGCTCGGAGTCGGTCAAACAGCGCACCAACCTGTTCTTCCTTCAGCCTGAGCGCTGCTGCGTCCCCAACAGCCCCCTGTGGTTCTCCTCCAGCCCACTGGACGACAGCACAAAGGAAAACATGCTCATTCGCATCCTCACTGTCAGAGAGCTGCATGTCAGGAGGAAGAAAGATGGAGGGATAAAGCAGAAGAAACCCGATGATCTACCATACATACCTGGCGAGGAAGAAGAGGGGGATTCAGAGTGAAAGTGATGCGGGAAGATACCTTTTTATTGGTGCATCAACTTGTTGTGAAAATATTGTAAATAAAGAGATTAGATCATTTGAATATGACCTAATAAACAGAAATGGACAGAATAATCCCTATGGAGCATAAGTACCATTTTCAGAACTGCAATTCAAGTGATATTCCTTGTTTTGGAACTGAGATGGAAGACTCAACTAAGAATTCGGACTATCAACTACTTGCTCAATTGGACACAAAGCTATACTGTATTTTATCTGCTAGATGGTAGCTTCCCAATTTTGGTTTAGGTTATCAGTGAGTAAATGTCCAGAAGACAAACGGCTAACTGTGATGTAGATGTAAATTGGCGACCAACATTTACATACTTGAGTTTTAACAATGCATCGATACTATGATTTTGTGTCAGTCAAAGAGCGGCGCAATTGTTAAACCCTAAGGGTTGAATGTCATTTATGAAAATGTAGGAAGCACACTTCATAACAAAATAATTCATAGAATTCATAGGAATTCATAATGTAAATACTACCAAAATGTGCCGTGATTGTGCATTCTTCCATTATATCTGCTGGTTTAAATGATTCAACAGGCTTCTCCAATTTGCTCTTGGTAAAATGTTAGAAACTGAACTTCAACAAAAGAAAAGAAGTTTCACTGAAAGATTCAAATAGTTTTTTACATTTCGTCTTGCCTCACTCGCAGACAAATTAACCAATTTTAGGAATTAATTTCAGTGTATTTGAAAACATTTTTTTAAAGCAATGTATCATGTTTGAAAAGACTCACACCACTGGAACATTTCACTAAGTTACCTTTTGTTGACTGAACGCATTGAAGTGAGTGTTGATGACTGCATTTTGGACATAGGGCCTACTGTTTTCAGTACTGTCCTCTCATACATGGACTTGTTACATAACCTTGAGTCCCTGGCGTTATAAAAAAAATACTGTTCTGTCATGTATATCTTGGTTATATTAACCCCCATTCCTTAAAGTATGGCTGCCAATGTTCTTGACATTTTCTATTCTATGTTGTTTTTGAATAAAATCCTTTCAAATGTAGTTGTTTTATGTGAAAACAGTTACCGGGGTGGAAGTTGTTGAATTGTTGTATGCGTTTCCTAATGTTTGTTTTCTTCAATGTAGGAACAGTAAATGCTACAACATGTTTTGTTTCCTTGGGTCCTCATAAACCACACACGCCTGTAATATATTGTGTTTGTATGTCCTCACGGTGGTGGATACATCCACGTCCGCTCATTGGCTGCTTTTAGAGTCATCCTGTGACGTTACAGTCAGTGATTGGTCGGAGTTGCTGCTGCTCGCCGTAGATGTCGTCGCTTCATCGTCACGTGGTCTCGGGAAAAAGACGACAGAGGGAAGATGGCTGCCACTGTGTTAGATACACCTTTAGCCCTTTTTGTTTTTACTGTGGGATATTGAAAGAAAGGTAAACGTGTTTAAAAATATATTTACTGAAACTACATCTATTTGGGTCAAAAGCAGTGGGCAATGTGTTGGAAAACCAATACTGGCCTACTCTCCACTTGCTAGTGTTAGCATGCTAGCAAGACATGTGCAAGGTAGAAAACAAACCACAGTCAGATCCAACTTTATACATTTAAACAAAACTGGTTTAATAAAATGCAATTATACAGAAATGAACACAACACTTTGCGAGGTAGCCAGTATATTTTCTTTGGTCATAGTTTAATAATATGTTTCTAGCTTTTTATGTACACATGTATGTAAAT
Source organism: Trematomus bernacchii (assembly GCF_902827165.1). Classification (NCBI taxonomy): domain Eukaryota; kingdom Metazoa; phylum Chordata; class Actinopteri; order Perciformes; family Nototheniidae; genus Trematomus; species Trematomus bernacchii. The sequence goes on along the minus strand of NW_022987564.1, from coordinate 18,755,563 downwards.
ATTTGAAGTTACTTTACAGACTGCCTTATGTTTTTTTATTTATTTGATTCAGAGGAAATGGTAATATTTCACTCCTCTAAACTGACAATAGAATGGTTACTATCATGTTCAAGTTTCCCAAATCACCATCTATCTCTACCTATATGTACACAGGAATTTGACTCCTTGTGAATTGCACACACACAGAAATAGACTCATATCTTAACAGTGTGAAACAATGCTTAACAAGATTAACATTAAGAGTTGCAGTGTTGTATTTGTAGAACAGTAAGTGGTTGAAGTAATAATTTGCTAAAACCAATTTTTTTTCCTGCTATATATTTATGGATAACAGTATGCTCAGATCTCATATAATCCCAAACCTAATATCTTTATATTGGGACATTTTCCTAGCTGTCATGGAGAAGCAAAGACGCCAACTGACTCCAGAGCAAGATGCCCTGGAGTACATAGTTGCCTGTAGAGACAAACCCTTCCTGGAGGAAAAGTTTATCAACTCCTTTAAAGGTAAGAGGTACAATTCTGATAGCAGTCACTCCTTTTTTAACAGACCCAAAGCCTCCTTAACTGGTGTTTTAGAAGGAGTTTAAATGACATAAGTCCTTTGAGGAAAGATGTGCAAAATCTAAACATTGGTGCATTATAATTGAGGTTTTTATAAATTCACTAGGAGTGAAAAACCACAGGTCATCACAGACTATTTTTGACTTAAATATGTCCACATACACTCACTTGTAATTGTTCAGTATGGTACATTTGTTCTTTAGGATTTAAAGTAAGACGTCCTGGGTAAATTTACGATAACCCAGTTTAGAGTTATATATGGCAGACAAAGTGAAACATTCCACAAGATTTATATAAAAGGCATTCATTCCTTTTTCCAGATGTAATTTGGGTGTCAGGAGAAGTTTTGTCTCATTGTGAAAATATATTTGATAAAATAAAACAATGATTGTGGTCATCCAAATTCATCATTACCAGACTAATGCTTTCATGTTAATCTATGCTTCATAGGGAAAGGAGTGTTTACCAGCAGAGCCATTGAACCATCTGCGTTTGTGGTTGAATATCAGGGGAACATCTTCTCTCCAAAATACACAACGCGTAAGAAGAAATGTGGCGATAATCTGAACAAATATTTCTTTGAGTTTTCATGGAAAGGAGCACAGTGGTGGTAAGTTACGTCAGAAAGAGACATGGTTAACTTATGTAAAGTGTTTTTTTAAGAAAACAACATGGTTAAGTGCAGTTATTTCAAATGTTCTTGTTTCATTAGAACGTTTTTTTTTTTGTTGCAGCGTTGATGCCTCAAAGGATGACGGGACCCTTGGACGGCTTGTGAATGACGATCACATAAGTCCCAACTGTGAAATGAAGAACATTTTCTCTGAGGGAAAACCACACTTGTGCCTGTTTGCTGTAACAGAAATATCTCCAGGTGAGGAGATAACTTACGACTATGGGGACTCGTCTTACCCATGGCGGTCAATGGTAAGTTTGTATTACAGAACAAGCATGACTTTTGATCTTTGTATAAGAATTACAGACACATTCAAACTAGTTCAGTCTAACAGTCTTGCAATCAATCCTCCTTTCTTTAAGGTTGTATAACGTCAAGATTTTGTTGAAAATGTTTACGAGAAGAGTCTACTCTGATTGACATAAATGGGATAGACAAATATTAAACACAAGTGAAAGTATAATTTCCCAAAAATCGAATTTACTGCAACTCACTGCAATTACAGTCATACAAATCACTACCAGTGATTTTGGTTTCAAGTACAAAATAGTTTAAAGGTTGTTTATGATCTAATACCAGCAACTGGTTGCAATGCAAATGTTTCATTCTGCAGTGGAACTATCATCATTTAACAATGTATTTTATTTTATTTTATACAGCTACAGCTCTTCTTAAATTGGGACATCTGCTCATACAGACAATCTCATACATTATCTGTTCAGTTTGTCTTGGTTAACAAAAAGGTATGCCGTTAATTATTTTAGACCAATATGAAAATAAAATGGTCGCTGTGACAAATAGTACGGATTTGAAGATAAGAATTACTATAATGACCAAAAACGTATAAATAATGCAACAATGCATAAAATAATTTATCAAATATTTAAAAGCTTTATTTTCTGATGACAGCTTGAGTTTTATGTCAATTTATTTATGTGCTCAGTTGCAACTACGGTCATTATTTGGCTTAAAGGCTACACTGATATTATTAGTATTACACTCTTTGAAGATATAGATTCCATTTGTGACTTTGTAGGATTGTCGAAATCTTGTGTGATCCAAACATTTCCAGTGTTGTAAAGTCCCAAAGTCAAAGTTTATTAAACGTGTCCTATTGTGCAAAATGCACTTTTTGATGATTTTTATACACAAGTATGTGTCCCCGGTAAACCCGCAAGAGAAAAAGCATTTGAGCTAGGGCTGCACGATATATCGTTTTAATTTCTTTTTTTAGGATGTGCGATATTAAGTAGTCAAATGAACTCAAACACGTCGTGTTACAATTATTTTGCTGCTTGCTACAAAAGGAAAACTCGCGCGGCTCTCATGTCAGGGGTACTTGAGTGAGTGACATGCAGGCTCTGCATGCACAGCAAACCACCAATCACAACCATTCTTGATCAGATCACAGCAGGATAACCGAGCTAGCTCAGCTTGTTGCTCTGATAACTTAAAGTGGACCTATCATGCTATATTTAAATGATATATTGTAGGGCCATACTTATATAAGGTATATTTATACGTTTCTGTTTTCAAAATACCAAACAGATCATGCATTTTAGCCATGCCTCATTTCGCTCTATGTGCTGTTTGCTGTCTACGGGTCTGATTCTGCTGACCACGCCCCCCTGCAGGAGAGGTGAGACGTGCTCTGATCAGCTGCTGGGCTGTCAGAAGAGGGGGAGAAAAAGAGATCTCCGTCCTCCGTGTTTTATTATATAGTGTAGTGCCGAGAGATAGGAGTCGGAGGCGGTGCATCGAAGGTGCAAATGGGAACTTTAATGAGCAGCAGAAGCGGACATGTTGTCGGGTCGCAGCCCGGGAAGAGAAGAGAAAGCAAAAGGTAGGGCACGCAGTAAGTACCAACAACATATATGTCCGTGTGGAAACAGTACCCCGAACCTGTAGTTCCATGATTGGATTATGTAACCCAATGTATGAATCAGTGATCACTACAATAGAGTCGTTATTCATTTGTTTTAAAGCTCAATAAATAACAAAGAAGACCTTTGACCGGCACTTTTCTAATTTTGTCCGGAAGATTTAAACTTTAACGGACATCTTGACCGGCGAAAGAAACTGAAACTGAAACTCTGCCGCACGGTCCCCTCGTTCCTTGGAAGGGGCGGAGAGGTGGGTGTTTGTCATCTGCTGGTGGACTAACCGGAGAGAATTACAGTGCTTGTCTCGACGGGGAGGGATTGCATTGAATTAAAGCAGCGGGAGCAAACGCTTGCCTCGGGGAGGGAGAAAAAAAGCCACAACGGAGAATAAACAGAAGGGTAACTATGGGAGGGAAGTCTTCTTCGCTGCTTTTGTGGCAGACTACAGCGCCACTTACAGGCCTGGCATATGTACTACAGCGTTTCCAGCGCTTTCGAGCGGCAATGGCCGGCCGTGGCCCAACCCCACATTCCCCTGATAGGTGGAGAGTTGGCCCAATAGCTGTAGCGCCACTTCTGTGACGACATAGAAGTGTTCAAATCTGGATCAGTCTGTATCAGATCCGTTGCAGCCCCTTTTCTAGAGATTTGGGTATGGAGGAAAATGGAGAGGGTTGTGTTTTCTGACACTTGGTGAGTTCCCTGGAACACCGGGGACACATATTCATGTATAAAAGACGTACAAAAGTGCATTTTGCATGATAGGTCCCCTTTAAAGGTGGGGTATGTAATTTATTTCAGAATATATGTTATATTCCATGGAATGCTCTTAACATCCCGATAGCAATGAATATATGAAATGCTTTGACAATAAATACATTAAAAAATGTCATCTGTGGAAGCCGTGGCGCTGTAAAAAGCACGACCAATCATTTTAGCCGGCCCGGCTAAAATAACTGGATGGCCTACCTGCCTGTCAGCCTTCCATCTGTGCACAGACTTATCTCGTGCCCTCATTGGTCATGTGCGCGTTCATGTGTGTTGGAGGAGGGGCTCTGTAAGGAAGTGGCAGATTTCTTCCGGTTATGTATTTTCAAATTCTAGCGCACTCGAGCTGGTTTCTCCAAAATTACCTACCCCACCTTTAAGATCCAGAAGTCCGTGACTAAAATCCTTCATCCGGTTAAATATTGTTAAAAAAATACCAATTGTATAACATTAAAGTTCAAGAAAGGATGATTTGCGGACAAAAAAAACGGTCTTTTCTTCAATTCCTGTATTTTTTCATATCGCAATATATATCGCAGGGGAAGAAAATATCGCAATGTCAGTTTTTTCCAATATTGTGCAGCCCTAATTTGAGTTCCATACTGTTTCAGAAATAATCCTTGATGTGTTTTTTTTTAAGCTAAGGACCCAAAATCAGCCCTTCTCTAACAGGGCTGAAACAGAGGGGTATGAGGCATGGCTAGAATGGGTGATCTGTTTGTTATTTTGAACAAAACACATCATAGACATGTTTTTTATATTTTTTTATATATCTGAGACCCATAATATATGCCTAAAAATAGCATGATAGGAAACCTTTAAAGAAAGATGGATGTCATATTTTTCTAAATTCCTAACCGGCAGTGGCTCAGTCAGTAGGGGCTTGGACTGTGAGCCATAGGGTCCCCGAACAGACCTGAGTGTGGACTGCTACTTGGAGAGGTCCCAGTTCACCTCCTGGGCCCTGCCGTAGTGCCCTTGAGCAAGGCACCGGACAACCCCCTTCCCCCCCACTCCCATTGCTCCCCAGGCGCTGTACAATAGCTGCCCACTGCTCCTACAACCCAGTCTCACGGCATTTCGTGTTATTAGTCACGAAATTAATTTAATCTATTGATTCGTGTTCACCAACACGATTTTCACCTTTTTTTTTCGTGTCACACAGAACGATTTTAAAAGCAATGTATTTCTATTGGTAGTATGTTTCGTGCCTGCAACACGTCTTTTTGTCCGGTCGGGTCTTGGAAGACCAGAAGCTGTGTGGTTCATAAAAACATGTTCTTACTCAATATCTTACCCTAAGCCTAACCCTATCCCTTTTATTTTAAATTGTATAATGTCTGAGTTTTTGTGCCGTCAGTGAGGAAAAGAAATGGGGCTCAGAGCCTCAGAATACTGAAATCTGTATTTTATGTCATCTTTTTTTCCTTCTAATTTGTTATTATTTGGTGCAGGCACGAAACATACTACCAATATAAATACATTGCTTCTAAAATCGTTCTGTGTCAGAATACTTAAATCTGTATTTTTTTAAATGTCTTTTTCCTTCTAATTTGTTATTATTTACATTGCTTTTAAAATCGTTCTGTGTGACACGAAAAAAATGGCGAAATCGTGTTGGTGAACACGAATCAATAGATTAATTTCGTGACTATAACACGAAATGCCGTGAGACTGTGTTGGCTCCTAGTACTAGACTCCTGGTACTAGGATGGGTTAAATGCAGAGGCCAAATGTCACTGTGTGTGCTGTGTGCTCTGCATGTGTGACCATTAAAGAGGGGTTTCATCCCTCCGATTTCATCCCTCCGATTCTATTCTAACAATCTTTTTATCAAAGGAAATATTATGCTTCGAAACCATATTAGTTGGTGTTTAGCCTTTCAAACTCTTTCACTTCATATATCCATAAGATAAGCTTCATTTTATTAAAACAGACGTACTAATTTTGTCCAAGGAAGCACTTTCTATTATTCGAGGATTTAAAAAAACCTTTTTTAAGGTTAATCGCATCACAATATGCAGATATTCAAAGCTTCATTCGAAACTTCCCTAGAAGCTTTGAATATAAAAAAAATACATTTGGTACAGGCATTTCATTTGACGTAGGGCCTCCACGCATCTTGCCAACACCTGGTTTGTATTAATTCAGGCAGTAGACAATGACTCCACTCCAGGTAATCCATGTGTCAAATGTCCACATAACTTTTCTATGGCATTTAACCTATACAGGCGTCCTATGATGGATCGAGTACTTCCTACTCAGGCATTCACGCTACTACATCAACACCAAGGAATGAAAGGGTATATAAAAGACTATCTACAAATAATACTGTACTACTTTATTATTTACATCTGAAACTTACTGTCAGAAATAAACTTTGGGCTTTTTGTTTTCTAGTGGCAAAGCAGTAGATTACATATTTTTCCATGTGTGTTTGTGTATACGAGTGTGTGCTTATGCAAGTTATCTATTGTTTATATAAAATGCCTTGCTTGTACTCTATTTTCAGAATGAGGACTCGTCAGCTTCAAGCTCGGACAATTCCAGCTCTGATGATGATGACTTTGAACTTCCTGACAGTCGAACAAGTCCTGGCAGTGACAGTTTTACCAATATGAACCACCAGCTGGATTTCATGGACAATTCAGCTTTTGCAGATCTAGACTCTTCTCAGGAGATGATGGGGACCTCTATGCTGCAACCAGATAATGCTTCTTGCAGCCAGCAGGAAGACAACTCTGCTTTCAACCCTGAGGAACTCGACTGGAATGGAGACTCCAAATCCAGGAAGGCTAAACCAAAACCCAAAAGATGTTCTAGTCCCAATAAAAACTATTGTTATGTCTGCGGTAAAGGTCATACTAAAATTTCTCGCCATCTCTTAAAGCATGCTAAGGAAGTTCCTGAAATCGCTGAAGCGAAGTCATTACCGAAGACTTCCAAGAAACGAAAAGAGTTATTTAGTGAATTTCGTAACAGGGGAAATTACCAACATAACCAAGGGGTGTTAAAGGACAACAGTGGAGAGTTAAAACTGAAAAGACGACCTACCACCAGTGCGACCACTTCTAAAACCCATGTGCACTGTATTCATTGTAAATGCATGTATTTACGTAATGCTTTGTGGAGGCACGTATCCAGATGTCCTTCTAGGACAACGCCGTACTCTACAAAGGACGGCAGGGCAAAAGTCTTAATTGAAACTGCTCTTTCAGAGTCACCATTCTCCAAAGAAATTACACCTGATGTGTGGAAGTTGCTCTCAACTATGAAACTTGATGAGATCTCATCTGCAGTTGTAAATGATTTTCTTCTTATACAGCTGGCACAGAATCTGATCAAGAAGCATGGAAATAACCAGAAGAAATATGAAAAAATAAGAAGCAGTCTGCGAGAAATGGGAAGACTTTTGTTGGCATTGTTCGAAATGTCGATATTAAGCTTTGAGGATGCTATCAAACCAAAACATTTTTACAAAGTTGTAGAGGCTGTCAAAGACCTCGCAGGTTTTGATAAAAAGATGCAGAGCTATAACATACAAAGTCTTCCTTTGAAAATTGGACAGTCGCTGAAAAGAATCTGCACCATTGTCCTCACTGGAAGTAATAGTAATGAGCAGATGTTGAAGGACGCAAAAGCATTCTTGAAACTGTTTGAAAATGAATGGTGTGAACTTGTCGCCCAAACAGCCCGACCTTCGTTGGGTGGACGAAAAGGAAACAATGCATATACCATACCCTTCACACAAGATGTGCAGATGTTCTACATGAACCTAGAAACAACATCAGCTTCTGCCAGTGAAACCATAGAAAAGTATGAAAGCCCACAGGTTTACAATGCACTTTGCAGAGTAACCCTCGCACAAGCATCAGTCTTAAGCAAATGTGCACCCGAGGTTTCAAAAATGACACTGAAGACATTCCAGGAAAGAGATGACTCTACTCAAGGGTTGTCCAAACACTTCATCAGGATAAATGTTCGGAGCAGGGGAGGCCAAAACATTGCTGCCTTGTTGACCTCTGAAATGGTCAGTGCAATAAATCTGCTTGTGAGCAAGAGAAAAGCATGTGGCGTACACAAAGACAATCCTTTCGTGTTTGCAAAGCCTGATTCTTCTCCCACAAGCACCCACTCTGGAAAGAGCTGCATGAATTTCTTTTCAGGTCTGTGTGGTGCAAAGCACCCATTACATCTCACGTCGTTACATCTTCAAATGCACCTTGCAAGAATCTTTCAGATTCTCAACCTGGAGAGCGACGAGCTCAATGACCTCTCTAAACTGTTGGGTCAGGACATCCGGGCCGACAGGGACTATTATCGTTCGCCAGAGGCAGCCTTGGAACTTGCAAAAATAGCAAAACTTCTTCTGGCAATGGAAAAGGGTACTCTTGAAAGATTCAAAGGAACATCTCTGGACGAAATTGAGATTGGAGGTAGGCATCCAGTGTTATACTGTTTGTTTCTGCCAGTGGTTGAGAAAAAACTCTTTTAAAACTACAAATAACCATATAACTAATTATATCTTGCCTTTTATTCAAGATGAATTGGAGTCAGATACGGAGCAGGACAACTCTGAAAGTGATGATGGTGTAGAGTACTTTGAAGAATCAGATGTTTTCCTTCAGTGGAGGGGTATGTTGTCAAATGTTTCTGTTTTATTCATACTTTCATCTCCCAAATAACACAGAAATTGATCAAACACATAATAACGTTTCTAGATGCTGCGGAACAACAAGGCCTGACTCCTGAGCAAGACGCCCTTGAGCACATAAAGACATGCGGAGACAAACCCTTCCTGGAGGAACGGCTTATTGACCCCATTAAAGGTTTGTTTTGTTTTTTCCTTTATAGCTAACCCTTAAATGCAAACGGGGAGTCCTAAAGAAAGACCGGTGCACTATAGGATGAGCTCTGCACAATAACTCTTACTGAATTTGTTGGTCAATAATTGGATGTAACATGGAATTTCTTTTATTGTTGCTTTTATAGGGAGGGGTGTGTTTACAAATGAATCCATTGAACCATCAACCTTTGTTGTTGAGTATCGTGGGAACATCTCCCGTCGCAAAGAAACCAGGAAAAAAAAGTGTGGTGACACTTTGAAAAACTATTCATTTGATTTCTCATGGATCGGAAGAGACTGGCGGTGAGTTTACTTATTTTTCAGATTTTTCAGTTAAGGAGGGGACTCGTAAAAAAAAAAATCTATATTTTGGCTTTTGATCAGAAAATATTGATGTTATCAAGTTAAACATTGATTTATCAACGTGTGTATGTATGTAGTACATTTACACAATATATTTCAACATCAGGCTACCATGTCAGTGTACATTTGAAAAAGTTAGATAGGTAGAATTTAAATTGCTTAATTCGCCTGTGCATCAGGTGTAAGTTGCTAATAATGAAATCATAAAGTATCTAACAATCTGTCACAAATCGAGCCCAGTCAATGTTGTACAAAATATATTTTGTCCGTGGTTTTAGTATCATTAAGAATATTTTTCTTTCTAGCATTACAGCCTTGAATGAAGATGGGACCCTCGGGAGACTCGTGAATGACGATCATATAAGTCCAAACTGTGAAATGAAGAAAATTGTCTATGAGGGAAAACCACACCTGTGCCTGTTCACAGTGACAGCAATATCTCCAGGCGAGGAGATAACTTACAATTATGGAGACTCCTCTTATCCGTGGCGCCCAAGGGTAGGTTTATAATCTTTGTTTGTGCCTCAACAGTGGTGACAGCCTAGGAAGAAGGCCATATGACTTTAAGTTATCCATATATTGTTTATCCGTCCCATTCTCTTGAACACTTTATCTCAGGAGCACCTGGAGGGATATTATACACATTTTGCATGGACTGAAAGATTAATTGATTACAATTCCGTGGTCTAAGGTTATTGTGACCTGACAAAACATGTTCTAGAACAGTGGTTCTCAACTGGTGGGGTCGCGGACCCGTTTCGAGTGGGTCGCGACCCACCCATGTGTGAGAGAAGAAAGAAAAATTGAATTCTTTTTTCTTTTTTTTTGGAAAAAAGTCTAACTTTTATTTTTAAGGCCCGATTTTCTAACGCTGTGCATGAATTACGCGTTGGACTGGAAGTACCGGAGACCATAAACGCTTTTGAAAACTTCTGTCACGTAGTGATCATCTTCTCAATAAAACATATTTGCTGATGTTTTTTTGATATTGTATGCTGAAAAGCGTATATATCACAGCCCGATTTTTTGTTGAATAGATTTGAGTGGTTAAAAATTTCGGGTTGCGATTTATTGACAAAGGAAAAAGTGGGTCCCGAGGCCTGACCAGTTGAGAACCACTGTTCTAGAAGACTATAACTCAAAAATCAAATGCTAATCATGACAATTTCACCAATGTCTAATAGAATAAAACTCAAAGCTCCATTTTTACAGGAATCCAGTGAACAGAATACACCACAAACGGATCTAAATGCTGAAGACTCTTCATCTGAGGATGTAAGTGTTTGATGTATTATCCTTATAAAACACATGGTAAATGTGGCCGAACGGCAGTACAAAAAAAACACAAAGCATCACAATGCTGATTTGGACGTACATTTTCATGGCACAAGTCAAACCTTTCACACCATGGCAGGATGGTGTATATCCAGAGGCTTCTTCAAAGAATCTGCAGTTGAGTTTGTTGCTGCTATTGTCTGAGTAAGACCACAAAAAACAACACAAAGAGAAAACAACTGCCACTGGTACTAATGTTAAAGGGGACCTATCATGCAAAATGCACTTTTGTACGTCTTTTATACATGAATATGTGTCAGGGAACTCACCAAGTGTCAGAAAACACAACCCTCTCTCTTTTCCTCCATACCCAAATCTCTAAAAATGGGGCTGCAACGGAGCTGATACAGATTTGAAATTATTCTGACGTCGGAAACAGGGAGCTCCGCCTATATGGGCAACTCTCCACCTATCAGGGGAATGGAAGGTTGGGTCACGGCCACGGCCATTGCCGCTCGAAAGCGCTGGAGACGATGTAGTACATATGCCAGGCCTGTAAGTGGCGCTGTAGTCTGCCAGAAAAGCAGCGAAGAAGACTTCCCGCGCATGGATGCCATGGTTGCCCTTCTGTTTATTCTCCGCTGTGGACGCTCTGGCTCTTTTTCTCCCTCCCCGAGGCAAGCGTTTGCTCCTGCTGCTGTAATTCTCTCCGGTTTGACACCAGCAGATGAAAAACACCCACCTCTCCGCCTCTTCCAAGGGACGAGGGGGGACCGTGCAGCAGAGTTTCAGTTACATATTTTTTCGCCGGTCAACATGTCCGTTAAAGTTTAAATCTTCTGGACAAAATAAGAATAATACACGGAGCCTTTCTTTTCCTCCCCCTCTTCTGAGAGCCCAGCAGCTGATCTCCCTCTCCTTCAGGGGGGCGTGGTCAGCTCCAGCTCATTTGCATTAAAGCTACGTCACAGAATCAGCCCTTGCAAAAACAGGGCTGGAAAAGAGCAAATAGAGCGAAATGAGGCATGGCTAAAATGCATGATCTGTTTGGTATTTTGAAAAAAAAACTTCAGACATGTTTTATATAGGTATGACCCTACAATATGTTTTTCAAATATAGCATGATAGGTCCACTTTAAATTGATGCATCCCTAGTGCTTTGTGTTTTCTTCTGCAATTTTCTGATGCCATGGGAGATTGTTGGCCATGATGACAATATTAAGGTGGTTGTAGTAGTAAGTAAGACTCTAATATTATCAAAGTGCAATACTGCTTAATCGGGTGTATTTCATCTGTCTATGCTTGAGGTGGTGATATGAATGAGTGCTCTAGTGCTGAACTATAACTCCAAACCTATGCTGTTATTTTCTGCAGCTGGACTCCTGTTAAACCATTTTTATCAAGCATAAATCTGTCTTAGAATTACCTAACTAGAAAGCAGCACAAGAACATCTTAGATTGCTCCAGTTTATTTCAAAGAGAAAAAGGAAAACAAAACAAGCTTAACAATGTTAAAAGTAGAATATATGAGTCTAAGGCTGTGCTCTTATGGCATAGTGGGGAATTACTAAATGTTTTGTTTTTTTATATTTCCAGGCTGAGGAGTCAGCAGGATCCTTCAGTTCTGCAGCATCCTGCTGTGACGAAGAATACGTGCCGTCTTCTGAAAAGCAGAGCTTTGAAGAACACGTTGATGCCCCACGCACCAGGCAGCAGGACAACACTGATTCAAGCTCTGATGAAGAGCTCAAAGACCCCTCATTCACCAAAAAAAATTATTGTTACGTTTGCGGTGCAGCTCAGACTAAAATTTCTCGTCACCTTTTTACCCATAGAAATGAAGAGCCTAATATAGCTGCAGTGTTAAAACTACGCAGAAATTCGAAACAACGAAAAGCTCTACTGAATGAGTTACGTGACAGAGGAAATAAAAAACACAATCAAGAGGTTTTGAAGACTCGCTGTGGAGAACTTAAAGTGAAAAGGAGACCAAGCATTCCCACCCCTACTCAAACCTATGCAGCCTGTCTGTACTGTAAGAACATATTTGTTCGTGAGAAACTTATGCGACATATGCCCAACTGTTCTGCAAAGACGTCCTCAGATCCTCAGATAGGTAAAAGGACACAAGTTTCAGCTGCTGCGGAGTCAACAGACCCCAAACAAATCTCATCAGCTGTGAGGAAGTTGTTAAAAACACTGAAGAGGGATGACATTTCATATGAAATCTGGAATAGTCCCTTACTACTGCAGTTGGCACAGGTTATGTACCCCAGGAAGGAAACGACAGCAAAAACATACAGTTGTGTCAAATTGAGGCTGAGGCAAATTGGACGACTCCTGTTAGCATTGAAGAAAAAGTCGATATGTAGCTTGGAAGATGCTACTAAACTGCAAAACTTCAGCAAAGTTGTTGAAGCAGTGAGAGAGCTCAGTGGCTTCAATGAAGAAACCATGTCCTGTGAAAAACCAACTCTCATGAATGATTTAGGAAATTCGCTTAAGAAAATTGCTGACATTAGCTTTGCCAGAGCTTGGAAAGAGAATGCTGATACAGAGAAGATCCTTGAAGCACAGAAATTCATACAATTGTGTGAGAAAGAATGGAACTTTGTCCCACTGAAATCAGGTGCAAACAATATACCAACAATACCATTCATACATGATGTGCAGCTTTTCTATCAGTGGATACAGAAGACAGCAGCTTTGGCGGTTCAAAGTCTGACAATGCATGAAAGCTCTTCAGTCTACACTGCACTTATGAGGGTGACATCTGCAGAAGTGTCAGTCTTAAACAAAAATATGGCAGCAGTTTCAAAAGCAACGCTCAAGTCATTCCTTGAACGGGACCAGACAGAGATTCATAAAGACGATTCTGCTAGCCAGTCAGAGTTTGAAAAAATGGTGTCCAACCACACCGTGAAGATAAACGTTAAGACCATTGGTGGCCAAAAAGTTACTGCTACATTGACCCCTAAATTGATCACTGCACTAACCCTGCTTGAGAACAAGAGAGAGGCATGTGGTGTACATACAGAAAATCCCTTCTTATTCGCAAGACCGGATGGCTCACATAAAAGCTTCTACGAAGGACATCGCCTCGCCACCAGTTTTGCAGCTCGCTGTGGTGCAAAGAACTCGTCAAACCTTCGCTTTGCACTTTTCCATAAACATATTGCCAAAGTTTTCCAGATTGTCAGCCTCACGAATGACGAGCTTGGTCAGCTAGCCAAACTGTTGGGCCGCGACATTCAGACTGACAGAGAGTACTATCAGACGCCAGACGCAGCTGCTGACATTGCAAAAATCTCAGTGCTCCTGTCAGCAGTGGAGGATGGATCTCTTGAAAGATATGAAGGCAAATCACTCAAGGAAATTGACATTCCAGGTATGTGTTCAGCTCATTACTTAAAGAAGCCCTATTTGGCTTTTTCGTGTTTTTTTGTTTCAGTAGACCAGGGGTGGGGAACCTTTTTCCTCTCAAGGGCCATTTCAATTTTTACAACATCCTCCGAGGGCCGTACAAATTATTGAACTCAACCTCTGCTTAAAAATACTAAAATCACAGCCCATTCATTTCGCCTTTCTTTCATGCTGTGCAAAGAAAAAGCAACCTCTTAATCCAGATATCTTACCATGACTCGCGCATGTGGTATGACCACCAAAACAGAAAGATATGGACACAAGATGTGTGCAAATGTATTTAGTTTCCTATCCATGTGAACATGAATTAAGTGACCTAACCTCCTCTAGGGGGGTCCGGGGGCATGCTCCACCGGGAAGATTTGTTTGAAATGTTGAAGTTAAAAGCATCAATCTGGTGCACTTTGAGAGCAACATTAGGAGATCTATGGATACATCTCTCAACACCCATATGAAACAGAACTGTAAGAAGATTTTCTTTTTCTTTATGGATATTTTACAAATCACTCCCCTTTCAAACTGTATTCTTGTTTATTAATAACAACTTTTTTTTACTGTCATATAGTATTTTATACCAGTTTTTCCTTTAGTCTCTTATGGCGCATTTCCACCATGGTGCGGTTTAAGCGTTTTTTCTGGCCCGACAAAATCGTGGTTCTATCGGGGCCAACAAACAGGGCTGAGTCGGGCTGAGTTTGCTAAACTAGAGAGAGAATCGCTGGCAAGGGGGCTACAACTACAACAAGATGAACATATTTGACCGTGATTTAATTGTAATAGACGTTTCAAAATGATGCCGAAGTAACAACATACTGATACCGGTTAGTAAAGACCATGAATTAATGCTTTGACAAGTCTGCAGACAGACGGCAGGCGAAAAACCTTTTAAAATGCGCGTTGTCTAAATGGAGATCGGCTAAGCTAACGCAATATATGCTCCGACCGTCCACACTCACAACAACGGCCTATACAGACATAAATAAACCAGCGACTGTATTCGCCATGACACAGACAGTCTGTGGTTTGTACTTGTTTAACTTTTGTCTAGTTTCTGAACAGATATGAGGAGCTGTGAGCTTGAGTGCTAACAGCTAACGGCTGATGTTGTTATTCTGGGGTTCTCATTGAAGATGACGTCACGGCTCCGCCTACACTGCGTTACTATAGATACTACCCCAGTTCCTAAACTGTAATAGAGTGGCGAAGTCCCTCCCCTTCCGGTGGACCTCCATGGGACCTTATTTCGGTAAAATTATGTATTGAAGTCAATGGAGAGAGAAAGATTATCTTTCGATCCCGTTTGAATTGTGCCACGAATTACACATATGATGTTTGTCAATTTAAAAGATAATTTTGCAAGTCAAAAAAAAAAAAAAGTGTCGTAAAACTGTGAAGTAACACTTTTGTTTGTGTGAAACACTCAATGAACTACATCTCTGGTCAACAACACACGTCACCAAGATGGCCGTCACTACTGTCTTGTCAACAAAACGATTGACTACCCTCACTATCACCACAATGAAACACGTCCTGAAGAAAGTCATGCAAAGCTGCCTGCCTGCCTTCCTTTGATTCTCTCTGAACTGCCTGGTCGTTTTAATGTTTAATGTCAACCATTTGTGCAGATAGCATGAAGTAGAGAAGATCGTTAGCGTTAGCATTTCTCCTCCTGGCTTAAATTGTGTATTATAGAATGATCACACCGGTGACAGTACTCTTCAAAGGGTTCACGAAATATGACTACTACTCTTACTGTTTAACATTTTGGGTTACTTAATGTTACTTCATGTTAAGGCTAATACAAATGACAAGGCTGTAATGCTAACTAACGTGCTAGCTACTAGCTAGCTTGATCCAGACACTCCTGGTCCTTTCATCAGACGGGAAGCGAAAGAACGAGCAAGACCCATTGCTGGTATGATAACAACCTGGTACTAAGCACACAGGCATCTTGTTAAAGTTATCTTATCTTAGCCAGCGCCATATAGATAGATTCTATCTATATGGCGCTGATCTTAGCTATCTCTTAGTGGAGGAAAACAATTGTGACATCACTTACGCGACTCTGGGATTTGTAGTCTTTCTAGTTGCGTATTTTTCATAGTCTTATATTTCAACAGTTTTACGACAAACTGTGACTTTTTTGACATGGAAATTATTTTTTAAGATTGACAAACATCATATGTGTAATTCATGGCACAATTCAAACGGGATCGAAAGATAAGTTTTCTCTCTCCATTGACTTCAATACATTATTTTTCCGAAATAAGGTCCCATGGGGCGGAAGTAGATGGGCGCAGCATAAAGTGGGCCAGTCCTAACAAGGCATAACGAGGCCTAGCCATACCGAGCGAGGCCGTGTAGTGGAAATGCGCCATTAATGTTGTATAACTATAATGATCATATAAAGATGTGCCTCTACCTCACTGGTTGTAGAAAAAGCTTCTTATATTCGTTAGCATAGCTCGCTAACCAGATGCTAATAACAACAAAGTTATTGACTGTATCAATATGACAGATGAACAGATCGCCACTGGGCTTACAACTAAAGACACAGCCACACAAAAACTGCGGCATGTGTACGGCTCCTTATGGGTACTGCAATTTCTGAAGTGGCGGAGCAGCGTTCCGGTGCTCTCCTTCAGCATGTGTCAGGCGAGACATATACCACGTGATGACACGTTAGGCTCGTGTTGTGTTCAAGGACCCTGACCTTGGCCAGGAAAAACAGGCACTCGCTTGTTTAATTCTTTTGCGGTCTAGATTTCTTTAATTATTATTTTTTGCGTGTGTTTATAAATTACCTCGAGGGCCGTACCAAATGGTCTCGCGGTCCGTATACGGCCTGGAGGCCGCAGGTTCCCCACCCCTGCAGTAGACAGAAGCCTTTAACTGATTATTCAATAAAAAAATATAAATCTTTGGAATAATGTCATGAATTGATAATCCAAATCACCTAGTCCTAGTGGTACCACAATATATATCTTGTTTTCCTTTGCAGATGAATTAGAGCTGGACAACTCCAAGAACATTGATGCTGAGGAGGACAATGAAGAATCAGAAAGTTCTCTTCTGCTGCGAAGTAGGTAGTACACACAAACTCTGATACTGTTAACTCCAATACTCATCTGTAATTCAGAATAGTTTTTCCATGCAGACGTTTTCTGTGGCATTGAAGCTGTTAGAACGCATCATTACATTAGCATTCACTGGCACAAGATTACCGTCAGAAAACAGCTGCATTTTGAGCAGCGAACTGTTTTAGCTTAATTACCGATTCAGATACTTTTGAATAAGGGTTTTTGATACAGCAATATATTAAATGTGAAAGAGGGGTCTATTATAAAATCATTTATATTGGAGTTAGGTGACTTTGTCTTGGAAATCTAGATTCATTAACTCTCTTTTTAATCTTTTAGGGTATTTTCCTTTTAAACGACAATCATTACAATCATTTGATTTAACCCCTTGAAGCCCAAGCAGTTTGTGTTTGGTTCCTTTTTTGTTTACTCACTGAGGTCTTGTTTTAAATGCAATATGTTTTTAATGTATTATTACACATTTTTATTTCATAATTCATGACAAAGTAAGATGAAATAGATGTATTTTATCCATATATACCATATTGTTCTAATTTCCCACAAATTAAATCGGGGCTCCAGTTCTTATGAATATTAAACAATTTATATCTAGCACAAGTTTCGCTGACCTTTTGTCCATGACTTTTGGTTTCAGCCTGTTGCACTGAGGAGCGCAGATTTATCATTTTATACAGGATATGGAATACTCTGTGTCATTTGTTTTTGAGATCATTATTTGTTCAAGGACAAAAGGAGGAAAGGAATAAGTAAATAGTGAATAATACAAGTTTTCATAATGTTCTCTCAAATGTATCTCCTCTAGGTCTTCCATTCACAAAAGACTCTTCTGAAACCAAAAAAATTCCTTTCCAGAAGAAACGTAGACGAGCCCCGAAAAAGAGGCAGGACAGTGATTCTTCTGAGATGAGCGATGTGGAAAATGTCATCCGAAAATGTCATCCTTCTCTGTGTTCAGAGAACACAGAGAAGGATGACCAGTCACAGAAGATGCCCGAGAGCTCTGCTGTCATCACTCCTGAGAAGACCATGTCTCCTACCAACGAGGATGCTACACACATGTCTTTCAGTGATGGTGATGATGACATGAATGCGGACTTTGACATGGACACAGATGAAGACACTGTCAGAAATGAGGAAAATGATGAAGAACGTGAAACGACGCCTTTGATACCAGATGTGACAGAGCAGGACAATGACAGCAGTGATAGTCAGAAGAACAATTGTTCACTTAACAATCGCGCAACGGATGCAGAGCTTGAAGAGACAATGGAAGGTGATACAGCAAACAACATGGATGTGGATATCAGGAGTTCCCCTGACTTCATAAATGCAGGTAAAATGTAACCAGAGATTTCTTAAGCCAACAAAGTCGTTAAGAAGGATACATAATCTAGGAACCAGTAATGTCCAAACCAAATGTTGTGCCTATCCTTCTAAAAGAAATGTCAGACTATTTATTGAATAAGTTTTAAACTTGGCCTATTATTTGCAATTAAGTCCAGGGATAAGCAAAGGGAAAATGAATTACCTAAGTGGGTAAGCTTCATCCTCTGGGGACCATGAATGTCTGTAAAGAAGCATGTGGACTGTATAACATTTCAATGGTTTTACACCTACTTTGTGTTCTTTTTTTTATAGAAAAGAAGAACAAATTATTAGCTGCAGTCGCTGGAATGAAAGAAGTGAAGATATTAATCCCCAAACTTGACATTGTGAGTATCCAGTTTTTTTCGTTTTCATTCTCAAAATCTGGTTTGAAGTATGAATTAAATACATTACTACTACTACTATTACTACTACAATACTAATACATTAAATACATTCTTTATACACATAATGTTGGCAACCACATCACTCTTTTTGTGTAATGGGTGTCTATTGTACACCCATGGCTGGGTGTAGATTGCTAAAACTGTAGCCTATGTAGTAAGAAATTATGAATGACACACATTTGAAAAGTCTCATAAAAACCTTATTTTCTGTTTTAACAAAGTGTTATCATTTGCATAACAAGAGCCACAGTTTCCCCATTTGGCAATATTGTTATTTGTTGTTATGTTTTGTCCTAGGAAAAGTTTCAGACTTCAGTCCACATTTCCCAATTACCCTCTGATTGTAACTCCGTCAAATCGCCAGTGAAAGATCCGTCCATCCATGAGGAAAACAAGCAAACAAACTCTACATCCAAAAACGTCAGAGACAAGCCGAGCTTTGCAAAGGTAAACGCATATATAGTATAATCATGATTTTAGAAACCACACTCCTTTATGCAATCCTCAGAGCAAAATATATATATTTTTAAAGATTTATCTTATTCATTGTCTTGTTTGTAAGAACAGTAGTGTTCTAAAAGTGCAAACATTGGGAACTTCTCTCAATTTTCTCAATAATATACAGGTTCATTCTAAATAGTATTCTAGATATGTTTCTATGTTGTATAAAGTTAATGCAGTTCTAACTTAAATGCCAGTTATTTTGTTATACTTTTGCTTGATTAGCATGTATGTGTTTAAACCTTGCCCAACAAACTACAGTCAATCAAAGCAGGTACTTTTTGCCATGTTCACTCGCATCTCAGGCGACGCAGATGAACTGCTCCCACTGCAAGAAAAGCATGATGAAGGGCCAAACAGCTTACCAGAAGAAGGGATTCGCAGATGTCTTCTGCTCCAAAAACTGCCTTTTTGAAATATTCCCAAACAACAAACCAGACACCAAGTCCTGTCACCACTGCCTCAAGTGAGTCTGTTCAAAAACACGACTTTAAAACAGAAAATAATGTTTTAGTACTCACATTTTTTGTACCTGTTTTCCTCGTTGTGTCAGGGCGATATCAAAGCCTCTGGACCTCATCATGGCTGCAGTGGACACTAAAGGAACTATAAAGGACTTCTGCAGTCCCACCTGCCTCATTTCCTTTAAGTCCAACCCTGTATGCACCCAAACACCACAGCAGCTCTGCAGCATGTGCAACAAATCCTGCACTGTAAGCAAAAAACAATTTTTTAAATTTATTTTATTGTAGCCATAACGTTTTTGTCGTATTGATGGCTCTTTATCATTATCCTCCTCAGATCACCTGCAAGTTAACCCTGAATGAAGATGTCCACACGTTCTGCAGCAACTCCTGCCTGGAGGGTTTCCTCGGGGAGATTAAGGCCGTCTGTGAGATCTGCAGCTCCACCTGCCGCAACAGACCTCTGAAGCTGGAGGTGGATAAGGAGACCAAGACCATCTGCAGTGAGAACTGTCTGCGCCAGTTCATAGAGGTGCGAAAGAAAAAGAAAAGAAAAAAACGTTACTTAAATTGATAAAGTTTGGATGTTTGTAAGCAGGGTTTGATGAGGTATTTATCCATATTCCTATATGTAAGGGTAGATGATGTTGGCTGGGTCCCAGTTTGGAGAAAGAGAAAGGAGCTAAGAAATGTACAGCTGTGGATGAGGACAGCAGCAAATATAGCCACCTAAAAACATCAATATCAGCACTTAAAACCCACTACTCTTTAAAATATGATTATAAAAAATTAGAAAATAAAATGTACTTAAATGGACCTTAAAGGCACAAAGCAAGACACTGAGATGTTTGATCTCCGACTTTTTGTCCCCCTTTATTCTGCAGAAAATCAACACACCCCACCAATGCATCTTGTGCCACACCCCTCACCCGATGTCCGAAATGATTGATTACAAAAACAAGGAGAACATGGTGAAGCTCTTCTGCTCCAGCCAATGTGTGGCGTCGTACAAGCTGTGGCCTGGAAATGAAAACAAGCTTCAAGGTACTGGAGAATACATTTTCTATTCATTTTGCACTGGCTAAATGTATTGGTCATGTGTTGGGCTCAGTTCATTTTAACCAGACACTGGCATAGTGTGCCATCCATGTGTTGTTTCTTTACAAAAAAGTGGAACTAATTCTGAGAAAGATCAGCAACAAGAACCATATGTTCCACAAAAAAAAGCAGTAAAACTTTCATTTTAAAGGTTATATCTGCCAAATTATTATTTTGAGCATTGGTATTGGTCCAGAATTTCACAATTGGTGCATCCCCAAATAAAATATGATCCGGGATGTCCAGTTTTACTGACTGAATTCCCCCTCGTGGATTAATAAATGTTGATCTTAATCTTGATAACATTTGAATTAATATATAAACCTTTCATAATGGTTTATAACAGACTAGGATGTAGTTGTGAGCAGATTGATGTGTTTATTAATGTATTGTCAACCACTGTGGCTACTCATGTGTGCATCCATGAGTAAAAGATAACTTGTGTATTTACAGGGCGTTTTATAATTGTTATGTGTTTCTGATTTCTCGCTTCAGAAAAGAAAAACTGTCGTCAGAGGAAGAAGAAAAGCGACAAGCAGTCAGAACAAAATACTGTGAGTATATTGCATAAAAGAAATTCATAGTAAATACAAAGTTTGTCTGATTTGAGCCTAGATAAGTAACAGTACCATAACTGTGTGTTGTCCCACAGGAAGAGGGAAAGATCAGTGAGCCCTCCACTGCAAACGAAAATGATGCATCTGCAGAGGTCATAACTACACTCCTCTTTGAATGTTCATCGGTTGCTTGTTGCAACTGTGGAAAGACACTGCAGCGGGGAGAGACGCTTTACAAGCCAAAGAGCTCCAAGGAGAGTTTTTGCTCACCAGAATGCCTCGCCAAAAAGCATCCCCACATGACAGTTGTCACCAAAACGTGCTACAACTGCTTCCAGTAAGTCCTGGATATTTCTATATATGCTGTTTCGGGTCTGTACGTCTGCATTTGTATAAAACAGACAAAATGTACTAAATTCAAATTTTCTAACAAAGTTCATCAGTTATGATACAGTATCTACAGTATAGTATTATTGTATAGTATAGTATTATAGTATAGAATAGTATTTGGAAAATCAATTTATGTTTCTTTCAAGAGAAAACATTTAAAAAAGCATTCCCTTGTTCAAGCTTCTGGGCTGTGAGGTGTGGTTATAAATTGAAGATCTTGAGCTTATGTTTAAAGAGGCCTTGTTATGTTTTTGGGGGATTTCCCTTTCCTGTAGTGTGTTCTATATGTTTTTGTGCATGTACAGTAAATGGTCTGCAAAGGTTAAAATCCCTGTGTCTCCTCCAAAGGGAGTTACTGTCCCACACACTCCCCCCTGCCTCAAACGCCTCCATTGGACTCCTTTTCTACTTCCGCAACAGAGTGACATCCCTATGTAACACGCTTGCTTCTATTGGCTAGCGCTCCAATACATTGTACGTGATAGGCTAAGGGGCGGGACCAGGGGCGTCGCCTGGACCTGAAAACATTCGGGGCTTAGCCCACAGTGGCATTTTTTACTGCAACACTCCCCACACGCACACAACACAGTACACCCGCGACTGTTACAATGAAGGCTCGATAATCAGCTCACGGCATATATGCAGGGGTAAAGTGGAATTTTTTATGAGTGGGGGGCTCACCTCCTCTAGGGGGATGCTCCCCCGGGAAGATTTTTTTTAAATATTGAAGTTAAATGCATCAATCTGGTGCACTTTGAGAGCAAAATGAAGAGATCTATGGATACCTCTCTCAGCACCCATATGAAGCAGAACTGTAAACAGATGTACTTTTTCTTTATGGATATTTTACTAATCACTCCCCTTTTAAACTCTATTCTTGTTTTACTGCCATATAGTATTTCATAACTGTTTTTCATTTATTCTCTTATTTTTTGTATAACTATAATGATCATATGAAGGTGTGCCGCGGAAATAATCTTTTGAATAATTTGTGACCAAACCGTTTGAGACCCACTGAGATAACTTAGACTAAAGTTAACTATCTAAACACTCAGAGAGTCCTTTAGCTCACCTGAGTCTCTCAGTCTGAGAGGAGAGGACTCTCCTCCAGCTTCTTGTGGAACAAACAGCTCCTTATGTCCGTTAGTGCAACTAGCTAACCAGATGCTAACAGCACCGGTCCCTCCCTCCCCCTCTCTCTCTATCACACTAAATGCGCTATTGCCACACAGAGCCGAGCTTGAATGACACAAGCACACGTTTATTTCTATGCAACTCTCTGATTGGTCTGGTGTCATGCCTCTGTTGCATTCACTGAACACGGGAAATTACAGTGCTGCCGTCCTCTCTTGTGTCATGATGAGGTTCACGTAAAGCCCGGTTAATGTATTATATTATTGAGGGAGAATTGTCCGGGGCTACAGAAAAAACATTCGGGGCTAAAGCCCCGGATGCCCAGGCCAGGCGACGCCACTGGGCGGGACATCTCTAAGTGTTTGACAAATCACAACAGAGCTGGCCAGCAGAGAACAATTAAGACCTCTTTGAACATTGAAGCATTTAAACATGTCACAGTAGAAGCATAAAATACAACTATAAACCTGAGAATGAGCATTATATGTCTTCTTAAAACAAACAAACACCTTCAACTCAGGAGACTGAAAATGCATAAATAAAAAAAACAAGGTTTCTGTGTGAAAGCAAAGCACCCAATGCAACACTGACAAATCCCACCCTGATCTCCTCCCCTTCAGGGTGATCCTGCGGCCTCGCAAAATGATTCGTTGTCCAGTGGATGATTCAGGAACTCTGAGGGACTTGTGCAGCGACGCCTGCCTCGCTTCTGTCAACTCCAAGCGGAAGTTGGCGGCCCCCAAACGTCCTCCTCTCTCAGAGTGCAAGATGTGCTTCCAAAAAGTCTATGTAAGAAAAAAATATACTTACTCTTTTGTTTGACTTTAAGTTGCATCAATGCCTTATGTTGTGATATGACATTTTAAGGACAAGATGGCTGTCTTTTTTTAAACAAACTTGACTGAAACTGCAGTAAATGGCTCATTTGTTGGGAACTATTTTCACCTTTTGAATAGTTTTCATACTAGTACAACAAGTATTTGCAACAGTAGAGTAAATGGAATTTACTGGAAAAAAGAAAAGAAAACATTGTTTCCATGATCATAATAAATAAATATGCCAGCAAGTTCAACCGTATGGATAATATAGAAATGACCATCCATGTAAGTAAGCA
Source organism: Trematomus bernacchii (assembly GCF_902827165.1). NCBI lineage: Eukaryota > Metazoa > Chordata > Actinopteri > Perciformes > Nototheniidae > Trematomus > Trematomus bernacchii. The sequence continues at coordinate 18,731,634 of NW_022987564.1, read as the reverse complement.
CAGGGCTCCATAAGTTATAATGGATTACTAAATCATGTTTAATGTAAGTGAAAGGGATCATTGTGAACATATGTTGATGAAGTTGGTTCAATCGAGAGCTTGGTACACTCTCAGCCATTTGAGCCATGTTGATTTTTAAAAATGTTAAAATACATATTCATGCGAAAATGTCAGAAAGGCATTTTGCACTCCAAATCTGAGGCCATGGTTCTCAGCAGGAAACCGATGGACTGTCCACTCCAAGTAGGGAATGAGTCCTTACCGCAAGTGAAGGAGTTCAAGTATCTCGGGGTCTTGTTCTTGAGTGAGGGAACAATGGAGCGTGAGATGGGCCGGAGAATCGGAGCAGCGGGAGCGGTACTGCAGTCGCTTTCCCGCACCGTTGTGACGAAAAGAGAGCTGAGCCAGAAGGCAAAGCTCTCCGTCTACCGGGCCATTTTCGTTCCTACCCTCACCTATGGTCATGAAGGATGGGTCATGACCGAAAGAACGAGATCACGGATACAAGCGGCCGAGATGGGTTTTCTCCGCAGGGTGGCTGGCGTCTCCCTTAGGGATAAGGTGAGAAGTTCAGTCATCCGGGAGGGACTCGGAGTTGAACCGCTCCTCCTTCGCGTCGAAAGGAGCCAGTTGAGGTGGTTCGGGCACCTAGTAAGGATGCCACCTGGGCGCCTCCCTAGGGAGGTGTTCCAGGCACGTCCAGCTGGGAAGAGACCGAGGGGTAGACCTAGGACCAGGTGGAGGGATTATATCTCTTGGCTGGCCTGGGAGCGCCTTGGGATCCCCCAGTCAGAGCTGGTTGATGTGGCCAGGGAAAGGAACGTTTGGGGCTCTGCTGGAACTGCTACCTCCGCGACCCGACCACGGATAAGCGGGAGAAGATGGATAGATGGATGGATGGATAATATGGAGATTTCAAGAAACTTAAAAATATAACTTGGACTTAAAGAAACTCGGATGAATGTTTTTCACTTCTTTCTGGCATTTATAGCCTGCATGATAAGGGAAGAATCTGCAGATAAATACATAGTGAAAATAATCATTATTTGCAGCCATAAGGTCTGTTAAGCAGAGGAATAACACATTTTCATAGGATATTCAGAAAATATAGTAGTAGCTTTCTACTTTGAATAATCTGAATTTCAAAAATACTATCAATCAACATGCTCTTTTGTCATCCCTAGAGCAAATTCAAGCTGACGGTGGATGGCAAGATCGGCAGAATTTGCAGCGACGCCTGCCTCATCAACTACCAAAAAGTAAACAACCTGCAACTGTACACCTGTGGTGTCTGCAGCTCCATCAGCACCGACAAACAGTTCCTGCTGAAGGAGAAGGACGGCAGTAAGAGCATCTGCAGTGAGGAATGTCTGGTCGAGTTCAAACAGGTGAGGAATTCATGTCAAAATCACCATCAATTCATTTGACCAAGACACTGTAAATATTGAGGAACTAGTGTTGGAATATCTACAACTCCCTTTTGTGTACAAACAGCACGAGTCTGTAGGTCAATTATCAAACTTATTTACTTCATTTAGTTTGAATTATGTTGCATGAATTGGAAAATAATGAATGAATTAATGATTTAATGACTGAATAAATAAATGAATGAATAAATAAATAACCAACCAGATATTTAAAAAACAAGCCAGTGTAAGACAAAAATAAAGTTTTTAATTATTTAAACGGATTGGTGGTTCATCGAAAGATAAAAAGCTTCACTGAGCTGCATTTCATTTAAATTATTATTTAATTAGTTTTATTTGGACTACTATGATAATCTTTTTTAAACCTTTTTTTTTTGTTTTTTGGTTCTTGTTAGTGGAAGCCCACTTTAATTCACAGGAGTTTGTTTTTTAAACATCAGGTTAGCTTGTGATTAAAAGAAAAAGGCAATCCACAGTATTACAAATATGTTCTGCGTTTTAAATACAAATACACAGAGCATATACTGAGAAACTGCGTACTTTAAGGAGTAAAGAGGAATTTTAATATTTTCAAAACATTTTCAGCTTATATAATATAAAGGGTTCCCATCCAATCCTGCATGTTTGCTCACTTTGTTTCTCTGCTGTTACTCTTTCACATCTTTACAGAAAATTGAAACGCCTGAGCTTTGCCCCATGTGCCGGACGTCCCATCAGTTATCGGACATGGTGGATAATAAAAACGACGAGGGCTGGTTGGACTTCTTCTGTAGCAACAGATGTATGATGGTACACAGATCTCAGTCTTCAAATGGCTCAGGTACTGCACTCAGTTTATTTTTTGGCTTCACTATGGCTGTCATGATATCTGACTTTCACTTCACAATTATCAAGGAAATAATGCTGCCAGTCATATCTTTAGCTTTGTTTATGGTGCATTTTGACTCTTTTCTCCAAATGAATAACTATCATAGAACGAATATAAGGAATTTGGCAATGAAAGAAAACTGGAATATTTACACAATATTGTCATATTGAATTCTTTCCAATATCAAGGTTATCCTCTATCAGTATATTTTATCCCCCGTTTTAGCACTAAATTATAATGTATAGCTTTTTAACTGAATAATTGATGAGCTTTGACAACAGTTCACAAATTTAAGACAAGCAACGGGATGCATTTACCAGCCTACTGTTCTAAGAAATAATAAGCAGAAACCTTTTCCGATCGCTTTTTGAGTGAAAGCTCATTATTATTAACACTGCTTATCCCATCTAATGTTCTTTCAAGTGAATTCAGAAAGCAATCTCTGTAGACCATCATCTATGACCACTTAAAGGTAGGGTAGGTAAGAATAGAGAAACCAGCTCAAGTGCGCTAGAATTTGAAAGTACACAACCGAAAGAAATCTGCCCCTTCCTTCAGACTTCCTTACAGAGCCCCAACATACACGAATGCACACATGACCAATGAGGGCCGGCTAAAATAATTGGTCGTGCTTTTTACAGCACCACGGCTTCCACAGATGACATTTCTTTATGTATTTATTGACAAAGCATTTAATATATTCATTGCTATCGGGATGTTAAGAGCATTCCATGGAATATAACAAAAAGTGTTTCTGAAGTGAATTACCTACCCCACCTTTAACCCTCTTTTTAACATTTCTTTATAGGAAGGAACTGCCCATCTCCAGAAGATTATGACATCAAAGAAGTGAAGCCATCACTTGAAGATAAAGAAATGAAAGAAGTGAAGATTTTGCAAGAAGAGATAGAAATTACAGAAGTGAAGCCATCGCTACAAAATTTGGATTTTGTGAGTATTATGTTTGTAACCCACTTTCTCTGCAGTGGAAGCAGGGTTTGGGATAGTGGCTGAGAACGTCAGGCTTTATTACTTCCCACAAGGAAGCGTTTATATAGATATCATGAAGCGTTATAGCCTTCATAATATCTATTGAGTGCAACACATGTTTTTTATTTAAATAAACCCTGTATGCCAGATTTCAAAGGACCAGTGTTTATGGGGATCTATCTATCTATGCAAACACGGTATAACCACCGTTTTGCAATTGGCGGTTCCATGCTGCCAAATCAAACAAACTGTCCCTTTTTAAGATTTTGAAATCGATCTTTGTGAGCTTCAATTTTAATCACCGGAGAGCAGGGTTAGTGATTCTCCCACTATATATATGTTTTTGCCTAGAGAGACTCCACATTTGTTTGACACTTGAGTTTATATTTTGGGCTTTTAATGATGTATAATCTGCATAGACAGCTGCCTACATTTTACAAAATATCCCGATACACAAATAATACACATTCTCCCAGCTTGTCTGTTTCACTACAGGCAGAATCCCTTCACTCTACAGTGGGAAACGATATATATATATATATATATATATATATATATTATATATATATATTATATATATTATATATATATTATATATATATATATATATATATATATATATATCTATATATATATAATATATATATATATCTATATATCTATTATATACTATTATTATACTATATTATCTATATCATATATTATATAATATATATATATATATATATATATATAAAATCTATACATACAAACGATGTTGATTTTCTTCCAGAATAAATTCTTCTGTTATTATTGAAAGCCACAGATTCCTGATTCGAGGCAGTTGAATGAATATGATTTCTGCAATTTTTGTAGTAATGTGTTTGATGTACTGTATAGCAGTATAGCTTGTTTTGTGCTTGATAAGTAATATCACCGACAGTTGGACTTCAGTATTACGAGTACCACAATTATTTATTTTTGAGTGTATTGAGTGTATTGCAGTGCAAACAAAAGACAACAGCAGTTCTCCTCACAGACTGTTGTAAACGTTACAACTAATCCGTCTCTCTCTTCACTCCTCATCAAGATCAAAGAAGAGCCCAATGATGAACAAGAGTACAGCCAGAATCTCCCATCAGCCATTTCCACTCAAGGCATCAAGTATGAGCCTAAGGCCGGAGATGATGTTGCTATGGTAGGACACATGAAACGCTTTATATGAGAAGGAAACCTTTCTTTTTTTTATAAAAGATGTCAACAATAGTCATTAGGATAACAGTAAAAACAATATTAGCAGCTTATTGATCACTCTCTTTTTGTTTCTGACAGGAGGACTTGAAGATTGGATCAGTCTTCTCTTTAACAGAAGACTCTTCTACGTCTGCAGCGCCTACTCTAGCCCACATGAATCTGCCTGCGTCTTGCTTCAACTGCAAACAGCCCCTGATGGACGGAGAGACGGTTTTCCAGAGGCAAAGCCACGCTGAAATCTTCTGCTCCACTCCCTGCCTTTGGACATTTTACCAAGTTAAGAAGACCTGCCACTTCTGCCTCCAGTGAGTCATCTTAACATTTCCCCTGTCCCTCTGACAAGTTGAAAGAAATTGGTTTTAAATATTCTCCAGCTGAACTCATATAAGCTTCAAGATGAGTTTGAACTGATCTCAGCCTTCCTCGTACTCTCAGGGGGATTACACAGCCTCAGGACGTCCTCCAGGCTGCGGTGCATAACGAGGGGACGATTATGGATTTCTGCAGCAAGACCTGCCTGTCCTCCTTCAACTACAAGAGAATTGTGTCGACCAAAATTTCCCTCGAGCCGGTCCCATCTCAGTCACAATGCAGCGTGTGCACCAGATACTGCATTGTAAGAGAAAAGGGAAAATATTAATAGAAACAATTAGAGTTCATGTTTCTTTAATATTAAGCAACTTGATTCATTGACTTGAATCTCCAACAAAAACATTTCTTCATTACAAAAGTACGCTTTTCTTATCTCAGAGAATCTGAGTAAGTAAGTATCTGGTAAATTTACGACTTAAATCTTGATATTCTGATCTGAATATAACCCTCTTGCCGGGCTTCGTAATTATTAATTAATGATTTCTTTCCGTACAGTGGCTCTAATTCACTGTCCTACAATAATGGGAAAACAATGCCTGCTATAAGAATGATCTAATCAACTAACTACAAACTGTGTCCTTTTAAATAACTACATGTTTGTGTTATAGGCCACGTTCCGATAATAGAAAACACATTCTTTTCCAAATAGATTTGACTTATAAACTCTTTATAAATATTGCATGCAAAACTTATATCTTCATCTCACATATAAACATTTTAACTCTCCGTTCTTTGTTTACTAGCTTTATATGAAATGAGTTATGTTTGACATTCTGTTGTTTGTCTACGTCCTGCAGAGCAAACATGAGATCATAAAGCAGGACGTCGTCCACAAGATCTGCAGCGAGCCCTGCTTTCTCCGCTTCTGCAACATCAACAAATTGTCAATCTGTGAGAACTGTCACTCCCGCTGCGACAAATCAGTCATGCTCAAGACGGAGGGCGGCAGCATCAAACTCTGCAGTGCCGAGTGTCTGACCCAATTCAAGCAGGTAACACAATCTAAAAAACATTATTTTAAATGTACACTTTTATCCAAGTTTCAGAATTTACTTCACGGCTCTTAGCTGTATCAAGTTAAGTTATTTGTGAATTTTATGGTAATGGTACTGAATTATTTTAGGCTAAGGCAGTGATAAAATAACAAAAATGTGTGTATTCATTGCCATCTAGTGGTGAGGTTGCACATTGCCACCAAAATACCCCTTTATAGAGCAAGGGTATCATTTGTCCCTTTTGGGCTACTATAGAAACATGTTTGTGCAACATTAAAGGGGACCTATCGTGCAAAATGTACTTTTTGATGTCTTTTTTACATAAATATGTGTCCCCGGTGTGTCGGGGACCTCACGCAGCGTCAGAAAATAAAACCCTTTCTCTTTTCCTCCGTACCCAAAACGAGTGGATACAGATTTGCTGCCGATATGACGTCAAATTGGCGGCGAACCCACAGAAAGTTGCTATCAGAAACAATGCCTGACGTGTTTTGGACGTAATCTCGTCTTTGTTTACATTAGCAAGCCTCGCTAACACTCAGAGCTAACCTGTACTGTGTAGAGCACATGTGTTTAAAAAGCAGGAAATAAAAAAAGGAACTCACCTTGTGATAAACCCGCAAGAGAAAAAGCATTTGAGCTCCATACTGTTTCAGAAATAATCTTTGATGTGGTTTAGAACAGGATGGCGTTTTATCACAGCAGAATTTAACTTTATCTCCGGTAGAATTCTGATCAGGCATTAGCTCCGGTTTCTTCTTTTTCTTTTTTTTTTTTAAGCTAAGTACCCAAAATCCGCGTTTCTCTAACAGGGCTGCAAAAGAGGGGTATGAGCAGTATGAGGCATGGCAACAATGGGGTTTGGTATTTTAAGCAAAAAACTTCACAGACATGTTTTGTATAGATATGGCCCTACAATATGTTTTTCCAATATAGCATAATACAGTGGTTCTCAACTGGTGGGTCGCGACCCAAAAGTGGGTCGCGGACCCGTTTCGAGTGGGTCGCGGATGTGTGAGTGAAAAAAAGAAATTGAAATTTCTTTTTTTTTTTTTTTTTGGGGGAAAAAGTCAAACTTTTATTTTTAAGGCCCGATTTTCTAACGCTGTGCATGCAGTCGGCGTTGGACTGGAAGTACCGGAGACCATAAACGGTTTTGAAAACTTCTGTCACGATCGTCTTCTCAATAAAACATCTTTGCTGATGTTTTTTCGGGTCTTCTGACCAATCAGAATCAAGATTGTTGCCGGAAGTCCCCACGGAGAATAACTTTGCGGTAGAACTCTTCTTTATACATCCATGGGTACAACTTCAGATAAAAATGAACACATAATGAAATATGACCCCCGGTTTGATGACTGAGAGGTCACAGAACAATGGGAGCTATCTACCCTTACCCACAATTTAAAGTAAATCACACAGACTATCTCCTCTTTACTCTTCTCACAGCAAGATGTCAGAACAAAGTGAAAAACAAACAATAGCATAAAATATTATTAATATGTCGGGTAGTAATAGATTTATTTATTTTCTTCTCAGAGTGTACCAGAATGCGTAGTTTATGTTAGTATTTCTAAAAATCTCCTGGGGGAGAATCCCCCCAGACCCCCCTGCTGGGGTTGGGTTTTCAGCATGTGTGCCTTTTTATATAGTTCAGCTTTGATTCCATCATCTCATTAAACCTTTTTTAAAAGCATACTTTAGTTCTGTGAAGGGATATAAGGGATATATGCACTGTACTTCACTTTCATTAATATTGTATGCTCAAAAGCGTATATATTACAGCACGATTTTTTGTTGAATAGATTTGAGTGCTTCAAAATGTTGGGTCGCGATGTATTGACCAAGTAAAAAGTGGGTCCCGAGGCCTGACCAGTTGAGAACCACTGGCATAATAGGTAGTGATGGCGAGATGAAGCTTTATGAAGCTTTGAAGCTTTCCAGCCAATTGGTTCGCAAAAGGGTTCATCTCATGAGACTTCATCATGGGCTTCATCTGAACACAAGCCCCCCTGTTGGTCAAAGTGTGTAAAACAGGCAGATTTGACATCTCAACAGTGTGCTCTATCTCAGGGGTTCTCAAACGTTTTGTTTATGCAGACCACTATTTATTAGTGCGCGCGCAGTGCACTCACAAAACGGCCAGACAGGTCTACAAAAAACTACCGGTATGCTTAGTCCTACTTTAGTTACTGTACTGCAAAAAGCAGACGGCGCTGCGCTCCACACACAGACTCAAAACCATGGACACACAGGACATAAGTAACATAAACAATGTATAGGCCTAAGTTGCATAAAGGCTTGAGCTACAGTATTGCAACTAAGCAGACAGCGCTGCTTCTCTCTCTCTCTCTATCTCCACTTTCAAAATCTATTTAAAGGGGACCTATCATGCAAAATGCACTTTTGTTCGTCTTTTCTACATGAATATGTGTCCCCGGTGTTCCAGGGAACTCACCAAATGTCAGAAAACACAACCCTCTCTATTTTCCTCCATACCCAAATCTCTAAAAAAGGGGCTGCAACGGATCTGATAAAAACTGATCCAGATTTGAACACTGTCCTGAAGTCAGGACGGTGGCGCTACGGCTATTGGGCCAACTCCACCAATCAGGAGGAGACAGCCACGGCCATTGCCGTTCGAAAGCGCTGGAGACGCTGTAGTACATATGCCAGGCCTGTAGATGGTGCTGTTCTCACTGAATCTGCCCTTGCAGAAACAGGGATAAAAAATGTCAAATTGAGCAAAATGAGGCATGGCTAAAATGCATGATCTGTTGCAAAAAAAAAGTATAAATATGCCTTATATAGCTATGGTCCTACACTATATTATTCAAATATAGCATGATAGGTCCACTTTAAATCTCAAAACAAACAAACAAAATTCCCAAAGTTGTCCTGAAATTAACTTAACGAAAACGAAACGAAAGGGGTGGATCTAGAAAAATATTCATGGGGTGGCAAGAGGGTGGCAGGAGATTTTGAGGGGTGGCATCCCCTGGCAGAAGTATATGCTGATTTAATCGCAGTCATATCAATCAATGTTAACTTGGAAAGCCACAATATTGATATTTTAACTCAATAACATTAGGTGACATTATTGTGGCACATCAGTAAAGCCTTAAATAGAGATATATAAGATGGCAGACATAATTGAATGCATTTTAACTGAACAATAACTGAATTAGTTTGTTTCACTCTTAGACCAGGGGTACCAAATCTATGCAGACTGCTGCAATAAGTACATTAATTAACTGTCTCATCGATGTTTGTCTGAATTAATATGATAATATTAACAATCATTATTCCTATCAGCTGTCAATCACTGTTATGATGCGGCGATTACCATTCTGTTCAGCAAAACGCCTCACGGGTCAATGCGACTGATTTCGATAGAGCAAGTCACATATGAGGTGGTCCCCGAAAATCCTTGATAATAAAAAGTGGATTTTATTTAGCTTTTTTCCAAGGACCACCTGGACCACAGTTTGAGAACCGCTGCTCTATCTCATACCGAGTTCCCAATGAGTAAAGCCTTAGAATAACTCTAAACAACGAACATAAAATCATATGTTCATGTTAACAATATTGTTTTTATTCCAGTTTAATGATTGTGATTGAAAAGCCTAAGGAGGCTGGTAAACATTGCAAAGAGGGATGCTTAATAATATTCATAAACTTAACCATGTTGTAGCCTGAGAAAGGCTCAACCATATCAAAGAATACATTTATTAACTACATTATCTCATTTAGCTGTAGCTTTTATAGACAAAATAAATACGTATTGACCAGTCGTTGAACCAGGGACCCTGCGGGTTGTGAGTCAATTGCTTTCCAGCTGAGCCACAGCACACACACTGAATCTACCTGTAAAAACTGTATGCTATTTATTGCTGTATTTATTTATTCATTTATTTATTCATGTTTTTATTCCTACATTTAGTTATGCTGTTATTTATTTATACTTATGACATGTTCCGACCTCTATATAAGTGAGGGTCTGAGCTCTCTTAATTCCATTGTGTCACCGGGCCCGGGTACAGGAAGGGTAATATCGTTCTTATTATACATCCATGGGTATTATGAGCGTTGTGGTTCAACCGATCTGAATCGCTTCCTGAAGCAGTCACGTGGTATCGACAGGCAGCGAGGCTTCGTTTGTCATCGGTGACGTCACTGGCCCAAAACGATACAAGCCTCGATACAAGCTTCACAAAAAGCTTCGGGGATTACTCGACACACGCTCCGAAGCCTCGGCGCAATACGTAACATCACTAATAATAGGTCCACTTTAAGGAAGAAAGAGGAACTGCTTGCTATGTAGATACTAATTTGAAGGTTTACATTACATTTCTGTTAAAACATTCCTCTACACACTGGTCTCAATTTTGAAAATTACAATGCTGTAAGGATATTATAAAATAAAAAACAAAACAAGCTAAATCATTGCTTCCAAAAAATTACTTACTAAATTGTAATGCTCTTAGTTATACTCAGTCAGTGAATTGACTTTATTACCTGTGCTATTTTCTTATTTCTTTGCAGAAAAATAAGACTATGCAGCCGTGTGCCATGTGCCGCTCCTCCCATTTAATGTCCGAAATGCTGGAAAACCAATTCAGCGAGGACCTGGTGGAGCTCTTCTGTAACTACAGTTGTGTGATGGCAGCCAAGATCCAGGCAGTGAACGCAGGAGGTACTGCACTTAAACTTTGACAACACAGCTGCTCTTTATCTTTGTACTTCTCTTTCTCTACCTGTCTTTTAATTATAGCTCTCAATGAAATAGGTATGTCAATGAAGATAAAATGTAATGCAGTCGATTGGTCTAAATCCTCAAAATGTAAATAGAGAGGATTTAAGTATTTTCAGTCCAAACTAAATCATTTCTGCGAATAAATTGCACGTCAATTATTTCTAAGGATTTTGGATGCCGATAATAACAATAACCAACCAATAAAATAATGACTGACGTTTGAGGAAAATGTGTTGATCGTGTTATCATAACTATCTTCATACTGTCACATTGGAGCTCACAGTCAACCCTTAACGAAACCACGATGTCTAAAAGGTATTATCCCTTGTCCTCCAAGTCTTGTTTTAAAAGCCATGTATCAAATATATTAACAACATACAGACTGTAGGATAAATATATTTGGACTCCAGTCACAAATGATAGAAACCCAGTGCAATGAAGCTCAGCAATATACAATAACATGCTTATTTAGTGCCATCTATGGAATATATGACCACATTTGAACTTTTCTACACAGAATTGCACACTTGGAAGAAATAGTCGGTCTCCAGTGTGTAGAGTTGAGTGAAGGTTTATTACAGTAAAACAACAATAAATCTATGATTTTGTGAGGGAACAAAACTTTATTTTCTTAATTATTGCAAAAAATGTGTGAAGGTATCTGTGAGAAATGTGCATATTCCATTCTCTTGTCTTGTCCCTGGCGTGTAAACCGATGAAATCTCAGTCTTACTGAAGTGTTACTAATACTTGCAAAATTGCAATTTTTGTATCATCAAAACCTTTTCTCCCTCCCAGGTAATCCACAGAATTGTGACCTGTGTGGTAAGAAGACATTACCAGCCTGCCACCTCGCCATGTCAGATGCCTCCATCAGGAACTTCTGCTCTCTCACCTGTGCCATGACTTTTAAGGTAATACCTACAGCTTTTCACTAGCCAGTGTTTTAGTTTCAAAGCCCATACTTTTCTTCCTAAATGACAACTAGTATACAGTATCTACGTTACGTGAAGGCCGCCATATTCCTCCAACATTCTTGGAAAAGAAGGGATGAGTGGAGGGGTATTCTGTTGGCAACCTCACTGCTAGATGTCACTCAATCCTACACATTGGATCTCTAAAACCTCTGTACGTTTCTTTGCCACAGGAGTCCCATAAAGACACGACTGCCCCTACCTCAACAACAGGAGCCGCAGATCAAACCCAAGGCGACTTCCTCAAAGCACCAGAGACACTGCCCTGTGCCCAGTGTCGTCGCAAGATTAAAAGTGCACCCACTGTCATCGAGAAAAAGGTGTGTGGGGTTTCATTTTCAAAGATGGAATAGGCAGCTCGAACAGAAAGCTAGTTAAACCAGAGGATGTGATTAAAAGTCCTGTTATGTCCATTGATTCACAAAGTTCTGCTTTGACAATGTTGCCCTACTGTTCAGAACAGCTTCAATCCTCTAACCGTGATATCTCAGAAACAGTAATGCAGCTTTGATGTTTTTATTTTTTCCTTAAAATACACTGTGTGTTTCCGCACAGGGGAAAATATGTTTTTTGTGTAGCCTGACGTGCTCTCAAGAGTTTAAGAGCATCAACAACATCACGGGAAAGTGTGAATATTGTAAGAACGAAAGCATCATCGACGACGTCAAGAAGGTCAACGGCAAAGACTGCTACTTCTGCAGCGATGGTGAGAAGCACGTTCAAATACTCTATCCTTTTTTAGTTTTGCACTTATATGATTAAAATCAAGAACAGCAACACAAATAAATGAAATTCAGGATTATGAAGCTGTGAATCTCTGAGCCTCCCTTCTCTCCTCCCAGGCTGCAGGGTGTTCTTTGGACAGGAGCTGGGAAAGAAGTGGGGCAAACACTGTGGCTCGTGTGCGCACTGCTCCTCCATCTCTAAGGCGGTGGTGACGGCAACGTTTGAAGGAACTGACAAAGAGTTCTGCTCTGAAAACTGCAGCTCACAGTACAATTTGCTCTGCTGCCATGTACGTAGAGTTACAAGTTGACTTATTGCACAAACAACCTTTGTAGACACTTTAGTTTGCAATGCCCTTTTTTGTATCTTTTTTATGTTTTTATTTGCTAAGTAATGTTAAGTTCAAATTATATCATGTATCATTTATTTAAAACTATAAGAGAACATATTTGTATGTTCTCTTATAGGAGAACATACAAATATTGTGCACACAGTCACACAATCATGTTTAACTTACTGAAGTCTTTTTTCTTTTGTTCGTCTTATAATCTTGTAATTAGAATGTATCGAATAGTTAATTGCGGCCGACTTGCATATAAGCTAGCCTAAAAGCTGAAGCTGTTATTTGAAAATAGTGATGAGGTGCTGCGTATTGACTAAACAATAACTGTCTGATTCTCTCAGGTCGCCAAATGTGACACCTGCGGTCGTGACGGTGAACTGAGGCAGAGTCTCCCCCTGCTGGGAGAGATCAAACACTTCTGTGACCTGAGATGTCTCCTACATTTCTGCAATAAAAAGGTCCAGATGGGCAGCACAGGTATGTATTGGTTTGATCTTTGTTTGTCGTCAGTATACAATGCTGTAAGATCAATCCCAACAGTCCCTGCTTTGTTTCCTGGCTGCAGTCTCTTCGCCTCCTCGATCTTCAGGCACAGTGGAATCCTCCCCCGTCATCGCTAACGTTGTGTCGCTCGCTAGTGCTTTGGCTAACCATCTCCGTGCCTCTAAAAGCTCTGCACAGCAAGGTACACTCACACTCTCACTCTCACTCTCACTCACTCTCTATGATCACATGTATAGAAGCACAACAACAAAGGCATTAATTGTATATTTCATCAATTACGTAAGTTGTTTAAAAAAGACCCTATTATGTAGCTGCATTTACTTGGAGCTCACACACTGTCAAGACATCTGTAGATTCAGTTTATTTGTAAAAAAATTGAATTTATGGATTAGATCAAAAATGTTATGGTTAGGGTAATGACATCATAAAATACAACATACATTCAAAAATAAACTTTGAATGTAAAAAAAAAAGACGACGTGGTACAGCCTTTGTTATAAACGCTACAAATACTTTCTTCAGTTGCTGTGAACATCTTTGTTTTTCTGACTAAAGCTGTCATTTCTCTTCAGTGCCGGTCTCTGACATTCAGACAAAGGTGGTTGGTCATGTAAGTTTATTCCAAAAACTCCTACCCATATTAGATTAAAAACGTTTTTCCAAGCACACATTTGAATTAGCTAATATCTAACCTTTTTGATGTTTTGTTATTGTTGTTGTGTCCTTCAGGCCAGTGTTCAAACCTCCCCCAAGCAGCTGAAGAATAAGTCCATGCTCTGCACACCGCTGGTCCACAACAAAGGAGTCTCCTGCACGACGCAGACTGTCAACACAGAGACACAGACAGGTAAACATCATTTCAGGATTTCTAAAATGCTAGTCTGGTTCTTGTGAATCCATTCTTTGATCCTTACCAAATCAAAGATGTTAGCCAGTTTTATTGAATCAGCGAGTTCGTGACCAACACACATATTTTCTTATGACAAATATACTAGTGCAAAGATGTACTGTACACCAGGGCTATTCAATTAGTTTGGAATGGGGGCCGGTTGATGAAAATGATCCAAAGCAAGGGGCTGGGAAAAAGATGGCTTGAAATATGAGCAATCATATTGAAGAGCTTCAGATACAGTAAATACTACAACAGCATAGTGGAGTGCATATATTGTGTTTAATTCAATCAAACAACATAGCCCCAAGGCCTTTATAGATCTAAATGGCAAGTTCAGAACTCAGTAGGCCTACATGTTTCATTTGATTTCATTTAGGTGAAATGATCTAATCATTCACGCAGAGATGCAATCAATGACAGGAGTTGTCACTACAGTATAGTAGGTGGGTTCGAAACCCAAGCCGGTCGAAGTTTTCAGGCATTGTCTACCCCTCTATCTCTCAATGTAACACCCTCTCTGGAATAAAGGCACTATGGCACAAAAAAAAAAAATTGATTACTTTTTAACATTATACTCAAAGGGCCAGTAAATATCACCCCGGGGCCGGATTTGGCCCGCGGGCCGCCAATTGAATAGCCCTGCTGTACACGTTTACCCTCTATCCTGAAAAAAGAGATGTGATTCTGTTTTTTTTCCCCTTTTTTTGTGTGTGAAGACAAGTCTTTCCCCAAAGTCATAGTCCTGCCTGTCCCAGTGCCAGTGTACGTTCCTCTGCCAATGAGCATGTACAGCCAGTACACACCGAGGCCGGTGGGCCTGCCCATACTGGTATGTAAAACTCCTCCTGCTAACCTTGATCACATTTAGACATCAGAGTGTTTCCCTTCTTCCTTACATGATGCACTGCTAAGCCCTAGGGATGGGAACGATTAATCGAATATTCGAAATT
The DNA here is from genome assembly GCF_902827165.1 of Trematomus bernacchii. Classification (NCBI taxonomy): domain Eukaryota; kingdom Metazoa; phylum Chordata; class Actinopteri; order Perciformes; family Nototheniidae; genus Trematomus; species Trematomus bernacchii. Next base: position 18,716,604 of record NW_022987564.1, on the reverse strand, counting down.
ATTCAGGTATTTGAATATGAGTTATGAATATTTTTTTTCAGTAAAGACATTTAAAAGAGTGTGTGGAAAAGTGTTGAATGTCTGTTTTCAGGCATCTTTCTGACACATCCATTCAAGACACATCCAGCCTCCCCACTCTATCCCTCCTCCCATTGGTTCCCCTGGTTAGGCAACAAAACCTCCAGGTGCTACCTTCAAATGTACCACCCTGTCTTTGTCATACTGTCCTGCTGCAGCTGCCTGTGCCCGTGTTTCTACCAAATCCAACCGGGAAATCCATGAAGGACCTGCAGAGAGAGCTCAGCTTCACGTCTGATCTGAAGAAAGCACAGGATGAGAGGAAGGAGAGAGAAGACACACTGGTAACAAAAGAGGGACAAAGACGAGAAAATCGTGCTCCAAAGGGTAAGACATTGGTCCTCCTTTGATCTGATTCTGATCTACTTATGTTTGTCATTCAGGAGTTAAGGCAGACTCTGATGTAAGGCTCAGCATGTTGCACAAACTCCTTTTGGTGCTCACAGGATCAAAAAACTCTAGAGATGAATTCTCTTTTTAGATTAACAATTGCAACACAGTTATAGTCAAGGCACGGAGCTAAACAGCTAAAACAGCTCTGTGTAAGATGACAGAGGGAGGTTGTTATCCCACAGGAGAAACGGATTAGAGCTTCCACTCGTGTCCTTGAGTTGGACACTTTTTTTGACTCATTTGTAGAGGAAGTGGAGGTTGTAATTTACATTAGACTCCCCCTACATTTGTCAATCTATTCAAGCATCCCTTTAATTTAGTCATTCTGTTTTCTCGTCTTTGTTTTTCTTTCTTTTTTATTTAGCGCTGTTTATGCTTCCTTTCAACTTTCTTCTCTCAGTGAATATTTACTCTAGGGATGAGTATCGTTAGGATTTGAAGAATACTACTGCGCTTATTGATAATTCTTAGTATAGGTAATAATTTAACGTAGATAAAAAATCTCTGGAAGGAGCTTTAGAAAAACCAAAAACATTCAAACTATCTGGATTCACAATAGTTTATACTTGAATCTAATTTATTTTCTATCAATCTCTTTCTAGACCACAGCAGTAAGTGTAGCGATGACTTGGACTCAGATCATCAGGCCACTTTTACCAACGAGGAAGACTCCTCCTCTGGCAGCAGCTCTGGATCGCTCTGTCGACCAAACAACAGCGAAAAACCTTCTCCGGTTTTAGAGCTGTGCCAGGCCAATGAGCCCCCCCCTCCTCCTCTGGAGCTGAGAGGGGATTCCCAGAGCTCACTGAGTCCTGCACCAGTCTCTCTGCTATCACAACAGACTGTGGGGACAGTCCACAACAAGGACAAGGTAACAAACCACCTGGGAGTTCAGATGCGTTGGTCTCATCTTTCTGTGGCTTGATCTTGTCTAAATTCTCTTTTAAAGGGTCATAAACCGCAACAGCCTTCCAACGTGGCTGAAGCGGAGAGTTCCCAAAGAGAGGAGGTCAGTACGAGGAAGCGCCACAAACTGAACAGTCAACGTGGGATCGACGCCTGGAAGAGATGGATACAGTGGAGGGAATCTCAAACTGACCTGGACCTGGTTTCCTGTATGTCTTTCTGTCTTTCTTCCTTCTCTACTTCAACTCGTCAACTTTCTTTAGCTAAACTAAAAGTTTCGTTTTTTGAGTTAGAACAAATCTTGATGCCAGATGTCTGCAATTGTTTGTGCAAAGGTATTTGAAACTAACACTTCTATCATTATTGTGATATTATTTTTTTGGCACGCATGGTAGTATTTCAGCTTGAGCCCAAACAATCTAGATTAGAATTCACTTCAAGAATAATCTTTTTTTAATTTAGATAACTCAACAGATAGGTCAGTGGAACCTGAACTCAATAAACAACGTATAAAGTATATGATAACCCAATACAACATTGTTGACACGTCCTCCTGCCTCTTCTCCTGTCAGCCTGTGCCGTGACGTTTAACAAAGATATTCTCCGCTGCTCCGCGGCAGAGCTGAACGACAGCCTGTGTCGTTTCATCACTGAGGTGAAACGTCCTGACGGAGAGCCGTACCCCCCCGACGGCCTCTTCTACCTCTGCCTCAGCATCCAACAGGCAAGATGAGCAACATTACACACACATTTTATTATGCACTCTCATAGTAGTTTCTACCACTTCCTCGTACATGAATACATAAATAAATCAACCACAGTTATTGATATGAAAAAACTGTGAAGAATCTACATTACCATATCTTTTTTTGCTAAATATATTTACGTACATTATGCAGGATAGTCAGTCAAAATAAGACACCACATAATCACCATGTGCCATCATTCATAATGCATAATAGAAATGTGAAAACATTCCTCATATAAGCTTGTTTCTCCGTTAGTAACTGTTTCATACAGATATAGGGTCATATGTTTTTTGCTTTATTCCATATGACATTTAACGTTTGTGTACACTGCATGGTGTATATATATTGGATATCATGTGATTATGATGCTAATTCTATTAATAATGGGACCCTTTATAATAGTTTCACATTCACTGTGTTGTCGATTGTTATTGAAGGGTCTGATGTAAGTGCCTTCACACAGTTTTGTTTCTTTATCTGACTTAAATGTTGTCTTTTCTCTTCAGTACCTGTTTGAGAACGCCCGTATGGAGAACATATTCAGTGATCTGACCTACAGCAAGTTCTCCACCATGTTCACCCAGATCCTGAAGAGTTTCAGACCCTCAGTCTCAGCCAGCGGTGAGTCGTAGTGTCTTTTCTCCGCCTATGACCCGCTCAGAGTGATCAGACTTCTGACAGCCCTCCTCCCTCTCTACAGGTTATATCCATTCCCGTGTGGAGGAGGAGTTTCTCTGGGAATGTAAACAGCTGGGGACGTACTCCCCCATCGTCCTCCTCAACACTCTGCTCTTCTTCTGCTGCAAGTACTTTGGCTTCACTACGGTGGAGCAGCACCGCCAGCTGTCCTTCGCCCACGTCATGCGCTGCACCAAAACCAACCATGACAACAGCAAGAACACCTTCCTGCGCTTCTACCCCCCAAACGAGGCAGAGTCAGGTACCAGTAGGATTGTCAAAGTCAACTTTATTATCAATATATTTGAGAGTGTGGAGAGGTGGGAGGGAGGGGAGAGAGTTCAGCATCCTGACAGCCTGGTGGAAAAAGCTGTTTTTGAGTCTGGTGGAGCTGGACCGGAGGCTGCAGAACCTCCTCCTTGAAGGCAGGAGGGTGAAGAGGTAGTATGGGGGATGGGAGGGGTCCCCCACAATGCTGAGTGCTTCAAGGTGTTGTGGAGGACCAGGAGTGTTGGGAGTGAGGCACCAATAATCCTCTCAGCAGAGCTCACTATGGGCTGCAGGGCGGTTGGAGGGGGTGCAGCTTCACACCGTGATGCAGCTGCTGAGGATGCTCTCGATGGCGCCTCGGTAGAAGGTGTACATGATGGGGGGGGGGGGGGGGGGGGGGGAGGCGCTGCTGGGCTTTCATATTCATTTTTATATTTGTGGAGAGCACAAAACTGTGGATTCATGATGGCTAAAATGTCCTCAGTAAAGAAAAGGAAAACAAGAGAAGGACAAAGGTTAAACAGAGCACTGGACGTCAGAAGAAGACAGACAGGAAGTACAAACTAACGGGAACACTGCATGGTCCTTTAGGGTGTCCTTTTTTAATCAATGACCGCCTGCACATCATCTCTTACTTTAACATGGGGATTATTTTATGAACGTTTTTTTTCCCGATATTGCAGTTAAAATCACCTAAATAATTGTTAACATCTATTTTATTATTAATTGACCGAAAGGCCTCCTGCATTAACATTGTGTGGATTAAGATGGCGATGTCAACAACACTCAGCGTATCGTAGAGCAGGTGACTGTGTACTAGCTTGCCTCGACATAGGGAAGTGCAAATTCAATGAAAATGGGCTTTTCAACCAAGAAAGGCATGGCTAAGACCAGTGAGCCAATGGGACTGCTGTATGAGCCTTACAGAACTTGTGGATGTGGTTATGTGTGTTCCTCAGATTCATACGGCGTCCCAGCTAAGAAGCGCAAGAGAACTGAGAGTAAAGAGGACATCGTGGAGATGATGGAGAACACGGAGAACCCTCTCCGCTGTCCAGTCAGACTCTACCAGTTCTACCTCTCCAAGTGGTGCGTCATTTTATTTTGAGTTTAGTCATGTTTTTGACTCTTTATCTGTCGTTTTTTCTCCTCTTTCCCCCTTTCACTTATTGACAATCTTCATTTTCTGCGTCTTCTCGTCCTCCAGCTCAGAGTCGGTGAGGCAGCGCAGCGACTTGTTCTACCTCCACCCGGATCAGTGTTGTGTTCCCAACAGCCCCCTGTGGTTCTCCTCCGCGCCTCTGGACGACAGCACCATGGAGGCCATGCTCGCACGAATCCTCGCCGTCAGAGAGCTGCAGAGGGACGACAGACGAGGTACGGAGCAGCAGGCGTCAGATTACACCATGTTTGAGTCTGACGAGGAGGATTCACGCTGATGGACACAATGTAAAGTGATTATTTCAAACTCTCTGCATCACGAATTCAGATGAATCAAACATTACAAGCCTTTTTTTTCAAATCATTTAAAAGTTTGGATTGTTGCTAACAGGGTGATTAAATAAAGACTTGGACCGTGGCTTAGTTTAAACTAATAGTCACTGGTGCAGTTATGAGTCCTAAAACCCTGAAAGCATTTCACCACTCCGGCTCTCTCGTATTGAAGACAGCGGTTTCCTGAACATGTTTGTGGCAGAAATATGTCAGGCCTACAATAATACGTCTTCTTCTTGGCTGACTGGGAAACAAAATCCAATCTCCCTTCTCTTCAGCAGCATTCTGGGAAAATGTAACAGTTCTGTAAGGAGTTTGTTTTCTAAAAACTTTGAGTGGCATAAAATCTCAGCGCCTTGCAGAGCGGAGCTGCTGTGGGTTCAGATCTTCTGCGAACGCTCCTCTTGTCATTACTCGCTCCACACCATCGCCATCGCCTACCACCCTCTGAACCATGTTCACATGTTTTTGATATCTTTAAGAGAAAAGAAAAGTCTACGTTACCTGCTGATTTATGCTGTTTGTTAAGTCTTTGCTTTTTAAATCTTCCTTGAGTCATTTGAATGTTGATGCCATTAAGCTGTGACTCAAGATTTTATTTTTTGGTATCAATAAATAAAAGTTGAAAGTAATCTTTGTAGTACCTTGTTATGTAAATCTCCAATCACTTTAATAAATGCTTGAACATACAAATGAAAAGACAAAAAACAGACAATTTATAGATGAAGTTTGTTTAATGCATTTTTACAGATGACCCAGCAGTTGTAGCACAAATTAAAGTTCTGTCAAAAAAGCTGCTCATACTTTACTTAGGTACGAATTGAAAGTCCTTGTACTGTACTTAACTTAAAGGTGGGGTAGGTAATTTTGGAGAAACCAGCTCGAGTGCGCTAGAATTTGAAAATACACAACCGGAAAAAATCTGCCCCTTCCTTACAGAGCCCCTCCTCCAACACACACGAACGCGCACATGACCAATGAGGGCACGAGATAAGTTTTGTGCACAGATGGAAGGCTGACAGGCAGGTCGGCCATCCAGTTATTTTAGCCGGGCCGGCTAAAATGATTGGTCGTGCTTTTTACAGTACTACGGCTTCCACAGATGAAAAATGTTTATGGATTTTTTGTCAAAGCATTTAATATATTCATTGCTATCGGGATGTTAAGAGCATTCCATGGAATATAACAAAAAGTGTTTCTGAAATAAATTACATACCCCACCTTTAAGTATATTCTTCTCACGCCACCTTCTACTCCACGACATCATAAAGGTAAATATTGTGCTTTTTACTTCATTACTTCTATCTGACAGCTTTAGTACTAGCTACCTTATAAATTAAGATTTTTGCATAAAAAAGTGAAGAGAATATAAATTATGTTTTGTTAGATTTTAAACTAACACTACAGTTTACATAAGTAAAGCTGAAGCAATTTTTATATTAACAGATAGTAAACTGATACGTACCAAAGTAATAATACCACAAAAATACACTATCACCAGTAAAAGTGCTGCAAAATGATTGAAAAGTAAAATGACTCAAAGCTGCGACTGTGTAGCTATTATACATCATATCATTAGATTCATGTTACCAATGCATTAATGTCATTTACTGTTGGAGTTGGTTGAGGTTGAACTCCCTTTTAAATATTTTTCTATTGAACTGCATTAATGAATATTTGCTAACACTTTATATTAAGGTGCACAAATTCACCATCAACTAGTTGTTCATTAGCATGCATATTAGCAGTATATTGGCTCTTTATTAGTCATTATAAAACACTTATTAATGCCTTATTCTACATGACCATATTCTACAAGTAATAAGCCATTAGTTGAGAGTTTTTCCTCAATAACCCTCTAATTAGTGCTTATTTATTGCAAGTAAGGAAGTTGTTGTACATGAGTGATGGTCTTAATATGCTCTGCTCAATATGGGCCTAATAAGGCAGTAGATGCAAGAAAAGTAATTCTCCCATAATAACACTTAACAAATATGATCTATTCTTAGGTAACAAGACATGAAACTATAAGTGTTAATTGTGTCTAAATAACTCAAAATGAGGTATTTCTATCTAATAATATGTTCCCTATTTTAAAGTGAAGTCTTGTTCATAACCAATAAGCTAGTAGTTTGACTCTAATTGACCTGAACAGGTTCCCTATTCTAAAGTTGCCTCCTCTTCACACTTTGTAAATACATTATAGCACACAACTACTGAAATTAACCTCAACAGCACATGAACAAAGTAGGCCCACGTTGAAATATCTGTTTTATTAATGAACCACTAAAGAGAGGTTCAGACACATCCCAAAACATGTCATGTTTCTCAAAAGCTGAGAACACATATGCAGCCTGTACTTTTTAATAAAAACTGATTTTTAACAGAGTTTATGTATTTGTGATCATACTGTGTGACTTGCTTGTATGTACTTACACAATAGGTGAGAGGTGGTTATTGTGTTTTGACAAGACTAACAGTGTGTGTAATCATGCCATACATTTGAAAAGTGTCAATAGTTCAGTACAAATTTCACAAAAATATAAATGTGCAAATAGCTCAACTGTCAAGGCTCAGAACAAATGGCAACAAATGGCAACAAATCGTTCTCTATCAGTCTTTCTAGCAGACAGAGCTGTCTACTACAGGGTCACAAAGATAAATAATAGTGTCAAAGCTTTTGACTGACAGTGTAAATATCAACTTGCTATCTGCAACCTCTGCTACCTTTCACAGGCTTCACACTTTATATTTGTTCCTAATGTCATGCAAAAGCATTCCAAGTGGTCCATTTCTGTGATGGTTTCCTGCGCCGCCGCTATTTGTATATAGGGGAAAACACTGGAGGGTCAACAAAAAATTCTTGATGGTTGACAGTCAGGGGATTATAACCTTCGTCCTGAAGCCGGCGGTAAGACCTCCATCCATCTGAAATGATTGAGCTTCCGTTCTTAATGTGCTTCTTTATGAGAGGCATAAGATGTCTGGCTGAGCGGCGACGCACGATCTTGAAAATGGCTGCTCTCCTGTCATTTCTGATTCCAAGCATTCCGAACACCCAGGAACTCCTGTTGCTCGCCCGTCCTGTGTTGTACTGAAAATGACAAGAGTATTATGGAGCAGTGCATGTTTACAAATATTCAACTGTCCTGAGGTGCAGGAATAATATGACATTTCCCTTTATGGCATAATTTAACTGCATGTATCTTATTCCAAAACGCAACAGTCATTTCTCATAGATAAGGATACTGACACAAAGGCTACTTCTTAGTTTTGACACACCAAAATCATCCTTCTCTTTGCTCCATGGGAAAATAATTGTATATTTATGCAACCTATGGCCACATAGAGCTCTGGGCAATAATGCAGAACCACCTGAGCCACAAACAGTGGGATGGGTAAAAGTGGGAAAGAGGATTACATACACCTGGAATGGCTACATTAAAATGGCTCTGTCTGCAGTTTCTTTAAATAAAGAATGTTTTAAAATATTTTCCGTAGAGCCTTACCATTGTATATCTCTACATGGAATACTGTATGCAATTGTTTTTTATTATTATTCACACAGCAGCGAACTTATCCACCATGTTTGGAACAGTTTCTAAAATGCTTTACAATTTACAATACACTCTACTACTTTATGTATAATTAGCAAAAATAGTCTATATGATAAACACTGTTGTACAGCAGAAATGGTGAAACTCAATTGTAACTTTCTGTGTATTCAATGTATGCATATTTTCTCTACATTAAGTAGCTCTGTTAAGCACAGGCTTATGCAAGATCATAGGCAATACACTTTTTCTTATTATGTATTGTTTGGACATCAAGGTAACAATCTTAAAGTTTTTACATAGTTTACACACCTTTCTTTTATGGCCAAATTTGCTTTCATCGATCATAACAACTTCTCATCTTCCAATGGTCTGCTGGCCTCTTCTTCTCATTCTTCTCATGGCAGATTTGCAAACTCTTCGCAGCTTGTCTGCAAGCTTAGTCAGTTGCAGAGCTACGAGTAATTCCTTCCTGCAGCATTTCCACTTGTCGCAATCGAAGACCTTGGGCAAATCTGTAAACAATCCAGTTAGTTAGGAGGGGAGGTTCAAACCAATTTTTAAAGTGTTCATGGGTGTACAGTACATTTCCATATATAAACTTCGGGGAAGGGGCAAGAAAAAAGATAGATAACCCTGTGGTACACCCCTTGCCAGGACTGTTATTAAAACAAACATAGTGAGGGGCACTTTGGCATGAGAGAAGGATGTTTGTTTTTGGCAAAAATGTGCAAAGTTGGTGACATGTCACCCATGTTAATGGATGGACCTGCAGGAAAAGCATGCAGAGAGTTGAAGATAGATAGATAGAGATAGATACAAATCCTTAAAAAGTGAAATAGAATTAGCATTAGTTAAAAATGTAAAATAAAAAATAAAAGGAAAAATATTATATCAGATATAAACAATATAAATAATATATAAGATTCTGGATATTTTAAATGTTCTGAAAAAGTCAAAAGATACTACAGTTAGTAGAAGGGATATGTGCTTACACTACAGGAGCATACTTGTGAAGTATAAAATGTACATATATACAGAATTTGCTAATTGTTCATGGTTATTAGGAAGGAGAAACTCAAACTATGGAGAAGTGAGTTCTCTTCCAGCCAGTGGTGATTTGTTATATAGAGTTATTGCAGTGGGCAGGAATGTTTTCCTGTATCTGTCCTTGTGACAGGGGAGCTGCAGCAGTCTGTTGGAGAAGGAGCTCCTGTCTGTCCAGCTGCAGGTGGAGAGGGGGGGGGTGGGGTTATCCATGATGGACAACAGCCTGTTCAGTGTCCTCCTCTCCACCACATCTTCAAAGGGGTCCAGCTTGATGCCGATGCCGATTTATTGATTCTGCTGGTGTGACCGGCTCTGATGCTGCCCCCCCCCCCCCCCCCCCCCCCCCCAGCAGACCGCAGCAAAGAAGAGTTTCTGTTATTTGGAAACGACTCCACAAAAATAGCCTAAAATATGAATGTAAGGGAAAAAAAACATTTGAAATGTGTTAAAATTATAAAATATATTTAAAGGGATAATGAATAAATTGCGGTTGGGTGTTAGGGTAAAAAGGATAGGAGGTGAAGGTTGGTAAGGGGTAGGCCGTAGGCTAGGGAAAGAATGGGAAGGGTAGTATGTACAAAATGAAATGTAATCAAGTTGGTTTAGAGAAGGGGGCAAATTGAGATAAAATACAAAAAGGGGTATAGGTTGGGTCAAAAGGTGACATTTTTTTAACTAGGGATAGCGTTAACTTGTCCATCTTGTTCACCCAAAGGGGTCAAATATCTTGCTATAGGTGCAGAGCATCTATAGCAGCTTTCATATTTCTTATATTTCACATAGCTGAGGCCCACTGGAAAGCCTTGTCCCAAGCCGGGCTTGTTTTTGGGGACATTGTTGCCCCAAGAGGGGTGGGGGAACAGTAGGTTAGAAGGGTTTTAACCAGGGAAAAAGGGAGTCTGTGGTGATGTCCCCCCTCCTGTCATGTGGGAGGGGCAGCTCTGTAATAATTGATGGACTATTTAAAGTCATGTGTCAAACACTTTATACCCCAAAATTCTCCCCAGCCAGAGATGTCTGGTCTTGTCAGAGGCTCCCCAAGCTTCCCTGGCCTGAGATGGCATGACTTCTATAGCACAGGAAGAAACTGGCTTATGCACATATGGTAGTTGTGCTTGGACGATATTGTAATATATGTTGGATTCGCTCAGGTGTGGCAGGAAAACACTACCACTTTGTCAGAACCTTCCAATAAATACAGAGACAGCGATGTACAAAATATAGGACAATCTTTATTATTACAACAGTTCGTGGATAAGAGGAGAGGAGAGAACAAGAGAGGAAGCGAGTACACGGGACACAAGAAACCCCCAGTAGACTGTGGAGTCCACTTTATACACTTCAACACAGGGCAAGTTTAATAGCGTTAACAAGGCACCACGCAAAGAACACGGCACGCGAACACCCTCTACCGGAGGCACACAACTCGGCAATTGTCAACACACACGGCACACACACTGCAATTAACCAACCAACAATTTAGGGCGAGAGCTCCAATTCGTGGTAGCCTCTCCCCTGCTGCTCTCCCTCCATATAGGCGATATAGCCTACTCTAAAATACTCATTTATGATTGGTTGAGACTAGATGGAGAGTAACCTTGGTTTGGCTCTCTCTTGTTGGTGCACAGAATCAGATAAGGTCTCTTGGCAACACAACCTTCCAATCAGCATTCGGCCGGCCGGCAAAGTCCCTCCCTACTCTATCAGCTATCCTAGTGATTTGTTTTCGCTCAAGCTGCTTTGCAGACAGATAGTAGAATCCTCCATTTACACTGCTTCCTAGCTATGCATGGGTGTGAAGCTCCCATACAACTCAAGGCTGGAGCGATGTCCTGTTAATGAATAACTCTTTGTATTCTTCCAGTGTCTGCCCCTGATCTTGCTACTCTGTATTGCAGGCTAAAACTTTCTTATGTGACTTTTCCCTTCGTTTCCTATCCAATCCAATAAACCTTGGGATTGGTGATTTTGTCTATTTATTCCAAAGTCACATCAACATAAAATGAGCACAATAAGCTTATAATGTAATAATAAGAATCAGTCTTTCTAATTTTATATAAAAATAGACTCCACAATAAATCCCTCCTTTCACACCTTTTGAGGTGTGAATCTAATCTATGTCTATTTTTCTTTTTTACTGCGTCTCTGGTGTAATTTATGAATCTCTGCTGGTTATAGTAGATATAGTTCACCCCATCCACATTCTTGTTGATTGTGGGACAGAGGAATATTAATTCAAAACCTGCTGATATCTGGTTTCTATCTTTAAACTCATCAGGAGGCACCCTAATGCTGTCTTTAGCTAAAAACTCCCTCCTGGGACCATTTAGTTCTGCTGTCTGTGGGGCGTTCTGCGAGTATGGTTCATTTTTATTTAAGATTGAGTTACAGCCATGGATGTATAATAAGAACTGGATACAGCGTGGGAGGCGGGGTCTCGTTCTTTCCTATGAGAGCTGCTCATTGGCGCATGAGGACAAAATGGCCCAACTTTTGAGAGAACGAAACGTCACAGATTACCCATCATGCCTAGCTGTCAGAGCAGAAGAACCCGTATGTGCGCTCACCGAGCATGCGCCCCTTAAAGGACACCTATCATGCTATTTTTAAATTATATATTGTAGGGCCATACCTATATAAGGTATATTTATACGTTTCTGTTTTCAAAATACCAAACAGATCATGCATTTTAGCCATGCCTCATTTCGCTCTATTTGCTGTTCTCCAGCCCTGTTTTTGCAGGGGGCTGATTCTGTGAGCTGCAGCTGACCACGCCCCCCTGCAGGAGAGGGGAGCCGCTCTGATCAAGTCAGAAGAGGGGGAGAAAAATAGATCTCCGTCCTCCGTGTTTTATTATATTATTATATAGAGTCGTTATTCATTTGTTTTAAAGCTCAATAAATAACAAAGAAGACCTTTGACCGGCACTTTTCTAATTTTGTCCGGAGGATTTAAACTTTAACGGACATCTTGACCGGCGAAAGAAAACCTAACTGAAACTCTGCCGCACGGTCCCCTCGTTCCTTGGAAGAGGCGGAGAGGTGGGTGTTTGTCATCTGCTGGTGGACTAACCGGAGAGAATTACAGTGCTTGCCTCGATGGGGAGGGATTGCATTGAATTACAGCAGCAGGAGCAAACGCTTGCCTCGGGGAGGGAGAAAAAAAGCCACAGCGGAGAATAAACAGAAGGGGAACCATGGCAACCATGCGCGGAAAGTCTTCTTCGCTGCTTTTGTTACAGACTACAGCGCCACTTACAGGCCTGGCATATGTACTACAGCGTCTCCAGCGCTTTCGAGCGGCAATGGCCGGCCGTGGCCCAACCCCACATTCCCCTGATAGGTGGAGAGTTGGCCCAATAGCCGTAGCACCACCGTCCTGACGTCAGGACAGTGTTCAAATCTGGATCAGTTTTTATCAGATCCGTTGCAGCCCCTTTTTTAGAGATTTGGGTATGGAGGAAAATAGAGAGGGTTGTGTTTTCTGACACTTGGTGAGTTCCCTGGAACACCGGGGACACATATTCATGTATAAAAGACGTACAAAAGTGCATTTTGCATGATAGGTCCCCTTTAAGCCCGGGCTGCAGTCGGATAATCCAAAAATCAGCTCCTAAATTCTAACCCTATCGTCTATTCCTTGACCTCTGAGTGAAATGTCATAGGGTTAAGGGATAGTGGATAGGAGAATTCAAAAGGAGAAGAGACTGCGGTACTTTAGAGAATCCGACTGCACTTTCACTATCTGACGTATTTATGATGCGCCAGCGGACGTCATAAATGTGCGTCTGCTGCTGTGGGGAAACTATGGAAACTACAGTTTTCTATACAGCGGACTACAACATGGATGTTTAATAAGAACGAGGGACTCATCTAGAGACTCTGCACCGTGCTCTGATGCTGTTGTTTTATGCTTTATGAACGGGGACAACAGAGAAACATATTCTTCGTGACCAAAGTTGGAATTGAAATAAAAAAGGAAAGTGAAACTTATGCTCGTCACCCTCTCCCTCCGGTCCACATTAATACAAATGATCCCAATACGTATGATTGTATGAACTATGAAAATATCTTAAAATAAATACAAATGTATTTATTATAAACGTTAGTCCTTAACATCTATCACTGTGTATATCACCATTCAAACATCTTTTAAAAGTTGAACAAACCCCACACAGCTCAGTAAAGACTGTGAAATGTTGACTTTATTTGATCATTTCAGTAAAAACTAACGTTCATATTTCTCTTTTTGATTATAATACTGATGAACGTTCAAAACAAAGCACTTTGGCAACTTACCACATACGTTTTAAAATGCTTAATAAGCACCGTAACTTTCATGATATCATTTATCGGTCATAGTCGGTTGTTTCCGTGAACGGCCGACTGTTGTGTGACGGCAAATGCTGCGGCTGCAAGCAGGGGCGGACTGGGACAACAATTCAGCCCTGGAAACTGACCCAGTCCGGCCACATGAAATGCCAAGGGGGGGGGTGTCACATATGCATACAATGCATACTGAGTTAAGGCTGTTACGACAGTGTTGCGACATGCTTTACGGCATGCGAAGGACTGCTTTACTTCAGAGTAAGCCCGCGAGTTGTCATGTTGTTGCCTACTGTAATGTCTTGACTTACTGTATAATAAACCTGAGTCGTGAAAGATACTCGACCCTCGATCATTCTACAGGGGGTGGCATCAGAAAAAATAATACAGTAATATTAGTTATTAGAAATCAGCTGTTTATTAGGCTGCAGTTTATGCAGTTCAAGGGATAATGTTCACCTAAAGAGGGAGGACACTCCTCAGATGTCTTAAACACATGGGACATCGTAAAACAGTAAACACACAAACATACAGTAGCCTACTATTTGTTATTAGTTATTAGAAATCAGCTGTTTATTAGGCTGCATTTATGCATTTCAAGGGATAATTCTTCTCACCCACCTCTTGCTCTTGCCCTGCACTTGTATGTGCCAGTTGAGCTGGTTCTTCCACCAGCTCAACTCTCTGTCCCTCATCATGAACGCAGGAGGCTGGCTGTATATCTGAACTCGCGCCCTCATCATTCTCTTCATCATATTGCACTTGTTCTAAGCTGCTGATGATAGTGCTTGTAGCAGCGCTGCTGCCAAAAAGGTCTGTCAATTTGCGACATTTATATGCTTCACCTGCGAGTAACTTCCCCTTTTTTTCTCTTGCCTTCTCGGCCTCACCTTTTTCTTTTCGTTTTCTTTTATTTTTATCCATGTTTTTTCATTCTCCCTTTCTGCCGCGGTGTCTAATCCCTTCTCTTCGTGTGGCCGGTCTTTTTTCTTCTTCGTGTGATTATTTGACAGATAAGAACCACACAACTGCATTAGAGGCCGCTGTCGCCCTCTGTCGGCCGTCAGCGCAACTTAAATGATGACGTTAAACAATTTTTTTTTAAAGGGCCAGCCGTTCTGTGGTTCTCCAGATTCTACAGATGGCCAGTCCGCCCCTGGCTGCAAGGCATTGTGGGGCAGCATTTTCTCCTCTCCTTTCGGTGAGGGAGGTCCAGTGGTTCCTTAGCTAAAGGAGGTTATAAAGGAAGTTTGAAACCTCCTTTATATCATCTAGAGAATAGAGTGGCGAAGTCCCTCCCCTTCCGGTGGACCTCCATGGGACCTTATTTCGGAAAAATTATGTATTGAAGTCAATGGAGAGAGAAAGATTATCTTTCGATCCCGTTTGAATTGTGCCACGAATTACACATATGATGTTTGTCAATTTAAAAGATAATTTTGCAAGTAAAAAAAAACAAATGTGTCGTAAAACTGTGAAGTAACACATTTGTTTGTGTGAAACGCTCAATGAACTACATCTCTGGTCTCACAGAACAACACACGTCACCAAGATGGCCGTCACTACTGTCTTGTCAACAAAACGATTGACTACCCTCACTATCACCACAATGAAACACATCCTGAAGAATATATCATGCAAAGCTGCCTGCCTGCCTTCCTTTGATTCTCTCTGAACTGCCTGGTCTTTTTAATGTTTAATGTCAACCATTTGTGCAGATAGCATGAAGTAGAGAAGATCGCCGATGCTAGCGTTAGCGTAACATTTCTCCCCTGGGCTTAAATTGTGTATTATAGAATGATCACACCGGTGACAGTACTATTCAAAGGGTTCACGAAATATGACTACTACTCTTACTGTTTAACATTTTGGGTTACTTAATGGTTACTTCATGTTAAGGCTAATAAAAATGACAAGGCTGTAATGCTAACTAACGTGCTAGCTACTAGCTAGCTTGATCCAGACACTCCTGGTCCTTTCATCAGACGGGAAGCGAAAGAACGAGCAAGACCCATTGCTGGTATGATAACAACCTGGTACTAAGCACACAGGCATCTTGTTAAAGTTATCTTATCTTAGCCAGTGCCATATAGATAGATTCTATCTATATGGCGCTGATCTTAGCTATCTCTTATAGTGGAGGAAAACAATTGTGACATCACTTACGCGACTCTGGGATTTGTAGTCTTTCTAGTTGCGTATTTTTCATAGTCTTATATTTCAACAGTTTTACGACAAACTGTGACTTTTTTGACATGGAAATGATTTTTTTAAGATTGACAAACATCATATGTGTAATTCATGGCACAATTCAAACGGGATCGAAAGATACGTTTTCTCTCTCCATTGACTTCAATACATTATTTTTCCGAAATAAGGTCCCATGGACCGGAAGTAGATGGGCGTGACTTCGCCACTCTATTCGAACGGCACTTATCATGGCTGCCACTGAGGGACTTCCGGGTCATTTCACTCCGTTAGGAAGGTTCCTAAGCTAAATGGACTATAGAGAGGCGAAGTCCCTCCCCTTCCGGTTGAGCTCCATGGGACCTTATTTCGGAAAAGTTATGCATTGAAGTCAATGGAGAGAGAAAGATTATCTTTCGATCCCATTTGAATTGTGCCATGAATTACACATATGATGTTTGTCAATTTAAAAGATAATTTTACAAGTCAAAAAAATAAAAATATGTCGTAAAACTGTGAAGTAACACTTTTTTTGTGTGAAACCGCTCAATGAACTACATCTCCCGTCTCGCACCACACACCAAGACGGCCGTCACGTTGGCACATTTCACTTCTTTCTTTCAGAATGAGGCGAAAAGTATTAAAAGAGGTGAAAATCTACAAGTCTGGGCATGTTGAGAGCTGTACATACACAAAAGGGGAGTTAGTCGGTTCCGTAAGAGCCAGCATGTGGGACCGGGATTCTGGGATTTGTAGTATTTTTCATAGTCTTATATTTCAACAGTTTTACGACAAACTGTGACTTTTTTGACATGGAAATTATTATTTAAGATTGACAAACATCATATGTGTAATTCGTGGCACAATTCAAACGGGATCGAAAGATAATCTTTCTCTCTCCATTGACTTCAATACAAACTTTTTCCGAAATAAGGTCCCATGAGTCCCACCGGAAGGGGAGGGACTTCGCCTCTCTATTCGACTGCAGCCCCGCCCCCCGAGCTCCCACTCTCAGCCCTGCTCTCGCCTCAGTAGAATGAATGGAGACAGAAAATAAATCTAGATTCGGCTTTTAGTGCATTTTACAACTTTAAGGACCGAATGATTATAATAAGGGCTATAAAATAGTTCATACTGGGTAGTTTATTTAGTTTAAAAAAAAGTATCCGCTGATTTACAGACGTCTCTTTCCCAATGTTAGTGGGAAAAAGTCTTTCTGGGCCCAGTGACGTCACGGACTGATACGGAAATTGTAGTACCGCCGTTTGGACACAACCAGTGGCGTTTTTATATGTACAAAAGTGGTGGGGCACAAAAAACTTAGATGTCTATATATAAGCTTCTGCAGTGACGTGCAGTGAGGTTCATGGCTGGTGAGGCACTGGCACTGACTCTTCAGGTTTACAAATATTATATTTTGACCTAAACCAAAATATAATATTATTTTCAAAAGCTTTTTTTGTCTGATGCTTCGATTAATTTTAAACAGACAGTTCAACAAAAGGATACCCAAAAAATGTCATTTTATCATTTAAATATTGAATTGTTCTCTCTTAGTAAGATCCCATTTTCAATAAAATGGCGGTCTTACCTTGACTTGAAGATGAAGTCCATTTGCCTATCCTTCTGGACAAACATTTCTATTACTTTTTTGTAAAAGTCCTCCTTATGTTCTTGTAGTTTCAAAAGTCTATCATAAATCTAATCCATAGATTTATGATAAAAAAATTATATAAGTAGGGTAGACATGTGGATGTTATCCGGCTAATCAAAACGTGCATTTATCTAACAGGTACGTTTCCCACAGATCTTATTTCGAGCTATTTTCTAAAATCCTCTGGAGAAATCTCATTGCTTTTTTGTGCTTACTTCCTGGTTTTAGGACGCGCCACTGCAGCTCTCTCGTCTCCTCTTCACACAGCACACTTTTCGCGGCACACGTACTTACAGCCAATCAGCTCTGAATGATTTGAGATGACGTATGGTGGGGATGGTAGCTCCATGCCCCTCTGGTCATTATTTTTTTGCCACACACATTTCATTACAAAATACTCTGAGCATGCGCAGTGAAGTTTTACAGTCACCGTTGACTTCACAGCGAGAGGAAGGGGCATAATCAGGTTTTGTCCCACATGGCTCTAAACAGCTCAATAGGCACACACTGTGACTGTAGACACACTAATTAGAAGAACACAGACTAAAACAGCAATGTACAGACGAATCAGATGATTAAACATGATCTTAAAATATATTTTATATATTTTTTTATTTTTTTTTTTGCATTTTTGTAATCATTATTTGTAATACTTTCTGCTGACACTAGGTGGGGCTGTGCCCCACCTGCCCCTAATGACCAGTCGCCACTGGACACAACGAATATTTTCATCAGAGTCCGGCGCATTTCCTGGGGGCTTGATTACAGCCCTTTGATTGTTCATAAGATATTCTAGTACCATTTCATACTTTCACATGTCAAACACATGCTCTTTCATTTACACTTTTCTCTTTAAATCTCCCATTCTCTTCATCTTAATTTTCTGTTTAAACCGGTAACACTTTACAATAAGGTACACAGAATGTGCTTAGTTGCTGAGTAGTGAATAAGGAACGACTAGATAGTTAATGGTTAGTTAATGAGGAGTTCCTCAGTGACTGCGATTGAAGAACTGATGGTTAGTTACTGGTAAACAGACTGGGGGTTTGATTGATTGATTGAAAAGTTTATTAACAGCTTGTATATTGGGTACAGTACAGTACAGCTCAAAACATACAATTGTTAAGGGGATGCTATTAATGAATCATTCGTTAATGATCGTTAATCATTCGTTAATTCGTTAATTCGTTAATGAGGAGTTCCTGATTGACTGCGATTGAAGAACTGACGGTTAGTTACTGGTTAACAGACTGGGGGGTACTGTATTAATTAATAATTAGTTAATGGTTAGTGAATGAGTAGTTCCTTTGATTGAAGAACTCCTGTCCCACCTCCCAAACTTTCTATTTAGTTGTGCATTGTCATTTGTGCTTGAGAAACATTCGACTTGAACTTTATTTCAATGAAATTAGTAATAATTATTGTCCTACTTTTTATTTTATTTGTTTTTCTCTTCTTTTTTGAGAAAGGAAGTGATTATTTTTTAATTGTAAAAGAACGTGTAACTCAGGTTATGATGCTGTTGACTAATTTACGTATGTTCCCTGAACGCCACACTGACAGCACGAGAAAGACGTGCCATGCGCAAATCACTCTATGGAAAGCCCAATGTGCCATTGGGCTTTCCATATCACCCAGTCAGACCTGCGTGATTGTTGGATAGCGGCCGGGAGATAGAAAGAGTGGACGTTATTCCTCCTCCTCTGTTATTTTCGCTGACCTGGTGAGTCAGCGAAAATTAGCATAACGTAGCCTGCTAACATATCGGTTTGTGCTACTCCACTGTATGATGTATCCTTAAAATAGATTGAATTGTGTTGAATAAGGTTATGAATACTAGAATAGATGGCAAAACCAGTCAGGAGATGGATGGAATATGAATGTAATATGAATGTTGTAATGTTAATCTCGTTAGCGGCTAAGCTAATGTGGCTAAGCTAATGCGGCTAAGCTAATGTGGCTTAGCTAATGCGGCTAAGCTAAATGTGACGCATTTTGTGACCACTGTCACAAAGGAAGCCTTGTGAGCTAATGTGAGCTAATGTTGATTTATTTGAACTGTGTGTTGATTGATTGAGATGAGATTGTAACTGTTCTGCACACATGTGTGCAGGCTGGTTTTTTGTTGAGGGACAAAGTTCTCTCTGACGTCCTGGGGCGGAGTCCGTCTACCACCCGCAGCGATGTGGTGGAATCCTCCCGTTTCTGTGGATCTATAAAAGTGGATATGGTAAGTGTATGGCTATGAGGATTGTTTGTTCAAAATGATAAATGTTTGAGGGCTCCACCCAAAATGTAAAAAGGACATTGTTTGGGAAATTCTTTTTTTTATTGAGATCTCAGGGTTTTGGCCTATACACTGTATATATATTGTGATTTTATGAATTGGAATTGTTTTAACTTGTGAACATATTTTGTTGATCCATAACTGGATACTTTTGATATAATTATTGTAATTAATTACTGATCCCCCAGCCAGCACAATCACACACTTGTGAAAATGACATTGAGGCTGCCTTTACACGGGAACGTTTGCGTTTATGCACAGTATGCGTTTTCAAAAAAGTCTTCCGTTCACATGCATTCGTTTAATTTAACGTGTCTGTTCACACTAGACCGCTGGAAACGCTGTAGTACATATGCCGGGACTGTAAGCAAGCCCGCCTTAACCTGCCTTCAGGCCCTGGGGCTGATAGGTTTTGTAGGCCCCCTATTTAAAGGGGACCTATCATGCAAAATGCACTTTTGTACGCCTTTTATACATGAATATGTGTCCCCGGTGTTCCAGGGAACTCACCAAGTGTCAGAAAACACAACCCTCTCTATTTTCCTCCATACCCAAATCTCTAAAAAAGGGGCTGCAACGGATCTGATACAGACTGATCCAGATTTGAACACTTCTATGTCGTCACAGAAGTGGCGCTACGGCTATTGGGCCAACTCTCCACCTATCAGGGGAATGTGGGGTTGGGCCACGGCCGGCCATTGCCGTTCGAAAGCGCTGGAGACGCTGTAGTACATATGCCAGGCCTGTAAGTGGCGCTGTAGTCTGCCACAAAAGCAGCGAAGAAGGCTTCCCGCCCATAGTTACCATGGTTACCCTTCTGTTTATTCTCCGCTGTGGCTTTTTTTCTCCCTCCCCGAGGCAAGCATTTGCTCCCGCTGCTTTAATTCAATGCAATCCCTCCCCGTCGAGGCAAGCACTGTAATTCTCTCCGGTTAGTCCACCAGCAGATGACAAACACCCACCTCTCCGCCTCTTCCAAGGAACGAGGGGACCGTGCGGCAGAGTTTCAGTTTCAGTTTCTTTCGCCGGTCAAGATGTCCGTTAAAGTTTAAATCTTCCGGACAAAATTAGAAAAGTGCCGGTCAAAGGTCTTCTTTGTTATTTATTGAGCTTTAAAACAAATGAATAACGACTCTATAGAATAAAACACGGAGGACGGAGATCTCTTTTTCTCCCCCTCTTCTGACAGCCCAGCAGCTGATCAGAGCATGGCTACCCTCTCCTGCAGGGGGGCGTGGTCAGCAGAATCAGACCCGTAGACAGCAAACAGCACATAGAGTGAAATGAGGCATGGCTAAAATGCATGATCTGTTTGGTATTTTGAAAACAGAAACGTATAAATATACCTTATGGCCCTACAATATATAATTTAAATATAGCATGATAGGTCCACTTTAAACAACAAATCAAAGTCATTTATAGCCTCGGCAGGCTCTGTGATCACACACACACACACACACACACACACACACACACACACACACACACACACACACACACACACACACCACTAATTCAGCACCATGAACAGCAACATATGGCCTCAATGCCAGGTATCAGTAGATGAGAATGATCATTATCTCCGGTGGATTAACACAAACCTAGTTATGTAAAACGATGCACAACACATTTAAACCTGCAGGCTACTGGGAATCAATGAATAGTGCAGCATTGCCTTACCTCTTTAGAAGTGCTTCCGTCTGGTTTTCTTTGAAGAAAAAGCCTTTATGATGTTCTTAAAATCCATCTCACGAAGAATGTCATGCTCAATTGACATCAGTGTGAGGTTACTGACTATGTCTTGCTGCATGCTTGAGCGCAGTCTGTTTTTCACCAAGGCCAGTTTTGAGAATGAATGCTCTCCGCTCGTGTTGGTCACTGGCAAAGTTAGGAAGAGCCGTTGAGCTATGTCTGTGTTGGGAAACACTGTATGGAGTTTTCTCCTTCTTAACATTTTCTGTAACTCCACGGCAGACGTGCTGCTCAACTTCTCATTTTGTACCAACTCCCTGAAGTGTACAGCTTCCTCCACAAATTCCTCTTCCAAGTCACTGGAGTATTTCTGTTGCAGGCTCCGCGCTGCTGAGCGCAGGTCTTGGGGGGAAATCGAGTGAAATCTGTTTAAAAACCCGAAGTTTTCACACACGTCATTATATGACTGGTATCTTCGGTCCAGCTCTGACACTAGCCGGTCAATCACACGGATAAAGACTGATGTACGGAAGCGACTGCGGCCTGACAGCTCGCACTCAGGCTCAGATTAATCATCAGCCTGGCTCTTTCTTTTTCTCTTTCGTTGAGTGTCTGCTCTGTACTCATCGGACACGGTGGGGGACATGTTCTTTGCTGCTGTCTCAAAGTTGTCAAACTGATCCCGTAGGCCTGCTACATATTCACGTAATGACCTGACTAGATCCACAGCATTGCAGAGGTCCAATTCCACTGCCTGTAGTGCAGCGCTCACGCCCTGGAAACGTTGGAGAATGGCATTCCACATGTTGCACATTAGTGCAATTTCCAGTTTATTCATATTTTTGTGCAATACCCTGTACCCTGGCCTCCTCTCTTGTGCTCAGATTATGGTGCTCATCATCCACAATGTTGAGCAGAGATTGCTGGATACAGGCGTAATTCAGACACAGGGCTTTGGTTGCAACAGCATGCGCTGACCATCTTGTATCGGAAAGCGTTTTTAAAGTTTCAATTTTGTGATTTTCATTAGGCTGCAAACCCGCCTTGATCCTCTGCCACCGTGAAGTGCTCTTTGATGCAAAGTTAAACAACGCTTGCACAAAACTGAAAAACTGTTCAGTCTCTCCACAACAGTTAACGCTGTTAATCCCCACCAGATTTAAGGTGTGCGCTGCGCAGGGAACCCACTCTGCCAGTGGGTTAATCTGTTTGATGCGGGCCTGCACGCCTTTGTATGTGCCTGACATGTTGCTAGCATTGTCATAACACTGTCCTCTACAGTTATTGATGTCAATGCCCATGTCTCCTAAAACACCAATTACTGAATTGAACAGCGCATCTCCGGTGTGGCTGGAAATGGGGAGGAATTTGACAAAATGCTCCTCTATACAGCCCTCTGGTGATACGTACTGCAGGATGAATGTCAGCTGGTCCACATGTGTGATATCTGGCGTGGAGTCCACACTGACAGAGAAATACTTAGCCAGTTTTACTCTGCTGATGACTTCATCCAGCAATCTCTGTCCCATCAGCTGTATGAATTCCTCACACACATTTAGTGAGAGGTAGGATGGATTTCCTCTGCCGGCATTTCCGTATTTCTAAATATGGGCTTTTAAAAAAGGATCAAACTGACTGATCAGCTCCATGCTACCCAAATAGTTGCCATTGTTGGTGTCCCCAAACCTGTGGCTGTCACCCCTAAAAGCAAGTCCCCGCTCTGCCTCCCCTATGTATTTGTCCGGATGCTGTTGGCTCCCTTCCACGTAGCAAGTCCTCGTCGTCCTCTCCATCTCCTCCAACAGATAACGTCCCTCCTGTCTGTTTTTCCTGTCCCGCTACTCCATCGCTATCAGAACCAGACGGCCTTCTTGGCTCCGAGGCCCCGCGGCCGGCATCGCCGGCACCGCTGCCGCTCGGTACAGAACTAATATGTCCTTCCTCCTCATCCAGGTTTACAGGTTTAAAATAACCTGTAAGCTTCGGCATTTTGTGTAATAACTGCTTGTCTCGAAACTCCTTTTCCCTCAACAATTTCCTTTTCCGAGCGCCACTCTCAAACTTTTTCTTCTCCGACATTTTCTCCTAAACAACCTTCATCTGTCACTCAATCACTCGCAATTTGAATAAGTCACATGTGAAACATATTCTCATTCTGATTGGCTGTTAAGTGGTGCCCACTGACTGTTACGGAGTATTTGAAATCAGATGAAAACAAACTGTAACGGACCCTGCCGTGTTATCTATGACTACTATATGCCTTACATTCATAATTTCAGCGGAGGGAGGGGAAGCGGCGCTGTGGAAGAGCAGAGTGGCGAGGGAGAGCTGTCTTCTTCCCTTTACAAGCTTCAAAAATGTATTTATCGTGTGATTTTGGAAATAAAAGTTTCATATTCTGAAAGCCAAGACTTTGTTTATTTAAAATAAAAAATAAAATAATTTTTTTTTTTTTTTTTTTGATTGGCTCATGATAGGCCCCCGATCTCTGTAGGCCCCTGGGCTTCAGCCCAGGTCAGCTCGTGCATTAAGGCGGCCCTGACTGTAAGTGGCGCTGTACTTCCACAGGAGACCGCTCGAAAGCGCTGGACACGCTGTAGTACATATGCCGGGACTGTAAGTGGCGCTGTAACTTCCGCCACAAAATACACCAAAAGCAGCGAAGAAGACCCCGGAGCATGGTTGCCATGGCTACCCTTCTGTTTATGCCCCGCGGTGGATTTAGCAACATGTAGTAGTTCATGTAATTCTCCATGTCCACTTGTTGCTGATGGTTGTGGTAGAGGAGCTGTAGATTTTGCACTAACATCTGTAGCATGGTCGAGCTGTAGATGTTGTACTAACATCTGTAGCATGGTCAGTAGCAGTAGCACTAGCAGTAGCTACTGACAGTAGCTACTGACCATGCTACAGCAGTGAGCAGCAGAGGTGGGGAGAGGCGGGGCTATGGCTTCATCTATCGGGAAATTATCGTATAGAGTCGATTACACGGAGCCGTTTGACCCCCCAGAGCGTTTCGTTTGCAAATCTATCCACCTTGGGACCCGTTATTGTTTGTGGGGTCCGTTTCTATCGTTTTGTTACAGCCTCGTGTAAATAAAAGGGCTATACGCAAGAGAAACTATGCGGATACAACCCGTTTCGTTCTCGTGTAAAGGGGGTCTGATGCCCCTTTCACACCGGCGCTTTTCCAGCTCCGGCTCGGAGCTGGAGCTGGAAAAGCGCCGGTTTTTCCTGTTTCCTGTTTTTCCTGTTCACAAATTGTCGGTCTAGAGGCAAGAGCTTCGGAGTTATGACGCGGCGTCGCTTACGTCTCTCTTACGTCGAGGCGTGCAGGAAACTAAACCCACCTCCCCTGAACATGGGTCGACTGAAGAGTCTCGTCATGCCTGCCTACAAGCAGTAGCAAGTGACTAGAAGGCAACCACACACTTGTAAAAAAAAAACACACTTTATAAAGTCAGGCAACACTAACCAGGCTTCGTGTGATTCTGTTTATTTGTACCTTACTTTGACCATCCGTTCGCTGTTATTGATCATTGTGGAGAGCAGGCAGATGTTTTGTTTGTTATTATAGCAGCTATCGGATGGAATCAATACATGGGCTGCACAGGTTGTCATGTCCGACTATCACAAGTAGAATCATAATGAAAAATACGCCGGTAAAATGTGCCTGTAGAAAACGGCTTAGCAAGTAGTCAGTTTAGCTTCGGTTGCTATGCTAACATCACCCATGTTATACCAGAGAAACTTTCATAACAGCGTTGTGATGCCAAACAGCGTCAATTCAGACTGACACACATTCACTTAAGGGGAACTGGGGATATGTATCAGCTGCTTGTGTGACAGTCAGACAGTGAATACTTTAGAGCCGTGTGAGCTAACCCGGAGCTAACGGGAGAATAAACTCCCGTGGAAGAGCAGCCAGCACTGCAGCGGTCGGTAAATGCCGCTGAAACACATTAATAAACAATGAACCACGGCACTCTGGAGAAAAGTGTAAGGTTGGAGAAGTCGTTATTTAATTTAATCTGGCTTCGTATGATTAAAAGCAACACGATCATCGACCCGACGCAGTCCCCGGCCCGTTGTTGTTGTGAGCTCCGTTGGGGAGAAAATCAGCGATGTAAACGGTGACGTCATGACGCAGCAGCGGCAGCTCTGGGCGGTGTGAACGGAGCGGGAGCTGAAAAGGGAAACCGGAGCTGAACCAGAAAAGCTCTAGCTAGGAGCTAGAAAGGGAAAAGCGCTGGTGTGAAAGCCGCATGAGTGTCTTGTAGTTCATGCCGATCTAGATCCCTCCGCTTCGCGTCGGGCTCCTGATCAGCCGGTCGGTGTTCTTATCCCCATAATGACCGTGTCGCTGCACATTATCCCTTACTTATTACCAGGCTAGAGACAGGATGTTGTCTAAATTAAATTACTATGTTTTAGCTTAACTTAACTGTAATATGTTCTTTCTACATTTCAAACCTCACTTACTCTAATATCTGTTAACATATCCACATTACAAAATTGTTTCATTATCACAGGTCAACTTCTTTGGTATTCCCATTCTGGAATTACATCTCTCGCAGTATAGCCCCTTGGCCACTGATTCTGCATATGTGTTACCTGTTATAATTCAATCAATATTTAGAAACATGTCAACATTCATCAAACAGTATATCCCCAGACATGGAGCAGGTTAATTCTAAAACTATCATTCAATGGTCAGATTGAACACCCGAGTTGGGGCGGCAGGTTTCTTTCAATCCCTAAATGAAAAATGTAAATTGTGAATTTTACAGCAATGTTGACATCAGAGCATCGTCCTATGGGCTTAGCCCCGGACAGGTACAACAGGTATTCACTCAGAGGGGGGCAGTGTTAATTTCGTCAACGAAAACTATGACGAAAAATGTTCGTCAACGACCTTTTTTACATGACTAAGACGAGACGATAACGAGCTAAAAATAGATTCTTGATAACGAAAATTTGACGAAATGTATATTTAGTTTTCGTTGACGAGACGAGACGGGACTAAGGTGTTAATGGTGGACTAGCGGACATTCAAAATGCAGCATATTTTCCCCCAATTGCCCGTCTTGTCTGTCAAAATGCATCTTACATTTCTAACTTGCAATATCATTATTTCCGCTCTCTTCATTCCAGAAGAGCGATCTCTCTCTGTCTCTCTGTGTGCGGGGGGGCGGGGCCTAACAGACACGCTGCAGCGGCACACAGAGATCTGCCGGGGACGGAGCGTTCAGAAGTATAGAGACACTACAAGGCTCGATGTGGACAAAGCTCGTTTGCCATGTTTTCGCGTTAGCGCGTTGACACGAGTAGAGTATATAGTCTGTCCAAACAGCCGGCCAAAAGGCGTCATATTCAGTCGGAGAAATGCACAATTTTCGACTTCCTTAACTCGTAGCTCTGTTGCCCCAATTACGAGTAACGTTATCACATCAGGTGTGCAGAGGTGGGAGAAGTACTCAGATCTTGTCGCTAAGTAAAAAAATACCATAGTGTAGGAAGAGTTCCTCAAGTCAAAGTATGATCATCAAAATATATTTAAAGTAGCGACAGTACAAGTAGTCATTGTGCAGATTGGTCCATTTCAGAATAATATGATATGTTTTATAATGATTGATCATTAAAGTGTTCTCAAAGCTGGTAAAGGTGCAGCTAGTTTGAATGATATATTATATATCTGTATACTGCAGGGTAGCTTGTGAATTTACTAAAGTCTGAGTTAACACTTGATTATATTTCACATCATTCATCCACATCTGTAAAGTAACTAAAGGTATTAAATACATGTAGTGGAGTAGAAGTACACCATTTAACTATGAACTGTAGTGGAGTAGAAGTACACAGTAGCAAAACATTTAAATACTCCAGTAAAGTACAAGTACCTCAACATTTTACTCAAGTACAGTACAATATATATATATTTAATTTATTTCACATTTTAAATAAAGCAATTAATTCGGTTAACAATTTGTTAGTTTTTTCCTTTAAAAAATAACAAAAAGTAAATACAAGAATACCGTTAAAGTACCGGATCGATAAGCAGTATTGATAAGACTAGTAGTACCGTAGAAAACCTTAATGATACCCATCCCTAGATATTACACTAGTAAAGTGTTAAGAGAGTGAAATGTTGCTTTACGAATTTCAACACTTGATGCTGTCACCTTGATTACAATTTCAGATACCTGTATTTGCCTAACTGAATTGGTTTAAAGAGAGAAAACATTTTGACTAAAAGTTGACTAAAATGTAATTTTTCATCGACTAAAAGTAGACTAAAACGTTTTGAGTTTTCGTCGACTAAAACTAGACTAACACGTTTTGAGTTTTCGTCGACTAAAACTAGACTAAAACTATGAAGGATAGAAATGACTAAAATGTGACTAAAACTAATTACCATTTTCGTCTAAAGACTAAGACTAAGACTAAATCAAAAACAGCTGCCAAAATTAACACTGGAGGGGGGTACTAAATGCCGCCCATTTACATGTAGGCAAACAAAATCAACATACAGTAGGGGGGTGGGGGATGGTGAATCAGCTATGTTACTATTGATAATGTTATTGTTGTTACAACAGAAGATGTTTTTCTTTATATTCAAGTTAAATGCATCAATCTGGTGCACTTTGAGGTCAAAATTAAGAGATTTATGGATACCGCTGGAAAAAGCTGTGTGTGAAAGTTTAAATCTTCCTTATTGAGCTTTAAAACAAATGAATAACGACTATATATAATAATAAAATAAACACTGGCTGTTGTTATGCCTGCTGTAACGTTAAATTACTCCGTTCTCCGCTTAAGTAATTATGCCGTTACAAGCTTCATAGTTGTATTTATCATCTAAATTTGCCGAAACAAGTTTAATATTCTGAAAGCCAAGACTTTGTTTATTTGAAATCAGATGAAAACAAACTGTAACGGACCCTGCCGTGTTATCTTGATATTTCCGGCACAGACCCTTTCATACCGGCAATGCGCGATTGGAACAACAGGAACTGCGACAGCATAAATATGCGAACACAAACCTACAGACTGCTGGAGAAGAGATATCACAGGGGGGGTTGGGACACACACATTCCGATGGCCAATTATGGCGCGTTTCCACTACACGGCCTCGCTCGGCCCCGCTCGGTATGGCTGGGCCTCGTTAGGACTGGCTCACTTTATGGCGCATTTCCATTACAGTTTAGGAACTGGGGCAGTATCTATAGTAACGCAGTGTAGGCGGAGCCGTGACGTGATCTTCAGAGGACCCCAGAAAAACAACACAGCCGTTAGCTGTTAGCACTCAGAGCTCACAGCTCCTCATATATGTTCAGAAACTAGACAAAAGTTAAACAAGTACAAACCACAGACTGTCTGTGTCATGGTGAATACAGTCGCTGCTTTATTTATGTCTGTATAGGCCGTTGTTGTGAGTGTGGACGGTCGGAGCATATACTGCGTTAGCTTAGCCAATCTCCATTTAGAAAACAAGCATTTTAAAAGGTTTTTCCCCTGCCGTCTGTCTGCAGACTTGACAAAGCATTAATTCATGGTTTTTACTAACCGGTATCAGTATGTTGTTACTTCGGCATCATTTTGAAACGTGTATTACAATTAAATCACGGTCAAATATGTCCATCTTGTTGTAGTTGTAGCCCCCTTGCCAGCGACGCTCTCTCTAGTTTAGCATACTCAGCCCGACTCAGCCTCGTTGTCTCTGGCCCTGGACCCACGATTTTATGAGGCCAGAAAAACTGTGAATTAGGACCCGCCGGCCGGTACTAGGCCAAGTGGAAACGCAACCAAAGACGGGCCGCTGACGTCACAGCCCTCTTAAACCGGGCTGCGCGCTGTAGTGGAAACGCGCCATTAGTTTTCAACAAAGAGTATAGCCTACTCAACAGTGGGGGCTGGTGAACGGTATGGTCAATGTTTGTAAACACTGTGACATTTTGACTTTATTTGATCATTTCAGTTAAAAACTAATTTAGTAATTTACAGGAAAGGAGTGCACGCTACTAAAGAGACACGCTACCATGGAAACCAAACAATGATGTTGCTGTATTGAAGTCCGAGTGGAAACAGTCATATTTGGAGCGTTATGTTAGAATGAAACAGCCAGTTAGTGTTACTTCACTAACTGTAAGCTTGTCACTCAGAGTAACCTACAGTTAACTTAACTGTTGGAAAAGAAAGATCAGGGGGGGGGAGAGAGCTGTGGGTGATGGGCCATTAGGTGTGTGAACACACAGCTGAGAGCTGCCGTTTCATTCTGACTGTTTAAAAAACGGTAACAACGGACTATTTTTCTTGGCGGATGCATGTCAATTTAAATCAATACATACAACTATTTTTTAAATCAATAAAAACATTTTCTAAATCCATAAAAGCATTTCAATTAATATTGGGAGTCATGTCGTTACTTTGTTGAGAATGTGGCCATGTAATAAGCGGGATAATTTGCAGCGACTTGGTCATTATGGGGAAAAATAACACCCAGGGATCAAGATCCCTCCGCTACGCGGATCTTGATTTGCCTGACAAGGCTCCATTAAAATATAAATATGTTTAGTGAATTACTGAGTTTAGGCACGTTAATAACATTTTAATGAAGTTGAATACAGTATATTCATATTTGTCAGTGATTTCATGTCAATTCGGCGAACATAAACATAAATGATCGTGGTGAAGATGATGATTAAATTAGGATTAAAAATCGAGAGCCGGCTGCTTTCCTCTCGTTCGACAACATTATTTTGTTAAATAACAACATGGTGATGTTTTGTAAATGATTACATGTCTTATTTAGCACAGACTATGATCCTATCCGTGACATATGGATCTTAACAAAGATCCGCTATACATTAGTACCAGACATATTGTGGTGATTGACATTATTCACCCACGGATCTATGGGTTGGGGTATTGTTCCGCACGGACATTTTAGTGAACCAGACCAGCTGTTTCCGCCGGTCTTCGCTTCCCGGGCATGAAGTTGTTTATATGTGTGTTCAGATGCTAAATAAAAGTTTAGCTTTTACTTTTGATACCCCGCCTCCGACTCCCGTCTCTCGGCACCACAACATCCAGTTTACTGTATCGAAGTTGATTTCACATGAGCTCCAGTGTGGAACCCCACTGCACGGTGGATCAATGATCCATTGCAGCTGGCTTCACAATAATTACATTTATTTATCACGGGGGCGGTATCAAGTCAGACTGGGGGCTGGCTCTTCATCACGGGCCGATCACGGGCCGATCACGGACCAATCACGGACCAATCACGACCCTCGCGTTTCAAACTGTCCAAAATAAAACGCTCCATCTGTACGTTCACACTCGCACTGTCTGGTTGTCAAGTTTGGTCAGGTACACCCCAGAGTCAGTCATTGACAGTGCTTTTCTCAAGTAACACTGTCGGTCAGGGTCAAAGGTCATTTGGTCTCAGTCTTTTGGCCATGTGTCGTGCTCTGCAGAGACTTTGATATTTCAGCATAGGCAGGTATTCTTTGTCTACAAAAATATGTCATATATGGAGCACCATCATTTATTAATTCACGATTTCAACTGTAATTTTCAAGATGGCTCTAACTTTTCACTAGTTAACTAGTGAAGCCTTAGAGGAGTCACTAGTAAACTAGTGACACAGGTGTTTTTCTTACTAGTTAACTAGTGGAGGGCATTTTTTCTCACTAGTCAGGTTCTGTTATAAACATGTTGGACATTGACTGTAAATGTTACACATTTTTCTTACATGTAAGGCCTTTCCTTCAACTAGTTTGGATTTGTTTGCACTAGTGAGCAACTGTATGCAACTAGTTAGATATTGATTTAACATGTATGGCTTTTTCTTAAACTAGTGGATATTTTGAGCCCACTAGTTGTGGTTTTCTTCTCTCTAGTTCAGGGGTCACCAACCTTTTTTAGGGTGAGGGCTACTTTTTAAAAATAAAACAAGTCGGGGGCTACTTTTACTCCTCTTTTTTTTGTTTTTTGCAGTGTATATATTTAGCACATTTTAACATTATGATATGCTGACCTTTAACCTTTGTGTGCTGTTTGGGTCTGTGGGACCCATTTTCAGTGTTTACTAAAAGAACATGTATGCAATTTAATTATTTTAACCTGCTTTATTTGGGGGTGGACGGGCCTCACCTCCTCTAGGGGGGTCCTCACCTCCTCTAGGGGGGTCCTCACCTCCTCTAGGGGGGTCGGGGGGCATGCACCCCCGGGAAGATTATTTTTAAATGTTGAAGTTAAATGCATCAATCTGGTGCACTTTGAGCACAAAATGAATTGATGGATACAGCTCTCAACACTCAGATGAAAGGGAGCTGTATACTTTTCAATAATCCAAACATCTTTAGAATATGATCACAACCAATAACAAATCATTTAAACTTGTTTATTCTTATTTTATGTTACCTAGTTAGCATTTTTTCTTTTTATGTATGCTTATTTTACTAATCACTCCCCTTTCAAACTGTTTTTT
Organism: Trematomus bernacchii; assembly: GCF_902827165.1. Classification (NCBI taxonomy): domain Eukaryota; kingdom Metazoa; phylum Chordata; class Actinopteri; order Perciformes; family Nototheniidae; genus Trematomus; species Trematomus bernacchii. The sequence continues at coordinate 18,684,792 of NW_022987564.1, read as the reverse complement.
GTTTTTTTTACTGTCCTATACACATTGGAATGATTTCTTACTTTATCTATATTAAATAGATAAAGGTATGCTCTCTCTCTCTCCCCCTCTCCCTCCCTCCCTCCCTCCCTAGCTCTCTCGCTCTCTCTCTGTCTCGCTCGCTCACAGAGGCTGTGTGCTCCTCCGTGGCGATCGGCGGCTTGCGTTAAAAAAAAAAAATAAACATATTTGTAAAGTGGGGGGACACAAACGGGATTTCGAAAAGAGCGGGGGACATTTCCCCCCTGTCCCAGGTGGTAATTACGCCATGCGTGTGTGCGTCAAGTGCAATAAATATATATGCAAGTTGCAACACACAGAGTAAAACTCTGCCCCTCATGTGTTGTATAGGCTGCATGATAGGCTGTTCAATGGGGCTGATGTGATGTGTAGATTCTGCCAGAAGGAAAATCAGCGGGGAGGTGCCACATTGCTTTTCTTCCCGACTGCAACGCTGGTCCCGCAAATCAAGCAAGAACGTGATTGGTCGATATTCATTGTGGGGGTGGGGGGAGGAGGGGTGTTAGATAGATATAGAGTTGTAGTAAGTAGATAGAGTTCGCTATGATTTAGGTTTCGTTTATGCATAGGGTAGATAATTTTAATTACATTTCCTTTTTTGTTTTGTGTATTTTATACATTTTGGATTTGCTTGGCGAACTATTTTTAGAACATGCCCCGCGGGCGACTCACGTTGCCCCTGCGGGCGACTCACGTTGCCCCTGCGGGCGACTCACGTTGCCCCTGCGGGCGACTAAGTGCCTGCGGGCACCGTGTTGGCTACCCCTGCTCTAGTTCAACAAAATGACTTACTAATTGACATGTACGTGCAACTAGTTTACGAGTGAATTGTTTCAAAGTCATACATGTTGACTAGTGCATTTTTTTGACACATCACTAGTAAACTAGTTGCACGTACATGTCAACTAGTTAGTCATTGTGTTGAACTAGAGAGAAGAAAACCACAACTAGTGGGCTCAAAATATCCACTAGTTTAAGAAAAAGCCATACATGTTAAATCAATATCTAACTAGTTGCATACAGTTGCTCACTAGTGCAAAAAAAGCCAAACTAGTTGAAGGAAAGGCCTTACATGTAAGAAAAATGTGTAACATGTACGGTCAAAGTTTAGCTTTAAAACTTTAAAATGCTCTCCACTAGTTAACTAGTAAGAAAAACATCTGTATCACTAGTTTACTAGTGACACCTCTAAGGCTTCACCAGTTAACTAGTGAGATAAAGTGTGGGTAACTAGTTAACTAGTAAGGTAAAAACAATTGTACTAGTGTATCTAGTGGACACTTTGGACCTCACTAGTTAACTAGTGCACATTTTGAGCCTCACTAGTCAGCTTGTAAGACCAGAAGAGGTGAACGTTTATAAGCGGTGCTCATGAAATGAATAAAGCAGAAACACTGGACAGACCTTAAAATCAGGGTAACGATAGATCCGCATTCGCAAGATGGCCCCCTCCGCCAGGTGAGGCCCCACGCAGTCTGCGTGATCTTCCTGTAGGGAGGGACGGCCCTGCGTATGATAAACAACCTCTCCATATTTTGCCTCGGACTAATATTTACGGAAGTCACGGCGATCTCTCAGCCTCTCAGGAAAGCTGTGATCCGAAGAGGGTTATTCCATATTGCTATCCATCACTAATGTCCCTCTGTTATCACAGTGCTATTCTAATCCAAGCACCTTTCAAATTGCAGCTTAATAAAATGTTTTAAAGAGGATCTATATTCATGTCTGCAGTCCTAAGGCAACTTTCTAATTTTAACAAAGTCTTCAATGTTCTTACCTAATTTGATATACAGTCATATGATCATAATTACAAAAATACTTTTGTTTTATATTTTTGTAAATATGGTCATATGACTGTATTTTAAAACACAGTGTATTTAAACTATTTGGGCTGGGTGGCGCTCTATAGCTTAGGGACAATAGGAGACCTCGATGCTTTCTTTCCCCTCCTCCTCATTAGCATTCTGTGCAACTAGTGTGACTAGTGCACATTTGGGACCCACTAGTACTACTAGTGCACAATTTACGCCTCACTAGTTGAATTTCAATGTATCTCACTAGTTAACTAGTAAAGGGCCAAGCGTTCACTAGTTAACGTGTAGACATTTTGAGCCCCACTAGTTAACTAGTAAGGTCAAAAGAGGCGTTAACTAGTGAACCTTTTGCCTAGTTACTAGTTAACTAGTGAGTGATTCTGGGTGCTACTAGTTAACTAGTGCAGAAAAATGTATGCCACTAGTTAACTGCTTCTTTTTTGTAACTAGTTAACATGTCAGAGCTTTTGCAGCTAGTTAACTTGTAAGACTTTTAGTGTCACTAGTACTAGTTCATCAAAAAGCTTACAAGTTGGGACTTTGGTGCTACTAGTGCTGCTCCTGGCGTCACTAGTAAGGCTTAGCCTATGTGGTAACTAGTCGGACAAAAGTGCCATTAGTTGCTGAAAAAGAGTGACTAGTATAATGTTTTATTGAACTAGTAAAGCAGAGTGCCAAACTAGTTTGACCCAGCGCCATATAGATAGAAGAGTTACGACAGCGGAAGTCCAAAATGCTTGATCGTCACGTGGTTCAGGGAGACTCAATAGTTCCCCGGAAGTTCGTGGCGGGACATTTGAATGCATGATTACCGGAGATAGAACTACGATTTTTGGTAATAAGTAGTGAATAAAGGTTTTGATTTGCAATATTTATACAACATACCGATATGTGTATGTATTTACATCAATATTTTTTTTAAATAAAATAGAATCTGCTAATATTTATGGATAATATTAGGAATAGTGTGAACAGCTAGTTTCAGGGTTCGTACGGGTGCTGGAAATCCTTGAAAATGCTTGAAATTGTACGAGGTGTTTTCAAGGTTTGAAAAGTGCTTGAATTTTGGGAATGGTGCTTGAATTTGGGATAAAGTGCTTGAAATTGCTTTTTATATTAAAAGAAAATAAAGAAGTCTTGAGCGCGCTTAATGCTTCGCTTTTACATAAAACAGCTCCGCTCCGGCCTTCCCGCGCCATGCGCGTGACCGGCAAGTGTTTTTGTTACGTGTGTGACCTGGGCATTCTGATGAGAGTGATAGATGACAGTATGCCAGGAGGTTGCCGTTTCAACGAGCGTTGGCTAGCAGAAGACAAATACAAGCCATGGCTAAGACGAGGGTCAAACCCAAGAGTAGCCTCCTGCAAAGTGTGCAAACATAACGATGCGAGAGTCTGCGCTGACGAGCCACACACCACACGAAAGGTACGCCATAGTAGAGCATTTTAGATTAGGCTAACGTTGCATGTAAAATACATGACACTTTTCTCTGTGCGCGGCAAAACAAGCTCGCCAAAATGGCTTCACTAGTGTGGCAGTATTTTAAGTGTCCGAAAATGACAATAAAATAGCGGTATGCAACGTGTGTGTGAAGCAGAAATCCTGCAGCTCCACCCGCTGTGACGGACCGGTGAGCGGAGCAGAACACACATTAAGAGTTAGACCTAACACACTTAGCTATTTTATCTACCTCTGGAACAAGCTAAACTAGTTATAAATATATTTATTCTTCACTGTCGGGTCGCTCATTACTGGATCAGTGAGCTGCAGGAGATACTGACGGGCTGTCAGGAGAGAGAGAGAGGGAGAGGGGGAAAGAGGAAAAGAGAGCGCTTCCGCTCATTTCTCCCGTGTTATTATCCCAAGTTAAAGGGCCCATGTCATGCTTTTCCGGTTATTACCCGTCCCCTTGTGTGTTATGAAGGTTTTTATGCATGTAAACGGTGTGCAGAGTCAAAACCCTCAAAGTACACCCTGTAGCGAGTAAAACTAACACAGAAAATACCTCCCCAAAACGCCTCGTTGGAGATACGTCATTGTCCATTTGATTCTTCCATTTCGTTCCGGGTACGGCATGATGTCAAGCCGTACCCGGAACGAAATGGACCAATCCGTGGAGCCGTTACGTTACGTCCGCGGAGCCATTACGTTAAGCCCCCGCTGATTGGTTCAAATTGACCAATCCACGGACTTCCTCACACATACACACTCTATGTGCAGGCAGCAGCTCTGCTGATTTATCCTCCCTGACTGCAGGCTGATAACAGACAGTTGGGATCGTGGCGAAATTCTCTCTGCAGACCCATTCTCACAGCGTTTATCAACCTTTTTCTTACTCAATATCAAGCCACACTTATTGTTTTTAATCCGGCTGTGAGTTTGTGTGTGCTCAGGATGAGTTTGGCTGTGTTTCTCTATGTATCCTAAACAAGGAAACAACACCTCCACGGAGCTCAGCGCGATTCACAACGTCCCGACCAATCAGAGCACACTGTGCCCACAGGGAGGGTGGGGGCTGGAGCTATTGGAGCTACAACGAGCCGTTAAAGGCAGAGAGTGAAATTCAGTGAATACACGTAGTTTACAGAGATGCTGTATGAGAAACCAATGTGAGTTTGGAAAATTGCACAATATAAATCTATTCTAGTATACCTCAACAATGGAATTATGATCAGTGGAAATGGCCATGACATGGGCCCTTTAATGTAAACTTGAATAATGTACTTCATTTGAATGTAATAATTATGTTGGTTGTTGTTTGTGGAAGCGCCAGTGAATGAGCCCCATTAACTGAGTTTTAAACATCACTTTAAATGGAAGATCCCCATAGGCCCCGCCTACTCGATCGGATCGGCGATCGGTATCGGCCGATACTGATTCCGGCGATCGGAGCATCCCTAATAATTATATATGATATGTTTTATAATGATTGATCATGAAAGTGTTCTCAAAGCTGGTAAAGGTGCAGCTAGTTTGAATGACTTTGTATACTGCAGGGTAGCTTGTGAATTGACTCCAGGTGGAACTAAAGTCTGATTTAACACTTGATTATATTTCACATCATTCATCCACATCTGTAAAGTAACTAAAGGTATTAAATACATGTAGTGGAGTCAAAGTACACCATTTACCTCTGACTTGTGTTTACTGCCAACCTAAAAGTACCTCAAAAATAGTAATCAATAATGTATTGAAAGGTTATTTGGCTGATTGTTTTATATTGGCTCAGCCAGGTTATATGGGATGCCCAGTCTACGTACAGATGGGTCACTCATTTTGAAATATTAAACTTAGTTTTCTTTTCTAACATTTTTCATCCTCATGTAAAATGCTATTATGAAACACACATGTTGTTTATAGCATAAAGAACATCTGATTTAATGTGAGGTAGGGAAATAATCATTTGAGTATAAGTATGTGTATATAAATATGTAATTTACAACAGCTGTAAGATGCTTGAAAAGCTTGAAAATGCACCTTGAAAAGTGCTTGAATTTGACTTTGGAAAAGGTGTAAGAACCCTGTAGTTTATTGTTACATGTTAGGCTAACGTTGCCTTGGTTAAAGAGCCTGTTGCTGTTGTGTATTGCTTTGAATTATTTAAAACAAATATTATCTTCTTAAACAGGTATGGTAGTCAGGAGCATCACTTCCTAATGTTTATTGATATATTTAGAGGGAGGGGATGGCAAGGAATGCTTCAAAATTTAGATTAGATTAATTTCTACCATTTTTTTAATTCATGGTGGTTTCAGTAATCCCATGGTACTTGAGGACATAAGTAATCTAAATGACTAATGTACTCTTTATGACTTTCAGAAAGGACAGGAGACCAACAGGTGACTATCAAAGGACTAGCAGCAGCATGATTATGACGTTAAAAGTGTTGTTTTAGGAACATCCATTGTAAATACATGGAATTCGATAAACATTGAATAGCATGTCATGCAGTTTGTCTGTGCCTTTTCCTCCGTGTTGTCCTGGAATATAGTCTCCACCATGGTTTGCTGTGCTGCCTGGGGATGCTCCAATCGTTCCGAAAAAGGAGTAAGAATGTACGGCTTCCCCACTGACACAGAGAGGAGGAAAAAATTGCTAACTCAAGTCAGCAGGAGCAATTTAACAATCAAAACAGACAGCCGCAACAAAATATGTGAGGTAATCATATTCAAACACTGCATTTGCACTTTTTCACAAAACGAAGACCACACCATTGGGAAGCTTAATGTTTGGTTTAATACAAATAACAGGGAAAGGCTTGAAAAACTCTTGAGAGTTGAGACTCAGGGTGCAGGGTGAGGGTCTCAGTGCAGGTATTCAGGCTCTATTGAATCCCCCTCTGGTTCGTGTGCTGAAAGAGGGAGAAACAGACAGGAGAAAGGGTTATACACACCTATATAGCACACCTATTGGATGGGAAATTGCCTTGGGGAGATAAGGTGTGGTCTTTGTTTCCAACTGAAGTTATGGAACTTTATTATTTGTGAGTTTAACAAAGTATGACAAATGGCATCAGTAATGGATGTGATATGAATTTGTATAAAGTTGTCTCACATTCTTGGTCGTATTTTACGTACAGTATGTAATGAGTGTATACATGTCCAGTAAGTATGAAGTGTTTCCCAATACTGTGCATTCAACCACTATGGGATATGTATGTGGGCAGACAAAACTGAGTTGTGTGTGTGTGTGTGTGACTGTCACTCTGCAGGCACATTTTGATGCAGACCAGTTTGTCAAGACCAAAAAGGGCAAGACTAGGCTGAGAGCAGATGCTATTCCCACCATCTTTGTGCATCGCCCTGTGGTCAAAAAGAGGAGGGCCCCTGCACCACGATGCACCCGGGACCTGTAAATACAGAGCCCATAGCTGATGATCACAGCTATAGTGTGAAAGGTGACACAGGTATAATAAGTCTGAACTCTTAATAATAAAAGTAATATTTCTTATTTTTAAGTGGTATAATATTTTGAATGTTCGAAAATTAACAGTGCCATGTCTTCTACTTACATTAGTCTCAAAGATTGAGGGAAGAAGGGATGAGGAGACTGAGAGAAGGGAAAGTGAGGGTGAAGAAAGAGGACCAAGACTGGTTCCTCCCTCATGCAGCTCCCCAACGCAGTGGGTGTCTTGGAGAAAGAAGCTCAGGCACTCTCCAGCAGGCTTCCGTCATGCTGTGGAGTACAAGACAAAATCATTAGAATACGGCTGAGGTGGAGAATCGAGCCACAACAAATCCAAAATGACAGGAAAAAAAACCCCTTAAAAGATGGCCATCTTGGAAGCAAGAGCCAATCCAAAAAGGTGAAGAGGAACAACAGCAGCCAAGCTTCAACATCCAGCAACCCCCAAAATAATCCACAGCTCCTATCAAACACATTAGTCGTTGCAATGGAAATATTTGGACTAACCATTGCCCCTCCACCTGCCAGCACCCAACCAACATCACTGCCCCTCCACCTGTAACATCACTGCCCCTCCACCTGTAACATCACTGCCCCTCCACCTATAACATCACTGCCCCTCCACCTGCCAGCACCCAGCCAACATCCCTGCTCCTCCACCTGTAACATCCCTGCTCCTCCACCTGTAACATCCCTGCTCCTCCACCTGTAACATCCCTGCTCCTCCACCTGCCAGCACCCAGCCAACATCCCTGCTCCTCCACCTGTAACATCACTGCTCCTCCACCTGTAACATCCCTGCCCCTCCACCTGCCATACAGTAGGTTACTAATATACACTAACAAGATGTTATATTTAACTAATATTATATTCCTCCACCCCACAAAAAAATCACGTTTAGAAGCCCGTTTTCTCTAATTCCACAACGTTGGATGTTGGATGAAATAACATTAGGAGAACGGATTAATAGCTGTTCATGGTTCACGTGTGTTGCTAACTTTATCCGGTATCCTAGCCTAATCTGTTATCTGTAAACGTTCCCTAAATCAGTAGATTATGGGATAATCCACTAACATCCTTTAATACACATGTTCATTTGACTCAGATGTGCTGATAATATCCGCAATATAAATCTTTAAACGTCTTCTTACCTTTAAAAGTCCATCACGAACGCTGCAACTCTACTGCGCTGCTAGCCGCAGATCCCCCGGAAGTCAGCGGCAAGCTAACTTCCGGGGAACTATTGAGGGCTCCACGATCCGCCATTGCTGTAAAAAAACTGGTCCATTGGAGTGAACGGAGATGTCGTAACTCTTCTATTATATGGCTCTGGTTTGACCATATATCTAACAAGTGAAATCAAAGAGCCAACTAGTGTGCAGCTGCCGTCTGATATCAAGGATATGGAATAAATACTCAAATGGCTTGCCATAATCCGCTGCAAACGACACCCTCCCACCCAAAAGAGTGCCGAGTCACATACGTCCTCCAACCTCCATTCACATGTCTCCACTGCCTTTTGTCTCTCAGCTGTGAGTCTCCGCCCGCTGATTAACACACCTGTTCCCAGTTCAGTTAATCAGTGCCCATGCAGGCGCGTTCACATCACAATATAAAGGCAGCAGGTGAGTGAGGAAAATAAAATGATTTTTCTCTGCCTTTGGTGACACACAGAGCTTGGAGACTTTTTTGGAGACCCACCTTTTCAGGACTCTGTATGCAGTCCATAGTATCACTATCAGGGAGCGCAACCACAGAAGTCAGACGCGAGCCACACAGCTGCCAAATAGTATCCCGGTGCACCTTATTGAGGTGCACTTCGACAAACAAAAGGTGAGGAAACTTTACCAAGTTATAATATTTGAGCAACGAAAGCAAGCGTTAATTAAAGCAGCTTTTTTAAGTGGCTGTCAATTCGTTTTTATTTCTTGTATGCCAATATAATATGGGCTACAGTAGTTATGATGGCCGCCCGGGTACCCCTTCTCCCCTCCAACCCAAAAGGGTTTCATTCCAAGCTTGATGCATAGCTTGGAATGAAACCAACAAAATAGCTTCCATGGTGGTTCGATGGCTTGATCCTGATGGCTTGACTAGCAAACAAAAATAAGAGCTGAGTCCTTCAGGATTAAAGGTAACAATGTCAGACAAGTGGTCTTCAGAACATCATCTACTATGATAACACTCTCAATACTGTATACATGTATTGAAATTATGACATTTCAATACCAGATGGGGATCTGCACTACATATGCAGGAGAAAAATAAATAGGGCTGAGCACCTTGCAAAAGTCGTGGTGTCAGCAGAAGAAGCCAACAAGCTCTTTGAGGAGTTCCTCAGAGTGGTGGACACTTTGGAAGGGAAAAGACTCACGAGGCCATAATTAAAAGATGGTATTGGCCTGGCATGGAGCAGGACATCCGTAAGTGGGTGAGTTAACAAATAATGAGGTAAATTACACATTATGGTACAAAAGTGCAACACAGAAAAGTTTATAGTGTGTTTTTTTGTTCAGATTCTTCAGTGTCCCCAGTGCCAATCAAAGAGGGCCACTATCAAAGAGAAGACTGAGTACAGTCCTATAGAGGTACAAGGAAACATTTGAAGACAGTTTCAGCTTTTAAACATGTCAACAGTGATGTACTGCAATGCTCATGTGTTTTTTTTCCCTCTCAGGTAACAGAGCCTCTGGAGCTTGTTGGAATGGACCTAGTGGGTAAACTCACAGTAACAGATGGTGGCAATCAGTACATTTGTGTCATGGTAGATTATTTCACCAAATGGGCAGAGGCATACCCACTTAAAAGCAAAACAGCAGATGAGGTCAGCAAATTGTATGATTGATTTCTTTTACAAATTTGGTGCACCTAAAAGACTGCTAACAGATCAAGGCGGGGAATTTTGCAATAAGGTACCACTTTGAAGCATTATGACTCCCCATTATGTAACTGTGCTGTGCTAACTTAGGTTCACTTCAAGGTCAACTATAGCCTTTGTGAGAGGCTGGGCATTAAAAGAAGCATGTGCACGCCTTACCATCCACAGACTAATGGGCTTGTGGAAAAACAATACAACAATACAAAGGTATATTTGTTCATAGAATAACAAACATTACTGTTCCTATATTAACTAATCAGAATTGATACCTAAAAAAACAACAAGAGTAAATAAATCAGCTGCTTCATCATATATTAGAAACCAATTTCTGTTCTACTTTCTTGTGTTTGTACTTTACCTGAATTTAGGTCCCTGAACAAACTGGTGGCGGGTGAGCCAAAACGGTGGGACCAACTCCTTCAAGGGACAATGCTTGTTCTTCGAACAAAGACGCAGTTGACCACAAAGTTCAGTCCCTATTATCTGATGTTTGGGAGGGAGGTGAGGTGCCCAAGGAGTACGAAGTAAGATCTGCTAATGTTCTCCTTTTGAATTTTTTTTTATTTCAAACATCTATGTTTTCTCTACATTCTAATGGATTTCTGTGGCAGATAACAGAAGACAAAGTCTGCAGCTTGGTGGAAAGGGAGGATATCTTCGAGGGACTCAAATCACAGGAGGCAGTTTTCACCGAGGTGAAAACCAACATAAAAAAAAGCCAAGATAAGGTCCGCAAGAGGAAACTAGACCACTAGGGTAAGAAGTTGTATTAATTTCCTGACCAACATTTGGCTGGAAGGCTGGGATACACCCTGGATTGATTACCTCAACATCACCGGGTGAACACTCACTGTAACAGATATTGAAAATGTTGACTTTAATTCACCAAGCTTGCATGTCTTTGCACTATGGGAGGACACTGGAGCAGTTGAAGAAACCTCTGAACACAGACTCTAAACAGAAAGGATAACAGCTAAGATCCCAACCTATACATTGCTTGTTTAATTAAATGTAAACAACTTGATTACTGCTTACTCTGGATGAGGGATGTTAACCTAAAGAAAAATGTTTGTCAATATTCTAACATGTGTTTTTTATGTTTCTTTTAAGATTGAGTGCACTGGGTGCACTATGTGGTACCACATGAAATGTGTTCGGGAGCCCTCTGTGAATGAGGATTATTTTTGCAAAGCCTGCACATTTTAGACACACACACACACAGTTTTTTATTTCTGTTGGGAAAATACTCAATATACTCTTCCAATATGAGAGTACACATGATGACAAAGGCCCGACTGTAGCTGTGTACATGACAGGATGTATGATTACCTAGAAGAGCATCAGGACTGTTTTAGGCATGATAGCTATGTGATTAACATGATGATTTTATGGAGATAGACATATGACAAGCATGATCATTTCTGACGTGGGTTTTAGCTAATCTAAACAAATGCTGGAGCTGGTATTAGGGATGGGAACGGAAGATGTGTAAGCTTTCTGCTGTCCTGATGTCAATGGGGAGCTCATTCCACCATTTTGGAGCCAGGATAGCAAACCGACGCATTTTCTCTAATGTCTTCACATTAGAGAGATGAGAGACATGGTTCCAATTTGTACTTTATTTAGGTCGAATTAGATGATTATTATGTGTGTTTACGTTCTGGCCTGCCACGCCACTAGTCTCCTAAAGGGGTGTGGCAGTGGCGCAATCCGTGTGACACACAGAAAATGTAAATGCGTAGTCTCCTCTCTTAACACTGGCCCACATTCACGTCCAATCGTGCCACCTGTCTGCCAACAACTGCGTCATTGTGCTTTTCGGTATTGGTCGTATAAACAGTATTTAGCCTCTTTTTGTTTTTAATTATAACTGTCTTTCTGTTCAGATGACAAATGTGTGCGTCAGGTGACTTAAATCGTGATATGATGTTTGGTTATTAAAATAGCCTTTTTCTCTAGAGCAGTCCTCCCACATGTGATGATATGCCACTAGAATGTATTTATGTTACACTGTTTTTGCACAAGAATCAGCCAACTAGGCTTCATTTTTTATGATAGTTTCTTGACAACCTTTTTTTCCTTTTACAGCGCGAGTGCCTCTCAATCCACGTTGGTCAGGCTGGTGTGCAGATTGGCAATGCCTGCTGGGAGCTTTACTGCCTGGAACATGGGATCCAGCCGGACGGCAGGAAGCCTGGTGACCAGAACATCTCAGGAGGAGGAGGGGACGATTCCTCCAACACCTTCTTCATGGAGACTGGAGCTGGAAAGCACGTCCAGAGCAGTGTTTGTTGACCTGGAGCCCACTGTCATCGGTAAATTCTCATTAATTATAAATGATAAAAGTATCATAAATGCCTTTTCATTTCATCTGTCATTCAAAACCTTAAATAATCTAATGCTCATTACCCTTAGATGAGGTGCGCACGGGGACTTACCGCCAGCTGTTCCACCCTGAGCAGCTGATCACTGGCAAGGAGGATGCTGCCAACAACTACGCCCGAGGACACTACACCATCGGCAAGGAGATCATTGACACAGTGATGGACAGAATCCGAAAGCTGGTCAGTACATTTAGAACAGAAGTCAATTTTTCTGAAGAGTATTAAATGGAAATGAATCAGTTTATTGCTAAGTAGGTTTTCACATACAAGGAGTATGCAATCATATTGTGGTGAATGGCAAAAATAAGTATTGCAAAAGCCAAGTGTCATAACTAATAATAAATATGTGAAGTATATGTTTTAAAATGTAGAGCTGTACAGTGTTTTAAACAAACACAAGACATAACAATCTCGTATCACTCTTTCAAAGTGAGCATATTTCCCCGATTCTGGCCCACTTGCATCGGCTTCCTCCGCCCTGCAGAATTCAGGGTGGAGTATTGCTGTGCTGTGCACTAATACGCTTTTTTATCATTAGCTGTGAACCCTTGGCACTGCTGTCTTTGTATTATATAAATACATTTATTATTATTTCATGATTTTATCTTTTTCTTTCAGTCCGACCAGTGCACCGGTCTTCAGGGTTTCCTGGTTTTCCACAGCTTCGGAGGGGGCACCGGCTCTGGTTTCACCTCTCTGCTGTTGGAGCGTCTGTCCATCGACTACGGCAAGAAGTCCAAACTGGAGTTCTCCGTCTACCCAGCTCCCCAGGTGTCCACCGCTGTGGTGGAGCCCTACAACACCATCCTGACCACCCACACCACCCTGGAGCACTCTGACTGTGCCTTCATGGTTGATAATGAGGCTATTTATGATATCTGCTGTAGAAACCTTGATATCGAGCATCCCTCTTACACAAACCTGAACAGGTTAATGAGTCAAATTGTGTCGTCCATCACTGCCTCCCTTCGTTTTGATGGTGCCCTCAATGTTGATCTGACAGAGTTCCAGACCAACTTGGTGCCCTATCCCCGTATCCACTTCCCTCTGGCCACCTATGCCCCTGTCATCTCTGCAGAGAAAGCTTACCATGAGCAGCTCTCGGTGGCAGAAATCACTAATTCCTGCTTCGAGCCAGCCAATCAGTTGGTGAAATGCGACCCACGCCACGGTAAATACATGGCCTGCTGCCTTTTGTATCGTGGTGATGTCGTTCCCAAAGATGTGAACGCTGCCATTGCCACCATCAAAACCAAGCGCTCCATCCAGTTTGTGGACTGGTGCCCCACTGGTTTCAAGGTGGGCATCAACTACCAGCCGCCAACTGTAGTTCCTGGTGGAGACCTGGCCAAGGTCCAGAGGGCTGTGTGCATGCTGAGCAACACCACTGCTATTGCAGAGGCCTGGGCTCGGCTTGACCACAAGTTTGATCTGATGTACGCTAAGCGTGCCTTTGTGCACTGGTATGTGGGTGAGGGTATGGAGGAGGGAGAGTTCTCTGAGGCCAGGGAGGACATGGCCGCTCTGGAGAAAGATTACGAGGAGGTTGGAGCTGATAGCCTGGGAGATGAGGAGGATGAGGAAGGAGAGGAGTATTAGAAAGGCAAACATTCCGCTTTATTGATCTCTGATCCATGCTGTTTTATTAATGTCAAGAAAATGAAGTTGTTCATTGACTGAACCTGAACCTATGCTTTCCTCTCGTCAATAAATACACTGTTAAACATGACTTATCTGCCTAGATGGGTTGTATGTGTTCACTTGCTCAGTTCAATCAAAAATGTTTTCACACAGAGATGCTATTGCTCAATTCAGTCACTTGGAGGCAGTGGTGTTAAACATGTAGGCTATATATCTTTCTCTGAACAGACCAGGCATGGCAATCTAGTTAAATGCTAGATTAATCACTAAATTATTTGCTACATGTGCTCTTTGGCACAAATCACACCTCATAGTCTTTGGCACTAATCACACCTCATACTTACCACACCCACACACCTACACACTGTACAACACGCACCTACAGCTCCTAAAGCATAATCAGGCTACAGCCGTTGTGTATTTTATTATGTGAAGCACTAAATGGTAGTGATGGCAGTTTGACACTGAAGCTTCGAACGGAGCTTCAACCCTGGACTTCCTATTCCATAGAAGCAGTGATTCGAAGCTTGCTTCAAATCACGTGATATATGACGTCCGAAGCACCAACTGCTTCATTTCCTGAATGAATCACTTGACTGGTTCGCGGTCCAATCACGCGATTCAATGCACTGCCTCGTCTCTATTCTGACAGGTGACAGGTTGAAACAGTTTCGAATTTGAGCGCTTCAACACTTATAACCGCTCTAAACAATGCGCAATGTGTGGGTTGTTGTCGTAGTTTGCGTTGTTGCTGTTGAGTTGTTGTTGGTATTGCATTTTAATTGGATCATTATAGAGCAAGCCAGGAAGAAAGATAGGTCGTTCTGGCTCGGGAAACACTTCGAAATGTGGAGAACTTGTGAACAAAAAGACACTTAAGACTAATATGAAAACCATGTTACTAACTTAAGGTATAGATAGCCCAGTGGATAGAGCCGGCGGCCCGAAGCGACGATGTCCTCCGCGCAGCTGGTTCAAAGCCCGGAACAGATTAACTTTTAATCATTCCTTTTCAACTTTAATACTTTATTAACTGATAAAAGGCCCTCTCCGCCCAAACAAAATTCCAGCACTCTAGTCTCTTCTCAATAACCCAATACGCACAATTATCAATCTTTAATTGCAAATAGAACATGATATTCAATCTTGTGTGTGTACATCGAATATTTTTCAAGGCAAAGATACGTTAAACCCGCTGCAGCCTTGCACTTCGCCAGGAGAGGTCGCTGTAACTGAAGCTTCGAGAAATGAACCTATTTCCGACACAATTGTCCAAGTGGTTCGATGCTTCATTCAAAGCTTCATTTTGCCATCACTACTAAATGGTCTTAGAAAAAAATCGACTCTTTGTTTGTAGATATCTACTAAACTACAGCATACAAATACAGAGAGTAATGTAGGCCTGTTATACTGAATGATATATATTGTACACACTGCTCTGCTTTCTGCACGGACCTCACAGCTGTTCTCACTGTAAACATCGCGTCGCGATGAAAGCAGTTACTAAAATAATATCCAGGGGATGCATGCAGAGCTGTCATTGGCTGAGAAGTCCGGCCGTGCGCGCCTCCACCGTTCCCGGAAATGCATCCGCGGAGGAGCCGTGGAGGACCCATCAGTAGAGGGCCGTGTCTCAATTCAGGGGCTGCACCCTTCGGAGTACGCAGCCTACGCGGTCCACGGAGGACCCAGCCCACGTAGACCGGGTAGGCTGGACCGAGCGGCCTACGAAATGAGACGGTCTAGCCCAGGGTTCGAGTTATGTGGGAGCCAATGGGAGCTGAGCTCCCATAAGGAGGGGTCTGAGCTCCCACGGACGCAGTGAAATCATACATCTGTGGGGGTCGCTAATACATTACCAACAACAACCATTATTTTAATCACAAATAATGCATGTGTCAATGTAATGAGTATTATTGAAAAGAAAAACATGTTTTCCAAAAGAACAACGCATCTCTTGAATAACAATATGCCTGCGCTGCACCTCCAAGGTGCGCAATACTTTATTGCACAATCTATGCCTGTGAGTGTGCAGCGCGAGCCGAGATGAAGTGTGTGTGCGTCGTTGAACCTTTTCATACAGGGCCGTGGTAAGTAGGGGTGCTGAGGGTGCTGAGGTGCTGCAGCACCCCCTGATGGAGGACAGGGAATCTGCACGTCCACAAGATTAAATGGAAATATAATACAAATATAATACAAAAAAAACGAATTTTCGGCATTGATGTTCACATTCATAATTAAGTAAAGATAACACCCTTTTCACCCCGGTTACATTTTCCATGTGCCCTGAGAGGCTCAGTGAGGTAAAGGACTCTGAGTGTTTAGATAGTTCACTTTAGTCTAAGTTATCTCAGTGTGTCTCAAACGGTTTGGTCAATTTATGTAAACAAATATTTCCAAGGCACACCTTTATAATTATTAGGATAAATAAAAACAGGTTTGAAATCATTCCAATGTATACTATAGGACAGTAAACCAACAATATCCTTTAAAACTGGAGAGATTAAAAATTATGGATGAATAAATAAATGTTAACTGGTAAAATAAGATATAATTGAACCAGCAAAAATCTTGCCTAGGGCAGCAAACGGGTCAGAACCGGCCCTGGTGTCATCCCCACAGCACCCCCCATTTGAAACATGTTCCCACGGCTATGTACAACAATACGCCCAAGCTGCCCCTCCTTAAAAGAAATGACAGCTAGTATCTACCTCATTGTTTAGAAAACTAGGTGTGTCTTGTTCTTGTTCGATCAGATGTTTCATGATTCAGCATGTCTCATTGGGCCGTATGAAACAACATGCTCTATTCCAATGCTCAGCTGCTCTGGTTGGATTTCCTACTAACGTAATAGACACTTTGGACATTTATTAATCCTAGTAGATTGTGAGTCATCAAGTTTATTTATAGAGCAGCTTTCAACACAAAGCAATTCAAAGTGCTGTACACAAATATAAGACAATAAGATCGAACAACACTAACATGTGTAGTCAAATTAGTCTGAAAATGATTGAGAAATGTTGCTTCATTTGGATGGAAAATGTGCGAGGCGAAAATGTACCTCACTCTTAGTTTATGATCAACTCACTATATAAAAAAATGAAAATTGGCATCAACAGCACGGAAACAAAACCGGTTGCAACCATGTTGTCAAAGTAGCAGCAAAAGAGCCGATGTGATGTACTGCCCGCTTGTTTGTTTGAGAGCTTGAACAGCAAGTGAAGAAATGCATGGATGACATGTTGATGTGTGGTTCTGTTGCCTCGATATGCATTGAATACAAACTGATGATTATTTGCGATGCATTTATGTGAAGCAGTATTTTATTGGTGTTGCTGGTTAAGATAAGTATGATGTAACTAATATGTAGCTTTATCAATAATGCCGTGCCACATTTTATAAGCTATTTGTTTTGAATGTAAAGTAGTGAAGTGGGAGTTTAAACTAACAGAGATTTCATAAGTAGAGCTACTTCCTTAGGCCCGGGCAGCCGGAAATATGTTTTGTGTGCACACTTTTGGGCCTTTGGGGACTCCGTAGAATCACCGCAGACAATTACATTTCAGGAAGTTACTTTGGAACTTGCATGTCAAGTTTCATGCTATTTTTTGCTAAATGAAAGTTAAAACGTTTCACTATCACTCATATCACTTTGTCTGATATCTATCTATATCTATCTATATCTATCTATATCTATATCTATCTATATCTATCTATATCTATATCTATCTATATCTATATCTATATCTATCTATATCTATATATATCTCTATATATAGATATCTCTATATATATATCTCTATATATCTCTCTCTCTCTCTCTCTCTCTCTCTCTCTCTCTCTCTCTCTCTCTCTCTCTCTTGCTCTTGGCACATGTATACTATAGGACAGTAAACCAACAATATCCTTTAAAACTGGAGAGATTAAAAAATATGGATGAATAAATAAATGTTAACTGATAAAATAAGATATAATTGAACCAGCAAAAATCTTGCCTAGGGCAGCAAACGGGTCAGAACCGGCCCTGGTGTCATCCCCACAGCACCCCCCATTTGAAACATGTTCCCACGGCTATGTTTTCATATTTAAGTTTGTAGCAAGTAGAGGGCTGCTGGCAGGCCCGGACTGGCCATCGGGAGGGCCGGGAGGTTTCCCGATGGCCTAGCGATTATCATTTTTTTAATGTAGGCTATTGTGAACGCAACGCTGCGCAAATGTGGGTTTGCCTCACACAGGGTGACTGTCTGTCTACATGATGTGGCATCTGTTTCAGATGGGTGTGCACCAGATTGATGCATTTAACTCCAAAATTAAAAAAATATCTTACCAGGGGGGGCATGCCCCCGGACCCCCCTAGAGGATTTGAGGTCCACCCCCAAAATATGTTCACATGGATAGGTTCCCAAATACATTTGCAATTTTTTTTTAAATAGTAACCCCTGTTCATATGTTTATTATTGGTGTGTGTGTGTGTGTGTGTGTGTGTGTGTGTGTGTGTGTGTGTGTGTGTGTGTGTGTGTGTGTGTGTGTGTGTGTGTGTGTGTGTGTGTGTGTGTGTGTGTGTGTGTGTGTGTGTGTGTGTGTGATTGAGTTTGAGTGTGTGTGTGTGTGTGTGTGTGTGTGTGTGATTGAGTTTGAGTGTGTGTGTGATTGAGTTTGAGTGTGTGTTAGTTTCAAAGACCCCCATAGAGCTCAGTTTATAACTCGAACCCTGCTGATATATAATCATCAAATACACGGAGCCTGTCTCTTTTTCCTCTCTTCTGACAGCGTCAGTGTCTGTCTCATGCAGCAGCTGATCCTGTAATGAGTGACCCGACAGTAAAAATGAACATATTTATAACTAGTTTAGTTTGAGAGGTAATTAAAATAGCTAAGGGTGATGATCTGACTTGAAGTGTGTGTTTTGCTCCCGCTGCATCACAGCGGCAGGAGCTGCGTGTCTCCGTCCTGTCAGATTAGACTTCACTCGCGTTCATGTCCATATCGAGATAAAGATAAATAATCTGAATTCAAGGAGGAGCTCCTGTAGATGTTGCACAAAGAACTGTAGCATGGTCAGTAGCGACTGGAGCACGATAGCAACCCTGCGGGGGAGAGGCGGGGCTATGAAAACGAATGACCGTATAGGCGACTCCACGGCCCCGTTGGACCCCCCAGAGCGCTCCGTTCCCAGATCTATCCACCTTTGGACCCGTTGTCGTTTGCGGGGTCTGTTTCTACGTTTCCCTTACGGCGTCGTCGAGCTTAGAGGGCTATACGCATGAGAAATATGCGGATTCAACCCGTTTTCGTCCTCGTGGAGCCGGGGCCTCAAAAGGACGACATTTCAATCTGAAAGTTGGATTCAAGGAGTCTTTAAACAGCATGTAACCACAGCTTAGTTTAGGGGTTTAACTGCCTGGGATTAATGGGTAAAAGGTGAGTGGTGAGGCAGCTTATAGAAAAACCGACCGCAGTGATACTGCAAACCAGGGGCGTCGCCTGGACCTGAAAACATTCGGGGCTTAGCCCACAGTGGCGGCGGCACTACAGTGGCATTTTTCACTGCAACACTCCCCACACGCACACACACAGTACACCCGCGACTGTTACAATGAAGGCTCGATAATCAGCTCACGGCATATAGGCAGGGGTAAAGTGGTATTTTTTATGAGTGGGGGGCTCACCTCCTCTAGGGGGTCCGGGGGGATGCGCCCCCAGGAAGATTTTTTTTTAAATATTGAAGTTAAAAGCATCAATCTGGTGCACTTTGAGAGCAAAATGAAGAGATCTATGGATACCTCTCTCAACACCAAGCAGAACTGTAAACAGATGTACTTTTTCTTTATGGATATTTTACTAATCACTCCCCTTTTAAACTCTATTCTTGTTTTACTGCCATATAGTATTTCATAACTGTTTTTCCTTTATTCTCTTTTTTTTAATAACTATAATGATCATATGAAGGTGTGCCGCGGAAATAATCTTTTGAATAATTTGTGACCAAACCGTTTGAGACCCACTGAGATAACTTAGACTAAAGTTAACTATCTAAACACTCAGAGAGTCCTTTAGCTCACCTGAGTCTCTCAGTCTGAGAGGAGAGGACTCTCCTCCAGCTTCTTGTGGAACAAACAGCTCCTTATGTCCGTTAGTGCAACTAGCTAACCAGATGCTAACAACACGGTCCATGCTGACACCGGTCCCTCCCTCCCCCTCTCTCCCTCTCTCTCTCACACTAAATGCGCTATTGCCACACACACACACACATACCCCTTTCACACCAACGCAACTCCGGTTCAAGCTCCGTGCTAGAGCTTTTCAGGTTCAGAACCGGTACTTCGGTTTAGCTCCGGCTCTTTTCACACCGCTCAGAGCCCGACTGGTGCTACCGCTGCTGCGTCATGACGTCACAGTTTACGTCGCTGATTTTCTCCCCAACGGAGCTCACCTCACAACAACAACGGGCCGGGGACTGCGTCGGGTCGATGATCGTGTTGCTTTTAATCATACGAAGCCAGATTAAATTAAATAACGACTTCTCCAACCTCATACTTTTCTCCAGAGTGCCGTGGTTCATTGTTTATTAATGTGTTTCAGCGGCATTTACCGACCGCTGCAGTGCTGGCTGCTCTTCCACGGGAGTGTATTCTCCCGTTAGCTCACACGGCTCTAAAGTATTCACTGTCTGACTGTCACACAAGCAGCTGATACATATCCCCAGTTCCCCTTAAGTGAATGTGTGTCAGTCTGAATTGACGCTGTTTGGCATCAAAACGCTGTTATGAAAGTTTCTCTGGTATAACATGGGTGATGTTAGCATAGCAACCGAAGCTAAACTGACTATTTGCTAAGCCGTTTTCTACAGGCACTTTTTACCGGCGTATTTTTCATTATGATTCTACTTGTGATAGTCGGACATGACAACCTGTGCAGCCCATGTATTGATTCCATCCGATAGCTGCTATAATAACAAACAAAACGTCTGCCTGCTCTCCACAATGATCAATAACAGCGAACGGATGGTCAAAGTAAGGTACAAATAAACAGAATCACACGAAGCCTGGTTAGTGTTGCCTGACTTTATAAAGCGTGTTTTTTTTTTACAAGTGTGTGGTTGCGTTCTAGTCACTTTGCTCAGCACTACTGCTTGTTACAACTTTTATTTGCCGTACTCGCCTTAACTGTTAGCTCAGGTTAATCTCGCCCCCCTCCGACGTAAGCGTGACGTATGCGGTTCTTGCTTCTAGACGGACAACTTTTTGGTGCTCGAAACGAACCGGATTCCGGAGCTTAGAGGCTGCTCCGCTGCGGTGTGAACAGGAAAACCCGGTGCTTTTCAAGCTCCAGCTCCGAACCGGCCCTGAAACACCGTTAGTGTGAATGGGGTAACAGAGCCGAGCTTGAATGACACAAGCACACGTTTATTTCCATGCAACTCTCTGATTGGTCTGGTGTCATGCCTCTGTTGCATTCACTGAACACGGGAAATTACAGTGCTGCCGTCCTCTCTTGTGTCATGATGAGGTTCACGTAAAGCACGGTTAATGTATTATATTATTGAGGGAGAATTGTCCGGGGCTACAGAAAAAACATTCGGGGCTAAAGCCCCGGATGCCCAGGCCAGGCGACGCCACTGCTGCAAACAAACAAACACACACACGTACATGTATACACATAAACACACAGGTCAGGTCATTGGTCACTGTAACCTTGGACTCGGGTGACCAAAACACAGAGTGAAGTCAACCCCACCACCCTGACAGGTTATATATAGACTTTATAAATCAAATAACACACACACAAACAAATAGAAACACGCACACACACACACACACACACACACACACACACACACACACAGTAACCAGCAATTCCATTTGGTGGGAACCAGAGAAGAGGTGGAGAGAAACAGTGGGAGGTACAGTCAAACCACTGAATTTGAAGAGAGGGGGGGAAGGGCTGCAAGTCAAGGCCTCAAACAGGAAACACAAAGTAGTTACTAACAGGGTGTCTCTTTGGTGTCTGTGTGTGTTTGTGTGTGTGTTGTACGGAAGAAGTCAGGAGGATCTAATGGGACAGATTTGTCTCTGCGTGTGTCTACCAGTCTGCATATGTGCTCGCGCTTGTAATGCGATTATCTAAAGCACACTGAACTGCCTTTGTGCTGAAAACAGAGTTTGAAAAGGGGGGATTTCTGTGTAACTGACACCCAAGTCTGGAAACCCCTTTAGTACACACACAACTCCCCAACTCTCAATGAGGCGACAGAGCAAGGCGGCGCTCATTCAGTCCTGTGAATGCTTAATCCACAAATTAACCTGATCATTAAACCACAAGAGTAGATTTGCACAGTAAACAGGCTAACTTGTGGCCCATGGGTGTCTGAAATCAGGGCTAAGACTATAGCCGATAAGGACAAGTAACGATTGTCTTCATGATGGATTAAAATTCTCAAATAAATGTTTGGCCTATAATACATCAGAAAACCTTGACAAATGGCAGAATATCAGAGACTAAGTGACTATGAAAATTGTAAAAAAAAAAAGTGAATTTATTCTTTAGCTTTTGAGATTGCTTTTTGAGCATTTCTTAAGAAAAGTGCAGAAGTGTAGTAAATTGTAGAAAAGTGCAGAAGTGTAGTAATGTAAAGAGAGACATGACATGCAACAAAGGTCCCACAGCTGAAATCAAACGCTTGGAGGCCTGAAGCAGAAAACAAGCCACAGAAGATGCATCAGTCAGAAAACTGCAAGAAATATATAGCATTAAAATGTCTGATGCTGCCATAAGATTCAAAAAGTGCACAGATTTGAGGGTGCGGATGCTCTTTCATCGGGTTGATAAACGGTCTCTTTTTTTTTTTAAATGCAGCAGAACGGTTAGACAGACCAGGATTTCAAACATGAACAGACACAGTCTACGGAAGGCCTAAGTAGAGGCTACTGTCACATGGATTGGATTTGCTGTGCTGTGGCTGCAACACACAATAAATACACATAACATTCACACATATAGCACAGAGAGTCAACATATTAAATTCAATATGGAGCAATGGCTACTTGGTGTCACAACAACAGAGCATTGGTCCGCATGAAAGGTATCAGTTGCTCCTTGGTGTGTATTTCAGCTCATGTTTTATTCCCCACCTGGACTGATGTACGACACACAAGTCATGCACAGGGGCGGACTGGCCGATCGGACGATGTGGGCCGGTCGGATAATGCCCACTAAAGTCAGATAAAATATAGCACCCCCCCCGGTCGGATAAGTCACTAGCACCCCCCCCCTTTGACAATTTACTAGCGGTGATTACTTGCAGTACGGAGGTGGGCCGGTCGAGAGTCCCGGGCTGATTTGTAGTCCCAGTCCGCCGCTGGTCATGCAAGTAAAGAAAAAACGATATGCCTCCTTTTCTATTATGATTACCCAGATTCCTTCGCTCTGTTTCCCGCCTATTCTGTGCTGCGTGTTACAGCAGCAGTCACTTAGAACCTTTCACGTTGTCATTATTGACCAAAAGGAGTGCCGTACAAACAACAAAGATATGCAAACAAGCTAATACGCTGGTTGGTAGGGAGTTGTGAGCTGTTGTCATATTGTGTGTGTGTGTGTGTGTGTGTGTGTGTGTGTGTATGTGTGTACGTGTGTGTGTGTGTGTGTGTGTGTGTGTGTGTGTGTGTGTGTGTGTGTGTGTGTGTGTGTGTGTGTGTGTGTGTGTGTGTGTGTGTGTGTGTGTGTGTGATTGAGTTTGAGTGTGTGTGTGTGTGTGTGTGTGTGTGTGTGTGTGTGTGTGATTGAGTTTGAGTGTGTGTGTGATTGAGTTTGAGTGTGTGTTAGTTTCAAAGACCCCCATAGAGCTCAGTTTATAACTCGAACCCTGGTCTAGCCTACGGAGCGCTTCGTATTTATGTCACGTGATACGCGCTGTTCGGTTGCGTTGCTCCAGCAGCCTGCTAGCAAATTAGCTTACAAGCTAACTCAGCTGAAAAGGATCCAGAAACTTTACTACTTTTACATTTTTTGGAGATCACCGTCGGCGATGAATTAAAGAGGACCATGGCCAGGTAAATAAGATGAAGCTGTTCCTTTAGCCCCCAGTAATGTTACATTAGTAAGTTAACAAGTAAATTATATATAGCTGATGTAATTTAATCATATTATTTCATATTTAAAATAAGTCTTAATTTTTCTGTACTAATAAAACAATATGTTTTTTAAATGAACAAAAGCATGTTGTATAGATTGATTCTTAACAATATTAGTCTTCTAATCTTAATAGCTGTGATCATAACAGTTTATATTCTCCTTCTTCCCCTAAACCTGCCCAGATGATGTCCCACTGACCCCAGGTCAGCACCTCCAGGTCCAGCAGCACCGTGACCCCCCCGCTCTGCTGAAATACACAATTAAACATTTTCTATGACCTTTTTTTTGTATTAATAAAATTAAACTGAAGACAGTTTAATGACCTAGAGATATCCTATTATTCCACTGCTTATGTGTACATGTTGGAAATAATGGTTAAAACCTCAGTAAATGAAATAAACAATGTGTTTAACAATTACAATTTAATATTGTATTTTCATCTTATCACAAAGTAGAGGTAAGAATATATCCATCCTCTCTCTGCAGCTTCATGTCTTCTATTATTATAACTTTCATCATTGAGACAGAGGAAATCAATCATGTTATTTAACATCAGCAGTAAAACAAATATCAGCAAAAGTGTGTTTATGCAGTTGTTTATTTGTATTATATGTGCAGCAAGTATATAGAAGCAGTTGTTTGGGGAATCAGACAGACTCAAGCTATAATCGTTACATATCTATTAAAAGAAAGGACACATGCAAAATCATATTCTGAAACTAAGACACAAGTCTGTAGGACGGCAGTAAGCAGAGGTCTGGGTGGAGGATGTTCCTGATCGCCGTTTTGCTTTCTTCAGCACCACGGGGGGTCCAGGTGGATGGCAGCTCTGTCCTGATGATCCGCTGGGGTTAGGGGTCCTTCTCCAGCACCACGGGGTCCAGGTGGATGGCAGCTCTGTCCTGATGATCCGCTGTGCACTTTTCAGATCAGGGGTCCTTCTCCAGCAGATCCATTTCTCCAGAATTTTACTAATTACAGAGAAAAACAAGAGAAAAATAAAAAAGTGAATTAATCATATTAAACACAGGGTTGTAGAAGTATTATTGCAAAATGTAACTCTAAGCATTTCAGACAAACAATCCCTAAAGGATCATTTAAAATTATGTACTATTCTGGTTTTTAAAAAACTAAAGAGATGAAGACAGTCACACGTGCATCCCTTTGACAGCACGGCACAAACTAACATCAAGCAAAAGGCTGCTGTCTATTTTTGATTGTCTTATTATTATGGGATTAGGATAAATTAAATAAACTTTAACCTTATAAAAGATGATCAAATCTGGTGGAAATATTTAAAATAGGCTTTTCTTTTAGCCCTACCTCAAAGCAGCATGAGCTGAACACAAAGGTTGTAATGTTGTCCCAAAGTTTAATAAACAGTAAAACATTGCTACATGTCAGAGAAATAAATAAAGCAAACAGCAGCTACACGTCAGGGTAGCCTTTTATAAATCCCACCGTACTGTAGGCTATACCGGTCTAAATGTCACTTTGGTCTATTTATGTAATATAAAGTATAACTTATCTATAACAGAGCCAAGATCTCTGTATGACTTTAGTAAACTTCTGAATTGAATTAAAAATAAGTGTAAACAACAGTGCAGTACGTCCAGCTAGATAGTTAGCGTCACATATTTATCCGTATTATTTAACGAAAATGTACGTTTTAATGCCCCTTGGGTTTGACGTGTGTGACGTTAGTTAATTTAAAGTAAGTTAAAACCCAATACTCACATTTATTAGTGATTCCTCCGCTTGCTGTTGCTTTTAAATCCACTCTGCTGGGGAGACCAGAAGCCATTTCATTTGAAAAAAACTCACTCTTCCCTGCGTGCATTGCACCCTGGGATATGGTAGGCCGCGGAGTGTACATCAGATGTATCCTTCAAATTGGGGAAAAGTAGGCTGCATTTGTGGGCCGCATTCGAAGGAGTCTCGTCTTTTTTTAAAATTGGGACAGCCTTCTTTCGGCGGAAGTGACGTATGCGGTCTACGAATGCACCCTTCGAAGGATGAAACCCCTGAATTGAGACACGGCCGAGGGCTGCGTTTCACTTCGGTTAAATGGATTCCTTGCGTCCCTCACTTGCGTCGTTTCCCTGCGACTAGTCCCTCCCACCAGGGAAGCATGGAGAGACGCAAGGAAACCACGAGAAGCAGGGAAATTAGTTTTAAGAGCAATGGGACGTCCTTTCCTCCGGAGCGTCACGTGAAGCGACGTCCGTTTGTGATGACGCCGCACAGGTGATCGTGCAGCCAGCTCTGTCCCTGTTATTTTCAGAAACACCCCCGCCTCTGTTCGTACACATTTACTGACACAAACATTTGTATCATCTGTTGTAGACCCAAATAAATAAAATCAAATAAGAACTAATTCTCAAAAAATATAAACGCCATTCTTAAAATGTATAAACGAATATTAGTTTGATTAATATTGATGAGAGTGCACAATATAAATAAAAGAATTGAGAGAAGAAAAAGAGATATGTTATCTATCAAAACCCAGTTAGATTAACATTCATTGGATTGCACACTTAGTTTGTTTGTGTGGATATGTAGCAAATTAACATGTTAAATAGCACTTAATGACTGACTGAATGGAAATGACAATAAATGAAAATGTAAAACGAAAAAAGCGATCACGAAAATGTTTCCAATAAATGAATGAAATGATTTTTGTCCACTTTGTTGTTCAGATATATCACATATTTGTAACTGAATGATGCATGCATTGAAACAAAACACAGTATGAACTGAGGAGTTAGTCACGTGAGTTTCATGTGTTTTCTTCACTCCGCTGGGAAACTGCTCATGTCAAGAAGCATCAGATCATTGCATGCGCTGCATCGTCCAATCAGTGAGCGATACTCAGTAAGGGGGCGGGGCGAGTGTCTGAGGATTTCATCGAAGGATGGTCTGGTGGTTCCTCGATTATAGCTCCTCCATTATCGCTCCTCGCTCCTCGCTCCTCGGTCCTCCGGCAAAAATAAGGCCATTGGGACGCTACTCAAGATGGCGCAGACAAATCAACTTCCGGTGAGACCGAGACCGAGGAGCGAGGAAATGAAAAATAAGAGAAGTGAAACGCAGCCGAGGTTTCTCTAATTTCCCCTCCTCGACTCCTCGACTCCTCGACTCCTCGGTCCTCCGGTAGTGACCCGGAAATGGATTTCAGCGCGCCATGTTGAAGGACATCTAATTTCTCTAAATGCACATCGAGGACCCAGGCTGCTTCTCAGGTCGATTAAATGGAATCCTTGCGTCCCTCACTTGCGTCGTTTCCCTGCGTTTAGTCCCTCCCACCAGGGAAGCATGGAGAGACGCAAGGAAACCACGAGAAGCAGGGAAATTAGTTTTAAGAGCAATGGGACGTCCTTTCCTCCGGAGCGTCACGTGAAGCGACATCCGTTTGTGATGACGCCGCACAGCTGATGTCTGACAGCAGCTCTGTCCCCGTTGTTTTCACACACACCCCCGCCTCTGTTAGTACACATTTACTGACACAGACATTTGTATCATCTGTTGTAGAACCAAATAAATAAAATAAGAACTCATTCTCAAAAAAGATAAACGCCATTCTTAAAATGTATAAACGAACAATAGTTGGATTAATATTGATTAGAGTGCACAATAGAAATAAAATAATTCAGAGAAGAAAAAGAGATACGTTATCTATCAAAACCCAGTTAGATTAACATTCATTGGATTGCACACTTTGTTTGTTTGTGTGGATATGTAGCAAATTACAATTTTAAATAGCACTTAATGACTGACTGAATGGAAATGACAATAAATGAAAAACGAAAAAGCGATCATGAAAATGTTTCCAATAAATAAATAAAATAATTTTTGACCACTTTGTTGTTCAGATATCACATATTTGTAACTGAATGATGCATTCATTGAAACAAAACACAGTATAAACTGCAGTAGGGCCTGGCTCATTTCGTGGCATCTGCAGGCAGTGGCAAGTACTTCCGGCATATGCCACAGATGCCACAACTTGCCACAGATGCCACAACATGCCACAACATGCCACAACTTGCCACAGATGCCACAACTTGCCACAGATGCCACACCTTGCCACAGATGCCACAACTTGCCGAGGCATCTGCCGCTGCTGAACGGGAGTTGCCACAAGATGCCAGAGTAAGAGAAGGTTTACGGTAGCTGCCACTCGCCTTCCGTGGCAAATGCTGCTGTTTAAACCCGTATTTATCGTGTAAAATGTCGCTGTTTAGGCATGACTTTATCGAACTGACCTGTACACTGGACTGATGTGCGATCTCTATTTTTCAAAAAGATTAAACATTATAATTTCTATTAGATTTTACTTGGAGAACGTGGTTTGTTAAAATAAATAAACGTGCTATTTTTATGATAATACTCAAGATATATTATAAGTGAATAAAGACAATTTATTGACATTAAGATCTATCATTGTTGACCAGAGGTGGGAAATAGGCTAACTAAGTATATATACTCAAGTACTGTACACTGTGGACCGCTGTGTCGCCTGTCAGCGCAGCTTACATGATGCCGTTTAAAATATAATATAAATATAATAATATAGGGCGGTGTCGGCCGTCAGCGAACCGATCCGGCCTTTCTGCGCGACTGTCACTCAAATGCGGGACATAGTCTTAATTTCGTGGTACTCGGGACAAATAATAAAGATGCTGTGTGTGCAGTGACAGTTCCGCACACAGCGGGACATCTGTTCACCCTACACACAAACACACACACGGTGCTGCCCCTCACACACACACCCGCTTCAAATCAAGTTGCATAAATGCTTGAGCTACGTTTTTATTACAACTACTGTGAAATCTGCCTATTATGTTTTCGTCATTATTACAACAAATACATACTTGCAACTGAGGCAATGATTTTATATTTATTAGACTATTAAAAAAATGCATGCTTCAAATAAGTGGGGGTACGGCGTACCCCCGCGTCCAACGCCCACTACACCACTGGTCATGCCTAAACAGCGACATTTTACACGATAAATACGGGTTTAAATAGCAGCATTTGCCACGGAAGGCGAGTGGCAGCTACCGTAAACCTTCTGGCATCTTGTGGCAACTCCCGTTCAGCAGCGGCAGATGCCTCGGCAAGTTGTGGCATCTGTGGCAAGTTGTGGCATCTGTGGCATATGCCGGTGGCAAGTTGTGGCATCTGTGGCATATGCCGGAAGTACTTGCCACTGCCTGCAGATGCCACAAAATGCGCTTGCTGTCTCTCATAAACTGAGGAGTGAGTCCCGTGAGTTTCATGTATTTTCTTCACTCCGCTGGGAAACTGCTCTCATGTCAAGAAGCAACAGATCAGTGCATGCGCTGCATCGTCCAATCAGTGAGCGATACACAGTAAGGGGGCGGGGCGAGTATCTGAGGATTTCACCGGAGGATGGTCTGGTGGTTCCTCGGTTATCGGTCCTCCATTATCGCTCCTCGCTCCTCGATCCTCGATCCTCGGTCCTCCGGCAGAAATAAGAGCCATGGGACGCTACTCAAGATGGCGCAGACAAATCAGGGAATTGGGGAAATTGGTCCGTGCGCAAAGCATTGTGGGGATTTTAAGGACGCGAAGTCTACCCATGTGCAGCCTCGAAATTTCCCCCAAACCAAGGACGCGGCCTCGGTGGAATTCCAAGAATGCTGGAGATTGGAACAGTCCTTCGGCGGCACTCGATGACGTAGCATCCTTGAAATATTGGCTTGGAAGCCAGTTTCCTCGAGATTGAGAAACGGCCACTGATGGGTCCTCCACGGCTCCTCCGCGGATGCATTTCCGGGAACGGTGGAGGCGTGACGCACGGCCGGACTTATCTCAGCCAATGACAGCTCTGCATGCATCCCCTGGATATTATTTTAGTAACTGCTTGAATGGCGACGCGATGTTTACAGTGAGAACAGCTGTGAGATCCGTGCAGAAAGCAGAGCAGTGTGTAAAATATATATCACTCAGTATAACAGGCCTACATTACTCTCTGTGTTTGTATGCTGTAGTTTAGTAGATATCTACAAACAAAGAGTCGATATTTTTCGAAGACCATTTAGTGTTTCACATAATAAAATACACAACGGCTGTAGCCTAATTATGCTTTAGGAGCTGTAGGTGTGTGTTGTACAGTGTGTAGGTGTGTGTGTTGTACAGTGCGTAGATGCGGCGGACAGACGGGTCTCAGTTGGTTTGGTGTCCTATGCTTACTTTTAATACTTGTAAATACAACTTTTGGCCCGTAATTTCAATTCCCCATTTCAGCGACCAGAGAGAGGGGGGGTGATATATCCAGTCTCTGATTGTGTTACGTTATTATGAGAGTGCTCTCATACTTGTTTGATTCTGAACTTGTATATATTTATATAAATATATAATGTGTGTGTATATGTCTGCATCTGTAGCGTGTTATTGTCTCATTATACCGAACTGTCAATGAATTAAAAGTAAATATATAAGTCGTCGTGAACACATCTGTCCATCAGACTGTGGCCGTTTCTCAATCGCGAGGATGCTGGCTTGGTAGCACAGCCGAGCCGAGCATCTTGCTTCAGAAGCAAGGCAAGAATACTTCCTGGCATTCGGAAAACAAAGAGTGGAACAGGCTAGCAAGTGTGCAGGTGTGCGTCATATGAGAGGCCCCGCCTTACATCTTCCGCCACAGATTTGGGGAAATTGGTCCATGCGCAAAGCATTGTGGGAATTTTAAGGACGCGAAGTCTACCCATGTGCAGCCTCGAAATTTCCCCCAAACCAAGGACGCGGCCTCTATGGAATTCCAAGTATGCTGGATATTGGAACAGTCCTTCGGCGGCACTCGATGACTTAGCATCCTTGAAATATTGGCTTGGAAGCCAATATCCTCGCGATTGAGAAACGGCCAGAGTGCTGCTGTGCCTCCTGACATCATTAATGGACGTCTCTTTAAAATGACCGCTCAGAGGAGAGGAGTTCTCATTTCTCTAACCGCCTGCTGCTTCCCCTCCTCTCTCCTCGGTTCCCCTCCTCAGTCCTCCGCTCGCATCTCCTGTGGGCGGGACTAAGTCTCGAGGATAGGAGTCCAGGAGGGGAAATTAGAGTATTGAGAAACCTCTAACGTATCCCTTATTATTGTTCTTATTATACATCCATGGTGTATCCTCGGTTATAGCTCCTCCATAGAGCCTCCTCGATGCTCGATGCTCGGTCCTCGATGTGCATTTTTAGAGAAATGAGATGTCAAATCAAATCAAATCAAAATCAAATCAAATCAAGTTTTATTTATAAAGCACATTTAAAAGCGATTTTTGGTCGAGCCAAAGTGCTGTACATGTAATAAAAACACATTACTACAATCACAATAAAAGACAATAAATTACAACAGATATATATTAAAAAAAAAACACAAGGAAAAGTCAGGAGTCGCACTCCGCTCTAACTAGAAGGCCAGAGAGAAGAAGTGTGTTTTTAGTGTAGATTTAAAAACCCCTAGGGTCTGGGCCGACCTCACATGGAGGGGCAGAGTGTTCCAGAGCCTAGGGCCAGCTGCTGCGAAGGCTCGGTGCCCTCGGGTTTTAAGCTTGGTCTTGGGCACTACCAGCAGCAGCTGGTCAGCAGACCTTAAAGCTCTGGCTGGGGTGTAGCGCTGGAGGAGTTCAGCTATATAGGCCGGAGCCAGCCCATTTAGTGCTTTAAAAACAAATAAAAGGATTTTAAAATCAATTCTGAACCGAACTGGAAGCCAGTGTAGTGAGGCCAGATGTGATGTGGTCACGCTTTTTGTGGCCAGTCAGCAAACGTGCAGCTCAGACCCGGCTCCAGGATGAAATGACTGGCAATGTAATGAATTGACACACCAAGCTTTTTTCCTTCTCACTGCTCTACAATCTCTTTGCTTCTTTATTTGTATTCCGGATTTACCCCTCTCATTCGGTTCTTTTCCTCTGATCTTTAACGATAGTACATTATTAGATGGCTGCACTTTGGTTAACAGACTAACATTGATTTCCTCCATTTATAAATTGACAGGCTCTGTATACCATAACCTTTTCTCCTCTATCCCTTAACTCGTCTTCCTATACAGATTGACTTACTTACTTACTATCTACTCTATATCAGGATTAAAGAAAAATTAATCTGGTTGATTTTTTATTTCCAGGATTGAATGTTCAAACCAAGGCCTAAAACCTGGCATTTCATAACAAAGTGACTAATATATAAACTAAATGTAATATTGGATAAAATACTACACCAAATGGACAGACACAGATTAAACATACAGTCCCCTGGTTTGTCTCTAGAGTCTAACTGCCATGAGAAAAATCAAATCAATGTTCCAAAATCCTTCACTGTCGCTCCTTGTACCAATATGGTTTATATAATACATAACATATTATTATTATAGTAAAAGGGCTCGCTTTGGCAAAATCCTGATCCATACAGGCAGCCCTAAATAATAACAAGTAACCATCATGTGTGGTGCTATCTGTAGATGTCTGTCTTATTTTTTGTCGATTTCATATTGTTTTCACAGTGCTGTGAAAATGAATTTCCCCCTGGGGACAATCAATCTAATCTAAACTCATTTAAAATTCAATCCCGTACTTGGCGATTGAGAACATACATTCGTAATTTACCTTGTTTAAAGCACTTTTGTTCTAATACTATGGATTTAGTTGACACTACTAGCCAAGTTTCTTTTGTCCAATATTTTTGCGGGAAGGTACATTGAATTAGAAGTAGAACAAGAAGAAGAAGAAGTAGAGGTAGAAGAAGAAGAAGTAGAGGTAGAAGAAGAAGAAGTAGAGGTAGAAGAAGAAGAAGTAGAGGTAGAAGAAGAAGAAGAAGAAGGAGAAGAAGTAGAGGTAAAAGAAGAAGAAGTAGGGTGTTTCTCAATCGCGAGTAAAGCTGCTTCAGAGCCACTATTTCAAGCATACTACGTCATCGAGTGCCGCCAAAGTACTGTTCCAATCTCCAGCATACTTGGAAATCTACCGAGCCCGGCGTACTCCGTTTGGAGAAATATCGAGTCTGCACATGAGTAGACTTCGCGGTCTTAAAATCCCCACAATGCTTTGCGCACGGACCAATTTCCCCAAATCTGTGGCGGAAGATGTAAGGCGGGGCCTCTCATATGACGCACACCTGCACACTTGCTAGCGTGTTCCACACTTCGTTTTCCGAATGCCAGGAAGTATTCTTGACTCGCTTCTGAAGCAAGATGCTCGGCAGACATGTGCTACCAAGCAAGCGTACTCGCGATTGAGAAACACCCGTAGAGGTAGAAGAAGAAGAAGTAGAGGTAGAAGAAGAAGAAGTAGAGGTAGAAGAAGAAGAAGTAGAGGTAGAAGAAGAAGAAGTAGTAGAAGAAGAAGTAGTAGAAGAAGAAATACGCTAATGCTACAAACAGGCACAACACTGTTACTCTGTTTTTATTGACATGTAACATTTGATTTCACCTTGCTCTATGTTTTTTAACGCACATTCAAAAACTGGAACATTTTCGCGAGTTTCAACCGGGTACCGGCCACCGAAAAAGGGGACTTTGCCCGGAAAACGGGGACGTTTTGGTCACCCATCCGACTGTGTTTACAGCTAAGCACACACGCTAACATTAATTAAGACTACAAGCTCACTTGGGGTTGAGGCTTTTTTACACGTTGCTTGACTGCCTGCCTACATATCTGATCTAGACATAGTAACGTGTATTGGGGAAAATAATTATTTAAAGTTATTTAATAATTGTGACATTTATTTTACTTTTCGATGGATGAATGATGCTCAAAGTGAGGGGGCAAATAAGACAACTGAGGGGGCAATGCCCCCTTTTGCCCCCTCGTGGCGCCGGGCCCGGTGCAGCTGCGTTTTGGACTAGCTGCAGGCGTTTAATTGAGGCCTGGTCCATACCCACATACAGAGCGTTGCAATAGTCCAGTCTTGAGGTAACAAAGGCGTTAATAACCCTTTCTAAGTCAAATGTCCTTCAACATGGCGCGCTGAAATCCATTTCCGGGTCACTACCGGAGGACCGAGGAGTCGAGGAGGGGACATTAGAGTATTGAGAAGCCTTCTGGGTGGAGGTTTGCTTGGTAGCACATGTACCTCACGTTCAATCCACGTTATTCTAAAAAAAAAAAGCTTTCAAAGTTGCATACAAAAATACAAACAAGACAAATTATAGATGAAAATAATTTATTTCATTTTACAATTGACCAGGTTGTCGTAGCACAAATGAAACAGTTCGGTAAAATGTTTGTTAAATTCTTGATTACAATTTGAAAGTACTCATGCCAACTTCTACTCCACTACATCTCAAAGGTGAATACATTTTTGTATAAAAGTCTTGCATTTAAAATTATTACTCCGACTGTTATACCATTTTATATTATATCATCAAATTATTATTACCTGTCCATTCATATGATTTTACTGTTGGAGTCGGTTGAGGTGGAGCTTACTTTTTTTATATTTTGTATTGAAATGCAAATAGTAATAATTATGAATAAATCTGCTTATACATTTTTCCATACATTTTAGGATTAAAAGAAATTCTGTAAATAATGAGAAATGCTGTCACATTAACCCGAAGTCTAAAGTTACACTTCCACAATGTTTGTTTTGCAAATCCAATAAAATGATTTGCATGAAAAAGGACTTAAAGAAAAAGTCAATAGAGTACCTCCTCCTCCACTGGTTATCTTTCATCTCTTCCTCGATGTTGAACACATTCAAGAAACTGTTCTGTTTGCAGGACCGAATTTATTTATTTGATCATGAGCTTTAAACATGCTGAGCGAGACTTAAGCTGAACTGTTTTCAGACACACTTCAACTGTCAAGGTTCTTCTGGTTTCTCACAGATACTTTTGTGAGGGTCTATACAAGGTGCATCAAACCAACACATCACGTGTGCTGCTTTGCCTCTCTCCCCCATCCTCGCACAATCCTCTCCATCAGAATGGACCTCTTTATAGTTGTCTGGCTCAGTTCTGCTCCAAAACTTCAAACTGAGATATTTGGAATAGAAAGACGTGCTTTAATTAAAGTGATGACTCTGATATTGGAAATTGACAAATAATTTGTTTACAACAATCAAACCTGTTGTCCAGTGCTGACCCGTCTGTCCACAGCCATGTTCTCTCTGTCACTGAGTCCGTCAGTCCGATCCAGAACTTGTCCTGATCTGCAGTCATTTCATCTCTCACTTTCTGCTCCAGGAATTCCTGGACAGCAAAAACAAATATGTTGAATAACTTCTCTGTGCTAACTACTGCAGAAACAAAGTGGTGAATCGTGACCCTGCAGCAGTGTGTTATACCTGCTCCTCTCTGCTCTCTATCTTAACCAGATCTCCTCCTTTACGTCTGCATTCATCTCTGCTACTTGTCCAGGTTGCTGTATAGGTGGAGAAATAATAGCATTTCCCTCCATGACGCTCCCAGCCGACTGGACATTTTGGACAGTCCCCTTTAAAGAGATCAGAGCAAAGTCTTTATTCAGGTGATACACATCTGTTTTTTGTGTGTGACAATCTGTCACTTCATCATCAGAAGATGCAAACATGTGAGAAAGTAAATCCATCACTGACTGTTTACTTCAGGGCACTTTGGTGACTCCGGTTTGCATGGTTTTACTGCAGAGAATCTCTCTGTTTGGGAAAAAGATACAAAAGATTTCACTTTCATCAGAGGTGTCTCTTGAGAACCTGAACAGAGATCAAAACTCTTCCATGGTTCACTCAGTCGAGAAGAGACACAAAGATGAATATTTAACAGAACAATAAGAGTGTTAAAACATTTGAAAGAGATCTGGATGTGGACAAAGTTTACCTGTGAGGTTTTCTATCTCAGCGTCACGCTCATCTATCATCTTTTGGAGAATCGTATAGTTTGCAGAGCACACTATCCATCAGAGGCAAAACATTCCAAGGTCAATTTAGGGTGAAGGTTATTATTTTAGAGATATATAATGATAATATATGAGTGTTATTACAAAATGAGTTAAAACAACCTTTGAGATTATTTTCCACAGCCCCAATACTTTCTTTGGTTTGGTTGTCTTTATACACTGATGGTTAAAAAAGAGAAAGAAAGTATGGTTTGTAGAATAGTAGTAATCATTCCAATTTAGAGTGAGGATTATCATAAGGAAAGATCAAGGTAATAATTGAAATGCAGAGAAGAAGAGAGAAACTCACAGTGTAGGCCGAGAGTGATGAGATAAGCTGCCAGGAGAACGCTGAGAACAAACACAGCCGCTCTCTCTGAGGTGACTCTACATCGTCCATCTGAAAATATCAAATACTCTGTGCTCAGAAAGAGAGAGACCACTTGGGATGTGTTTTCAAAAAGGTGAGGGTCATTGTTCTAAAGATGTTCTCGAAACATTGATTTATTTTAATGAAGACATTTGAACTTGTAATAATCTCCACAATGGTCTTTAAAGCAGAAGTAACCCCTCATTTGTATTTGAATCTGTTTGTATGAGGGTGAATAGGTTAAAACATGTAACTTAGATGTACCAACATTTAAAAAACTTTAGATACAATAATTGTACAAGTTTTCCAAAATGGTATGTTTAAATATTCAAATGTGGCAGTATCTTATCAAATAACTCACTCCCCATTGATGCCCCCTGCACCCAGATCCACAACCTCTGTGTCATATTTGAACAGACCGTCTTCTTCTTCCCATGGCAACCATATCACCACATTCCCCCCCCCCCCCCCCCCCCCCCCCCCCCCCTCAAGAACATTGCCCGCCTCCGACCCTCCCTCTCTTTTACTGCTGCTGAAACCTTCATCCACCCCCCCATCCAGACTCTACTACTGCAACAGCGTCCTCTACAGTTTACCAAACAAAATCACCCACAAACTGCAATACGTCCAAAACTCTGCCTCCCTCCTGCTCACCTCCACCCTCCACCGATACTGATCACTCCGGTCCTCCACAACCTCCACTGGCTCCCAGTCAAAAACAGAAGAGTCCACAAAATATCACTCACCACCTTCAAAGCCCCAAACAACCTGCCCCCCCCCCCTATCTCTCTGACCTCGTCCACCGTCACATCCCCACCCGTTGCCTCAGATCTGCAAACACCCTAAAGACCACCAGGACTACTCCAGACCTGGGTCGACAGGGCCTTCTCTGCTGCAGCATCCCTCTGGAACGCCCTCCTTATACACATCAGACAATCACCCACCCTATCATCCTTCAAACAAGCCCTCAAAACTCATCTCTTCAAACTGGCTTTTCCCTTGGACCCCCCCCCCCCCTCCATGTCATAACTCTGCTAGGTCATTTTTCTCCTTTTATATTAATCTTTTATGTTTTTTATTACTAACCAGGAAGCTCTGTAGATGGCCGTCTCCTCACAATGCCGAATTCAGAGTAAGTGGTTTCAATCGGTGAGTTAGCGCTCCCTGAAAACACAAAACAAACACAAAACTTTCTGAACAAGCTGTGAATCTGTCCTCAGCATTGATTTAAAGCGAGATGAAACATTCATATCCCTCAAACATCAGAAACAAAGGCGTCTTCGAAGTATTTCTTAGAAAGCTATTGTACCTTTTTTTTTTTTTTTTTTTTTTTTTATAAATATGATCGATAGATAGATAGATAGATAGATAGATAAATAAATAGATAGATAGATAGATAGATAGATAGATTATTATACTTCAGACTCACCGTCAGTGTTTCCCCTCTCCATTATAATCTCCTCATTAGAATACACAACTTCAGCTGCAGACATTTTATCGCTGTGATCGTCAGTGACTTTGAAAGAGAACTACAGGAACGTTTCACTGCACACTGTTAGAAGAAAAAAAGACTTCCTGTTGGACCCGTAGATGGGGATGTCTTTAAAGAGAGTTCCTCAAAAATGTATCTAAATGAAGTCCTTATAAGGTTGTTTTTGCTTCCAGTCAAGATAACTTAACTGTCAGGTCTACTAAATATAAACTTAACACAAAAAGTAAGGCAATTTGTGTTTGGTAGACGATTTCTATGTTGTAACAATGCTTGTTGGCAATACATCTTATACTGTTGGAAAGCCTGTTTTCTGACCTTTCCAATGTTACCACATTTGTGAGGAACAAGCATTTGTGGGATGAGCAGCAGAGCTGAGTATGTGGGGTGCGCCCATGACAAATGTGACAAATCTCCTCTGCCAATGCCACAGAGCAGCCACTCTCCGGTCTCGTATGGCTGCTAGGAACCTCAACATGTGGAGGAACATTATGTTCAGAGCACTGGAACCTCAACATGTGGAGGAACATTATGTTCAGAGCACTGGAACCTCAACATGAGGAGGAACATTATGTTCAGAGCACTGGAACCTCAACATGAGGAGGAACATTATGTTCAGAGCACTGGAACCTCAACATGTGGAGGAACATTATGTTCAGAGCACTGGAACCTCAACATGTGGAGGAACATTATGTTCAGAGCACTGGAACCTCAACATGTGGAGGAACATTATGTTCAGCGGTGAGTCCAGATTCTGCCTACAGCACATGGATCGTAGGGTCACATCGTGGAGAAGACGCAGAGAAGGCTTTGCTGACTGCTGCACCGATAGAGTAGGAGTGGAGAGGATGGCCTGCAGTCCTGACCTCAACCCCAATGAACACTTGTGGGATCAACTTGGCCCTGCTGTCCTTGCCAGAGTGACCAACACAACCACGTTGGCTGACCTGGGACAAATGCTGGTTGAAGAATGGGATGCCATCCCACAGCAGAGTGTGAGCAGGCTGGTGACAGCATGAGGAGGAGAGGCTGTTGTGGCTGTGTTTGGTTCTTCCACACGCTACTGAGGCTGCTTGTTAAATGAATCAATTGTTAATAAATCAATTGTTGCCAATATGTCTGTATTTGTTAGACTTCAATCATCCAATCCACCAAACAACACCAAACTAGAGTCAGCAGCAAAAAAAACTATTTGGCAGAGGAGATTTGTCACATTTTTCATGGGCGCACCCCACATACTCAGCTCTGCTGCTCATCCCACAAATGCTTGTTCCTCACAAATGTGGTACCATTGGAAAGGTCAGAAAACAGGCTTTCCAACGGTATAAGATTTATTGCCAAAAAGCATTGTTCCCTTACTTTTTGTGTTAAGTTTAGTAAACAAGTCTCTTCACTCAGGTGTTTTTCCACAGGCCCTGAAAACTGCAGTCATTAAAGCCCTCTTAAAAAAGAATAATTTAGAAGCTTCAGTAATGAACAACTACAGGCCCATATCAAACCTCCCATTTCTAGGTAAAATCATTGAAAAAGTAGTTTTTCAACAGCTGAGTTTCCTGCATTTAAATAACTGTTTCAATGTGTTTAAGTCAGGATTTGAACACAGACAAAATATAATTTGTTCATCTATTTGTTTGTGAAAGAGATATTTCAATTGTTCTCTGTTTGGAAAAACTACTACTAATTATGATCTGTAACAATGGAGTCCTTATAGAAAAGGGGTTGGTTTGTCCTTTTTCTTCCACAAAAACCTGAATTGACAGAATCCAAAATGACCTTAAAGACTGTTCTGCATAAACACTAAACACTGGAGGTCAATCTGTTCCATTCAGTTTCTCAGGATTACATTTTTCTGGACTCTGGAGGATCTGTTTGTTTAGAGCAGGCCCAAAAGCAGAACAGATCATATTTGATCGTACATGAGTCGTTTTATCGTGGGAAGCCTCAATACCCCCACTGAAACACTTGATATACACAAGTAAATAACGTGTTAAGATTCTTAAACTGAGTGATGCTTAAGAAGTGTTTAGTTTAAAGTACATGTTTGTTTGTCTAACAGTTAGATGTGTATTGTATAACCATAGGTAATATCAGTCCAGAGCAGAGGTTTAATAAATGAAGCAGGAGCTGAATCACCAGAAGAAAAGACTAAATGTAGCTAATACAGTATAACAGTATAGACGTAAAGTAAAAGGTCAATCTGCCAGTATCTGATTTGTCAAATGTTGTTTAAGTACAATTCTAATTGTAGTATATGCTACAAATAGTAAGAAATTGAGTTTGAGTGAAATAGAGTTTTTGGTCATTTTAATATTTTGCTGTTCAGAGAAAAATATCAACAGAAGGTTACTGTTCTGCGTGTGCAATATTATTGTAAAAAAAAACATATATATATATATAATAATAATTATGTTTGTTCTTACATGTGTTTGTTGGATGCACAGTGAAGTTCCTCTTTATTGAAAGGCTGTTGTTAAAATGCAGGATGTTCATTTGACTTGATAGTGTTTTTGTTGTTGATCATTCTGTGACATTTTTTGAGCGAGCTGTCGAAGCACAAATAAAATGTTCTGTAAAAAGATTTTTAAATACTTCCCTTTACTAAAGTATACATAATTATGTTTTACTTCTTACTTCATAACATGCATCTGACAACTTTAGTTAGTAGCTACTTAACAAATA
Source organism: Trematomus bernacchii (assembly GCF_902827165.1). Lineage (NCBI taxonomy): Eukaryota > Metazoa > Chordata > Actinopteri > Perciformes > Nototheniidae > Trematomus > Trematomus bernacchii. The sequence continues at coordinate 18,644,589 of NW_022987564.1, read as the reverse complement.
CACATTTTTGAATAAAAAAGTGAAGAGATTATGATGTTTGGTTAGAAGTTAAACACAGCAGTTTATATAAGTACTGCTTAAACAAGATGTTGATTGACAGAAGGTAGACTAATACGTTCTAAAGTAATAATATCACTCAAAAAATATACTATCACCAGTAAAGCCCTGCAATATTATTAATAAGTAAAAGCACTCAAAGCTGCGATCGTTATAATATATGACCTCATATCCAGTGGCGACTGGTCATTAGGGGCAGGTGGGGCACAGCCCCACCTAGTGTCAGCAGAAAGTATTACAAATAATGATTACAAAAATGCAAAAAAATAAATAAAAAAATATATAAAATATATTTTAAGATCATGTTTAATCATCTGATTCGTCTGTACATTGCTGTTTTAGTCTGTGTTCTTCTAATTAGTGTGTCTACAGTCACAGTGTGTGCCTATTGAGCTGTTTAGAGCCATGTGGGACAAAACCTGATTATGCCCCTTCCTCTCGCTGTGAAGTCAACGGTGACTGTAAAAACTTCACTGCGCATGCTCAGAGTATTTTGTAATGTAATGTGTGTGGCAAAAAAATAATGACCAGAGGGGCACGGAGTTACCATCCCCACCATACGTCATCTCAAATCATTCAGAGCTGATTGGCTGTAAATACGTGTGCCGCGAAAAGTGTGGTGCTTGAAGAGGAGACGAGAGAGCTGCAGTGGCGCGTCCTAAAACCAGGAAGTAAGCACAAAAAAGCAATGAGATTTCTCCAGAGGATTTTAGAAAATAGCTCGAAATAAGATCTGTGGGAAACGTACCTGTTAGATAAATGCACGTTTTGATTAGCCGGATAACATCCACATGTCTACCCTACTTTTATAATTTTTTTATCATAAATCTATGGATTAGATTTATGATAGACTTTTGAAACTACAAGAACATAAGGAGGACTTTTACAAAAAAGTAATAGAAATGTTTGTCCAGAAGGATAGGCAAATGGACTTCATCTTCAAGTCAAGTTAAGACCGCCATTTGATTGAAAATGGGATCTTACTAAGAGAGAACAATTCAATATTTAAATGATAAAATTACATTTTTTGGGTATCCTTTTGTTGAACTGTCTGTTTAAAATTAATCGAAGCATCACACAAAAAAAGCTTTTGAAAATAATATTATATTTTGGTTTAGGTCAAAATATAATATTTGTAAACCTGAAGAGTCAGTGCCAGTGCCTCACCAGCCATGAACCTCACTGCACGTCACTGCAGAAGCTTATATATAGACATCTAAGTTTTTTGTGCCCCACCACTTTTGTACATATAAAAACGCCACTGCTCATATCTGATCAGATTGTTGTGCCTAATGCATACATTTTATTGTACTGTTGGAGTTGGTGGAGTTGGATCTCATTATTAAATGTTTGTATTGAAATGCAATGAATATAATCATTATAGATGAATCTGCTTAAATCATTTCTCCATCATTTGAATGATTGCTTGATTTGTAAAAATTGTGATAATATGGAGAAAATGCTGTCTCTCTGAGCGGTCATTTTAAAGAGACGTCCGTTAATGATGACAGGAGGCACAGCAGCCCTCTGTCTGATGGACAGAACTGTGTTCATGACGACTTATATATTTACTTTTAATTCATTGACAGTGCGGTATAATGAGACAATAACAGGCTACAGCTGCGGACATATATACACACATATATTTATATAAATATATACAATTTCAGAATCAAACAAGTATGAGAGCACTCTCATAATAACGTAACACAATCAGAGACTGGATATATCCCCCCCTCTCTCTGGTCGCTGAAATGGGGAATTTAAATTACGGGCCAAAAGTTGTATTTACAAGTATTAAAAGTAAGCATAGGCCACCAAACCAACTGAGACCCGTCTGTCCGCCTACTTGTATTTAACTGTAGTTTTTTCTTCTCATGCCAACTTCTACTCCACTACATCTCAAAGGTGAATACATTTTTGTATAAAAGTCTTGCATTGAAAATTATTACTCCGACTGTTATACCATTTTATATTATATCATCAAATTATTATTACCTGTCCATTCATATGATTTTACTGTTGGAGTCGGTTGAGGTGGAGCTTACTTTTTTTATATTTTGTATTGAAATGCAAATAGTAATAATTATGAATAAATCTGCTTAGACATTTTTCCATACATTTTAGGATTAAAAGAAATTCTGTAAATAATGAGAAATGCTGTCACATTAACCCGAAGTCTAAAGTTACACTTCCACAATGTTTGTTTTGCAAATCCAATAAAATGATTTGCATGAAAAAGGACTTAAAGAAAAAGTCAATAGAGTACCTCCTCCTCCACTGGTTATCTTTCATCTCTTCCTCGATGTTGAACACATTCAAGAAACTGTTCTGTTTGCAGGACCGAATTTATTTATTTGATCATGAGCTTTAAACATGCTGAGCGAGACTTAAGCTGAACTGTTTTCAGACACACTTCAACTGTCAAGGTTCTTCTGGTTTCTCACAGATACTTTTGTGAGGGTTTTCACAGCATACATCAAACCAACACATCACGTGTGCTGCTTTGCCTCTCTCCCCCATCCTCGCACAATCCTCTCCATCAGAATGGACCTCTGCATAGTTGTCTGGCTCAGTTCCGCTCCAAAACTTCAAACTGAGATATTTGGAATAGAAAGACGTGTTATAATTAAAGTGATGACTCTGATATTGGAAATTGACAAATAATTTGTTTACAACAATCAAACCTGTCCAGTGCTGATCCGTCTGTCCACAGCCATGTTCCCTCTGTCTCTGAGTCCGTCAGTCCGATCCAGAACTTGTCCTCATCTGCAGTCATTATATCTCTCACTTTCTGCTCCAGGAATTCCTGGACAGCAAAAACAAATATGTTGAATAACTTCTCTGTGCTAACTACTGCAGAAACAAAGTGGTGAATCGTGACCCTGCAGCAGTGTGTTATACCTGCTCCTCTCTGCTCTCTATCTTAACCAGATCTCCTCCTTTACATCTGCATTCATCTCTGCTCCTTGTCCAGGTTGCTGTATAGGTGGAGAAATTATAGCATTTCCCTCCATGACGCTCCCAGCCGACTGGACATTTTGGACATGAGTCCCCTTTAAAGAGATCAGAGCAAAGTCTTTATTCAGGTGATACACATCTGTTTTGTGTGTGTGACAATCTGTGACTTCATCATCAGAAGATGCAAACATGTGAGAAAGTAAATCCATCACTGACTGTTTACTTCAGGGCACTTTGGTGACTCCGGTTTGCATGGTTTTACTGCAGAGAATCTCTCTGTTTGGGAAAAAGATACAAAAGATTTCACTTTCGTCAGAGGTGTCTCTTGAGAACCTGAACAGAGGTCAAAACTCTTCCATGGTTCACTCAGTCGAGAAGAGACACAAAGATGAATATTTAACAGAACAATAAGAGTGTTAAAACATTTGAAAGAGATCTGGATGTGGACAAAGTTTACCTGTGAGGTTTTTTATCTCAGCGTCACACTCATCTATCATCTTTTGGAGAATCGTATAGTTTGTAGAGTTCACTATCCATCAGAGGCAAAACATTCCAAGGTCAATTTAGGGTGAAGGTTATTATTTTAGAGATATATAATGATAATATATGAGTGTTATTACAAAATGAGTTAAAACAACCTTTGAGATTATTTTCCACAGCCCAAAGACTTTCTTTGGTTTGGTTGTTTTTATACACTGATGGTTAAAAAAGAGAAATACATTATGGTTTGTAGAATAGTAGTATGTTCATCAGTGGAGAATCATTCCAATTTAGAGTGAGGATTATCATAAGGGCAGATCTAGGTAATAATTGAAATACAAAGGAGAAGAGAGCAAACTCACAGGTCAGTGCGAGGGCGATGAGAGAAGCTGCCAGGAGAACGCTGAGAACAAACACAGCCGCTCTCTCTGAGGTGACTCTACATCGTGGACCTGACTCAGATTGCTGTTGGGTATCTGTTGAGGAGAACAAGAGAGAGACATGTCTTTACATTAAGTTAAATATTCCTTGTTACTATTCCCATTTCTAGTTTTTCACCCCCTATGTCTGTGTTTACTCCCTGTCTTTGTGTTTTCCCTCCTGTGTGATGGTGAGATTCTTTACACCTGATGCCCTTCTGTCTTAGCATGCTCTCCCCAGCTTTGGGAAAGTGTGATATTTATGAACATTTCCCTTAGATTTGTACTCCTATTTAAAGCCTCACAAATATGTATCTGTTATGACATCTGTTACAAATAATAGTATGATAATAAATCATAGTCATTTTCTTGACCTTATTTTATTTGAAGACTTTTATTTTTCTGAATATTGTTGTTCTTTATCCTTTATTTTGTATGCCCTGTAATCATATTATCTTTTAAAATGCAAAGAAAAACAGTTTTGCTCCTTGTGTGTTGAACTTTTAAGACGCTATATCAGTAAAACCTTAATTCACATGTTCACACCCTACTGCCTGGTTCAAAAACCAGTTTCCTTTTTTGGACATTTTATAAAAATGCAGTCCATTACAGAGCATATTTTCACTATCTCCATTATCACTCCAAAAATCTGAAAAATACTGTCAACAGTCACAAAACAAATCTAAAATGCTCTATAAATCACGCAATAAGAACCTTAAGAATATAGATATACAACTGGAAGATTTGATGTGAGTACTGCTGACGTGGACATTTCTGGTTAGAAAGTATATGAATAAAATAAGACATTGCATTTCTAGCTAGTAATTTGAAAACATATAGTTGGCAAATATCAATGACAATTTATTTTTGTGTCACAACTTTATTTGAAATGTTGAAAAATGCAAATGAGCAGCTGAAATAAATTTGAAGAAAGGAATCAACCAGTCCAAACCCTAGACCTTTTTAAAAAAAGTTTTAAAAATGCTATTACAGTAAAACCACATTTGACACGTTCACATAAAACCTGGTTCAAAAATGAGTTTCCTTTTTTTGGACCTTATAGTCAAATGTTTTTTCAATGCAGATGTTAAATATATAAATAAAATGCTATACAAGTCAGGCTTTGAATGATATATGAACAAACGGGGGGTTACGTATTGTAACCCTAGTTCTATAAGCACAGGCGGAGTCCTCTACTGGACTCTATGGGTACTACTCTCATCAATGACATGCGAGCGTTCACATACTGAAGTTGTATAAACGTAGCCGGCCAATCAGGGCGAGCCTACCTGAATGCGCGCGCATATAAGGCAGCTACACCTCCTGATGGGTATCGTTAGGTACCGGTATTTTTCTATACTCTTATCGATACTTTTCAATAATTTGGTGCTCAAAATTATAGACATGATTACAAAATGTGAAGATTAAACAACAGTCATTTTATTGTAATTTATTTGTATTTATTATTTAATGTAACTTAGTGTGTTTGACAGTGTGTCTCTGGAAGGGGAGCGGTAATTAGGGGCAGTTCATAAATCCATGTAAACATGACCATTATTCAGTTAAAACGAGACGCTGCGTGCGCACCTCCTAAACCAGAAGCTCCGGTCGGCTAATATATATATAATATAACCATTATAATCCATTTATTGCGTTAATTATTTATAATTGTAATGATGGATTATCAGTAATCATTTTAAAGTTACACAGAGACATTGGATTAACCGTTTTTATGATAAAATGACGTTAGCCCCGTTAGCCCCGTTAGCCTATTTTGCTAAGTGTTGTTGATTTAGACTCTTGGTTCCGTGTAGGTAAAATGGTTAATATCGTCTGTTAGCTGAGTTTTTCCCGTTAAGTGGGTATGTATCATTAATAGGTTGTTAAATGTTAAGAAGCCTTGAGACGCTGTTTCTAGCAAGATGTTGCGTCTGCCCCTATGGTCTGCCCCCGGGAGTCTCACAATAATAAGAGCGCTGTTAGGAGAGATGACGAGTGGCATTCACAGTGGCCAATCAGAGTGGTACTCAAACCGGATACGTCACACGGGATGAGGGTTCCCAACCAACCAGAATTGTTTAAACTAAGGAAGTAGCGTAATTCATATACCGATAGCAGCACCGTTTGTCCAGCGGCTTAACGGTATACCAATACCGTCCAATCAGGTACCGGTACTGACTTAGTACCGGTTCTCGATACCCATCCCTACTCCTGACTGTCATCCTACACCCTCTTCAGCGAGCGGCATAGGGAAGACAGGGCCCCTAGCTCAAGGGCTCCGCCTGTGCTTATAGAACTAGGGTTACAATACGTAACCCCCCGTTCTATCAGACACAGGCTCCGATGAATAAACGCCCTGTTGCCCCACACATCGCCCCACCACACTGCCCCTGACCGGCCTTTGGTTAACAGCCATCGCACCCCAGCATCCTATCACCCGGTTGTGACCGCGGAGAAGTCGGGGCCGCAGCTTACTTGGCTGAGTAGAGCCTAATTGGTCTGAATAAGCCCATAGCTCCACCCTGCAGGTGCCAGCGCAAGTGACTACACACTGCGCACCACGTTTCCCAGGTCCCTAAGGAGCATGGGAAAACGTAAATGTACTATGTCTTCCACACTCACATGCTTACCTCGTGTAGAGTGTGCACAGACCTTATGGCGCGTTTCCACTGCAGAGGCGGAGCCCCGTTTAAGAGAGCTGTGACGTCAGCGGCCCGTTTTTGGTTGCGTTTCCACTTGGCCTAGTACCGGCTAGCGGGTCCTAATTCACAGTTTTTCTGGCCCCATAAAATTGTGGTTCTAGGGCCAGGAACAACCAGGCTGAGTCGGGCTGAGTATGCTAAACTAGAGAGAGGATCGCTGGCAAGGGGGCTACAACTACAACAAAATGAACATATTTGACCGTGATTTAATTGTAATTCAATTCAATTCAAAATGATGCCGAAGTAACAACATACTGATACCGGTTTAATGCTTTGACAAGTCTGCAGACAGACGGCAGGTGAAAAACCTTTTAAAATGCGTGTTTTCTAAATGGAGATTGGCTAAGCTAACGCAGTATATGCTCTGACCGTCCACACTCACAACAACGGCCTATACAGACATAAATAAACCAGCGACTGTATTCGCCATGACACAGGCAGTCTGTGGTTTGTACTTGTTTAACTTTTGTCTAGTTTCTGAACAGATATGAGGAGCTGTGAGCTTGAGTGCTAACAGCTAACGGCTGTGTTGTTTTTCTGGGGTTCTCATTGAAGATGACATCACGGCTCCACCTACACTGCGTTACTATAGTTACTACCCCAGTTCCTAAACTGTAATGGAAATGCAGCATAAAGTGAGCCGGTCCTAACAAGGCCTAGCCATACCGAGCGAGGCCGTGTAGTGGAAACGCGCCATAAGTGGGGAAGGCTCTCCCCGCCTGCTTCCAGCCCTGTATGGGGCTTACTGCGCACCACGTTTCCCAGGTCCCTAAGGAGCATGGGAAAACGTAAGTGCATTATGTCCAAGGGGGTCAGATACAGCTTACTGACCCACAGCCCCTCTCCTTTCACCAGTCCTGTGTTGCCCCAGCAAGCACAGACGATGAAAAGGAGCCCGACATGTCCAAAAGATAAAACCTTATGAACGGGCCTGGCGTAGACCAAGACGCCGCCGTGCATATGTCCTCCACACTCACGCCGTTGAACAAGGCTCTCGACACAGCCATACCACGTGTAGAGTGTGCACGGACCCCAGTGGGAAAGGCTCTCCCCGCCGGCTCATAGGCATGTGAGTGAGGACTCTGTGGAGCTGTGCTGCCAGATGGTTCACCTGTGAGGTGACAGAGGTTTGGAAATCCTCCTGGCGTTCTGAAAGGTCTTTCACTCCATGGCTAATGGTTTTTAGCTGCTCCTGGTGCTGATGGATGATGTTTCCCTGTGCGGACAGCGCGGTCTGGAGCGTCTTAGGGTTGGCTGAGTCCATACTGGCCAGTTCGTTCTGTTAGGAACCTTAACTCAATAGTATGAGGACTCAAATGCACAACCCAGAGACAAAAAAGGTTTGAAGAAAATAATCTTTACTTGAAAAAACAAAATCACTCTTTCAGAGGATATAACAAAATGTCAAAAGTAAAGCGCTCACATAAAAACACTGAGTCTCTTAAACGATGGCCTTATTTTCCCGGATTTGAAGGATACATCTGATGTATCCTTCGCGGTCTACCATATCCCAGGGTGCAATGAAGTGCAGTGAAGATTGAATTTTTTTCAAATGAAATGGCTTCCGGTCTCCCCAGCAGAGTGGATTTAAAAGCAGCAGCAAGCGGAGGAATCACTAATAAATGTGAGTATCGGGTTTTAACTTACTTTAAATTAACTAACGTCACACACGTCAAACCCAAGGGGCATTCAAACGTACATTTTCGTTAAATAATACAAATAAATACGTGACTTAAGTGGCGCTAACTAGCTGGACGTACTGCACTTATTCTTAATTCAATTCAGAAGTTTACTAAAGTCATACAGAGGCTCTGTTATAGATAAGTTATATTTTATATTACATAAATAGACCAAAGTGAAAACATTTAGACCGGTATAGCCTCCAGTACGGTGGAATTTATAAAATGCTACCCTGACGTGTAGCTGCTGTTTGCTTTATTTATTTCTCTGACATTTAGCAATGTTTTACTGTTTATTAAACTTGGGGACAACATTACAACCTTTGTATTCAGCTCATGCTGCTTTGAGGTAGGGCTAAAAGAAAAGCCTATTTTAAATATTTCCACCAGATTTGATCATTTTTTATTTAGGTTAAAGTTTATTTAATTTATCCTAATCCCATAATAATAAGACAGTCAAAAATAGAGAGCAGCCTTTAGCTTGATGTTAGTTTGTGCAGTGCTGTCAAAGGGATGCAAGTGTGACTGTCATTTCATCTCTTTAGTTTAAAAAAAACCAATCAGTACATCATTTTAAATGATCCTTTAGGGATTGTTTGTCTGAAATGCTTGGAGTTACATTTTGCAATAATACTTTTGCAACCCTGTGTTTAATATGATTAATTCACTTTTTTTCTCTTGTTTTTCTCTGTAATTAGGACAATTCTGGAGAAATGGATCTGCTGGAGAAGGACCCCTAACCCCAGCGGATCATCAGGACAGAGCTGCCATCCACCTGGACCCCCCGAGGTGCTGGAGAAAGCAAAACGGCGATCAGGAACATCCTCCACCCAGACCTCTGCTTACTGCCGTCCTACAGACTTGTCTTAGTTTCAGAATTTGATTTTGTATGTGTCCTTTCTTTTAATAGATAGATTTTTGTGAGTACAAAATAAAACAAGAAGTGGAACATAAACTAAACTAACATGAAACATGAACATGACAATCACAAACATGACAAAACTAACATATTTGACGGAACACAACAAACGGGAAACAAGTCAAACAGATGACTTAACACTTATATCCTTTCCTCTTGTTCAGTTCCTTATTTTTTTCTAAAACTTGTATTTTTTTCATCAACACATTTTACAGTAACTTACTAAACCCTGACATGAAAGATTTTTTTTCTTTATAACAAAAGTGTAAAAATGTCACCCTAACCTTCCACATACAGTATTATTCTCTTTTTTTTTTACAGCATTAATAAAGTCCAAACATGGAAGGTTTTTAAACTGACACATCAGGATGCAATATTTTTATTTTACTTTAGTAGGAATACACATTTTACCAAGCAAATTTATTTTAGTATATTGTTTCTTTACTGTAATATTTATTTGTGTACACAACCAAATCTTTCTTAAGGTACAAGCTGTTTGTTTGTTTTGTTTAATATATGTTTTGTTTGTTTCAAGGACTGAGCACTCAACTGTAAAATAGATGATAAGTAGATACACAGTTTTATTCAGACATTTTTTCAGACGTTTTTCAGTGGCAGTTGCATTCTGACTCAACTGACTGGAGGTCACTTTCCTGTTCGCCTTTCTTATTTATAAAATAGTTTTTGATCACTCACCAGGAAGCTCTGTGGATGGCTGCTTCTTCAAGATCCTGACTTCAGAGTAAGTGGTTTCATGCGGTGAGGAAGCGTTGCCTGCAACACAAACCACGAAACAACCCAACTTTCTGTTAAATGAGCTCTGAATATGTACACATTCACATTTCACTCAAATGACAGAAACACATGCGTCTTTTCTTTTTTAGAAAAGGTAGGTTTTTGTTTTTAGGAATAGATACATAGATACATAGATAGATAATTAGATAGATAATTATAGGACTCACCATGAGTATTTCCCTTGTCTCTTTTGAACTTTACATCAGAGTACAAAACTTCAGCTTCAGGCATTTTATCGCTGTGATCATCAGTGTCTTTAAAAGGGAACTAAAGGAACTCTTCACTGCACACTGTTAAATTAAGAAAATGCTGGGGGAGGGCTTTATACAGAGTTCCTCAAAATCTAACAAATGTTATAGGAGTTATTGGTTTGTATTTTACTGCCAGCTAAATAAAAAAGTGATTTGATTTTAATTGTTTAGTCAAGATAACTTCAGTAAAATTATATTTGTGAACATTTTTGTCAATTTATTTGGATTTCTTCACAAATACAAAGAAAAAAAGAAAATTATAAGAATATAATAAAATAATACAGAATATTAAAAATAATTAAAAATATACTACATATATATATATATATATATTATCATATACTTTATAGAAATGTCACACGCATAATACTACATACATTCCTGATTTAAAAAAAGTAAAACATGTGACATTTTACATTTTTAAAATACTAAACACATTTGACAACAAAAAGTATCCAATAATGAGCAGCAACTAATAAGAAGAAAACATTTGACTGAGAAAACAAAAAAACCTTAATTATATCATCATCAATTGTTTCACGTTTTTTTATTTGTATTATAGTTTAATTTAATTTAACAAAAGAAACATTCCTGATGGACTCCATGTCGGATATTACACAAGAGCCGTCACCCAGATTTCCTCCAATCAACGCTCACAATTAGTGACAGAGCAGTCTCGCGGCCAATCACAACAGCATTAGAGGGCGGGGTTTAGTCGCTGTAGCAGACAGGAGGCGGAGACGTGTCCTTTCCTGGCTGAACTTGTGTGAGGTGTCAGTAGGACGACAGACAGACTTTATTAAAGTTTCTGCCCTGCTGGTGTCCCGCTCCAGACATGCCCCCCAGCGCGCAACTGAAGGAGGCGATAGCCGATGTGCAGGAGGGGATCCGTGCCATCCTGCTCGGACCCCCCGGAGCCGGGAAGGGGACTCAGGTGAGAGGAGGGGAGCTAACAGAGCTAGCTGTTAGCCCTTTGCGCATGGTCGGTATTTGTACAAGCTAATGCTAATGCTAACACATCTAGTTGAACTGGTTGTGTTTGTGACTTCAACTCTTAGAAAAAACACACATGGACTCTGTGTTGAGATGCGTTTTATTATTCTTAAATATGTCTGTCAGTTTCATATTAATGTTAACAACTATAACAACCTCATTCAATACCCGAGACATAAGAAATATAAATATAATGAGGCTATTTTGTCTGAGATGTCATGCTAAAATTCTACAGGTGTTGTTTTTGTAGCAACTGGGTAATACAGAGGAAGTTTAATTCCTACATCTTATCAAGTCTATTCAATCATTTATCAATTGTGTTTCACTGAAAAAGCAGAAGATATTACAAAAGTTGAAAATATTACCAAGCCTAATTTTTTACCTCCTTAAAGCCACATTATATTTGTTTTGAGGTGTGGTCAATGTCTGCTTATACCCTAAATGTACATGGTATGTTTCTATAGAAGTTGTTATCACTTAATATATCTTTATTTTTAACATACAAACATGTAAGTTTGTTACAAGAAAGAATACTTTTTACAAAGGAATCAGGTGGTGTTTCTTAGCTTTAGCCGTGCATGTTTCTATTGTTTTCCAGTTAGGGTGGTTCCTATTGCTCCTCGCTCAAGTTAGTCAGACCTTGGCTGGGAAATGTTTCTTTCCTAATTCTTCATAAGAAAAACAGTTATTCTTTTGGGCTTCTTTCACCAGTATGGGGATATGTGACCCATACCATGTTTAGCTGTATGAGCTGCTAACTCCCAGGAACTTAAAACTATTCACGTTTCTTTACCACCCCTCTATTGATGAAGACAGGGGTGTGTCTGCTGTGTCCTCTTGTGTAAGATTACACTTACAGGACAGGTACTGAGACAACAACATGTAGTTGGCATTTACAGAAATGAAAAAAGGCCAGAGTATGTTAACAGCATTTATAGACATTTAAAAACTTGTTTTAGCTGTGAATACACGAACATACTTTAAAGGAAAAAAGGTAGGAAGTGCAAATGGAGTTATTCACATAAAAGCCTGTTTATAAATGTCAGTTTTTCGAAGGGATTTCAAAGTTTAAGCTGATCTTGGTACACTGTTTGATTCATGTAATCCAACAATTTCAAAAAAAAACAGAGCGATTTCAAAATCCAAAACGCTACCTTTTTTTATTGGAAAAAAAATTAGAGGTAAACATGTCCAACATGTTGTTATCCAACCATATGAATGGTGCTTCAATCGATACTTATTGGTGTTTGAAAAATATTTGTACTACCCTCCATTTCTTGGCATGCATGTGGTTGTTCAGTACTCATGTGTGCAATGTATGGAGGGAAACTAAAGGCAGTGCTATGTCTTCGGTACCGGTGTGTGTTATCGTCTGCCGGTTCTATCCTCAATCGCTGTCACATTCATGCCTTTAATGACTCAGTGGAGTCCATAGAGGGGTTTCCTCTGCAGATTCTTAAAAAGGAATTACAAAATTATTTTCATGAAATTCTTGATTTTCTCATGCTGGTCTGGTCAAGCAAAAACTTTGGACGTTTCAACATTTCTCAGAATACTGAAAATTCCTCTCTATCAAGTTATTGTTTAATATCTGAGATTTTTCTGAGATTTAGATAAGATTAAACTTTATTAGAGGACAGGTGAGGATTGAGTAGTAGAATTCTCCGGAGTACAAAGTATTTCTTAAGGCTCTATGTTGATGTTGAAGCCTTCATGTTCAGTCCCACATGACTATATGTCTCATGTTTTACTTGTGCTCGACATTTACACCTAAATTGGCGTGTAGGAAAACATTTTCATGTGTTTTTAAGTAGGAGCTCAGGCTTATAAGAAGAAAATGGCAATGTAACTAATGCTCACCTGCAATAAGCAGCATCTGCTAGAGAAAGTATGTGCAATGAAGCCTGAATATGTAAAATATTGTTTTATCTGTTAGGTTTCTGTGGTGTCATCGCTAGTGGATTTGTATCAAATTAGATTATTATCTAATAACTGTTCACATCACAAGCAAATGGGTCCTGCTTTAATGTGGGGATTTGTTTTGGGTTTTATATCATTATACATTAAATACTTTGGGTTGTAAATTGAATAAAAAATAATTTAAAGATGCCATATTGTGATAAGCAGAGATTGAAATTTCAACCTTTGGCTGCGCAAGGCAAACATGGCAGACGGGGTTTCTTGATATAAAGGTTACTGATTACGTATATAACCATTGCTTAAGGAAGTCCAGCTGTCCAAACATTTTTCTTAAGGGCACGTAGTTGCATTTGCCTGTAAGAACCCAGCATGATAACATAATTCAGATTTGTATTGTAACTTTGTAGGACACAGTAACTTGTGTGGTGACACCAAAACATTTTCTCACTGACCTCCCTCAGTCCCACAGTGTTGTCTTGTCAGATCAGTTACAAATAGACTGACCTATGCGCTGGCATTACCTCAGTGTGTTCAGTCTCTCTGACGCTTTACGTCCTCTGTTCTCAGTAGAGCTCTCCTAAGATTGACTAGTTTTGGAGATGCATTCCTGTCTTTAGAGATGAAAGAATAACTCAAGCCAAAAGGAGTGAGAAAATGTATTGATCATTAATCATTATTGATAAATCTGACAAGGAAAATCAGGAAATCCTCACTGAAGAGGCTTGACAATAATTGTAGTGTCACTATTTCTTGTTGAAAAATGACAAACAGTTAACCGATAATCAAAAACCCTTTCCAATTATTTTTAATTAATCGTTTTATTGGCACAACTAAATAAGTTGTGGGTTGGCATGAAATCCAAGAATCTCTGCTGGTGAAAACGTTTGAGTCTGACAGCAAAAAACAAAAACTGCTTTCATTCTTCTCAGCGAACAATGCAGGTGGTTGGCTCTTTGACAGAACAAATCCCCTGCCAAGCACTTTCTTCATCTGTCAGGGTGGTGGTGATAATCTAAAGCTCTTAATAAATCATAAATGTCTCTTGTTCTCCCTGCAGGCCCCGCGGTTAGCAGAGCGGTACTGTGTGTGCCACCTGGCCACCGGGGACATGCTGAGGGCCATGGTGGCCTCCGGCTCGCAGCTCGGCAAGAAGCTCAAGGAGACCATGGACGCTGGCAAACTGGTAACTATCTGCTCCTCTGCTTCTCATGATCTGTGTGTTTCCTTTCTCTGCCTCTTCAGACCCCTCTGAGGCTCTGTGTTGATGTTACAGCCTTTAATGTTCAGTCCCTCATGACTTCATGTCTCATGTGTTTGTCTTCAGTGACATTCACAGCTGAAATGTCTCTGAAGCACAAGTGTGCAACAAGTGAGAGACAGAAAACCAGACTTTTTCTGAGAAATGTTAATCTTTTGAGTTGGAGCACAGCCATAAATTGAGAAGTGTAACACTTACTAACACTTATTTGCATAGCTGCTAATGGAGTTTTGTTAAATGTAATTTAGACTGTGGTAAGACTGTACTGAACAGTTACCATCATAAAATTGACCTTGTTTTTTTGCATGTCTAAATGTGGTATTTCTGTTTGAATTAGTAGAATGAGTTTCTTAAAATGGCTGCGTAGGATTGTTTCATGTTATCCAAACAAGCGATTAAAATTACAAAAGTCAACCTTTTTATTGAAAAATACAAACTGTCCAGGTAAACATGTCCAACGTGTTCTTATCCAACAATATGTATGGTGCTTTTATCGATACTAAGTGGTGTTTGAAAAATGTTTTTACTACCCTCCATTTCTTGGCATGCATGTGGTTGTTCAGTACTCATGTGTGCAATGTACGGAGGGAAACTAAAGGCAGTGCTATGTCTTCGGTACCGGTGTGTGTTATCGTCTGCCGGTTCTATCCTCAATCGCTGTCACATTCATGCCTTTTAATGACTCAGTGGAGTCCATAGAGGGGTTTCCTCTGCAGATTCTTAAAAAGGAATTACAAAGTTCTTTACCTGAAATTCTAGATTTTCTCATGCGTTCTGTCTAGATTAGCAAAAACTTTGAATGTTTCAATATTGAAGAAAAATGATTTCAAAACTGACAATACTTTTCATCCCACAGAATAAAATAAAATGTTCTTTTACCGCAGTCAGAAAGCTGTTAGCACAGGGAGGCACAATAGCTAACATTAGTAGTAAAACAACACTAATAATTATCTATTTTGGCTCAATCACAATTCAAGTTAATGAACACTTTCTCAGTTAATCCGATTAATCACAAAAATAACTTCAAAAACATTAGCAGCAGCTTCAACAGAAGGTTAACCAATAAAAAAACTGTTGGTAAAGCCCATCTTCCACGTTGTTGTTTATTGACTGTAACACTTTCTTTTACTCATAATCCTACTTTTCTTTTATTTCATTCCCTTGTAGATGTTAAACTCACACACTGAGATTTAAAGGGGACCTATCATGCAAAATGTACTTTTTGATGTCTTTTATACATGAATACATGAATATGTGTCCCCGGTGTGTCAGGGAACTCAAGCAGTGTCAGAAAATAAAACTCTTTTCCTCCGTACCCAAATCTCTAAAAACGGGGGTACAATGGAGCTGATCCAGATTTGCCGCCGATATAGAGTGGCGAAGTCCCTCCCCTTCCGGTGGACCTCCATGGGACCTTATTTCGGAAAAATTATGTATTGAAGTCAATGGAGAGAGAAAGATTATCTTTCGATCCCGTTTGAATTGTACCACGAATTACACATATGTTGTTTGTCAATTTAAAAGATAATTTTGCAAGTCAAAAAAAAAGTGTCGTAAAACTGTGAAGGAACACTTTTGTTTGTGTGAAACGCTCAATGAACTACATCTCTGGTCTCGCACAACAACACAAGTCACCAAGATGGCCGTCACTACTGTCTTGTCAAAAAAGGGATTGACTATACCCTCACTATCGCCAGAATGAAACGCGTCCAGAAGAATGTCATGCAAAGCTGCCTGCCTGCCTTCCTTTGATTCTCTCTGAACTGCCTGGTCGTTTTAATGTTTAATGTCAACCATTTGTGCAGATAGCATGAAGTAGAGAAGATTGCCGATGCTAATGTAGCGTTAGCATTTCTCCCCCGGCTTAAATGGTGTATTATAGAATGATCACACCGGTGTGACAGTACTCTTCAAAGGGTTCACGAAATATGACTACTACTCTTACTGTTTAACATTTTGGGTTACTTAATGTTACTTCATGTTAAGGCAAATAAAAATGACAGCCTCGAAATTTCCTATGTATCCTGGACATTGGAACAGTCCTTCGGCGGGACTCGATGACGTAGCATGAGCCGGCAAAAGCTCCGCCCCCTCTTTATTTCAGTAAAAAAAAAAAAAGAAGCTTTATTTTTTTTATTTAGCCTTTATTTATACAGGCGAAGATCTCATTGAGACACAGGGTCTCATTCTCAAGAGAGACCTGTTTATACCCAGAATCAGCACTTTTGGAACAGGAAGAGAAATAGAGGATATGAGCAGTGTTGGGACTAACGCGTT
Source organism: Trematomus bernacchii (assembly GCF_902827165.1). NCBI lineage: Eukaryota > Metazoa > Chordata > Actinopteri > Perciformes > Nototheniidae > Trematomus > Trematomus bernacchii. The sequence goes on along the minus strand of NW_022987564.1, from coordinate 18,627,878 downwards.
ACTGTAACGCAACTACCTTTTGCGGTAACTAATAACGTTACTAGTTACCTATTCCCATTCAGTAACGCCGTTATAGTTACTGTGATTTAAATGGGTGCGTTACTGCGTTACATTATGTGATCCAACTGAACCGAATCTCCCTGCGGATGTAACTTACAGGCGAATACAGTGATGTCCTCTCACAGTACCATGGAAAAGTGAAAGTGACCAGAGAGGAGTGGTGATTGGTTAACGCAGGGTAACATTTCAGGGTAAGCCAATCAGAGACAGAGTTGGGCGGGTCTTGCCTTATGGGGAAAATACACAGACACACAAACACTTGCTAACACACACACATACACGGCAATGCCCACCACCAGCGCACACACACAATGGCAGATGCGAGAGCAGCAGCGCATTTACAACTTGGAGATATAACCACTATTTTCAATTTGTGGGGATAAAGGACGCAAAAAATATTACGGTGAAATGTAAACTGTGTGCAGGACAGAAAGCATTGTCCACATCGAATAACAGCAATGCCAATCTCCTGAAGCACCTAACTAATATACATGGGGCTATAAAACTAGTCACCAAAGACCTCACGTCTCAACCACCGGCAGTGACCCAGATGGAGCAACACCATCTAAACAGCCAAAAAACGATTTTTTTTAAATCGCCACATGTCACCCAGAGTCAACTAAACAGATTGATTGCCAGGTATGTTGTTGAGGAGGCTACAATAAAGATGCCTGTCAAAATGTCTAAACATATCTTTTGTGTTTTATTGTTCCACTACATTTCATAATGATAATTGCTACAATGATGGGGAGTTGTCTTTTCTCTTACTGTGCCACAGAACAACACAAAAACTTGTATTTTTATTGTTATTATTTTTAAAGTAAAGTAACTTGTTACTAGTTACTTTTATAATTTAGTAACTAATAAAGTAACTAGTTACTTTTTTGAGAGCAGTAACTATAACTATTACTTGTTACTTTTTAAAAGTAACTTGCCCAACACTGGATATGAGGCATGGCTGGAATGGGTGATCCGTTTGGTTTTTTGACCAAAACACTTCATAGACATGTTTTTTATATTTTTTTTATATATCTGAGACCTATGCTATTGCCTAAAAATAGCATGTGTGGTGATGTGTGTGTGTGTGTTCAGTACGGTGAGTCTTTCTGAACTTGTTGCATAACCTCTCTCTGTCTCAGCATGTGACTGATTTCCTCAGAGCTGTTTGTCTCTGTGTTTGCTTATATAAAGTCTGTTTTTCTGGCCTTTTATGAAATGACACCTCTCCCTTTATTTCCTCCCTGTGTGGCCGGGGAAGAAATCCCTGTCCACATGTTGTTTTCTGGCTCTTGTGCAGAGCTGTTGCTATGCAGATAAAAAGATGGATGAGGATATGTTGCTGTGTTTCAGGTCAGTGATGAGATGGTGGTGGAGCTCATAGAGAAGAACCTGGACTCTCCGCCCTGCAGCAACGGCTTCCTGTTGGACGGATTCCCTCGCACAGTCAAACAAGCAGAGATGGTTAGTGTTTATAAAGGACATTATTCTCAGCACCTCTATTCACCCTCTGTCTGAAACCAGAGCCCATTCTGCTTCGATTGGTTAGCTGGCCGGCTCTGTTCTGATTGGTCAACCGTTTAGAGATATCCCACCCCCTTAAACTATCACATACAATGTGTTCAAGCGCTAGCCAATAGAAGTGCAAGTGTTGCGTAGTGATGTCACTATGTTATGTGTGTGTGGTAGAGAAACTCCCTCTGTGGGGAACTTTGGGATTTTAGCCTTTGCAGACCATTTACATGCACCAAAACCTATAACACTCTACAGGAAAGGGAAAACCCCCCTAAAACATGATATGGCCTCTTTAATGTGATGTTATACTTTCTGCTCTTATCTTGAGAAACACAACTACAGTAGTTTCACATTTTAGGAAATTTGTTCTACAATTTAAACGGAATTGAAAGGGAGGCTACAACGCAAGCAGGACAAACTGTTTGCGTCGCTTTCTTAAAATGTAAGGTCTAAACAAATATAAAGAGCAACAGAAAGATGGAAAGATACACCCTACATTTTTAAAACAATTATAAAATGTAGGATTATTTCTAGTTGGTGGATGATCAAATATAAGTTTGGAATAACTTAAGAGTATCAATAATAATAAAGGTATATCTCTAATAACATGTTGCAAACTAAAGCATAGATGTTTTCTTCATTAGTAGAAAGGAGAGAAAGAGAAGCCTGTTTTTGTTTCATGTGGAAGAGGCAAATTGTAAAGTAAAAGCAACCATATACTATTTGAAAATGTACATTTTAACAGTAAAACACTTCTATTTAACATATCACTTGCATATGTAACATGTCTGACATTAAGCTGATGTCTTCATTTAATCTAATCATTATACCAGACAAAAAGAAACTATAAAGCTTTTTTAACAGTATTTTTGTCTCTTGGAGCTGGACGATTTGTTGGACAAGAGACAAGAGAGCCTGGACTCGGTGATCGAGTTCTCCGTCGACGACTCTATGTTGGTCCGCAGGATCTGTGGAAGGTAGGACAATTAATTATTCACCACCAGGGGAGGGATGCAATCTGTTTTATTTCCCAGGCACAACAACGGGTAATGAGCTCCCAGGATGGAAAAAGCTCCTCATTCTCTCCGAGTGTTAAACCCATCCATAGATTAACTTATTTAAACAGAAGAGACTGGGACAGTGAGATAATGCTGGAGAGAAGTGGAGCGTGAAAGCATGCGATTAACTGAGGAGGAGGCCGGAGAGCGTCCTGCAGCTGCAAGGTCGCAGGACGCATCCTTAAAGAAGCCGATGACTGCCGCGGCTGCTCGTGCCTTACTGTATTTTTAAACTGTGTCGGAACGCTCCTTTTCATGAGTCTCCAAAGAGATATGTGAAGAACAAAAAACGTAATTATTAGAATTAAGCTACAGCTCCCCAGTGACTTTCAAACGAACAGGGAAACATGCTGTTATAGTAATGAAGCTATCAGAAACAAACCGGTGCTTTTAAGAAATGTGGCCTCTTCACTATAAGGCAACAAAAAACATTCAAATATATTTTAAGTTTAGTTTTGAGTGTTAAGATAAAAGACACACTGTTATGTTTATGGTGTTCATACATTTTTCACAACAGTCACCCAAGCCTTTATAAAAGCATAGTTCTAGAGCAAATTGTGTTCATTTTATTTTAGACGGATTGAATTTGTGACGTTTGTCTAGGGAGGTCAAAAGCATCAAAACTCTGATATTATTTTGTGATATGACCTGTATTTCTAACATACTGTAGGTACCAGAGGTGGGAGTAAGTCCTACATGTGCAAGTCATGAGCAAGTCTCAAGTCTTGACCTACTGAGGCCTGAGGACCACAGATGGAAATTAGCTATTAGCTATAATCTGGCATATTGCATCTCTTCTCTTTGCTGAGATTAATCTTTTTGTATGCATGGTCCTTCTATAAATAAATACAAGTATCAAGCAAGTCCCAAGTCACTGTGGTGAGAGTCAAGCAAGTCAAGTCATTGCTCAGGTCAAGCAAGTCAAGTCAAGTCATACGAAATTCTGATGAATAAGCCCAGTTTCTGCATTTAAATCAGTTAAAAGACAGTGGTTATGAAAATGGATTGAACCCACACTATGATCTTCATTACATACACAGTTAATCATTTGAAATCTAATTTAGACCGATGACAATCATATTAGATTCATATTAACCCTAGAACTGCAGACAATATGGCTAGGACTCAGTCAAAAAGTCTGTTAAAGGCAGAATTCCAGGTAAGAAAATCATATATGGCATTTGCCATTACACATATTTAATTTACATTTCTGTTAACACTAGAACCGCCAACAGCGTCAGCACCTACATAGATATCATTTTCAAATCATTTAATTTGTTCCTCTTCATAATTTCCTTATAAACTAAGTAGGACGATTTAAAACTCACTTAATTGGGTTAATCTAGAAATGGCTTCAGTTTATCATCATAACAGATCAAAAAGTTCAGATTCATTTTACAATAAATCAAGGAATGATGCACTTCTACAAACAAAAACAACATAATTAAAACATTTAAACAAACTACTAAAAGTAGATGAACTACATTATTCAACAGTTTACAGTAACTTCTGATAATAACACAGGGGAAATAGAGGCATCTCTTTTCCTCTCTCTCTCTCCCTCCTGACAGCCCGTCAGTATCAGGGTTAGTACAAATGAATCCCTTGGCGGTTCTAGTGTTCATTTACCGTTTTGTCTTCTCTTTGCAATGCTTAATCGATTTGAAACCAAGTCTAACGTAGCTTAAACTTAACGTTAGCTTTCTAGCTAACACAACACATTCACGCACCTTTCTCTGTGGGTTTTTTTGTAGTGACGAATGAAGTTGGATGTTGTGGTGGTCCTGTCACTGATCTTTATGCTGCAGACCCTGCATACCGCTGTTCTCTTCTTATTAGCGTCATCGACAACATAATCCTTGAATCCAAACTTCACTATTTGCTAGCCGCTGCCATGTTAACTGACAGTCCTGCCGTCTAGTGGGTTGCCAGGTTTGCACGCATGGCGCTATAATCACCCAATCACGTTTGGAAAAAACTAAACGTAATATCTCACTACAAAAACAAACGCAAATATTTAATTTTAAACAGTCAAGTCCTTTCAAGTCATCTGTCTCAAGCTTAAGTCAAGTCTCAAGTCATGAATACCAAGTCAAAGTCAAGCCAAGTCTTTTATCAATGTTAGTCAAGCAAATCTCAAGTCCAAAAATATGCGACTCGAGTCTGACTCGAGTCAAGTCATGTGACTCGAGTCCCCACCTCTGGTAGGTACCATACGTATACTTATCAAGGGGCTTGAGAATTATGGCATCCTGTCAACATTTAAAAAACTAAAATGACCCCCCCTAATAACGCAACATTGTAAACAAAACATCTGATTTGATATCAGCAGAAGGAAAGATAGTACATGTAAGCTGTTGGCAGCCAGTATGCGAGATGCTGTTGACTTGCATTATAGTTTGGTAGAGCTCCTTTAAGTTAAAATAAGTATTCACATTGTGGGATGTTGTGATGTGTCTGCGCAGTTGGGAGCGCTTGGTTGTGGTGCTGCTTCATTCTGTCTAACATGCACTACCCCACTGTCTCATTGTGTCGGTTTGTGTATTTATCCTTCATGTTGTGCGTTTTCTCAGAGATTAGGTTGTATGTGTGCAAATGTGGTGTATATTCTAATACATTTAAATAAGTATTTACATTGTATAGTGCAGGGGTCGGCAACCCCTGGCACGCGTGCCACCAGTGGCACACTAGGAATAAGTGTGCAAAATATTTCAATTGTATTTTCGGATCCTGAACGAGACCGCCGGAAGAGCGCGTCTCCCCCTGCAGAAGGAAGCCATGCACGCAACGCAGCGCAGAAGGATAACTTCTAGGCCCCGCTCTCTTTAACTCCAGTCGACTTTCTGCTGCTTTCCTCCATGGTGAAACGACCAGGGGTGTAGCGCACTTCACACATTGCATTACCCATAAGGAGCTGTACATGCCGCAGTTTTTGCGTGGCTGTGTCTTTAGTTAAAAACCCAGTGGCGATCTGCTCATCTGTCATCGAAAATAATATGCTACACAGGGGCGGACTGGCCAACTGTGTGTTCTGGAGAATCACAGTACGTCCGGCCGTCAGAGAACCGAACCGGTCGCCAGCGGGCCGTTGACGACCGGGCTCGGTTCTCTGACGGCCGGCACCGCCCTTTATTTATTTAACTGTGTTTAAACTGCATCATGTAAATTGCACCAGAGTCCTGCATCGGGTCGGGTGGGTTACCCGCAAAAAAAGTGATTCCCGGGTGGTATTTTTTCAAATGCTTTTTTCCGGGTTCGGTTCTGGGTAAAACAAAGATGATGCGGGTCGGGTCGCGGGTGTTGCATAATAAATATATTAAAATAATAATAATTTAGTTTAATGTTTAAATCCTCAGACCTCTCCCCCGCGGGACCGCGCATAATCATAACCTCTGCAGCGCATCAATCTGCTGCTGAGCACGCCACATTCGAAATGGCTGAGGCGAAGCTCGGAGAATACAGCATTTTCAATAACACTTCCTCAAGAGGGAAATCCAACGTCTGGGAGGCTTTTGGTGTCATCCTAGATGGAGAAAATAACCAACATCCCATGCTTTTTGAGACAAATATGCAACTGCGTGTGTTAATAATTGCACGTTTTCACTGCTCATATATATGCGGGTTCGGGTCGGGTTGCGGATCTCGTGCCGACGGGTCGGGTCGGGTTGCGGAACTAATTGGCAATATGTGCGGGTAGCGGGGCGGGTTCGGTATTGCACGTTGCGGGGCGGGAGCGGGTCTTGAAAATCAGACCCGTGCAGGACTCTGAATTGCGCTGACAGGCGACAGAGGTCCACAGCTACCCCGCAGCGAGGCTCCTCCCGTTGACAGTTAAAAACCTGTTACGCACCGCCCCCCCGGTACCGGGCGGATAAACGCGTCATTTGCAGGAAACAACGTCTAAGGAATCTTAATATTGAATAAAACTATGAATGTGTTATATCCATGTAACGGGAAGAAACTCAGCTAACTGATCTTTTTAATTTTTTTTTTTCAAAAAAACCCCACATTGCTAGCACTCAGCCTCTGAATTAGCCTCAAGCGAAAAAAACGTAACATACTAAGGCAACTAAACTCACTCTAACTCCCTTATTACTTATCCTAGATGCACAACCAACCACTCTTTTTTGGTGTCCTGGAGACACTGAATCTAACGGTGGCCTCCTCAACACTCAGTGATAAACATTCGCGACGCTATCAACGAAAGAGTACATCATCACATGTGGAGCTAAGTAGCTAAAAACGGTAATATATCTTACCTTGGTCAAAAGTGGTCTTCAATGGCATTAAAACGATAAAAAAACGATGCTGCAGTTAATCCATAGGTTCATCCAATGTGTCTGTGTTCCTTTGAAATTATTTCTGATAATCCATGAGGAATGAAATTGATAATCCATGTTATTCCGTTTCTAGATGTCAGAGCTAGACTGTAGCTTCACTCTAATGCAAAATTACATGCGCAAAGCCCCCACCATTTTTCTTCATAACGTGTGTGGGTGTGTGCCTCCCCTTCGATTCTATTGGCTCTAACGGTCACAAGGGTGTGTCAACCAACCAAATCGACCAAGGGAAGCCAGAGATATGTAAAAAAAAACATTTTCACCCAAATCACCTCAGAGGTGGGGGTTTTTGGCTAAACCTCTCTAAAAAGGTCAAATGTCACTTGTTTTGCATCAATCTTGATACAGGGTACTTATTATATGTTGTACTTTGGATTCCTAAAGCTTTTAGTCTACTAACCCATCATCCAAGGGTAGTTTTCACTATCTGTAAAAAATAATTTTTGGACGGACACTATAATTTACAGTTTTTTACTATGTAAAATCTGAATTTTCTTTAAAATAAAAAACATTTATATTGATTCTGACACTTCTACATCCAACTCACAGGTTTATCATTACTTTGAGAACAAAGATTATTAATTTAACCCTTTTTGAAGGGAAGATATGGTCATTTGTTCTGGGAATGTCATTTTCGAGCCTGAGACCTGAAAAACAGGCTCAGAGTGGAACTTAACAAACGTCGGCACACTAATCTTCTTTTTTTTTTTTTAAATGGCACTTCGTATCAAAAAGGTTGCCGACCCCTGGTATAGTTTAATGCCCTGCTGCCCTTCTGAAACACACCACCACGCCCATAGCTCACAGTCAGTCCATTCATAGTCCATATCATATTCTGTTCAAATGTATTCTTGTAAAACTCTGCTTTTTTTGTCAAGATGGAAGATGTTTTCACACAAATAACACATAAAGTAGATATGGAAACTTGTGATTTTTCTAAACAACAACCAAACTATAAAAAGACGTGTATGTTGAAGTAAATAAAGGGCTGTGTCTTCATTGATTATAAATCAGTGTGATTATAAATCAACAAAAATGCCAAAAAAAAATCCTTAAATTGTAGCTGCATTAAATACATAATTAAATGATCAACTGACACTCATGGCGTCTTTCTACTGCATGGTGCGGTTCAATCAGACATGACTGGCCTCGCTTTTTTTGGATTTCCACTCCAGATCAAATGATATTTAAAAATGCTGAAAATTAAGGAAATGAAAAGAGGTCACACATTGGTCAGAGAGATTTGTCACAAGGGCGTCACAGTACATCCTCCACATTTGAAAAAAAACTATAAAAAAAACGTTACAATATATGGCATTTCATTTTTTTAATATGAAATACTACAGGGTACAATTGTGTACCGAACATAATGGAATTTCTCTGGCATTGGTATGAGCTGAAACCTTTCTGGTATTGTGACAGACTCGTTTCGACATGTGCTGACCTTTAAGAGTACAGAGACAAATGGGGCACACCATCCATCAGCTGATTTATCTTTAGGGCGACAACATTTCATTTCATCAACATGTAGTTCAATCTCCACAGTTAGGCTAAGAAAGGGCTAACAGCACAACCCAGTGGTTTCGGTCGTTTACTGAAAACATGTCAGTCGGTTAAAACTGGATTAAACATTGTTCTCTTAAAAACGAGATTATAACTTATTTTAATGCTATTACCTTGTTTTTATCATGACCATGTTTGAACAGGTGCAATGTTTCCCATTAATTGGATGTGTGAATAATAGGAATCACTAGCGATGTCTGTAAAGGTCATCCATGTAATTTACCAGGAATTATATGTGAAAGAGGATGTCACATATATTACTGTGTTATTTCATAGCTTGTTAACCTCTGCTAACGTACCAGTTTGGTAGGGATGCACCAATGTCAAATGTATCTGCAGATGTTTAGAGTAACACCTTTGCTGATGCCCTCCATTTCTTGGCATGCATGTGGTTGTTCAGTACTCATGTGTGCAATGTACGGAGGGAAACTAAAGGCAGTGCTATGTCTTCGGTACCGGTGTGTGTTATCGTCTGCCGGTTCTATCCTCAATCGCTGTCACATTCATGCCTTTAATGACTCAGTGGAGTCCATAGAGGGGTTTCCTCTGCAGATTCTTAAAAAGGAATATCAAAGTTCTGTTCCTGAAATTCATGATTTCCTCATGCGATCTGTCTTGATAAGCAAACACTTTGGACTTTTCAAAATGTCTCAAAATATTGAAAATAATTTATTCCAAAACTGACAATACCTTTTATCCCTCAGAAAAGAAAACATATTTTTACTGCGTTCAGAAAACTGTTAGCTTTCTTGCTTGCTGATTTTAATTAATTTTTATAAATTATAAAAATATTAACTTTGTTTTAGCCATCTTTGAATGAGCACAAACTTCTAAAACTCTGCTGTACTATATTCTCAATGAGGAGATTTTATATTACAGCAATCGGTGAATGCATTTAATTCCGTTTCTGTCATAATTATTTTTCCTCCTGCAGTGCTATTGTGCATAAACAGTTAAATATAATACATGTCATTTAACAGGGATAGTTTTTGTGTGTTTGCCACAGACAGACCACTTCTCGGGTCCATGTTAATTCTGTTCTGACGACAGAGACCGCAGCACTCTGCTGACACACGGAGACTGAACTTTAGACAAAGTTAGGAAGTTGTGAAACATTTCTCATAACTCAAACACTCTCTCAATGTTGGACTTCATTTACCATTCCTGAAAACACATGCTATGCAGGATATCCTGCAGCATCCCCCCCCCGCAGCAGTAGCAGCTCCACACAGAGCAGAGGAGACGAGCTGTGAGTTACTGTAAAGTTATGGCAGTGCCCTCAGTCAGTGTTCTAAAGCCTCAATATGACGGACAGACTTCACATTTGTCCGTCATAATTGACAACAAGGAAGCTAATGCAACCTCTTCCAGTCAACGAGCAAAACGTAAACATCAGCGACTGCCATGGGCGCACGTCATCTTATTTGCCGATGTGCCAATGGAGGTGAATACTGCTAACATCGGCCGATGTCTTGTCGACGCATAGGTGCATCCCTACAGTTTTGTCCTTTCGCATATCTGGTTAAATAAGTAGACTTTTCCTCTTTGTCTTCATTTTGCCACAAGCAAAATAAGACAACCAACAGAAACCACTGCACAACCTGATTGTTTATTTCTCCACCTATTTTGAAAGAGGCTCTGATAGTAAATATTGCTGTTCTTTTCTAACCAGCTCTGACTCCTTTCATAATCTCTACAGGCTGAGGCCTGAAGAGAAAGCAAACACTTCTAAAAGTTTAATTGGCAGCATGTTGTTGTTTCCATGTCTACAGCCTCCACTGTGCAACAAGTCATGATTTACATAACCGGTTTCTGTCTGCGGGGTCCTTTTGCAAGGAGGAGGCCGCATGCTGCCTTTTTACAAGCCAAGTAGGGCAAGGGCAGCATGTGGGATGATAAAGGGACAGTTAAGCAGTTAGTGAGGCTGTGGCTACGTGGATGGTGTGCTGGACTTGGAATCAGGGGGTAGCAAGTTCGAGTCCCACAGCAGTCAGCATGTCGTTGTGTCCCTGGGAAAGACACTTCACCCCAAATTGCTCCTGTGGGGATTGTCCACAGTACTGAATGTATGTAAGTCGCTTTGGATAAAAGCGTCTAACAAATGTAATGTAATGCGAGTCACCGTGGCCGTCTAAACCTCATCCATCCTCCTCTGCTCTCACTCATATTTCTTTTTCGTCCTTGTCCTGCCTCTCTCACTGTGTCCCCTCCGTTTCCCCCAGACTAATTCATCAGCCGAGTGGCCGCTCCTACCACGAGGAGTTCAACCCCCCCAAAGAGCCCATGAAGGATGACGTAAGTAGTTTAACTATCAACCCACTTAGAAACCACTTCTGGCTAATCTGCCACCTACTTAAACTCACTGCCAAGTCTGAAACTGGTGACAATCAGCCAGCTTCAGACGCAAGCTGAATGTAGAAAAAATGTCCAGGGACATTTACTAAATGTATACATTAAGATGTTTCTGGGTATCATCATTTGGATGATACCCCGGTACCGGGGGCAAAACTCAACATCTTGCAAGAAACAGCGTCTGAGGGCTTCTTAATATTTAACAAACTATGAATGTGTCATACCCACTTAACGGGAAGAAACTCAGCTATCAGAGAATATTAACCATTTTTAGCTAAACGAAACACAAGGGTCATACCAAGCCTCTGAATTAGCCCTGAGCAAAAAAATGCTAACGCACTTAGCACAGAACTCATGGTAAAATATCCGTATTACTTATTGGATCTGCACAAACAATAGAGCAAGCTGAGATTCCACAGATTCTAGAAATATAAGTATCATCACTGAGCGATCAGAACTTGCGGCAGGGGAAGCAAACCCAGAACGTAGCTTTACGGAGGAAAAACGGGAGAAATGTCTTACCTTTTGCTGTTTCTGATCAAAAGTTGTGTTCAATGGCATTACAACGCTGCTGAAGCCGATGATTACTGATAATCCATCTTCATATTTATGTCAATAACGGAGTTTTCATATATAGTTGCTATGAGAGCTACGAGAATGTATGACAGCTTCCGGTTCTGGGGCATTCTGGCTACGCATCACTCATTCACCAATGGGTAATGTTTAGATGGAATTTAGGAACTTCCCCTCGATTCTATTGGCTCTAACGGTTAATAAGAGGTGTCAATCATCAAAATCGACTGAGGGGGGCCAGAGATATGGAAAATGCACCCAAATGACCCCAGAAGGGTTTGTTTTTTTCTAAATCTCTCTAAAAAGGTCAAATGTCACTTGTTTTGCATCAATCTTGATACAGGGTACTTATTATATGTTATAGTTTGGATTCCTAAAGCTTTTAGTCTCCGATCCCATCATTCAAGGGTGGTTTTCACTATAAGTAATGTTTTTTTTTTTTGGACGGACACTATAATCTTTGTTTTTTTATGTTCAATCTGAATTTACTTTAAAATAAAAAATTCTATATTGATTCTGACTTTTCTACATCCAAATCACAGGTTTATCATTGCTTTGAGAAAAAGGATTATTAATTTACCCCTTTTTAGAAGTGTAGATATAGTCATTTGTTCTGGGAATGTCATTTTCGAGCCTGAGGCCTGAAAAACAGGCTTGGGGCTTAACTGGTTGAATCTTGAATCACCACAAAGGAGTTGATTAACATGAAGAGACTCAATAGTTAAAGAAGATGACATCTAGTCTATTTCCTTCATTAAAGAATGTACAAATGTGTAAAAACACTGCAAATAAACGCATTCTTTTGTTTTGGTGAAAAGGAAAAACATTTCTCAGAGAGAATCCTCACTAGGGTATTACAGTACATCTCGCTCAAACACCTCATCTTACAATTATTAAGTGCAGACGTTCCTTTGTTTGGATTCCAAACAAACCATGGCATTTTCCAATAGTCGATCGTACTAGCTATACAGAAACTCTATGGCTGCCGACAAGTGCAAACACGCTTCAACGGCCCAAAACACCTGCACTTAAAAAAACTATGGAATTATAAAAACACAAATGTGCCAAAATACATGCAAATGAAGAAACCGCTTCACCAACTTGACAACACATGCACCACATTTAGAAAACATTCAGCAACTTCACTCAACATGTGCAGTGTTTCCTTAAAAAAACTCAACGGAAACCAGGGGACACTAAAAAGTGATGCCCACAGCTGGGACCGGAGCGCTTATTGACTTTCAGGGATTATAAAGCTTTCTAAATGCTACTCATGTTGTCAAGTTGGTGAAGATGTGTCATTTTGATGTGGTTTGGCACATTTGTGTTTTTTTCATTTGCATAATTTCTGAAGCTGCAGTGCGTTTCCCTGAATGGAAGTGTTTTAGGCTGCTGAAGCGCGTTTATACCTGTCGACCTCCGTAAACGCAGCTCAAAATGAGTGGAGTTGAGCTATAGCATGCATGTATGTGGCTTTAGGTTTAAAACTGAGGAGCATTGATCTGATTGTACAGGTTTCACAATCTCAGCCCGTTCTCTGTCTCTGTCCTTCTTCTCATGGGTTTCCTCTGCTCTTGTCTGCACTCAGCTGACAGGCGAGCCGCTCATCCGCCGCAGCGACGACAACGAGAAGACGCTGCATTCCCGTCTGGATTCCTACCACCGGCAGACCGTCCCTCTGGTGAAGTACTACAGCGCCCGGGGCCTGCACGCGGCCGTCAACGCCTCCCTGAGTCCCAATGTGGTCTTCGCCTCCATCGTAGCTGCCTTCTCCAACGCCACGGAACTCCCCGCCCTCGCCGTCGCCTGTAAAGACCAAGTTTCCTTCATTTAAACCCTTTTTCTTCCTTCCTCCCTCCTTGGAGATTATACAAGAGCTGATCAAGTTTAACAGTGGCAACAAAAAGTACCTTTGCAATCTAAAACATGGAAGATGGAGACTCAACTTGGCACCAGTGTGATCCCTGTTGTAGAAACAGAAAGGATGTAACGTTTTGTTTCTCTTCATCACAATATCAAATCTGAAAGAGAACTAATCAATAATCACAACGCAAGCTGAGCTCTACGCTGCTTCTGCCTTTCGCTTACACAAAATAAGATTAAATGTTTTGACATTTAGCAGAGCAGAATGCCATGCACGTTTCTACAGAGGCCTTTCACAGGAAGGCGTTTGAAAGTATTGACGTTTGCCGCACATTGTTTGCCCTCGCTGGACAGGTTTGCTCTTGTTTAATTGATGACTCTGCCCTTTTCTCTCCCTCAGTCTCTGATTCTCATGCACAGACTGTACATTAGGACTCCTGTTTTCCCCATCAGCTACATTTCCTCCTCTTTTCATGCCTTTCATGTAGAAAATATTACAGACTTGCATTGTTTTACCTGCCAGTCATTTTTAAAGTACTTTTAATGTTCTTTAATTAGTTTTGATGTGTAGCAGTGGAGAAACCATCAATGTTGGTTTCATTTGCAGTTAGAAAACCACAATGACAATTTTATTTTACAATACTAAGGGAAATAATATAATGCATGACCTTATTGCTGAAAAAATATCCTATAAAAGCTAAAACGGGGAGGAGAAAGTAACATTTAATGAAACCTTAAATCCAACATTTGTAATTTGCATAGCCTTTATTTATATAGAAATATGGCATAGTGACTTCATCATAGTCTCTATACGGTATCAGAGGGTTTCACACTGAGACAGGCTAACTGAATCACGGCTATTTAAAACAGTTGACACCCGATTTTCTCACTTTGCTTAAAAGAAATGCAGGACTTTTTATAGTCATTCATAAACTTGCCGTTTGCTTTTATATTCAGTTGGACTTTTTCTTTCTGAGAGCCTCATTATCCCTTATGCCCAGGGAAATAAATAATAAATACATGTAAGAAATGTCCTTAAATCTACAAAGAAAGTCTTTGAAACAAATTGAACTTAAAGTAATAAAATGTTCTTTATTAACAAATATGTACATATAATAACCAGCACATTTATGCATACAACTATAAAAATAGTACTCCAACTTAAAACTCAAATCATTCAATGAAATCCATCCTGATCTTTTGAATATTGTGCATTTTTTATATTTATTTTTTCCCTTTTTATGGCACATTTATTTAAAAAAATGGTGTGTGGGGCAGTTGAGGGAGGGAAAAAATAAAATAAACTAAACTTCTTTTAGAGACCCTGGATTCTTTACAAGTTATTAATTTAATATAACATACCTGTATTCTTTTTTTTTGTCGCGTATTATTGACATATCAGTATTTAAAAAATAAATAAAATGTAACTTGATATCAATATAGAGCTACATCCCTAGTGAGTGATCCAATACTTGACCAAATGATTTTATTTGAGGAGTTGTTGTTTTTTTGTCAGACTTTGTTAAAACCTATCAGTAAGATGTATTGGTTTAATGTTGCTAGGTTTGAATCTTAGACTTAAGGGGTTCAAATAATGTGTATCTGACTGTGTTCATTGGAACCCAGGATGTACTTCCCTTTCTTCGTCGATCCTTCTCTATAATCTGCTGCCTCCTTCCTCATACTGCTGTCCCTCTGGCAGCAACATGAATGAACTTGTATACACTTCTGAGACCGTACTGGTAAAAAAAAAACTGTATTTAATTGTTAGCTCATTTGCTAAATCAGTACTGTGAAACAGACTGTACCAAAGTAGCAGAATTGTTCCTTGTTTAGACCTTCCAGTGTGTTTGAAGTTATCTCAAATGTGGCTCTACCCCTTTAATGGTTTTACACGGTTTAGTAATGTGTGGTTTCTGCTCTCATTTTCCTCTCAAGTGATGCATGGGACTTCCTGTTAGTCTTCTCTGGAATTTTATCGGAACAAACTATTTCTGAGAAGCTATTTTCCTCAGTATCCATTAGTGTGAGCGCCACAAACAAAACCGGTAACACTTTCCGCCATGCCCATATTCTTTGATGCATTATAACCCCAATTATGTTTAACTATAATTTACTCATATCACTGTATTATTATAAGCCACATTTGTATAGTTTTTTACAATAATTATAACACGTAAAGCATTTTATATGTAGAGCACTTGTTGAAGCCCTTTTTGAGATGTACCTAATCCCTCTGGAGGGAACACTGGGATTTGAGTCTTTGCAGACCATTTACATGCACAGAAAACTATGTAAAACTGAATAGGGCTATACTTAAACATTTGGAAGTGTGTTCTTTTTCACAGGCCTGGTGGATAACCACACTTTAATTTTGGACTCAACGTTTTAATGCTGCTCCCAGAAGTCGTTCTTTTTGTTCCAAAGGCCTGGAGTTGCTTACTACGTTTTTTTTTTCCCTTTTCCTGACACTGGAACCAATGGGAGTTGTTAAAATCAATTCTTAAAATATCAACAGAAAGCAATTGTCCTCCGGTGAAAGCCAACCTTAAGGAAACTCCTCTGAACACTCAAGCGGCTTTGGAGGATTTGCCCTTGAATCGTCTCTTCCTCCTTCACCTTTGCGTTTCCTCCTCGTCTCTGTAGTCACCTGCTGTTGTTGTACAGTGGAAACATCTTGCATGCAGACTGTCACCTGCACTTTCCCCTGAATACTGATGTCTCTATTCTCACCGGGGTTGTTGTGATGAAAAACAATAGCAGATGTTCAGGAGGCCCAGTAGGCAGATTTGTGTCTTATTCAGCTCAACCAGGCAATTTCATGCCAAGTTTCCACTTTTAATATCCTTTCCTGTGCTCAATGATGCCTTAGTTACTTCTTTATTTATAACTTTTAAAGCTATGAACGTATAGATTTTGAAATATGACGGCTAACCTTGCTGCTTGTTTTGGTAAATGTTTGAAAAGCTTAGTGTATATTGTATAAAGTGGGTTTATATGAGGTCACTATCCATAGTTAGTGTGCTGTAAAGTAGATGGTGGAGATGCACTTCCAATTTAGAGAAACAGACAATATTTACTGCAACAAAGCCAAGTAATGCAATGATGTGCCAGGGGCAGCAGCAAAATGTATTTAAGCTATAGCTAAAAAGAAATCAATAGCTGTTTGAGTTTGCTATTTAGAGAATATTTTCACCGCTTCACAATGTATTCAGACAGCTCTTCAAACGAGGAACTGAATCCGTTATCTATGCACTCTTCAAAGCCACCAGACTTGATTGGAAAAATGTAATTTTCCTTGCAGAACATGTGATTTACTGGTTAAATGACAGTGTGACTGGTGGATCATAACTAACCCTTTAAAACACATTGACAATAACACAAACAAACTTACCCACCTCTCACATGTGTTTGAGGAAGAACAACTGTTTTTGTTAATGGGATCTGGAGGCTCTTACATAGATAACAGCTTTAGATCCCCATAAAATGGCGTTTGGTCGTGGTGAAAATATAGCTTAAACTGATATTGGTGTTTTTAGGTGGCTTGAATATTTTTTTGCTGCTTGCCCCGTCTACTAAGTCCCTCATATAACTCCCACTTAGAAAATATCCAATCTATCCCTTTACATGAATGTGACTTTTAAATGTGCACTTTAAAGTCAAAGCTGGCAGTCTAAAAGCACTCAAAGTAGGACAGTACTCATTTTTTCGTGTATTGCGCTTGACATTTTCAGCAATTAAAAGACCAAACATTATGTTATTAGTCATAGTTTGTCATTTTCTCTGTCATTCACCCACATCGTTTCTTCTCATTTCTCTTCTAGCTGGTTGAAAGCTGAGCGGCTACATTCCCACCATGGAGGAGGGTTGGATTTGGAAAAAGATCTCCAGTTGGTTGACAGACAAAGGGGGTTCAGTTAATATAAGGAATCCTTAGACTTTGTAAAAGTTAAGGTTAATGTTGCGGTGCTGTCGGGCTCACAGTGGTCATATTCCTCATGTTTACCCTTCTAATAAAAATCATGCTTTCCTACAATATTTATATTTTGTGCACATTGTTGTTTTTTTTCAACCTCCCAGTGTGCAATCGACACTTCTACAATGACAGTTGTAAACAAAATTAGACATGACTTTGACCTGTTAGCTAATTACGTTGGCTGTAGAATAGACGAGGAAACTGCAGAGTTTCTTTGTTTGGAGAAGGGAATTCCTAAAAAAAAACTCAAGTTGAATATGTTTTTGTGTCAGTCCTAAAATTAGACAATGATTGATATTTTGGCCTGGTAAGGAAAGAAAAAGAGCTGTTTGTACATCACCTTTTAAACAATGAGGACATTTAATGAACTTTGCATGTTGCAGGGTAACCAACCAGGAAACAGCCAAAATCACAGCGTTTCTGGGCAATAGCAGCTTTTTCGTCACTGTGGTAGCCTACTTGCAAATTTGTGAACGTGGTTCCTTTTCCTAAACATAAAAGGCTCATGAGAAATGACCTCAAAATATGTAGACATTTAATTTAGAGGGTATTTGTTTCTGCAAAAATATTTTGAAGCCGCATCTACTGTACTGTCAGTCAAGTATGGAAGATTTTAAAAGGCATTTAAAATAAGGAACATGCTGATGTGTCCATTGAATTAAAAACAAATACAATGAAAGATACAAAAAAGATAAATGGAATTAAAATGAAATGGCAAATAAAGAGACATTGCTTCTTGCTAATAAAAGTTAGCGCTGAGCTTCAGTCTGCAATGTTCAAAACAACAGATAAAGCCAGAAATCTAGGTGTAGTCATGGACTCTGACCTGAGTTTCAACAGTCACATTAAAACAATTACTAAATCAGCCTACTATCACCTAAAGAATATATCCAGGATTAAAAGACTAATGTCACAGCAGGATTTGGAAAAACTTGTCCATGCTTTTATCTTCAGTAGACTCGACTACTGCAATGGTGTCTTTACAGGTCTCACTAAAAAATCTATTAGAAAGCTGATTCAGAATGCCGCTGCTCGAGTCCTCACTAACACTAAGAAAGTGGATCACATCACTCCTGTTCTGAAGTCCTTACACTGGCTTCCTGTGTGTCAAATAATAGATTTCAAAATATTGTTGCTGGTTTATAAAGCTTTGAATGGTTTAGGCCCAAAATACATTTCTGACTTCCTGCTAAATTATGAACCATCCAGAACTCTCAGGTCTTCAGGGACTGGTCAGCTTTCTGTCCCCAGAGTCAGAACTAAACATGGAGAAGCAGCGTTCAGTTATTATGCTCCAAATATCTGGAACAAACTCCCAGAAACCTGCAGGTCCGCTGCAACTCTTACTACTTTTAAATCCAGGCTGAAGACTTTTCTTTTTGCCGCTGCTTTTAATTGAACTATTCACATCTTAAACTGCACTGTAACTTTTAACTTTTATCCATGTATTTTTTCTTTTAATGTTTATTTTATTATCTTCTCTTTTTAATGACTGATTTTAAATGCCATTTTCTTAATGTCTTCCATTTTTGTAAAGCACTTTGAATTGCCTTGTGTTGAAAGGTGCTATATAAATAAACTTGCCTTGCCTTGCCTTGCCTTGGTTTCTCTTTTTAATAAACAATTTTTTTGCAGAAAAACTCCACAAAGAGGAAATAGGCTTTACGATTAAGACTCATTAAAAATAAGTATTTATATAGCCCAATATCACAAATGTTACATTTGTCTCTGGACTTCACAGTTTGTACAGAATATCAGTATGACAATACGACACCCTCTGTCTTTAGACCCTCACATCGTACAAGGAAAAACTTCCAGAGAAAAACCCCACAGTTTAAAGGGGAACATGGGAGAAACCTCAGGGAGAGCATCAGAGGAGGGATCCCTCTCCCAGGACGGACAGACGTGCAATAGATGCCGTGTGTAAATCGAAGAGATAATACATTTTACAGCGTAGGTAGACCAAATGTTTGGAAATGCATTTGTCGATAATAAGATGAATCCACGAGGATGTCCATAATCCTGTGGGAGCCATCAGGGAAGTAGTATGATGAGAGTCAGGCAGGACCACAGTGATAGGTTCAGCCACGACTCGAAGTCCAGAACTCAAATCCAGAACTCAGGATAGAGGATCCAGGACACAGGACCGCAGCAACAGGATCAGCCACGACTCAGGATCCCGGCGTAGATATAGACACCAAAAAGAAATTTGGGGGAAGCTGGGTTATTGGGAACATGAGAGTACGCAGGTACAGACAGACAGAAGGAAGAAGTAAGGTGTCCCCCGACAGTCTAAGCCTATAGCAGCTAAACTAGCGTGTCTACGTACATGCACTCCCTTAGGATAGGGTTAGGGAAAAGAGTAGGAATTAAGAAGTATGCGCCACATCTATACCATGAGCGCATTGCTCCTAAAAAGTTTTTTGGCACTGACACCAATCAACAGTTGTGCGTCGACTCGGCAGGGATCAAGGCACATATATGCCTCCCTGCTTCCACCGTCTACACACACAACCAAATTACATACCATCAGTAAGGAAAAAGAGTAAGAACTCAAATGTATCGGTGAAGAGGCACAACGTGTCTACGTCAATGCACTCTTATTAGATTATTTTATCAACTATAAGCTTTATCAAAAAGGAAGGTCTTAAGCGTACTCTTAAAAACGGATAGGCTGTCTGCCGCCCGAACACAAACTGGAAGCTGATTCCACAAAAGTCAAGCTTGATAAGAAAATGCTCTGGCTCCCATTGTACTTTTAGAGACTCTAGGAACAACCAACAACCCTGCCTTCTTGGAACGCAATGCCCTAGTAGGACAGTAGGGTATAATGAGTACTAGTTAAACCCTGAGCCTGTTTTTCAGGTTTCAGGCTCGAAAATGACATGCCCAGAACAAATGACTATAACTTCACTTCTAAAAGGGTTAAATTAATAATCTTTTCTCTCAAAGCAAGGTTACATCTGTGAGTTGGATGTAGAAGTGTCAGAATCAATATAGATGTTTCTGTGTCAGAGTAAATTCAGATAAAAAGGTACATTCTTAGCTCCGCCTACAAAAAACCCATTACTTATAGTGAAAACAACCCTTGGATGATGGATTAGTAGACTAAAAGCTTTAGAAATCCAAAGTACAACATATAATAAGTACCCTGTATCAAGATTGATGCAAAACAAGTGACATTTTACCTCTTTAGAGAGATTTATAAAAATAAAAATAATATGAAATCTCCGTTTTTTACATAAATATGCAATGATGGATTATCAGTAATCCTTTCAAAGTGACACAGACACATTGGATTAACCTATGGATTAACCTTCAGCGGCGTTTTTATCATTTTAATGCCATTGAACACGACTATTGATCAGAATAACAGCTAATTTGAGACGATTTCCCGTGAATGTTCCGTAATTCACGTGTTGTGACGTCTGTGTTTGCTTCCCCTGTCACGAGTTCTGATCGCTCAGTGATGATACTTATACCTATAGAATCTGTGGAATCTCAGCTTTAATTTGATCTTGTTTTTGCAGTTACGATAAGTAATAAGGGTATTTTTACCTTGAGTTCTGTGGTAAGTGTGTTAGCATTTTTTCGCTCAGGGCTCATTTAGACGCTTCTTGTGAGACTTGTGTTTTGTTTCGGTAAAAATGGTTCGTATTGTCAGTTAGCTGAGTTTCTTCCCGTTAAATGGGTATGACACATTAATAGGTTTTTAAATATTAAGAAGCCCTGAAACACAGTTTCGTGAAAAAACACCCCACTGCCCCCTGTACAGGGGGCTCTAGGGCTTAACAGGTTAGATGGCGCCTGTCCATTAAGGGCTTTGTAGGCGAGAAGAAGAATTTTAAATTCTATCCTGTGTTCTATAGGGAGCCAGTGTAAGGCAGCCAAAACTGGAGTAATGTGGTCCCTTTTCCGAACTCTAGTTAGTACACGTGCTGCAGCATTTTGAATTAGCTGAATCGACTTAACTGACTTTTTGGTACACCCTGATAATAAAGAGTTACAATAATCCAGCCTTGAAGTAACAAATGCATGGATTAGTTTCTCTGCATCGTTTTGAGGCCTGATTTTTGCAATGTTACGTAGATGAAAGAAGGCGGTCCTTGAGATTGATTTTATGTGGGCGTTAAAAGATAAATCCTGATCAAATATAACACCAAGATTCCTTACAGTCTCACTGGAGGCCAAATTAATGCCATCCATAGTTAATATATCTTTAGATAGTTTGTTTCGTAGATTCTTTGGGCCGAGTACAATAACTTCAGTTTTGGCCGTGTTTAACATAAAAAAATGTAAGGTCATCCACGTTTTTAAGTCCTTGAGGCAGTCTTGAATTTTATTTAGATGATTGGATTCATCAGGCTTGATGGATAAATATAGTTGAGTATCATCCGCATCACAATGGAAATGTACAGAATGATTCCTTATAATATTGCCTAACGGAAGCATATATAATGTGAACAAAATAGGTCCAAGCACTGAGCCCTGTGGCACTCCATGGCTCACTTTGGTTTGCATGGAAGATTCATCGTTGACACACACAAACTGAGACCGTTCAGATAGATAGGACCTAAACCAGCCTAAAGCAGTTCCCTTTATGCCAACTAAGTGCTCTAGTCTTTGCAATAGGATGTCATGGTCGATAGTATCAAATGCAGCACTGAGATCGAGCAAGACAAGAATAGAGACAAGTCCCCTGTCTGAGG
Source organism: Trematomus bernacchii (assembly GCF_902827165.1). NCBI lineage: Eukaryota > Metazoa > Chordata > Actinopteri > Perciformes > Nototheniidae > Trematomus > Trematomus bernacchii. The sequence goes on along the minus strand of NW_022987564.1, from coordinate 18,605,872 downwards.
CCATCAGAAGGTCACTTGTGACTTTAACCAGAGCTGTCTCCGTGCTATGATGTGTTCTAAAGCCAGACTGAAAATCTTCAAATAAATCATTGTTTTTTAAGTAATCACACAACTGTTTTGCGACTGCTTTTTCAAGAATTTTGAAAGTTAAGAAGAATAGAACATCTAACTTTCTACCAAAATTATATAAATATGGGTTATAACGGCGATATCTACGGTCTTGAAAAGGAACTGAAATAAGTGTGTGGGAGAACATTTTAAAAGCTCTTGGTATTTTCATTACCAACCACAAAAGCTTTGTGGGTGTTATTTTTTGACTCATGACAAAATGTGGTACTATACCAAATGAATGGGGAACTACCACAGAGGAGGTTTTGAGTACTTTCCCAGGCAGTTTTGCCTTCACCAAACTTTACATGTGTAGTTGATATTAAAAGCAAAGTTTGAAATGTGTGTGTGGTTGGAGCAACACAACTTTTTTGGAGTAAAAATGGTAGAGGGTATAACATAACCAGTAGAAGCCTATGTCAAACCTGTGCTTAAGTGATAGACTGTGTAAAAAAAGGTAGGCTACAGTATATGAGTGAATCCACCACAGCTAACTGATGTAGTTTCTGACATGTCTGAACATGTAGCCTTGATGACAAACAGGATGATATATCACACAAGACTTCTAATTGTCTGATCTAAGATTACCATAAAAAGGCTATCACAGATACTATTGTCTGTTGTTAGTCTGAGAATAAACAAAGCAGATTAAAAGTGATAAGAGCAGTGATAAAAAGTGTTCCTGGAGTTTGAACACAATGCTCTATGTTAATTTTAATTTTCCCAGTAGGTTTCCTCTTTTTCCCCACTATCACATTTTACAGTAAACGCCAGCTGGACTTCCTGAGGGGCGGGGCTTCCGTAAGGACGGCGTAACGTCACCGGCGGGGCTTTCCTCCGTGACGTCAGAGGGCAGCGGTGGTGGAGCAGCACGAGAGAGGGACCGAGCGCGAGCTGCGGAGATTAAACAGAGAGCGTTTCTGGAGGAATAGAGACCCACCATCACCTGCCAGGATCCCCCCGAAAGGAGACAGCTGGGAACGGTTACAGAGGACTGTTAATACCTACAGCTTTATCGATAAACGCAAGAAGGGAGCCGAGACTGGAGCCGGGGTGTCCGTCGCATCTCTCCCCAGCCTCCTGTCGAAGAGACCCGGTCCACAGCAAGGTGAGTGCCCGGCGGAGAACCCGCCTCTGCCGCAGGAGATGTCTGTCTGATATGTCATGGGTTCAATGAGCCCTGTTGTTTATTTAGACGACCTATATTAAAATAAAAACTGCCACCTCAAAAGGAGTGAAGCAATTTGGTCAAATAACCTCTTAAAATGACACTTAGGTTATCTGCATCTGCTAGTCAGGAGTGCAACTCAGACCAGAACCTCCCAAACCATCCTTACAGGGAAGGAACATGTCCATGTAACATGTAGGGAGGATACAAATCAGTGTCCAGTGTTAGTACTGCTGCATGTCTGGAAATAATCATAAACTATAAAAACAAAATGTCTTCAGCTCTTTATCCAAGTCATCCAGAGTTGAAATCCTTTCCCTTTCTAAAACATTCATGCTCCTGCCACTCCCTGGTCAATGTGTGGTTTGGCTGAGGACAAGCTGTATATTTTCCTGTGAGGAATAAAAGGGAAAAAAAGACTAGAGTTTTAAAAAGATATCTGGACAAGGCAGCAGAACAGAAGGGATGTTATGATACTGTAAGATGTCGAGGCCCAAATAAAAACTCTTCACACGAATATTATATGAACATTTTAAATATTTATTTGTGTTTATTTAAGGACAGCTTTGACTATCGTGCTACTCAAGGTGGAAAAAGGTGTGGTGACATTTTCCAGCATCGTAATGTTTTGGTAACCAACTTGTAGGTTTTGTGTAAATAACGGGGCTGTAGAAACACCTACTTATTGCTAATTACACTAAAATCTACAGATAAACAACAGTCAGCAGGTTGTACTATATTACTGCCATAATAATGCCAGCTAAGGAGTGCTTATAGGCTCAATTGTGATTGGTAATAAGGGTAGGATTGAGGTATTTATTGGCTCTACTTAGTTTTTTGGACATTCAATTAGAAGTCCAAAGATGTGGATTTGTTCAGATTAAAAAAGAGACATGTGTTTCTTCGAATCTAGAGGGGTCAAAAACAACAGCAAATAATCCTTATTAACATTAGCTTTGGATAGAAATATGCTGAACAGATGGAGGGAGAAAGTTTGAATATTTAAAAAGAACTAGCAAATTCGATATCATGACTTAAACGAATGGTTTGGATAGTGTGGATTGTGAAGTGGGGTTATATGAGGTACTTTTCCATAGTCAGGCTATTACCTACAGTGAAGGCGGTCAGCACGCCTCCAGTTATGAGAAACAGACAGGAGAAAATGGCCATGGGAGCTGAGCAATGTACTGCTGTGGAGAAGAGCAGCAACAACATTTAGTTTATCCACCTTAAAGTTGAATATGGTTTTAAGGTCAGGTATGGGTTCTTTCTTATCTTTTTAAATCTGTGTAAGCGTTCAAAAATAAACGATATGTGTTATTTTAGGTATAAATCCAACATAAGATCGTAGACAAACAAAAGCTCTATAATTTGTTTAAAGTGACCTCAACCAGCATATGGTCTTTGTCCATGTGCTAATCAGTTCCTCTTTTTCTCGTCCTGTGTTTGACCATTTCCTCGTCCAGAGTAGCTTTGGGTTCCTATGTCATCAAGGCTTCAGGTTACAGACAATAGCTGGGAATTACAGAGCGCTGTGTGTGTGTGTGTGTGTGTGTGTGTGTGTGTGTGTGTGTGTGTGTGTGTGTGTGTGTGTGTGTGTGTGTGTGTGTGTGTGTGTGTGTGTGTGTGTGTGTGTGTGTGTGTGTGTGTGTGTGTGTGTGTGTGTGTGTGTGTGTGTGTGTGTGTGTGTATTGTGAAACCTGAATCCACTCAGTCAGTTTACTATTGTTACAGCTGCTCACCTACTTCTCTGTAAAGGCATCTTTCTGTATGTGTGTGTGAGGGGATGTTATAAAAATGTGTGTGTGTTAAGAGGTGCTCAGAGGTTTGCTCTTTGCAACTGCAGGCTTGACATTAAACATTAAACAACTCAGCAGTATGGCTCCTGAACGCTCCTCTAATTATAGAAGCTCCCAGCCTAATTCCCTCTACCTTCCAGTGCATCGCCTTGTGTGTGTGTGTGTGTGTGTGTGTGTGTGTGTGTGTGTGTGTGTGTGTGTGTGTGTGTAGTGGTGTGTGTGTATGCAAAAAGAAAGGGAGACGTTATGTTAAGTATTTAAATGTAATGCACTACATTTATTTTATTATTTAAACAATAATTCAACTAATACATAATGATGGTTTATTATGGATTAGGCTAATGGCACTATATAAAGTAGCTAGCATTAGCTTCTCCTTTACCCGGTCAACATTAAAATGGTGAACCCATGAATGGAATAATATAGTATATCATTTTGACAATGGGACATTTTGAAAAATTAGTGCTTTTGGTACTTTAGGTAGATTTGGTGCTAACATGTTTTGCAGTTAGTTATGCTTATTATAAAACATTAAACGGACAATACATATTTTAAATGGAAAAAAAAAAAAGGGAAAAAAAAGCTTAATAGTAAGTTCATCTTTAAGGTCAGCCCACCTTAAGTTGACTACTGTATAGAGCAACATTCTGATATTCTTAAATTAAAGTGAAATAAAGCAACAATACTGAGCTCCAGTCAGATTTTTCAATCAAAGACAATATTGTATGTGTACAAAAACTAAACGCCATTAAAAAACAATCTGCAGCATACAACGGGTGTGGGTGACAAAATGGCATTCCATTTAGGGGAACAGTGCTCTATGACTCGTTAAGGACTTACAAAGTTTACGCCTCGAGTCTGACTCGTGAATTGCACAACAATGACTTGGCTCCATTTGTGTTATCAGGCCATATCCTTCCCAAAACGTATCCCGAACCCTCTCATCACATGTCTTCACCACAGTTATAAATTGCAAATTGGCTGATTATCTTTCCGTAAATCAGCTGATTGATAAAAAATCCTCATAGAGCAATAGCACGTTTAGTAGAACCATAGTAGTTTCCCTAGATTTCTTACAGTAGGAATAAAGTATCATAAAAGAGGTGATATGGTTATCGTCCAACTGTGTAGTCAATTTCCAAGAGGGTGTGTCATTTCTATCAACAGCAGATAAATAAATCATATCTCAAGCACATATATTATTCTTGTGAAGTTTATTTGGCAGTTGATTATAGGGGTATTACACCCTGCAAAACTCTTAGTGATCTGCATTTTGCCAGATCTTTGAATGGTTTTCTAGGGAGGAAGATAAGACACACACAACACACACACACGCACGCACGCACGCACGCACGCACACACACACACACACACACACATACACAGGATTCCCAGGAAGAGCAGGTCATCATGTGTGTTTTTCCACAGAAGTATGAGCTGCCTCCATTATCGGTAATATCACTCTCATCATCAGCTCGCCCCCATGCACACGCCAACATCGAACCACTTTGCCGACAAAAAAACAGTGTTGTAATGTGGGTGGCCCTGCTGTTTGAAAAGTGTTTCTGGTGGATGTGTGAAATATTGACAGTAAATTATTAGTACTTCATGTTCTGTGTGTCGGTAAAAAAACTGTTTACTTCAACTAGTTTACTGGAAATGTTTATTTTCTCCTGAACAAAAACCCATTTATGAAAGTGAAACAGTTTAATTTCTGACTTTCATATTATAAGAAACCAACTTTGCCAGTAAATCTTAACAATCAATCTTTTCTGACACAGCTGTATCTGCTACAATGGTTTGTGTTTGATGGATATTTTTAATGTTTTTTTATTGTAAGATAAACTGATACAGACTTGAAACATTTTAATGAGATTTAATTAATAGAGAAATATGTAGTTACAGTTAAACACATTCCTTAACATTTGAATATTTTGGCTATATTTATATAAAAATGCATTTTTTCCACTAAAGTGGTTTTAAACTTCTTGTATAACTCTTGGCAAGAACCAAAAAAATCACAAAAACAGTTTAGGTGCCAATGAGCAAGATACAGTATTTCATGAAATGGTTAACCTTAAAAAAAGTCTTTAACGCATGTGGTTATGGGGGATTGCTTGTGAAGTGATGGTTTGAGACATGGACAGCAGAGAATGAGATGTTCAGAGTGAATATGAGGTCATTTTCCAGAGAACGGCTGGGAGCTGCGCCAGCCAAGTTCCTATCTGTTGTAAACATAATAGAGGGTTACTGTAGATGATTAAAAGGTTATATGATAAATGCTAGCAGCATTGCTCTTGGGATAGTAGTGCACTCGGGATGGGAATTTGAAATATATATTCGAATATTCGACCCCCAAAAAAATGTTTAACCGATTAACCGAAATGTACATATCCTATAAAAAAAAAAAAATGTGGGAAAAATGTTTACAAAAAAAGAAAATACATGTTCAAATAAGTATAGAAACCAAGTCGAATTTGTCAAATGTATTGAACTGGTGATCACAGTTTGAACAGTTGACAGCTATAGGCCTACAGCTTTCATGCTTAAAACATAACTTGGTTTTCTGATGGATTTGGACATAAACGCGAGTGAAGTATAACCGGACGCGAGAGAGAGAGATCAGCACCTGCAGCTCTGCCCGCTGTGAGGGACCGGTGAGCGGAGCAAAACACACCTTTAGACCTAACACACCTATGGCACTGTCGTATACATTGAATTATTCCATTTGATAATATGTAACAGTGGCGAGCCGTGAGCTTTATACCTAGGCCCTCTGACCCCCACCCCTTCCCTCGAAAAAAAGAAAAAAAAAGAGTTATTACGTCACAGCGTATACTTCAGCGGAATATCAAAACAACGGCCCAGGGTGCAAAACGCATCAATGACAGCAACCCTCTACCACACAAAACAACACCTGTGAACCCAATTTGTGTTCTTTGACATTGAAAATGATATTGCATTGTCTTTGTTACTTTCGTTGCAGTTGTATGTCTTAAATGTAATTTGGCATGCTTTTATTTTGAAGGCGAGTTCACGCTGTTGACAGGAAGTTGTTGTTGCTATGGAAACAAGAAAAGTTTCACAGCGGGCGGAACTCGTCATAAAGTCCGCGATAATAAAACCCACCCATTTAGAGGGAAGATATGATTGGTCAATTGTTGTGTCATTTGACATTACTCTCTCGTTCAGTTACTATAGCGGGCCCTCTGTGAATCGCAGAGAGGCCCGCTATAGTAACTGACATTCAAACAGAGACTGAACAGGCAGATTCGAAGGATTTATTTATTTGGAAATGTTATTTTATTAAATCAAGTTTTTTTTCGGTAAAACTAATGAAAAATATAACAAAAATAATATTAAAAAAATATATATTTAAAAAAAATATATATATTTTTAATGTTTTTAAATATTATTTTTTGGAATATCTTAGGCCCTCACAGAGGGCCTAGAGGGCCCTGACGGCTCGCCACTGATATGTAATCAACTTAGGCACCCCTCCCAAAAAAAAAAAATTACAATAAAAATATTCATAACTCATATTCTCATATTCGAATACCTGAATAATTTCGAATATCCGATTAATCGTTCCCATCCCTAATATGGACCACATTGGTCTTAACCTAAATATTTTAAAGATGCCCTATTATGCTTTTTGTGGTTTTCTCTTTTCCTGTAGTGTGTTATAAACGTTTCTTTCTGTGTAAATGGTCTGCAAAGGCTAAAATCCCAAAGTTCCCTCCAGAGGGAGTTTCTCTCCCACACATTATGTTACACTCACGTTTCTATTGGCCGGTGCTCAAACACATTGCACGTGATAGCAGGCTAAGGGGCGGGACATCTCAAAGTGGTTGACCAATCACAACAGAGCCGGCCAGCTAACCAATCAGAGCAGACTGGGCTCTGGTTTCAGACAGAGGATGAAAAGAGGTGCTGCAGCACAGGCAGTATGAGAAAAATAAAGAGCTTTATGAACATTAAAGCATGTAGACATGTCACAATAGAGGCACGCAATACAAATATAAAACTGAAAGTGAGCAGCATATGTCCTCTTTAACAACGATTCAATAGAGATCACTATCAAGAGATCACTTTCAAGATGAACTGTAAAAACATCAGGTCAAATACTTTGCTTTAGTCCTACAATGACACTCCCTTTAGCTGTGGCCAAGATGCTTTATAGCAAAATATTACGGCAGAGACAATTTAGAAAGGAAGTCATTTCCTCCAGCTGTGCTCATGTGCTTTTGCCACTGCCCCACCCCTTAAGGAAAATAGCGCCAGCTTAACCCATGAATTTAAAGAGAGAAGTGAGCTTGAACACACATTACGAGTGATTCTTTTGCATGAAGGTAACCTTAAAGTAAATAAAGGACCCATTTTTCACCACATATCTTACAATATAAAATACAACATCATCTTGTGTTTGACACATCCCTAGTCAACTAATATTCGTTGCTACACGTTTGTTTTCTGTGTAAACATTTAATGTTAGCTAAATAAAATATAAATACATTAGACTACACTTATCTAGGAGACTATTAGTGTTTAAGATTGTCATCTTATGATTGCATGGCAAGAGATGAGTCCAGTTTGCTCATTGCTGAACATATTTAAGATGATCTTGTAAAAATGATATTTATGCATTAGTTCTTTGTCAGTTTTTCAGTTAAGTATGACAGAAAGAGAGCTAATTTATCGGCATGTTTAAGAGTTTCTTGTTTGGACGTTAACTGACGATGTTTCAGTTTTGAAAACACTGGAAACTTCATCTCCACTAACATCTCATTACCTTTCTACAGCTGTACTTAGCAGGTCTCCGGTGTCACTGTTAACACTTGTGTGAATCACTGTGGGATGTTGAAAAAGGTCATGGCCTCTCTGAATTATTAAGTTAAAAAAAGGAAGTACATTTCTAATTTGTGTTGGGGGGGCTTAAGGTCCTTTTTTTATGCATCATTATAATGCACTAAATTCATCGTAAAATCTAATGTGCGGTCCTTCTGCTCACTAAAAGTAGCCTTGAAATGTGTGTTTCTACGAGGACCAAATGTTCTCACAGAAATCCTCTAAAGTGAGGATGTTTGCTTGACCTCTTCTCTAAAAAGAAGGAACATTGAGCCGCTCACAATGAGGAGGTGCAGTCTGTGCTGCTTTTCTATTCGGTCCATTAACAGTGTAATAACCTCAAGGCTGGGTGATGCCTGACAACAGAACAACGGCTACGTGGGTGAGTGCATTCTCTAGACATAAGAGGGTGCCTCTGTAGTTATGGTCTAACAGTTTAAAAAGAACTGTTTTCAACTTTACAATGACACATATAGGTTATACTACATGAAACATGTCCTTTTTATAACATAGTAAGCATTCAATTTGACAACAGAGATTTGGATTATCGTGCATTTTGCAAATTCTGAGAAACTGTTGGATTATTTTCTCCACTTGAAAAGGCAGTTTAATTTTTTTAACGTTTTAAAATTGTTATTTTTTTAGAGATTGCTAGCGGCAGAAAACTACATATTGTGTGTGTAATGGGTAACCTTCAATGTAAATCACAGATTGAGATAAAATAGCTTATAGTGAATACATATATAGCTGGCTTGTGACCATAGATGTTTAAAGAGAACTGGATATGTCGTTGGAGCGGCGGCCACGTTCATTTCTATAAAAGTTGCTCGGTGGCGCATGGAGCCAAAATGGCCTGACTCGAGAACAAAAATACCCAGATCATTTGGCCACTTCTGGCCCATAGAGCATGCGTACTTGTATCTTCCCGAAGCCATGGTGGATCTCAGCTCAGTCAAATAAATGGAGGGACATTTATTCAGCTTTTAGCGCATTTTATGTCTCTATCTCAATATAAGTCAATGGGAAAAAGCTTTTTGTTTCCAATGGTGTCCCATGACTGACAACTGACCACCGTTTCTTGGGGCTTGCTTGTGGCATTAGAATAGCTGGTCAACCTTTTAAGACAGCACGAGCCGCTGTTGTCGCTGCTAGCATCGGTGCTAATTAGAGCTCCTTCACTTTTATCAGCAGGGGGTCTTCAGGTTGAGGTTATAGGGAACAAATGAAAACGCTGATGGTCTCATCATTCTAAAGCAATTACATTGTGCTATCAAAATTGACTTAATAAATATACGTTTCTGCAAAAACGTGTCTTTTGGCACTTATACATAGGTTATTTATAGGACGTTGTGCTAAGATTGCTCTCTAGAAACATGACAAGCAGGGTCAGGGTTTACGTTGTTTCCCCATGTCTATTAGCTGATGGTATCTAATTAGCTCGACCCCCCCCCCCCCCCCCCCACACACACACACAACATAAACATTATTAGCTCCTGGGGACCACCTGTTCTGTCCAGAGTCCCGCATCAGATTAGCAGGGTTTTAGTCGGTATCACAACAAAACAGTGTGAGCTCAGCTGTCTGTGGCCCCCGGGTCCCTGTGGATCTGTCTGGTCATGTTAGAACAAAGTCACTTTAGATTTAGGCTTCTAGCTGAAGCTTTTATCCAAATGGATTGAATGCTCTTGAGCACTGAGTGCAACAACAGGATAATGACTTTAGCCTGATTTGTGAAACATTATACATCGAAACGTTCCTAGATTACTGTTTCTGTTTTATGTGACTGCCTTTTTAAAGTTAAATCAAAGTGTTGTGTTCTGTGTATGTTGGTTGGTATACTTTATATGATATTTTGTAACAAATACAGGCCGTTGAGCTGGTTTGTCGAGCCATGTTTAGTTTTCTCTGTTTTGTCAATGAGTCACAAGCACAGCGGTGTAAATTGATAGTCTGAGTTTCCTGACGGTTTTCCCTGGAATCAACAATGACAACTAGAAAATGCATTTCCTGCTGAAAATGCGTGCGAATGCTGTAAACTGTGAACATGTGTGGCTGAATTTAGCAGAAAATGCAGAAAAAGCTGAATATTTTATTAGCTGAATGGTAGCTGCTTTTAGCTACAGAAACCAAGTCAGTGTGTTGCTGAACTTAGCGGAGAAATGCAGAAAAGTGAAATTATTTGAATCAAATTGTTACAGCTCAAATGCATTGCAATGACTTTGTTGAAAACTTGACAGTGAAATGTTAAACTGGAAGAGTAGGAAAAATAGTGAAGAAGCTTAATATTTAAAAGAAAAGGTTTAAAAAAGGTATAAACAACAACATGTATAGCCTCAATGTCCTGAAATGGCTGAATAATGTAATAGTTGAATGGTTTCTGTAGCAGAAAGTAGGCTGAAGAAGTTAGATATTAAATGTAAGTAGGAGTGAATGAATGTGTAGTTAGTGTGAATAATGTAAACAGCATTCGCACTAATAAACAGCTTTCAAGTTCTTAGGAAGTCAGGCCCTATGACATGTAATAAATTATGTATTTGGCATTATAATGTGAGCGGAAAAGGCTGCAGTGTGACTAAGTGTATTATTAAGTACTGCACTTATGTTCATCTCAGAGTAACTTGAACAATACTTGAGTATTTATGCTACATTACAACTCTACTGAACTTCTATAAAGTAAATAAACTGTGTTCTTTTTTCTCCATTTGGAACTGTTGCTAAGTTACTGTTGCTCGGATTCAAATTTCACATACAAGACGTGATTACCAGTTTAAGAAAAATGTACATTGTTTATTTTTAAACTACAGCTAAACAATTTCAAATAATCCCATTTAGATGGAATGATCACTTTCACCTAACTATTCTTTCATTGGAATGAAATACACATTAGGATGATTGCAGTGTGATTTTCGTGGGGATCTGTAACAAACAAAGACGATTCAGTCTGTAGAGAACAATGCTTCAGGCCAAGAAATTCTCCGCAAGAGACAATATTTAATAAAAAAGGCATTTTTTAAACAAATATATCTCCTGCAATTAAAAAATTGCATAGGCATATTGCCATATCAGTAACATTTAGATTAATTGTTGGAGCAGCTTGACTGGTGGGTGCTGAGACGGACATATTGTTTTCTGTCTGTGAGGTAGGATGAAAGCCATGAGAGTGCAGTACCAGTGATCCCAATGTCTGCCAGACGTTTGATAAGCAGTTTGTGCGAGATGGTGTCAAAGGCAGCTGTGAGGTCAAGGAGGATTAGGATGGTGAGCAGTCCAGAGTCAGCTGCACGGAGGAGGTCGTTGGTGATTTTTACCAGCGCTGTTTCGGTGATGTGCTTTGAGCGGAAACCCGATTGGAAGGGTTCATGAAGGTTGTTTTTGTCCAGGTGTTGTTGAAGTTGGCCAGCAACCACTCTTTCAAGGGTTTTTGAGATGAAGGAGAGGTTAGAGATGGGCCTGTAGTTATTCAGGTAATCTCGGTTAGCTCCAGGTTTTTTGAGTGTTGGTGTTATTGCAGCAGTTTTGAGGTTTGGCGTTACAGTTCCAGTTGCGAGGGACGAGTTAATGATTCTTGTGATCAAGGGACAAGTAGAGGGCACACATGCTTTAACGAGGGCAGTGGAGAGTGGGTCGAGCTGACAGGTAGTAGGTTTGGATTTACGGATGAGCTCAGTGATGGAGAACTCAGTAGCTGGTGAAAGATTGGACAGGGTGGGGATTAGCTGGTGACTGGTGGAGCTCAGCCACTGTGGGTCATCTTTGGCTGGATGCAGCCAGTTGCAGGTGGATGGTGTTGAGTTTGCTATTGAAGAAATTCAGAAAGTCATTGCAGTCATCAGATGAGATGTCTGTGGGGAGGGTTGTGGGAGGTTGAAGTAGGTGTCTGACGGTTAAGAAGAGGTTTCTCGTGTTACCTTTTCCAGAACTGATGAGGTTGGAGTAGTAGGAGGACTTAGCGGTGGTGAGGGCGTTCTTGTAAAGGCAGAAGTGTTGAGGCTGGCAGTGATTCATCTTGTTGCATAACAGCAATCAACTTCCACAGATGCACACCTGTATACAGCACACAGATTCTAACACTGAAGCGTGTGTGTCTGTTTGTGTGCTGTGATTATTATGCTGTCGTTTGGCAGATCTTGTCTGAACAGCCTGAGAACTTCACAATCTTGGCTTGATTTGTTATCAACATGCTCACACACATTTTGTTCCACACTTGTCCTCCTACTCCACTGCTGCTCAATTCAGTGTGCGCACACACACACACACACACACACACACACACACACACACACACACACACACACACACACACACACACACACACACACACACACACACACACACACACACACACACACACACACACACACACACTCTTTAAACGACTAGGCTACTGTAGATGTTGTTTAGATGTGTACTTGATATTTAAAATAAAAAACATTATTATATACGTTTCAGTCGCTTTTTCCTTTCTTTTGCTCATTTGTCACACATACTCTAGAAACACATTCAGTCTCTCCATTCAAGATTGCAAACACGTTTTTTTTTTTCTGGACAATAAAGCTTGCTGCTTCTTATTCTTGCCATCTGTGCACTTAACTGAAATTAAGGTTGGGAAAAACAGACAGTACTGTGTGTTCTCAGGACAGAAACAAACTGTTTTATAGGGTGTGAGTTTTCCAGTGGTGGTAAGTAGTTAAGTATTGCACACATATAAATTGGCCTATACTCCATTCCATTACAATTTAGACGCAACTATTATGGAGTACTATAGTACTTTATTACCCAACATGTATTGTACTGCAGTTAAAAGTTACAGCATATAAAATAAATTCACCTAAACACCAGTGAAATGCTCTTTTCCTATTTACATTGTATTACAAAATACAACAAAATATAGCCTACTCCTAATTAGGTAACTTTTTAGATGCATGATTTCAGAAATAATTTATTTTTCCCACAGTAAGGAAATGTACAATTTCATTAGATTCAAATGTGTACTCTTCTGTACATCTTCTTAAGTGAATAATCTGAATACATCCTGTACCTGTTAAAAATGTCCTTCTTTTGCTCTCTGTCAATCGTTTTTCAATACTTCAGTGCAGAATACAACAAATACTTGTTGAATGGATTCATTGTCATTTATTCATCAAATATCCTGTCACTCTCAATTGCAACTTCTCAAGTTATGTTCCGTTGGTCCAACAAAACAAGATGTTGTCTGAAAAACTGGATATTTTTCACAACTTTCTGACATTTTGTTGTTGCAAATGATCAACTCAGATTGAAGTTCTCCTGATTCAGTTGTACATGTTTGAGTTTTAGACAGTTTTTCCAGTGAAACAAGATTTAATGGTCTAAAAATGTTTATTTTTAAAATATTATGTAATGGAACCTCCCATGAGGTGCCGCCGTTGCCTAGCAACCGTGACACGGAACAGTCTTTTGCTTTTGTACTTTCATCAGATGATGACATCATAGCAAGGTGATGACATCATTTTGGAATGCCTTTGGTTTCAAAGCCATTTCCAAATGATGTCATGACAGCATTCTCAAAGGTTTGCAAATAGGACCATATCGCTTTCGGTAGTTTTAACACACCAGCGCATTCAAAACATTTACAGAACACATCTAAGATTATCTGCAATAATTATTCAGGAACAATACCATGGATAGACAAGGAACACCACAGACAATGGAAACACTGGAGGTTAGGGTGGATAATGTTCGTCCCCAGGTGGAGAACTTTTATAAAAGCATAACTAAAGAACAGGTGCTGTTGTTAGATACCGGCACCCCGGATGACGCAACTAAAGTTTTGTTGGCAGAACTTGTTTTAAGCATTGTAACATCTGTGACTTCACACTTGTTGAAGGGTATTGTGAACACAAATGTTGTTGTGTCGGAGGAGAGTATTGTGCTAAGTATGGGCACCACACTCACTCAGAGTGTTGCCGACGTCTTGGGCTTGAAGAATCCTTCTGTGCAGAGTGTTAGCTCGAAGCGCTTGAGAACCTTGATCAGTAAAGAGGTTGTAAGAAGTCTCAACTCTTCCCTCACCAGAATGCGCTCTGCAGAGTTTACAATAAGCCAGCATGTCACTCAACCTAACAGACTTAATACTATGGTTGGTCATGCCACCAAAATGTTAAAGGAATTTGCCGCCAAGACGAGATTCTTGTGCTCTCTAACAAAAGAATACTTGCTGGCAGAATCAAAAAATGACAAAGATATGAGGCAGGCAAGCAACAGTGACCACTCTCAGTCCCCAGTCAAAAGTGCAAGGACTGAGACCCCAGAGAATAGCTCATCCCTTGGCAGCTCTGACTCTGCAAAAAGTAAAACTGTCCAGGACATAATCAATAAGGAGGTGAAAGAGATCATTGGACCTCTTTTGACTCCTGTGTCTGATACTGACTCCGAGATTGTGCAGTCTCAAAGCTCTCAGGAGAGTTCAGTTCTTGCAGACGATATTGCAATGGCAATAGCTGAAGGACTGGAGGGTTTCGAGGAGATGGCAGCTGCAGCAACCCCAACATCAGAAAGAGCAGATAAGCACAAACTTTCTTTGGAAGATATAGAGCACAAGATAAGGAACTTTTTTACGAAACACTTTGCAAAAGCATGGATACTTCGCATCTTTACACAACTGAAGTCTACATTTCAGAAGGGCTCCAAAGCTGACAGCAGGTCCACAGTGCAGTCACTTATGGATGATGTAGATCGTTTGCTTCAGCCAAGGGATGGGAAAAACACACAGGTTGGAGATCAGATTAGTGTGTTCAAGGGTCTTAACACTATTCCCAGTGCTGAAGTCCTTGTGTTCACAAAGGAACTGACTGATATCCTCCTCTCATACCTCCTCAAACATGAATTGCCTGATACTCTCCCAGGACAAATTCAAAAGCAGGCACCTCGCACATCAGTGGCTCCTCAGCCCTCAACTCACACTGGCACATATTTGTCACGTTCGAAGAAGCGTAGTGAGGTACAAAACAAAGTGTGGGATTTCATGGTACTCATGAAGTGGTGGCAGAAAACTCAGGTTGGTGGCCACAGTGATAGAGTACAAAGTGCCCTTAAGGACAGCCAGTCACTGGTACGAACATCGGTGAGAGTAGTTGAAACGCCAAAGGAAACAAAAGCGGTAATCAAAATAGTCTTGCAGAGGCTGGTTTCGCGGATTTTTATGAAAGCTAAAGTGGACTGCGCCCTTGAAAACGTTAATGACATCGTTAGTCGTCTGTTGGAGAAAACAATGCCCGATATCGAGTGGGTTGATTTTGGTCCCAAACCTGGGGCCTTGAAAGATCTTGACAAGGCCATTTTCCGGGACTTATGTAAGGTGTACGGCTGCGCGGAAAAGGTGCTTAGCTGTTTGTACTTAGAGGATCCTGCACTACAGAAACACATTGCCGTCATCATCACATATCGGCTGACGACAACACCAAGAAAGGGTAGCCAAATCTGCAGATTCTTCTCCTCAGTGGGCAGAACCATCTCAGATGTCTGCAGGAAAGGGTCTTGTATTATTTAAGTGAAAGGGTTTTTGGAGGTTTACACCGGGTACTCCGGGTTCCCTGTGTTCAATGAATGAAACAAAAACAACAGCTGTATGTTGGGTTTTCTCCGGGACTCTCCGGTTTTCCCAAGTTCAATTAATATAAACATCTCATTAATTAAACAAAAAAAACCTAACCCTAAATTGCATTCATCTTCAAGGAAAAGGGATATTGAATAAATAAACCCTTTACATTTCTTTTCTTAGGTGTTTCAACCAAACACTTAAAATACATAATCAAAAATAAAATGCAACTAAATAACTTAAAAGCATGCTGTTTAGTATTTCTTACACACTCCTTAACATCAGCTTACACAGCCTGTAATTGTAGTGAGGACACAGAATGTAATTATACATACGTGAACACAAGTATCACTTTTCAACTGTGTTCATTCAGAGGCGTGTGTGTGTGTGTGTGTGTGTGTGTGTGTGTGTGTGTGTGTGTGTGTGTGTGTGTGTGTGTGTGTGTGTGTGTGTGTGTGTGTGTGTGTGTGTGTGTGTGTGTGTGTGTGTGTGTGTGTGTGTGTGTGTGTGTGTGTGTGTGTGTGTACATGCAGTGTACGTACATGTTCATATACAGGTTTCAACATGTATTTTAATGTTTTTATTACAGATTTTAGAAGTGAATTTATAATCTGATATTTAAAGAAATAAACATCCATTTATATATGAGTTACATGTGTCTGTGTCCATTTGAACGTGTCTTTTTATGAGTCTGTTTTAAGGATTTCAAAGTGTTTTTTTATAGGAAGAAAAGAACATATGTTTTGTGTGTAAGTGTGTAGTTGGGTGTTTGTGCGATGGATATTTACATGCATATCATTATCACATAATTCTTTCCTTTTTCATTTGCGTGTGTCAGAGGTGTGTAAGGAAGGTGTGTGGGTGTGTGTGTGTACATGTAATGAATATAATCATTATATTAAATGTATGTGTGTGACTGGTGTTGGTTGACAGGTGTAAGCAAGCCTTCTAATGCTTCTATATGTAGGAATAATCACTTGTGTGTGTATATTTTCGTGTGTGTGTGTGTGTGTGTGTGTGTGTGTGTGTGTGTGTGTGTGTGTGTGTGTGTGTGTGTGTGTGTGTGTGTGTGTGTGTGTGTGTGTGTGTGTGTGTGTGTGTGTGTGTGTGTGTGTGTGTGTGTGAGTGCCAGTCACAGAGTGGGTCGCTGTTGCCTCGCTCATAGTGAGCGTCACCATGGCAACGGCACTAGCAGCGCAGTGTGAAGTGGAGGAAGAGCTTGTGGTACTGAGCATGATGGAGATTATATTTATATATATATACAGAGAGACTGGTTGATGATGTCATGTATTTCACTATAACATGCTTCTCATTTGAATTGAACCTTTTTAATTAAGGTTATTTAACACATACAGTGTAGCATTAGCTTGTGTGTATCTGTGTGTGTTTATTTAAATGCTTCAGCCCAGATGGGTTATCAGTTCACGGTCACAAGAGTTAATGATCAAATTGAAACCCAGGAAGAGCAAAGCCGAGACAAAAAGAGAGGGAGGGAGCGAGGTGTGTGTCATACTGAGCATGCTCTTTGTGCTAACTTCCTGCTCTCCTCTTCCTGACAGAAAACAGCATACAGAGAGAGACCGGCGTTCAACAAGAACAGAGGAAGACGAGCTGAGTAGAGGCTCAGCTGAGGAGAATTCAATCCATTCTGAGGATAAATCATAACATTCAGACTGACCTGTGGATGATTCAGTTTTTCATTCCTTTTTTTACCCTGTATATTTTTTAAGGTGAGTAATTCATCGGAACAGACATGAACATGAACATTTTGATAATCGCAGTAAGGTGTCACCTCGACGTCTGCCTGGGAGATGAAAGAATTGCAACTTTTGAACGCCGAGTTTAAGAGAAACATTGGGAACTTAAGGGGATTTATTTTTCACATTGAACTTTCATTTTCAGTTTTTACGTCACTGTTATTTTACTCTTTACGGGTAACGTTTTCTTTTCTCATAAAAGGGAAGAGAAGGGGGTGACTGGCCAAGTTTCTCTAACAGGAACTCAGATATCATTTGCATTCCAGTTTGGTTCTCACAGGGGACAAGTCCTCCCTTGTGTGTGTGACTCAGTGTGTTTTTGTGAAGCTGAGTGTCCCTCTGCAAGACATTAACGTGTCTCGGGGGGCAATACCCGGGCCTGTGTGTCTCTTCTGGGATCATGGGATCAGAAAAGGACTCCGAGTCGCCTCACTCCTCGGTGAGCGGCATCCCTAACCCTAAGTGCCGTGCGGCTGGCAAACGCCACGGCCGCATCTCCTTCCACAGCCTCTTCCACAGCAAACGGGGTGCCAGGGGCCCCAAAGGAGCAGCAGCCACCCCTTTATCCCATCTACACCAACATCACCACACACAACAACCGCTTCTCCCTTCTGCCTTGAGCTCAGCACCCCCTGCAGCCTCTGCTACTCCCACAACGACCACCGCCACAGCCACCACGACCCCCCAGGACGCCGCCTCCGGCACGCCCTCAGAGCCACTCTCCTCCAGCCAGCCATCCCTGGATGGAGCCCCTTCCTCTGGGGATGCCAGCCTCCTGGAGTGCCCCCTGTGCCTGGTGCTCCAGCCCCCCGAGCAGCTGCCCGAGCTGCTGGGCTGCAGCCACCGCTCCTGCCTCTGTTGCCTGCGCCAGTACCTCCGCATCGAGATCACAGAGAGCAGAGTCCAGCTCAGCTGCCCTGAATGTGCCGAGAGACTGTCTCCGCGACAGGTGGCGGACATCTTGGACGACGCGGCCCTGCTGGAGAAGTATGAGGAGTTCTTGCTGCGGAGGTGCCTGGCCTCTGACCCGGACTGTCGATGGTGCCCGGCGCCTGACTGCGGGTAAGAAACTCTCCATCATGTCCTCTCTGCTGAAATCTTTCTAAAATCATATTGGTATTCCCCAAACATGTTTCCTTATTGCAAAAACCACCTCACCAAGGGATTACCCAAATTAGGGAACCTTTCCTGAATATGAAAATACCAAAAATGAAGCAGCTTTGAAGTTATGGCAATGACAAAGAAGACAGATAAAACCATCGATACAAAAATAAAATATTGAGAAACAAATTTAAACCGCCTGATAACGTTTTAAATGTTCCGTACCATGTACTATAAAGTATCCATCTATTAACTAGTGCCAAGAAGATTCAATTGATATTGGATGCAATGTGCTGCATCCGGGTTTGAAGAGGCCTACAGTAGGCATCGGGCATCACTGTGCTTATTTCAGTTTATGATATTTCAGTTTATGATATTTCGTCCGAAAGCCAAGAAAAGATATCCAAGTAGCAATAAACAGAGAAAAGCAGCAATTGTTTTAACATTTAAGACACTGAAACCAAGGAATGTTTGACATTGGATACTTTACCAATTTATTTGCGATCATTCGACTGAAAGATTAATCAATTTATATCTTCATCAGTAGTTTATTGGACTGTGTGGAAAGTGTGTCTTGTTTCTCTGCTTAGTTGGTTTCTATTTTTTATAATAGTATCAAGAGATCTGATCAGAGATTAGGCTTTAGAACATTCAACTGTCATGTTCTCAAAAGTTTGTTCCTGAACGGAAATGAACTCTGTCTCCCTAAAAGGAAATCCCCTTGTAAGATAAATAAAAACAAATATGCAACCACAAGAAACAGAAACTAAACTAGAATGAGTGAGAAAGCCGTAAGCGTTTAGTCACCTGGGACAGGATATGTTTGATTTAATGCAGGAATTAGTTTTATAAATGAGAAATAATGTCTTTTGTCATTTAGTTTTAACAGCTTTAACATCTTGTTTTTGACTTCCTCACTCTTTCAGATGAGGGTTATTGCTAAAGAGTCATGATACATTTCTATATTTTTCTGTCTGGATTAGCAGTTAGAAAAAGAGAAAGAGGGGATGAGGAAGTAGAATGTGAAATGTCAGAGGGCTGTGGGAGGAGGGGAGATTCAGAAGGTTTTGGAGGTAGAGAAGCTCTCGTTAGGTTTCTGGAACAAATTGGAGGCGTTTGTTTCATCATAGAAAGCAAGAGTGATTCATAGTGTTTGTGTTACTGTGTGTGGGAAGGTGGAACGCAGATATTGGCTGCTGTTGTTCTGCTGTGGTTTTGTACAGTAATACAGGTATTGTCGCAGGGGGAGGCCAAAGCGTCCGTGTGGTATCTTTGAATCAATCTGTCTGTATGTAGCTTCACGTCTCGGATTTTCGGTTTGTATCTCCATGACCGGGTGACATACGCCTACTGTACATCAAAGGGTTTTATATTTCATCTTCTTTCAACAGTTAAAGTATAATAGTCTAGAATGTTCAATTGCCATACTTTTGGCAACATTTTAGTTTGTTTGATTTCGTTTTTAGAGATAATTTGCTAGTTTAAGTTAAGTTGATTTTTTTCCAAAAAGTTTTTTATTTTTCTTGTTCAGTATAATGTCTCGTAAGTATGATGCTACAGATTAAAAAATATACTCACGTGGTTCGAGAACTGCGTAGAAATGGCCATCAATTTGAGTCTTTTACTACGACTCCAGTTGGTTTCAGATCAAAATCTGATCTACGACGATCATTTAAGACATTATTGTTTTGTGAAATATAATAGGGAATAATTGTAAAGCATAGCAGCAGAGCTCCATCTCCTGGAATGACAGGTCTTTTCACTTTCTGTGTCTCAATGTCACGAGAGTTCAGGCTGGTTCCCTTTTTTGGTAGTGATTATCATTTTAGAAAAAAAAATATATCTTTTTTAAATAATTACGATTTTTCCTTTACTTTACCGTTTTTATTTATTATATGGCAATACTTTTCACAGCTTAATCTCATTTTATTTTATGTTAATAAAAAAGACATTCAGGAACATTCAACATGTCTGTATGCTAACTTTCTTTCCTGAAATTGAAATCAAAATAGTTTATCCTCACTGAGGGAATGGGTTTTCTCAGAAACTGTCATGACAACTAGCCTTTTAGATGAAGAGATATATTGGTATATCTTAAATAGTAAGGGTTCATCTTTTGAGAATCATTAAGCGTGACTATGATCATTTTTAAAGCAGAAACAACAAATGAACTAGAAACTTGAGTTCATACTGTAGGATGAATACACATGTTCTCTGGATTCAACACAGGGGCTTCCCTGCTACAGCCTCACTCAGTGTGGCAAACCAGTAGCATCAAGTTGCTAATGTTAGCATCAAACTTTATTAAACATTATTGAGTTAAGTCAATAAATGTATAACTTTTCTACTTGAGTTTAAACAATGTAGCTCTGTCTATCTCTATTTTCATTGTCTGCTGATGTGCTTCTAAAGTTAACTGTGACAGTTGCCAGACGATGAGGCTTGTGCAGTGTCGTAGAACGCTGTTGCTGGGGTACTGCATTGTTGCTATGAGACAGGAAGTACTTATTTTTCGGGCTTAGCGATGTATGTGTATGAAACTTGGCACACACGTTAACAATGATGAACCTCGCTGTACCTGACACCTAGATGTTAGATATTGAACAGGCATGGTGTCACGTACAGCGGGGTCTGCTTCATTAAGGATTTTGGGGGTTCTATAGAACCACCTTGCCACACCAAAACACAACAACCATATCAGTTAACTAAGTTCATCATTGTTAACGTGTGTGCCAAGTTTCGGACGCGCGCCCGATATTCGGGGATAACAGTTGTATCCCCGAATATCGTCAATACAACTGTTAATATAGTGTTTTAAGCTGAGAATAAGTGTGTGTGTGTGTGTGTGTGTGTGTGTGTGTGTGTGTGTGTGTGTGTGTGTGTGTGTGTGTGTGTGTGTGTGTGTGTGTGTGTGTGTGTGTGTGTGTGTGTGTGTGTGTGTGTGTGTGTGTGTGTGTGTGTAGCTTTTTAATGCACACATAATCAGAACAAATCAGGTTATCGATACGGATCAGTTCATGACGATGGTGATTCAGTGCTGCGGCCACAGGGATCCTGGAAACCCCCCAACGTGTGAGGGTGTGCGAAGGCCCGATCATCTCTGCTTGCAGCTTTAATTGAAATATATATATTTTATGAAGTTGTTATTGCAACAGGCCCAAGTTTATGTAGACGGAGATAAGCAATCAGCGCGGAGATGATAATCTGGTTAAAAAAGTGTGTGTTTGCTTCAGCAGTATCATTGTAGGAGAGGTTGACTGCTGACCTACATATTTACCGCTACGATGCTCCATCTCACGCCAGCGGTGACTCAACACCTCTTTAAACCAAGTTAAGCAAGTCCAGATTATTCACCACAAACAGCCCCAGCTGGAGACAGAGACACAGCTCTGTAAACACACACACTAACACACAAATACACACACACAAAAACACACCTGCCAGCTCCAGTTCCAGACTGTCGGTCACTCGAGGTTGCTTTCACAGAAAAAGCGTAATAAGTGTGAATATCGTCAATACAACTGTTAATGTAGTGTTTTAAGCTGAGAATAAGTGTGTGTGTGTGTGTGTGTGTGTGTGTGTGTGTGTGTGTGTGTGTGTGTGTGTGTGTGTGTGTGTGTGTGTGTGTGTGTGTGTGTGTGTGTGTGTGTAGGTGTGTTGGCCACCTGTTATGTAAATCTGACCTGTCTTTCTTGTAATAAATACAGTAGAATATTTATACAAGTGTTTATGACGTTTTATACTTCTCGCAGCTGTTCTGCATATTATGAAATAGTTTAAAAAGATTATTAATCTCACCAGTTTGGCTTCTTGACAGTTACAAGGAAAAAGAAAGTCTAGTAGACATTTCTCAGCAGTTTGAAGTGATTGTTGCTAAAAGAGCTAAAAGTGATTATGGCACCATTAGGATTCATGAAACATGACTCTAAATGTATGTTAATATATCTTCATGTCTGCTGGATATGTAAATAAGCAACTGCTGTATATAATAGTATAAATGATTAATGTTGGGTTGTCAGTTTTTTCTTCTGCAATGAATTCTATTTATGCTTCTTTAACAGTAAGTTCTGGTAAACAAAAAATTATAAAACTCGCAAAAAAATACTTAGATACTTCAAATACTTTCTTAAAGCTACTGACTGCTTTTCTTTTTTTCAGACATCAAGAAACATGTCTTAATGATTGTTGAAACCCGACTTTAAAAGCATGGCTCATTTTGTCATGATGCTACATCTTTAGCAAAAACAAATACTAAATAAATTCAACCATATTTTATGAAAGCTCAAACTTTTAATTTGCTCTTTTCTAATTGCTAAGTCTACGTTTCACTTTTTCCGAGTTATTGGCAAATATATATGTTTATATTGTTATAAGTTGAGTAAGTGAATATATTGATCAAACACAACACACAAGCAGTTGCTGCACACTGATGAAAAGGTGTATTCTGCTCTAATCAATCAATACATCCATGCTTTTCCAAAGGTTACATTTTACTCTGAAAATCAGGACATGATTTGTTTTTTTATGATATAGTACATTAACAAAATCTAGCCATCAGGTGTTTGGCTATTAAGTCATTAGGTATGGCATCTTGAATTGCAGTGTTAAAATGACCGAAAAGTATTGTTGCACACTGATGGAAATGTGTGTTCTTCTCTACTTTGTAAAATTAGTCTGTTTTGATTGGTCAACCGCTTAAAGTTGTCCCGCCCCTTATCCTATCGCATTCAATGTGTTGGAGCGCTAGCCAATAGAAGCGCGAGTATTACATAGTGATGTCACTACAGGCAAGAGAAACCCCAAAAAGCATAAAAGGGCCTCCATAAGTAACTGCCATAAGTGTCATTTTAGTTTGTAAAAAATTAAATAATAAACAATATATATATATTCAGTATATATATATATAACAGCAAATTGTGAAGGTATTCTTAAGCTGCTGCACTTTCCGAAAACAAAGTCTTAAAATAGAATGAATATAAACTGTTTTTTGGGGTGTTTACCCAAAACATTGACATGTTACACAAACCAAACAATCTTTGGGTCTTTTGTATGAGCATTTTCACTGTAAACAAATACATTAATCAATTTATACCAAAACAAATCTACAACTGGTAAATGTGTCTGACTTATCCACTTGACCGTCACAACACCTCCGCCCTGCTCGTTTCATACAGCCAATCAGGTCTCTTCCCGTGAGATCGAGAACAAAGAGTGCTGTCTCCTCTGGCTGTCAGTTGCTATGGCGACTATCGATGCGGCATAGAGGGAGCGTTGCCAGGGGTAACAGGAGTTGGGGCTTAATTAAACAGATCAATACGTGATCACACTGGACTCTGTGTGCACGTGCATGTCGTCGGACACTTAATGTGTTTTTCATGTTTCTGTGTCACACTGATGCCCGCTCAGTTACATACAGCAGACTATTAGTGAGCATCTGAATGTGTGTTGTAGCGTTGCGTTTACAAGCTCAGCAGGATTCCCAGGTGGCTCCTGGTGAGGCTGAACGCTGACAGGAGTGTTTGGGCACGCTTCCTCTGAACACGCAGCATGTCAGCCCTCATAAACCTCCCCGCCTCTTTCCTCTGAATCTGTCTCGTTTTATTCCACATTAACGTCTCGTGATCTAACACGATCCTCTTACACTCTTTTGTTTTCATATATCTCAACACCTCTCCCTTTGTTCCTTTTCTTCTTTTTCCATCCTGGAGATGTCAGCCTGATGAGCTCTCAGCCCAAAACCCACCAATTGTGAAATTGCTTTGAGGTAGGATGCTCTTCTGGGGGAAAGGTGTGGAGCGCAGACACGCAGAACCCTTTCTCTTTCCTCCAGTTGTTTTCATCCCATGCTAGCGGCATTATGGCTGTGGGGATCTGCGGATCAGTGCACTCTCCCTCTGGAGGGAACTTTGGGATTTTAGCCTTTGCAGACCATTTACATGCATAAAATCCTACATAACACACTACAGGAAAGGGAAAACCCAAAAAGCATAATCGGGCTCCTTTAAGGTTGTGCTAATTGTACCTCCTGTATATGCTGATGAGTAGTTTAATGCATTATATTCTATGAGATCATCATATGATTGAGGCTGTGTCACTGCCCTTACAGAACCAACTTTCTTTAAATATTTTGTTTTTTGTACAGCCCTGTTTCCAGCTTTGTGACAATGAACTTGTCTAGCAGAGGCTTTTGAAGAGTTTATTTAGCTTAAGAAGTGGGAGAATGTTCTCAACATATAAGGAAATAAGTCATCCTTTAGTTTAAAAGATATTTGAAAATCCAAACAACTTGAGTTCATAATTTGTATATACTCAGTACAATATGTTTGTATCTGTACCCATTACTTTTCCTGTGTCACCTCACTGTTTTACATTTTAAAGACAGGCAGTATACATGTTAACAAGTTGGATTTCAGCTGAGGAAAATGGCGTTGTCAAATGGTGGGCAATTTAAAACAAAACAAAATGGTTATGAAATTGTCTTTCTTATGAAGAGCTTGTTCCAACTGCTGTTTTGTTGTCTGTTTAGGCCAGCTTGAACCACAGCGCTTATGTTGCAGATAAAAAAATGCAAACTTGGCATCTCTGTGTTTTTGTTTCCCTCTGTTGAATCCAAGCTTTATACAGCTATTTCAGCATTGAGTCAGTTAGGTGAACATTTGACCTTCTGATGCCTGTCTGGCAGAGGTGGGACAAGTACTCAGGTCTTGTACTTAAAGTAGAAGTACCAGAGTATAGGAATACTCTTTTACAAGTAAAAGTTCTGAATTGCAAATGTTACTCGAGTAAAGGTTTGAAAGTATAAGCATCTAAATATACTTAAAGTGGACCTATCATGCTATATTATAATAATATAGTGTAGGACCATACCTATATAAGGCATATTTATACCTTTTTTTTTTCTTTCAAAATACCAAACAGATCATGCATTTTAGCCATGCCTCATTTTGCTCAATTTGCACTTTTTTAGCTCTGTTTTTGCAAGGGCTGATTCTGTGAGAACAGCACCACCTACAGGCCTGGCATATGTACTACAGTGTCTCCAGCGCTTTCGAACGGCAATGGCCGTGGCTGTCTCCTCCTGATTGGTGGAGTTGGCCCAATAGCCGTAGCACCACCGTCCTGACGTCAGGACAGTGTTCAAATCTGGATCAGTTTTTATCAGATCCGTTGCAGCCCCTTTTTTAGAGATTTGGGTATGGAGGAAAATAGAGAGGGTTGTGTTTTCTGACACTTGGTGAGTTCCCTGGAACACCGGGGACACATATTCATGTATAAAAGACGTACAAAAGTGCATTTTGCATGATAGGTCCCCTTTAAAGTAACAAAAGTAAAAGTATTGTTATGCAGATTGGTCCATTTCAGAATAATATATATTGTATATATTAAAATATATAGTATTGTTATTGATGCATTGAAGTGTTATCAAAGCTGGTGAAGGTGCGGCTAGTTTTAATGTCTTTGTATATTGCGGATTAGCTTGTGAACTTAATCCACGTATAACTAAAGTCTGATTTAAGCAAACATTTGAGATACTCAAGTAAAGTACAAGTCCCTCAAAAGTGTTCTTTAGTACAGCACGTGAGTAAATGTACTTAATTACTTTACACCACTGCTGTGTGGACCGTTTATTTCATCAGTACAAAAGCTACTTATGCAGATTTTTGAGACAGAAATGTCTAGTGTATATCCTCGCCCATTTGTCTCTGCAGGAATGCCAGCTCTTGTCTGGTCTAGTCTCGAGAAGTAAACGCTCGTCTCCTCTGATAATCCATTAATGTATTCTTCCTGGGAACAGGCCTGTCAGTGTTTGAGCAGCTGCTTATGAGCGGCATGTTGGGGCCGGCTTGTTCGAGGCGTGCCAAAACCATTATAAGTTTGTCATGTTATCATTTCTTCCACACTCCTCCTCCTTTTTAAAACTATAACTTGAGCACTCGACTAACGTAGTCTTTGTTTGTCCGGGTATACAAAGAGGCAGAAATGTTACATGCTTTACGACATCAGGGTGTCCGCGGGGTCTTAAAAAGTATTCAAAGTTGATAAATCAATTTAGCGAAAATTAAGGCTATTAAAAAGTATTAAACGGCATTTTCCAAGGTATTACATTTTGTAGCTTGTTTTCAATCAGTATATAAATTGTCCAAAGAGGTTGTGTTCTACAGTTTGCCTGAATGTAATCATTGCGTAGGTGTGTAGTGTGATTCTGTGTAGTTTATTTATTTTAATGTTTTTTTGTGCTTTATGACTCTTTTGTTCCCCTTTAAATGTGGCCCTCTCATAAAATAATTGGTTCCAGCATGCCCCCCCCCCCCCCCCAATTGGTCTAAAACCACCACTGATGTATTTTCAAGGAAGTTTTTACCTCCACAGAGAAAGCTAGATTAGTCTTCCACTTTTTTATTGGCAAATTGTTGGCAGGATATTTAAGTTTGGTGTTGTTGTGCGGGAACATGCCTTTCTATGTTATAATATATATGAACGTAAATGTATTTAGGGTTTGATCTGAACAAAAACAAGACATTTAAAGACATCACCTTAAAAACTAGGATTGTCTTTTTTCCATATTCTCTAACATTTTGTATTACAAACAATGAATTCTTAAATCCAGAAAATAACCAACAAATGAATCCAGAACAGACATATTTGTTGGTTTCAGCCCTAATGTTTGTGGAACGGTTGACCACAGGCCGAGGAACAAGTGGTTAGTTTAGGGGATTTCTTAATATTGCAACATTTCTAAACATTTCCTCTATTGTCTCATGACTCATAGCACTTTCTAGAATAAATACTGTAACAGATTTCTCTTGAGTTAAATTAAAATAACACAAATTACCTGCTGGTTGCAGCTTTTTAATGTCTTGTCTCATAACCTAACCTTCGTCTGGGCTCTTACAATAGCTTCATCACTGCTGTATTTACCCTTCTCTGTCTCCTTTCTCAGTATTGAACCGTGTGAAATCCATTGGCTGAGCTCATCCCATCTCTTTCTCCTCCTCTCAATGTTGTTACCAAGTGATTACTCCATTGATCAAATCTTGTCTCTTCTCTCAGCCTGTGGAGAGCTTTCAGGCTCTGTGTTGTGCTCTTACTGGATAGACTGGTGTTCTTTATCCTTGTTTTTGTTTGTTTGCTGCATTTCTAAAGTTACATCTCTGTTATGTAATGTGTGGCCAAACACAGTGGCTTAG
The DNA here is from genome assembly GCF_902827165.1 of Trematomus bernacchii. Taxonomy (NCBI): domain Eukaryota; kingdom Metazoa; phylum Chordata; class Actinopteri; order Perciformes; family Nototheniidae; genus Trematomus; species Trematomus bernacchii. The sequence continues at coordinate 18,578,327 of NW_022987564.1, read as the reverse complement.
GTTGGAATATTTTACTCTCATTGTCAGCATCATATGGTCCCAAAAAGTATACGTAAAAAAGGGATAAGGTTTGGAAAAGGTTTCAAACTTAATATGAGTTTGGAGGTTAATTGGGGACAGAAACAAAACATAATAAATAATATCATCTTATTTTGTTCTAATGGCTAATGTGACAGCAAAAGGTATATAACTCAAACGTTTGTAATTACCATGACATTTGCTAAAGATATTAATGAAACCCAGAAAATGATTCTAACAGAGTTTTCCTCTTTTGTCGACATTTGTGTTTTTTATGTGTCTCGACAGTCATTTAATGTATTGCCATGAATTTGGTACAGACATTGTCTATTAGCACGTTGACCCCTTTCTCATAAGTGACTACAACCCATGCTGCATCTGTTTTATGGAGTCTTTTATTCTCTGGCAGAGAAAAGTCATATCAATTATCTTAATCCATTCTGAGTCTCAAGGTCTCCATTCCCTCTGGCCGGTTTGCATTAGTCCATTTTGCAAATGTGTATGTCAAGTTTCACAGGACAATAGGTCGTCTACTGACACTAAACTAATAATTCAGTCTGAAATGTTGCTGTTATAAATGCAAGTGTTATCTTGGATTTATACCTTGAAACAACATTGTTAACAGTTTGTTGATTTGATGTCAATTAGGGCTGCAAGTAACTATTATTTTCCTCATAGACAAATCGGCGGATTCTTTTCTAGATTCATAAATTAATGTTTATAAAACTTCAGAAGTTTCCACATAATTAAGCGCCCCTCTCTTGGCCTCTCTCTCTCAGGTTTGCCATCATCGCCTCAGGCTGTGCCAGCTGTCCCCGGCTGGTGTGTCGCAGAGAGGGATGCGGAGCCGAGTTCTGCTACCACTGCAAGCAGGCCTGGCACCCCAACCAGACCTGCGACTCTGCCCGCCAGCAGAGGGCGCAGTCCCTGCACACACACAGCAACCACTCGCCCAGCTACACACAGGAGCAGGGCCCCGGTAAGTACCTGAAAAACACACATACACACCTCTCAGGGTCAAAGTAACCACACTCTCTCATTGTGCAGATTGTGTGTGCATGCGTCAGATAAACTCTTCTCCCCCAGCATATCCGTCCTGAAGATATTCTTCACACCTCTGAGAGCACTCTGCCTCTCTATCTGTCACTGTTTATCACATGTCAGTCTGTCAGAGGGCTGAGTCAAACTTGTCTGGCTCTGTTGTACCAACTCCCTGCTATGTATATCAAGCGCTGTGTATTGGCAAGAATCCGAAGAAACTAAATATAATAAAACATTGGTTAAAATAGATGAATCAATTTATAGATGATTCTACCCAGCAGTATAAATAATAGCTGAACTCACATTTACCAGTTGTGTGAAGTGATAAACAAATCAATGCTTCAATAATTATAAGACAATACAATTATATATTCTGAAATTGACCATTCTGCATTATGAGTTTTTATAACTTATGATATTTTGATGCTAATACTTTTGTACTTCTACTCAAGTAAATGTAATGAATTTTAGGTACTTAAATGTAAGTAAAATTGTGCTTCTTTCACCACGGTAAGCTACAGCCGATGGCTAGCTTAGCTTAGAGTAGCAATGACTCAAACCAGAGGGAGAAAGCTAGTCTGGTTCTGTTTAAGAATATTGTCCTGTTTATATTAATTAAACAAATATGTTGATAAGTTAGCCATAGACAGATTTTGTTCAATTTGGACAAACCCAGTCTAGCTGTTCGTTCCCATCTTTTACCAGTCTTTATGCTAAGCTAAGCTAACTGTCTCCAGGCTCTAGCTTCATGTTTACAGTGCAGACATGAAGGTGCTATCAATGTTTTCATCTTACTCGTAGCTAGAGAGTACGGACATCACACACATCTTGTGTGTGTGTGTGTGTGTGTGTGTGTGTGTGTGTGTGTGTGTGTGTGTGTGTGTGTGTGTGTGTGTGTGTGTGTGTGTGTGTGTGTGTGTGCGTGTGTGTGTGTGCGTGTGTGTCTTTAATTCCGCTTTGATTAAAATCCATTAACTAAATCCCTCCAGCTGTCCTCAGTCAATCTCCTCTCCCTGTTTCCTCTTAATTCACCACTTCCAGTCTGCCTCTCTGTGCCAATAATCAGAAGAACTGACGAATATTCAGAAACCAAAACTGACTCACAAAACAATCCAGGCCGCTCCCTGTCTCCCTGTCTTCCTGTTTATCTGTCAGTCTTTCAGTCTTTTCATACCGGCTGATTTGCTGCTGTAAAATGGATAAAGACAGATGTGAGGAGACAGATAGAAAGAAAAAAAAAGTGAGGACAAGAGAGTGTGTCAGCAGAATAGTAAACAATAACAACTCAAGCTTTTTGACTGTCTTTCCTTTAAAATGCATTAGAGGACACACCACTGTAATTGTCTGATCCATTTCTCTAATGAGGTTTGGTGTCGTTGCCAAAACAGTTGGAGAAAATACTAATTAGATGGGACCATTATAGAGAATTAGTTTTTCTTACATTTAAAATGTGACTCTTCTGCATTCAAGGACAGTTTTTGGGAGTTTTAAATCTTATGAACCAAAAAGCAGAAATGTGTGTTTCTCCAAAAAATAAATGGTGGTTACCTGAGGGATTTAATGATATACTTTCTAATTTTGTTGAAGTGATTGAAAACCAAAATGTCTCTAAGAGTCATTAGTGATCACTCAAAATGTCATAAAACGCAGAAATATTTAAAATCAGGAGTGAGTAGGGGGGGGGCAAGAACTGCAATGGTAATACATTTATTCACTTTTTTGCTATAAGTTAGATGAATGACATCGCTCTCATCTGTGCCCAAAATATATGAAGCTTCAGTTAGCTTAGCTTAGCATAGCAGACTGGAACCGGGGAAACAGCTAGCCTTACTAAGAAGCACTAATATATATTAGGTTTTGGGCCTCAGAAAAACCTTTAACATTTTGGAAGAGATCTAAATCACGGATAGAATTAGCCAAGGGCTGCACTATCTAAATACCCTCGTAGTTATCTTGTTGTGTCTCGTTTTTTAATATAAAAAAAAACGTATGCATATCATTCCATCATATATTATATTTGATTGTTATTTCCATCTTATTTTACAATATAGCGCTCTTATTGTGACTAGCATGTTTTATTGCTGAATTGACCTGTACTCTTGTCCTTTATATATATCATCGAATAGTTGACCCTGTGTTAACCTACATATAACTAATAAAGAAACACGTCTTGTGTCCCCAGCTGATGACATCAAGCCGTGCCCTCGCTGCGGCGCCTACATCATCAAGATGAACGACGGCAGCTGCAACCACATGACCTGCGCCGTCTGCGGCTGTGAGTTCTGCTGGCTCTGCATGAAGGAGATCTCCGACCTGCACTACCTCAGGTACCAAGCTCTCTCAGTGCACTTTTTATTTCCGCTTTTGGTTAGATTTCTTAAGATCTTATATAAATAAAACTGCTTCATGTTTCCATTTCAATCAGGAGAGACATGTTTTAATGTAAGAATTTATATTTATCGCCGAGAACACACATATGAATGTAATGTTTGGCGATTATGTTTATGTTTATTTAGGATCCCCATTAGCTTTTGGGTAAGCAGACGTTTCTCAACCGGAAGCCATGATAGATTTCTATGCATAACTCCAATATGAGTGTGCTTCGAACAGTGGAGAGCTAGTCTGGCAGCCTATTTGTAATTTCTGTATATGTGTTTTTGCTGCGGATGACCATATGACCGGACAGTACTCAATATGTGACAAAACCAGAGACTGGATGACTTGTTTCAAAGTGGTTAGTGTTACATACTTTGTACATTTTCTCGTCACAGCTATGCTCCTTCCCATTTTTGTTACGATACTGTCAATTTGCTTTGTCCACTGTAAACCAGAATCAAGAACAATGCCAAGCAACTTAGTCTCGTTTACCTGTTCCACTGGCTGACCAGCCAGTGTCAGGCTTAATTGAGGATTGCTGCTTAACATATGTCTGGATCCGAACACCATTGCTTTTGTTTTTGCAATGTTGAGTACCACTTTGTTATTGTTGACCCAGTCTGCTATGGCTTTAATCTCTAAGTAGATGGTTTAACTCACTGCATGTTGATGCTGTACTGTACATTGTAGAATCATCAGCATACATTATTACACTGGACTTATTTAATACGTGAATATTGAATATAACAAAGGCCCAAGCGAACTCCCCTGTGGGACCCCACACTGCAACACCTTACTTTCAGAAAAGCTCCCATTGAAAAATTAGATTAGATTATACCCCGTTGTGCGGGAGTATCATCCGGGAGGGGAATACCGAGCCAATAAACCCCCCCCTGGGGTCTAGACACTGGTGCTGGTGAAGGCATGAAGGGATTGATGGAGGTGAACCCTGGTTTCGGAGAAATTGGAGGTGAAGGGGTGGAGGAGGGCTGCGTTGAGTCACCTTCAATGACAGCTATCAGGAGGGGATAGAGCAGATTTGAAATGTTTGACAATGTTCTAGGATGGGCTTGTGGGAATAGAGACAAAAGTGATAGGTTTAACTGGGGAGTGAAAGCCCCCTATCGCTGATTAGAGGGATGAGCGTAGTAAGAGGGAAATATGTGAATGACAGATATAAAGACGGTCTTCCTGGCTGAACTTGCGCTGAGCTTCATTTCTTGCTCCATCAGTCCATCTGGCTGTACGTTCTGGGGGAAGAAGCCTTGGAGCAGGAAGAAGAAGATCCTGTGGCAGCTGGGGACCCTGATCGGAGCTCCGGTGGGCATCACGCTCATCGCAGGCATCGCTGTCCCCGCCATGGTCATCGGCATTCCTGTGTACGTCGGCCGCAAGGTGAGAAACCCTCAGAGAGCAGGCAACAGCTACTGGAGGAGGGTAATACACTTGAAGTCAAGAGCACAGGGTTTTCACCTTTGAATGGTAGTGTCTAGGATTATAAGTTATTACGTTTGTTATTTAGATTCAAGAGAGGAGGACAAATAAAATGTTATAAGGCTAAAGTACATGTTGTTATTTCAAATGTATTTTCAGAGAAACCAGTTATTTCACTAAGAAGACCTCTTGCTGTTTCTTGGTTTTTCTCCGTTTGTTCTTATGTCTTAACATCTTTACTGTTGATTATTTCCCTTTTCCTATGGTGTTTGGTATTTTCTGATGAATTCAAATGAATGCAGATCATATCGAACTTGTTTAAAGTACACGGCCAAAGGCAAAGTAGCCCGAAAGACAGGTTTTACACATAGCTAACTTTATTGATTTTAAGTTTTCGTGCCTTTATTTGTAGGATATTCTGCATTATTTCATTTTTATAAGTGTTGTTTTGACAACAGACTTTTGCATTTCAAGACTCCCTTCCAAAAAATCCCAAATAGAAATTGAAAAGGAAATAGAAATTGGAGACGACACAGGATCTAATTATGAAGGGGAAATATAATGATATGCTCATAGTGTAAGTCTTGCACTTTGGCTATAACAAGCATTTTCTCTATTTGCAGCTAACTAAGACGTCTTTCACAATAAGCAACACTCTTTCATTTTGATGGTCTGTTCACTTATCATTTATCTTCATCTGCAGAAACCAGAAGTGGAAACCGCAGTTTCAGCACACTGTTAAATGTTTTTTAGAAATAAGAAAAAGCCCTTTCACTTTGACAACCACAAAACAGTTTCCATTCACATCGCACTGACCTTAAGCCGACTTTAGCACTTCAAAATGAGAAAAGCTGAAATTAGATTCATTAAATCATCTCAAGTTATCAAATTAAAAGACAGAGTTTCTACATGATTACCTTAACAAATGTTTCCAACTTCCTTTTAAGCTTAATGTCGAGGTTACAGGCAGATTATTCGGATTGAAGGTCATTTATTTGAGGCAAAGCTGGATTTGAAAGCAACTAAAATAAATTAAACTACATAAGTGAATTCCCAGTTTTAATCTGTTTCGTTTGTCTTCTTACTCCAAGTTCAGAATTTCACATATTTTATTGGAGACATCTTGTCTTTCTGTGTCTTTGTTAGTTTGATAATTGTAGCTTTTAAATTGGTGTAAAATGTATTAAATGTATAAACATACAGTAGCAATCCTAAATGGTCTTTAAATGTTCTAAACAAGATTTTCTATTTGCTATCCACAACAATTATAGTGTAGCAGTACTAACGTTTAGTATCTCAGGCTCTAACTACGCTCATTTGTAATGTATTTAAAAAGCAAATAAGTAAGCAAAATAAGAATCTTAGACATAAAAGTGCATACTAAAATAAGATAAATATGTACTGAAATTCCTCCCTTTTCACTATAAGTATTTGTCTTGTTTTTTTTGCAATTGGTTATGACCATATGACGTTGGTTTATTAGAGACAAAAAGGGCTTGGTCTCTCAGCTAACCAGAGGAAGGAAATGAGATGAGTCATTGGCTGCACATCAAGGCCTGTATCGCTCTCTAGTGGAGAACATTGAAACTGCACATCTCTCTTCAAGCCTTTCGAAGTATCTGCCACAGAGTTGGAAGTGGTTAGCTCATTAAAATACCTGGAGCCTCAGACCGCAGCTCCACTAACTGTGTTTACTACATGTTGAAACCTGCGAGGAGTGAGCTGTGGTCGTCTCAGCCAGAGAATTACTGACTGAACATATTTTTGGAAATGTTTCCTGGTGAGATCTGCTAATTTATAGCATTACACTTTGTTTATGACTAGAACTAGAAGCTTTGAAAAGGTAGTTGTGTAAAATACAGATGAAAGAGGATTTATAATCTATCCCTCCTGGAAAAGCTTTCTGTATTTTTTCTTTGGTATCTTATTTCTTACACCAAAACAATGCCCACCTTTAACCTCGTCCCCACCCGTGTTGAGCTTGTGATGTGACCTCTTTGCAGTGTGTGACACGTGTGTGTTAACCTCAGTGTCTGTCCCTCTCCTCTGCTGCAGATCCACGCCCACTATGAGCTGAAGAAGACATCCCTCCACAGGAGGAACCTGGCCATCACCGGGGGTGTGGCCCTGTCCATCATCACCGCCCCTGTCATCGCAGCTGTCAGCGTCGGTAAGACACTCCACGAGAACACCCTCAGTTAGTATGCATCGGGCTGATGGCCTAAACAAACCAAGCACATCTGTGACCAGAAACACAAAGGGGAAGAACTCCAAAATACAGTCAATTAGAATATATGCTGTTATACAATAAATGGCTCCATCCAGATAAAATAAGATACAAGGATGCAGACTTGACTTGCTTAATATTTTTCTGTAACAAGTAATAATGCAGAGATTTTGGTCTTGGACTTTGGAATTTTGCATCACTCTGGTTCCCTCAAAAGATAGACAAGGGGAATTTTCCAGTTGGATTTTGGAATGATTGTCGTAAATAATCTCTGCGGTGAACAAACGTTTATAATACTTACAAGATATTCTTCACAAAAAAAAAAACCGTCTTTGATTGTTAAAGCCTAAATGCAATCACCAGAAGAGAAAAATCTAACATTATCCATCAGTTGATGAAAAGGAGGAATGATGCTGAAAACCTTGCAATTAGGTTAAATGTTGAGCTCAAGTTTGTGAAGTTAATAAAATACTGAAGGAATCATGCATGTACACCATCTCAGACAAGTTCTAAATCCTTGTGAAACTCCCTCCTCAGGTATTGGTGTTCCCATCATGCTGGCCTACGTGTACGGCGTGGTGCCCATCTCTCTGTGCAGAGGAGGGGGCTGCGGGGTCAGCAGGGGGAAGGGGCGAGGAGTACGCATTGACTTTGATGATGACGATGGTCCAATCACAGGTGAGGATACCCAACATTTCCCGCAGATTAAATGAGCAGGTTCTTTTTCACATGATCTTTCATTATAACGAGTATTTTCTGCGTGGTTCTGCAGTGGCGGATGCGTGGCGAGCCCTGAAGTCCCCGAGCTTCGGTGACAGCAGTCTGGACGGGGCGCTCAGCGGTATGAGCACCACCTCCCCCAGCGAGGGGCTCTCCGTGGCCCCCGGGAGTCTGGGGGACACGCCACACTTCTACCCCCTGGCAGGCGGCACCCTGGGAACCCGCAGCGGAAAGTACAGCAGGTGAGGAACAGAGGGGGGCCATGCCTGGTTTAGGTTTAGTCAAAACAGGGAACATTTAAACCAACATGAAGTCAGACACACGGGAATAACACACACATGCACAAAACTGACATTAATTAAATAATTCATTAATTCAAAAAACAAAGTTATTATGATAAAACATTTATAATAATGATATTAAATAATATAATATGTAAATACAATATAAGATGTATATATATATATATTTTTTTTTCCTTGTATTACTTCAAATACAAAACGTTTTGCCTACATACTGTATGTAAGAAAATACATCTAAGATATATATTTTAATACAGCAGAAAATCTTTCATATAAAAATGTATTATTATTAGTTAAGATATGTTAAAACATTTTCATTTTGCCTGCTATTTCACACACTATTCCATTACATTTAAATAAATCAACAGAGATGACATTACACAACCATACATATAATCGTAGCCTACACTAACAATGCCTTAAAACAACAATATTCCACACTTAAAAGAAACAAACTCCCAAATATGTCAGCCATCCACTATTTGTCACTGCTGTGTGCAGTGCAAATATCAGATACTAGTTGAATAGATTGAGTATTAATTACAATAACAGTGTGAATGACTGTGTGTCGTGCTGCAGGCTGGAGGGGCAGGCGGGGGACTCGGCCCAGAGGGAGACGGGCAGCCTGGGGGCGGGGAGCGACTGCGCCAGCACCCGAGGGATGGCCGGCTCCATCATCTCCTCCTACACCCTGCCTGACAGGTGACCCCGCTGTCTCCTCAGCACCATATAGGATGCCATATTGTTGAACAAGCAGCTGCCAATACAATACATATTAGTTCCTCCTCTTGTCGATAAAACAGTTTTTTGAATTGTAGACGATTTCAAAGTATTTCAAATGGTTGGCTGTCAAGCTGGAGAAAAGGCCATCAAAGTTCAGATATGTCACAACTCCTTTTCAGTAGACCATGTTTTAAAAAAATGTTTACACATCTATATACTAAAATAAAAAAGATATATAAAATAAACAGCTACAGTGATGCATATGTCCAAAGATAATGACAATGGCTGTAGGTCTGCACATGGTATACAATATTTTCTTTTCCATCTTTCAATTTTCATGGGTACTTCTTTTCAAGGTCAAACTACGGTTGACTAGCATTATTCATCCTTTACATACATTCCCAAAAGAATGCATTGGATTCAAATGGCTTCCAGTTGACTTCCTCACCTGTGCGTCCATAGATGTCTCTGTTTGCACTCTGGGGCTGACTTTAAACCCCTCTCTCTGCAGGGAGTGCACCAACCTGGAGATCCAGGTGGACATCGAGACCAAACCCAGCCATCTCTGCCTGACCAGTGAGGAGGACCTGACCCCGCCCCCGGGCTCTGCTGCCATGGCGACCGCCTCCAGCGTGGAGGAGCCTCAGGACTGCAGCTCCAGGAGGGGCGGGGCTTTGTCTGGCTCCGTGCTGGGCCTGTCCCCGGGGGTGTCCCTCAGGGAGGGGCTCAGAGACGTGACGCTGGCCCAGCCTGAGAGCATCCGCAGCGACCTGGAGATGTCGGACACTCAGTCAGACGACATCGCAGAGCTGACGTCGGACGACTGTGACTCCCCCCACCCTAAAAGCTGTCACCTGGCGGCCGGTCAGCAGCCGCCCTCCTGCAGGGTGCTGACCCCCCCCGAAGGTCTTCACTGTCCCGCGGACAGCACCGTCATCCTCTACGTCTGAGAGGACAGCTCCCGAGATTGTAGAAAAGAAAAAGGAACCAATCCCAGACATCTCTTATCCACTTTCCTTCAAGACTTTTTCTTTCTTTTGCACTGAAGAAACTGAAACGTTGACTTTATTTAAATGTATTATGTCAACAGATTTCACATAACTGCATTAGGTTACTTGAAAGCAATAATATGAAGTTGAACCTAATATTTTATTTAAACTTAATATTATTGCTTTCAACTAACCTAATACAGTTATGTGAAATCTGTTGACATAATACATTTAATTAAAGTCAATCTTTCAATTTTTCCAGTGTGTCATTTCTGTTTTTATTTCTGCGCCTCACAGACGACGTCTTAAACACAGACAGGGTTTGTTTACTGTTGTCTGTCTTATCTATCTACCTGTCAATTGTCAGGGTTCTACCTCTGAGATTTATAAGATGATTTATGTTTACTCCTGAGTGCAAAATGCCTTGGCTACTTAAGCAAAAGAAAAAAGAATAATAAGGTACACATTTCCAGAAATATCGCAAATTATACAATTATAAAAAGTTGAAGTGTCACCGAGCACAGCAGAGGGAAACAGATGCTTAATGAGGATGAAGAGGATGTTTCTCACAGTGTGTGAATTAATGTGGACTTTGTACTTTTGTGGCTTTATTTTCTTCTTTTCTTTCTCTATTTATATTCAGATGACGTTGAAATTGTATCATTTGCTGCGTGCATGAGTCTGCATGAGCCGAGCCTTGTGTGACAGGTTTGAAAGTGTGGTGAGTTTCTGTTACACTGGTGAAAGTTAAGAGTTTACTTCAGAGGATTAAGCTGCACTAGAATCTCACTTTGCCTGCACAGAGGAAGAGGAATATGAGTTTGAATGACGGAAATAAATGATTGAGTTCTGACAATAATGAGGCGAGGCAGTGAAGCCATTTTATCTTTTCAAATCTATTAAAGTGTTGGACCTTTCTGAGCTCTAAACATTTTGAACAGTTGAGGACAGACCACTACATTAAACAGGACTGTTCTCAGGGCCGGTACTGAAGTGGGCCGGTCGGACGATGTGGGCCGTCGACAATTTCCTCGCGGTATTTACTTGCGGCACCGAGGTGGGCCGCTCGGATAACTCACTAGCACCCCCCACCCCCCCCCCCCCCCGTTGATCATTTACCGAGGTGGGCCGGCGGTACCGAAGTGGGCCGGTCGAGAGTCCTGGGCTGATTTGTAGTCCCAGTCCGCCCCTGACTGTTCTTCTGTTTTATACTGAAATGTATACCAAACAGAAATGTATAATTGCATAAACATCCCTCTAATGACCAACTATATATAATCTTAATTTAAAAAATGCAAAATCCAACTTGTTTTCTACGATTCTTAGCTAAATACATAACTTAATTTTCTTGATGAAAACTGCATGAATGTAAAAAGGGATAGATTATCCTTATCCAAGTTTGTTATCAAAACACAAATACATTATTAGAGTCAGATTTTATTTCGGATTTAATCAAATTAACTTTTTAGATGTCTATGAGATGTTAGCCGTTCCAACAAAAACACATTTCACCTGTTTACTATTTTAATGGTTTCATGTTCACAACTCATTTTGGCCCACAAAGATTGAAAAAGGCCAATATTCGTCTAAAGAATCACCTGTTGTCAGCCGATTAAATGGCCATACTTAACTTTCCTGATAAGATGAGATACACCTTAATTGATTACCAAATAGTTTTTTTTAAATCACAGTTTAATAACGTATTTAAATGTGTTTCACATTGTGCGGGTCGTTGCAAAATATTAACAAATACCTATTATCATTTTCCAGAGCTATTCAAATTGTTAGAATTCTTTGACCAACAGTCCAAAATCCCACAAATAATCGGTTTAATTTGATATTAGATGAAGAAAAACAGCAAATCCTCACATTATAGAAGCTCGAAACAGAGAACAGAGATATTGAAACGGCCAATTCATTATTGAAAATAAATGTTGATAACTTTTTGTGACTACACTCATCATTTCCCTGTAGTTTGTGATCATTCAATTCTCTTAATAGATTTTTGAATGTATGAATTTAGTCTGGCTTCCTATCCGGCTTACATAACAGCGGGTCATTGATAGAACTCTGTGTGTGTGTGTGTGTGTGTGTGTGTGTGTGTGTGTGTGTGTGTGTGTGTGTGTGTGTGTGTGTGTGTGTGTGTGTGTGTGTGTGTGTGTGTGTGTGTGTGTGTGTGTGTGTGTGTGTGTGTGTGTGTGTGTGTGTGTGTGTGTGTGTGTGTGTGTGTGTGTGTGTGTGTGTGTGTGTACTCCTGATGAATGTATTTGGTTTTTGAATGAGCACTTGTGCACTTTATCTGAATTCATCGTATTTATCGTCTTTATTTGCATCATATTTGACTACGAGTCAGTTGCACACAACAGTCTGTGGTACAACCAAAATAAACCAATCACCTACCAGAAGGCCTTTTATGTTGGATGTAACTAAAGAAGAGTTTGGCTCCAAAACATCAAATAACCACACGCATAAATCATTTCTCAAGTTTATCTTTCAGTATATTAGAAACATGTTTTTTCTATCAGTGATCACAGGACTATAACTATCCTATTTTTTTATATTTTTCATCTTTTAAAGTGTTATTGTTGGAGCCAAACACTTCTAATATGGATCATACTCACTAGCTTGAATTGTTTTTAGCTTTGTAATGCCTCTGTGCTTCAGTTTTTAAAAGGTTTTCTGAGGTTTCTTGAATCTGCAAAGGATCTTGGGAAACCTTTCTCATGTCAGAGTAGCTTTATGGATTTAGCTGCTTGTGTAACTTGGCAGTGCTTTGTTTGGTCTGCACTTCTCACTTGTTACTTCCCGCCCGTGAGAAAAACACACGAATGTACCACAGACGGAAACCCGGACTTCCTGAAAGAGTTTGAATGAGCGTTAATGGAAGTATGTCCCACTAGGAACACAGGTGGTCTTGTTCTTACTTTAAAAGAACGTTTTAGAGTATATAGATAGCAATATTTAAGTGTTATTATATTGTTTCTGTATTTCCTGTCACTGTTAAAGCCCTGCTCTGCGGGGGGTTGTACATGCAGGACTGTGAAAGACAACTTGTGGACGTTCTGGGGGGAAATAAATAAACACAATCTGATGTTGCACCAAACTATCTGTTTGTTTTTGTTTTGTTTAATGACTGCATAGTAATGGGAATCCTTTATGATATGTATGAGCCTTTAAGTAACTGGAGAAGTCATGAGAATATGGTAATGTGCTAGTTATCAGTGCGGAAATTAGTCTACAGAAACTTAGACATGTCGTTTTGAGTTGCTTAAGGTTGCCTTTCAACACAGTTAATGTCAAATGATAATTGCATTATGTTGAGGAACAATATAATTTCATTATTATATGTTTAAATAAGATATACATGTATTCCCGTTTGTTTACAACTGACACAGGCCTGGTAACAAAAAGGGTAACCAAACAATGTTTGTATAATCAAAGGCATAAAATCGTCAAATATCCAAAGGTAAATGTGGATAGATTAACACCAAATCTTTCAAATGAAGAGAGTGTACAAAATATGTATATTTGAAAACAGCTGAAAAAGAAACTTTTCTAAAACGTATCACATCCCAAAGGAAAATATAGTAAGTTGTTCTAAAATCTTTGATTTCTTTATGCAATCTTTGACATATTGTTCAATATAGATGTTTGAATGTCTGATTTAGGTGTTGAATGCCCCACGAAGTATTGCCTTGGTTAAGATTTGCATGCAGTCTATATATTAGGATTATGTTATACAACATATCTATTTGTGTTATTATTATATATTATTTTATATTTTATTTTAATATATTATATTATTTTATATTTTAAGACAATATATAACTACATCACACTGGGATTTTAGTTTGAATTTCCCTACATGTGCAATTTTAGAATACATAGCTTATCCTTAAAGACCTTTTTTTGTGTTATTTACAAAATATTGAAAGTAAAAATTTTAAATCAAGCGAGATAGTTATGCACTGGGGAAGATCAACATTGATATCTACAGTAGTTTCCCTTTTCATGCCACTGGCTCTCCTCTCCTCCTTTCCGGTAAGCGACTGAGGTGAAAAAGAGCGTCTCTTCACGTCACTACCTCTCATTTTACGGCCGTGTTTTGGTCTGCCGTAAAGCGAAACGCGTGGACTCGGCGGAAGGTTAAAGCGAACCTCTCTGGTTGAAGTGATTCCTATCAAACACGGTAAATATAGATACATTGTTGTATAATGTAGGTTTCATATCAGCACCTTACTTGCATAGACACGATGTAATGTGCATTTGCATTTTAAAAACATCAGTATTAAGATAGAGCGGCCTGTTGACATGAACAAGCAGTCGTTGAAGGAGACTGGTTAGCATAACATGCTAACACCTGACAGGGGACAGCTTTATTGAAAGAGTTTAAATGATTGTGTCATGACTCCATTTTAATATATAATAAGCTTAGGGTGTTTTTTTCAGCAGAGGGTAAGCCAGCTAGCTATTCGAACATGAGTTAGCTAGGTGCTAGCTATATAACGTTAATCGACAGGTTAGCCATTATATAAAGGATAAAATAGTTTATTGTTGAGTTTTATTGTACCAAGGTAATTTCACTGTTTGGACAAGGAAAACAGAAATGGGAGTTGAATGTTAAAAGCAATAGTAATTTTGCATATTTACTCCTTGAATGTTTGTTTGTAGCCTTTATTTAACCAGGTTAAAAAATCCCATTTGAGATCAACGATCTCTTTTTCAAGGGAGACCTGCGGATGTGTATGGCGAATGTGTATGTCAATTCCATGAAAGTCTGTAAAGCAGTGATGTGGCAGTAAGACAGCACTGTTATCATATTGGTGGCACAGCAGCGCAGTGTTTTCCTACTAAAAGCTTTAACTATTATATACTACATAACCCTATAAAAAAACTCTTAATATATAACCCTTTTACTTACAAAAAAGCAGATGTTATGAAAAGGGACCTTTTTTAGGCAAGTTTTATTTTGAGCAGAAACTCGTGACATTATTTACGTATTTGTAATGTCACTTATTAGATGCTTGTACCCAAAGAGACTTACATACAATCAGCCCAGTTGGCAAATAGCCTTTTGTTTTGAAACCAAGCAAAACATTTAAAAATGTACAAAGACTGTATTTATGCTGTAACTTTTCTTTAAACTTCGTTATAATATAATCACTACTACTGTAAGGTGCTCACTTTTCATGTGCAATAATAATGTTTGCTGTCAACTTGTTTTTGTTATAACTACACTTATACAGCTTTAGTGGCAGTTTTTCAAGGCTGATGTTTTTATTCTGCCTTCTTCTTGTCTTTGTGATTTCTCCGTCTTCTTCCTGCTACTTCCTGTTTGTTTTTGTTGCTCATTATTCTCTCCTCTCTGTCTTCTCCCTCATTAGCATCATGCCGTTTATAGACCTGCAGACTCGGCTCGGCATCGACGCTGATAAATGGGTGCTGAATCAGAGCAGCCGTCAGCCCAGGCATAAGGCGGCGCGCTGCCACGCTTTTGAGAAGGATTGGATCGAGTGCTCCCACAGCATTGGGCAGACCCGCTCCTTGAAGGAGTGCCAGCTGGAGTTAGAGGATTTCAACGAGTGCTTGCACAAGAAGAAGTTAGTAAGTGTCTCAATGCTCCTGTGTGAGTTATTTTAGTATTATTTCAGAGCGGTGACTGCTGGAAAAGGGATGCACAGTATGGTCTTTTTTAACCAATACCTTTTATTGGTCTACCTCTTATAGCCGATGAGATAACCAATCATTTCCCATTTTTATATTTTGAAAAGTAGTCCATAACCTGTAGTTTATGCACACAAGACGGTATGAAAGGCAAAGATGTTTGGAGAAAGATGGAGGATTTTATATTCTATAGCTCTGACCTATTTCAATCTGACTCACGTCCCTTATGTAAAGACAAAAAAACAATTCTTAAATGTTCTTACATTTTTTCGTGTATGTCATTCTCTGAGAGTGTGAAAAAGTTCAGAACCGGACACATGTTTTGTGTTTTTCGTTATGTTATTGTGTCCTTTTTCATATCAGAACTGAAGTCCTTGCATTTCCTGAGGCCAAGTTGAAGGATCAAATACTAAGAAATGATCACATGACTTGAAGTCATATCTGATTTCAGATGTGGGAAGTTACCAAGTACACTTATTCAAGTACTGTACTTAAGTACAATTTTTAGATATTTGTACTTTACTTGACTTTGATGCTTCTTTGTACTTCTACTCCACTACAGTTCAGAGGTAAATGGTGTACTTTTACTCCATTACATGTATTTAATACCTTTAGTTACTTTACAGATCTGGATTAATGATGTGAAATATAATCAAGTCTTACAACTTTAGTTCAACCTGGAGTACTTCTTCCACCTCTGTCGTATTTCAAATTCTTCCATTAACACCCTGAGTAAGTTTGCAACTGTGTGTTTCACTCCACTTTGGTGTAAATAAAACTGCAGCAGCTTGACCACAGAGCGTGAACGTTGTGATCAGCTGATTTTGCGCAGTTCTCCAGTGTGTGTGCGCGGGGCACAGAATGTGCACAGGGGAGTAGGGCGGGTCATACTCAGGTGCCAACATGAATCTGAAGGAAATCCTAAGATGAGGGGTGTCTAAATTATGTGTTTTTTTATGGGGAATTCAAATATGAGCTTATTCTTTGGATAGGATAACTCTAACCTACATCGTTTTGTATTTCGAAATCGGCAATTTTACCCTTTCGAACCTCTATTTAAGATAGTAAAAGATATAAGGGAAATCATTTATATTGACAAAGCCAAATCCTTTTTACATATTTATTAACAGGTGAACTGCATATATATAACTGGATAAGATTTCAAAGATCAATCTTCTGACTTCTTGAACTTTGCAAGGTTGCACAAGTCCTGCTTTGACTCATTATTGGACATCAGTCTCCTGCTGGTCTCCTGAGCTCTGATCCCTCCATCCCTCTTTTCCTGTGAGAAGTACTTAGCAGAAGCCTCGGTCACCATTTTAACAACCCTCTCAATGCTTTGAGTATGGCAAGGCCAGTTGAGTACCTCCATGGGGGTTTTGATGACGTTTTTCACCTCCGAGGTGCTTAGCAAGCAGGTGAGAGGTGGCTCTGACACACCTTCTGACCAGCTGATCAAGTCCCCAATGCTGGAAGCATCACAATTGATGTCAGGTGTCCTTCTGGTCCTGACAGAGGAGTCCCCCAGCTGAGTGTCTGGGTCCCCCTCTCCTCTAATGGCCAGGATCACCCCCTCAATTATCTCCTTCTGATCCTCAGAGCACAGCAGTGTTTGGAGGATCTTCTCACAGTTGGCATCACAAGGTCCAGCACCTCCTTCCTCTGGGACTTGAGGCAGTCCATCTGAAACAGGATGTGACTAGGCTCACTAGCGACACTATAGTGTTCTTCTTTGATCTTTGCAGGAAAAGATTGGTCACTGCCCTCAGCTTCCATCATCACATTTGTCAGGTCAATCCGCCCATCAAAGAGGATGCAGGAGATCCCCCCATCTCCCTGCACTTCTCCTCAAACTCTTCTCCCAGCTCTCTCATCAACTTTTCCTGTGCTCTCTTGACCTTGTTTTTATCAATCACTTTACTTGTGTTGTCTTCTGTGATGATTCCTGCACCAATCAGAGCTGCAGTTGATCTCAGCCCTATGCCATACCTTACACTAGCAAGCGCAATATTTGGAATATCATCATAGTTTTTCTGTACTTTTGTTGAAGCTGTAGGTTCAGTTTCAGGGAAGAGCTCAACTTCAGGGACAAACTCATCTTCAGCACCACTCTCCAATTCCAGATCCTCATCACCATCTGCCAAAAATCTCTTAACATCCTTCCTGGCTGCTTTGTCTGCTGCTGCAGCATTTTCCTCCTTGCTCCTTCTCCTTTCCTCAGCCATGTTTTCCATCCCCTGCCTTCCCCCATTTGGTGGGGTCCTTTACTTCCAACCCTCTTTTTCTGTCCCTTGATGTATGCAAGATCTTTTAAAGGAATCCTTGTGTCTCTGCTGCAGGAACAGTGAATGTGGGCTTGGATCACACAGCCATCACAGCCTCCCCCCTCACAACTGGTAATCCGACACTTGCAAGTCAAAATATCAAATAATTAGTCTAACTTGACACTGAACCTCTCTTTGGCATCAAGTTTGCCCTTCCCAAGGGAAAACTTCACTGCTTGATTCCAGACCTCCTTGAGCTTGGACATGATGGTCACCTTTTCATTAATAACAGGTGGCTTGAAAAGAGCATTCGCTTTGCTCCACTGACCAATCAGACCAGGGAAGATGTCACCCACCAGCTGGTCCACTGGGCAGTTCCTCCTGTTATCTTTACTTTGATCCCTCAAGTAGATGCCATACCTCAGGATATCCCTCACAGTTGGCAGTTCAGACACCAACAGCTCTCGCCCAGTGCCAACAAGATTACTCAAATGAGAAGTAGATTTTGCCCTTGTTTTGACTTGAGCCATTTCAACTAGTTCACACTGAAAACACTGATACACAAGTAAGTTTCAATTCCTGTAAGTTTCACTTCAGACAGGAACATAAAAGCCCTGACTTCTAAATAAAAGCCCCCCAACTTAGTCTCTTTTTTCCAGAAGAATAGCAAAATAATCAAAAAATAGATAATAATCAACTGCAAATTGATGTAGGTTAGGTTTATCAGAATTGAAAAATGTCTTGAGATTTGTGTTCTACACGCCAAAATACATAATTTGAACACCCCTCTCGATCGATTTACAAAAAAAAAATAGTATGGCCCGCCCTAACAGGGGAGTCTCCCACTGCAGCCAGTTGGCGGAGTTTTGGTACAATTCTGTTGTTCATACCGACGTTAACCCTGTCTGTGCACACGGTGAACAACTCTGTCGTCCAGTGATCTAAGCCTCTGCCTCCTGCAAAGCTTCACAGGTCTGTCGGTTATGTCCTGCGCGGCTCGCCCAGCTCCAGTTCAATCAGTCATAGAAAGTCCGAAGATTTTTTGCAGGGAGCGAAACGGCAACGTAGCTGCTTAATGTCTTTGTTTTTTTTTTACATGTCTAGTAGTTTACTCCATTGAGTGTTGACAAGAAACACGTGTAGACGAAATATGTGTTTTGTTTTGATGTTTTGAGGTACGCAAAGGCGCGTAGTGACACAAGTGACGTTACGCAATTTACGTTACGCATTTTCTAGCAGGTATATTTAAAATAAAAGTATTTAGTAAGGTAAGTAATGAGAGTAATAGTATAGAAATGAGTAACCAACGTCTCCAGAAAGCAAATAGCACCGTCATCTCAGCCTCCAGATGGTGTCAGAGCTGAGCTGAGGTCAGTGTGTGTCAGCAGAGGAGAGACAGACAGAAGCACCCCCCCCCGCTCACTGTAATGTGCTGCAGCAGCACCATCCCATCGCCTCCACCCAAACACCACGTCACATTCTTTCAGAACATGATGAGGAGGAAGTGCTGATTTAAGATGAATGTCAGCTAAGAAAAGACATTTCATGATGAGGATTCACATTTGATTTGGATGGAAATCTGCATGTTTACAGCACAGAACTGAGGTAGGGAGCTGTTATGGTTTTCTCATCTTCACATGGTGACTGGAATAAAACAAAAAAGTTAGAATCACTGATTTCTTTGGCTTTATCCTCCTCAAAGAGAAACAAGAAGGTTGAGGGATACAGAGGGACTTAACGAAAATGTTATGTATTTCCGTTTACCTGTTTCTCTGTTATTCTAGATTGTTGCACTTGGACTGTAGTGCTCGGAGTGCTAAAAAGTACTTTTGAAAAACTAAACAGCAGTGTCTTATTCAAGAAATCATGACCACGATCTCTTGTTGTGAGCAGTTTCATGTAGGAACTATTTTCACACGATCAAACAACCACATCAATGAACATTTACAAACAAGTGTGCATGTATTTAGATACTGCTAGCTCACCTGAGTTATTCATGTTGTCATTTCCTACCATCAAAAGCCCTCTTGTCCACGGGTAGATGCTTTGATAGGGTTTGTGGATGTTGTTTGGTATAAAGAAAAAAACTGAAACTGCTCACTACAAGACGTGGATTTTATTAAAGGACCCTATTATGCTTTTTGGTTTCCCCTTTTAATGTAGTGTGTTAAATAGGTTTTGTGTCCGCAAAGAATAAATTCCAAGTGGTTGACCAATCACAACAGAGGTGGCCAGCTAACCAATCAGAGCAGACTGGGCTCTGGTTTCAGACGGAGGGTGAAAAGAGGTGCTGCAGCACAGGCAGTATGAGAAAAATAAAGAGCTTTTTGAACATTAAAGCATGGAAACAAAATACAAATATGAACTTGAAACATTAGCATAATAGGTCATCTTCAAGTAAACAAAGTTATGATTTCTGGAAAGAGACATTGCTGTTGAGTTTAAATATGTTATATATTTCATATTCCAACATTCGACAACTCACACCCAAACAGTGTATGTTGGAGCAAAATGGCTTTTAGATGTTTGGGGTACAATGTCCCTTTTTTTTTTTAAATGTAAGTTTCTGTCCCTGCATCCTGTCTGTCTGCCTCATCATGTAACACCCTCTCCTCTTCGTCCCGCAGGTCAAGAGGCTGTTCACCATCATGGAGCAGCGTGATAAGATGATTAAGGAGGGGACGTACACCCCGCCGCCCTGCCATACAGGAAAGGGTGACCCGTCTCCATGAGGCAGCAGCTCTGCACAGCTCTTCCTGTTCTCATCAGCTAGCCATATTTCCTGTTCCCTGTACAATTTAGGAAATAAATGTCATTATTAAATATCTAACCATTCACGTCATTTCTTTCCCCGTCTTCTTTTTTCACTTCATGCAGAGTGTGAAGAAGCAAAGAATGAAAACATCTCAGTACTTTCAATAACTTATAATAAAAATACAAAAACGTAATATGCAGTAGTCAAGTATTTTTTTACAGGAAGTATAAGGAAATAAAGAGCTTTTTGAACATTAAAGCATGTAAACATGTCACAGTAGAGACACAAAATACTAATATGAACCAGAAAATGAGCATTATAGGGCCAGGATCCTTAAACATTATTGCATCAGTAATTATTGGTCATAACTAAACATATACTTGTATAACACTCACATGGGCAATTATACTTTTAATACTTGAAGTCAATTATGTTTGAAATACTAACACACTATCTCAAGTATGTAATAATTTACAAACTTCAATATAGTACTTTTGATGATTTTCTTTTTAATCTAAAGTGTGTAATGTGTTTAGTCCAAAGCGGTTCATTCTTGACGTGATAATTAAAGCATTCACTTGTGCTCTATGCTTGCCTTATACAAAAATGCAGGGAATAATGGAAACCAGGCATTCTGGGAGTGATGATGGCAGAAAACAAATAGCCTAAATGTAGTAACTAGCCTAACTGAATAGCCTCACCACAGCTGGATAAATGGTTGAACTGCAGTCCATTAAATCGTTAAATTGTAGGTAGTAAGCGCTCCTGAGGGACGGCTCTATGATGAGAGATTGATATGAGGGAGTGCTGTTTGTCATCCCTGATTCAATTAACAGCGTTTGACTCCTACTGATGGGATTATCAGGCTCTGTGAAGCACCACAAGATGGAGCCAAAAGCACACATAAGAAAGTTAGGAAATTCATGAAGTCTCTCTGAAGAACCAAACAAGTTTCTACCTTTTTTGGTTTTACATGCAGACATTTCTGCTCTTTTTTTAGGGGGAGATTTGCCGGAATAGAATTCTTGAGGTGCTTTTGAAAATGACATTGTGTGTGTCTAAATTCATTAAGTAAAACATACTACATGTAGATGACATTGCGGTTCTCAAATTAAATATCATACAATTATTAAATACATTAAATGTACAATTTGGGACTTTTTTCTTTAAGGTTTTGTGTGTGGTTAGTATTAACTGTCTTTGTTTGGTCAAAAGCCATCTGATTTGGAAATCTGAAAATCTCTATATTTCTAAAATCCTAAATCCTACACATTTTTATAAATTGTTTAATTTCAGTAATAATTATTGTACATGACGTATTTGGGTGAAAAGACCAAGTACTGAAACTGCCTTTCCTTTCAGAAAAATATATATATGAATTGTTTGAATGTCAGTAACTGGTGTTGAAGTTGCTTCAAGTTTGGAGTTTTCCCCCAAAAATGTCTAATGTTACAATTTATAATCTGATTTACTTTTTATTGCCGGTATACCTGTGTGTATATGAATACATGTTTTACTGAGAATGACAGTCAAGCTTTGTCTGAAGGCAGTCAGACGGATTGTCCCCTAAAAATCCAATTAAAAAAATACAGACAGATCCATTACTCACAATATCACATGGTTTCAATTGTTTACATTTGTTGGCAGCATCAGTGGATTCATGTCAGGAGCTTCAGTTTGATATGTACTACTGCCCTGTTTATACTGAAAGATAATCATCAATCCAAAGAATGAGCAGTGATAGTCGAAGTGATCTTTACACCGAGTTTATCGTTGCGGTTCATATGGTCGGTCAGTGCATCAGCTGCTGTGTGATTAAAGTGGCTGCAGCACAGACCTCTGATCAGCTGTATGGAGAGAGAATGTGGAAGAACCAACACTGACAAATCCCAGTTACTTATCAATCTGAGAGAAAAGAAAATACATAAAGAAATAGTTTGGATTTCTTAAAATGTACGAGGTACTTACACAAAGTCAGTGTTTCTACACTTTGTCATTCCCCCAGTTTTTGAGGATCAGACAGGAGTACCAGCACAGAAGCTAAGAACACGTACAGCAGTGTATGGGGGAAGAAGAAAAACGCATTCAAGCCGCCTGAAAAAAGCCATCAGTTTAAGGGTACGCTATATTTTAAAATACTTTTGCCCCTTTACATTGCTGTTAAATAGCTAGAGTCTATCAGGAACTTAAGCTGATACTCATGCTCTTTCAAAGCCACCAGACTCCATTAACAACAACTTTAATTTCAGATTGAAGAAACCAGGAAAGTTGTTGTAACAGTTAGTTAGTTTGTGATAGTGTTGGACTTTCATGTTTCAAAGGGTTGGTGTTGATATACAAGTTTTCTGTGGGGTAAAATAACTGTTTTCGTCTATGGACTTTTTGCTTTGGAGAGAGTCTAAATAACTATAACCATAACCATAAATAAAGTCTTCAGGTCAACGGAAAAGAGCTATCTGACTGCAAGGTAAAGTGGTGTCCAGAGCAGTAGGCTACGTTGCTTTCTTTACTGGCATAACTCCGGTCTGTACGTTGACTTTAATTAAATGGATGTTGTCTACAGATTACATATACTTGTATGTTAGTTGAAAGCAATAATATGAAGTTGGACCTAATATTTTTTATTTAAACTTAATATGATTTATTTCAATTTACCTAATACAATTATGTGTAATCTGTTGACAACAATTATAGTCATTGTTTCATTTTGAGTGTTTTGGGCGACCGTCATCTTACACTGACCATGAATAGCTCATACAACCACACATTTTGGAGTGTTTGGCCACCTGATCAATCTTATCAATGTTAGCTGTTAGCTAAACTATGAACAAGGTTTGAGTGGTTAATTGTTTAAGATGGCATTGTTAGCTTACATTTCACACTAAATTACAAACGTATTAATAGTGTTAGAACCTGTGTTGGTGTGGTCCTAACATGACCCTAACACCCGAACTGGAGACAGCCCAGATACAACCCTCCATCTCTCCAGCTGTAATCAATTTGCTTTTTTTGAGCTACTCCCTTTTTCCTCCAGCTGTTCGAGAGAGGAGGGGGTGGTGAGAGTGAGTCAGTGGAGGGAGGGATTATAAAAACCCACTTTAATACGATCTCATGTGATGTGAAAAGCACAGGTTCAACTCCAGCGCGGATTCTTCATGCCTAATCCTGAAATATACGTGAATGAGTAGGCGCTGCAAACATGGCAATGTGAACGCCCTTATTTATATACCCAATCCTGCCCAAAATTGAGAGAACGTGTATGTGTGTCGGCGTCATGCAGCTGAGCCACGCATGACGCATGAGTAGAAACGAAATGTCAATTTACGCGACATTTAACACTCTGAATAGACATGGGTTAAGTGTCACAGCCGTGAAAACAATAGCCTATTGAAAAGAGAGAGTGTGTGTATGTGAGAGAGTGAGAGAGAGAAAGAGAAAGAGAGGGAGAGAGAGTGGAGGGCTGGTGGGGGTTGTTGGGAGGAGAAGGGGAGAGAGACAGAGGGGGAGAGGAAGAGGAGGAATCGGACAGCCATTACCATTCAGGATTACGTTGCCTTGCTTTTTCTCCCGTCAGCCTCACCCCCTCCTGGCTGTGAATCTTCTCGGTTCTGTGAGGAAGAAGCGTGGTATCAGATCGGTGGAGAGGAGGAAAAAAAACATATTTTCATCCATCCAACCATCCCTCCAGGAGGAGAGGGAGCAGCGGCGGCAGCATCCCCGGCCTCCCTCGCTCTGTAGTCGGACTCCAGGACCGCCGCTGCCCGGTGAAGGTAAGCGGCTCCGGAGCTCCGCGCAGCACTGCCGGTGCTTTCACCTCATCATTATCATGTGTTTTCAAGGAATGTGGATGATGTTAAGTTTTATGAATACAATTTGTTTTATTATTAGCAATCAAAACTATCCAACCAGAGCGTAGTGGTCACTCACACACTTTTGGGACAAACTGTGCCGAATAAAATAAACATGTTAATGTTTTTGGCTTTATCGGTGTTGATACCCTCCTCACAGATTATTAATAACTTGTTGACCACGTTGATTGACATCCATTACACGAGCTCTACTGTACCTGGTTGTACTATAACAGCATCATAGTTGCCTCAAAACCGTCCAATTTATATTGCTCGTGGTCCGTGTGGAGGGCTGGGCAGGGTAAAAGCACCGGACTCTCAGAGAAGCTTTCTGGGTCGTGAGAACGCTGCCGAGCTTGTTCCCACTAAAGAGACACTCAACAGCATTATGGAGGCAGCACCAGCCAGCCACAAATGGATAAATGTAATTAGTTGGTGTTATGATCCATCCAAAGCAGGGCCAGTGTGTGCTGGACAAAGAGCTTCCAGTCTGCTCCTCCTGCATGCAGCCCAGTGTGCACACAGCGCTGGGTCTCCATGTCTGATGTCCATTCATGCACACACATTCCCTCCGAACATTCAAAGGGAAGGACAGACAGACAGAGAGAAAGGCATGCGTGTAGAAAGAGGACATGAAACACCAGCTGCAGCTTTTTATGTGCATATTAATGATGCCCGTATTGATCCATGCAATCCCCTATCCATCATCACACCTCCACCTCCC